>NC_139026.1:113545760-114145760 GCF_964662115.1 Mustela nivalis | reverse complement strand
AACACACACAGGAAACTCCACAGTGAGGCTAGGTGACCAATTGAGGTTCAATTTACCCTAGTATAGACATTTGACCCAGCCTATTACACCTTGATTAGGATTAGTGCCAAAAAGGTTCCCAAAGGGCAGAGGAGTGAGACATACTCCTTAGTATCTAGGGAGACAATATGCAAACACCGCCCCCCTCCCGCTGATTGATGTCTCCACCTGGCCTGACCCACCCTTGTATATGGGCTTTGTTACCTGGAGCTGATTTCCAGGACTTGTTTTTAAGTGAATCCTCTGGGGGAAGGGGAGCAAGGACAGTTTAAGGGTTAACCTCAATGAAAGCCTCTTGCTAAAATATAAAAATATAAAATAGGTCCTTACATTACAACAACTCAGTAGGGAAAGTCCCAGTGTGGTGATAAAAGAAGTGAGGTAACTTGCATTGCACATTTTATTTTAAAACGTGTAAGTTGTATTTTTCCGTCCCATGACATCATACTTTATCTTCATCTCTGTCTACTAGTTTAAAACTAGTTAAACAAACTCAACAATTTTTTTAAAAATATTTTATTTATTTATTTAAGAGCAAAAGCCAGAGAGAGAGAGAGAGAGCATGAGCAATATGGGGCTGGATCCCAGGACTCTTGAGATCATGATCTGAGCCAAAGGCAGACACTTAACTGACTAAGCAAATGAGACTCCCACAAACTCAACAATTTTATAAAATTTTTATTTGTTGGGGTGCCTGGCTGGAACAGTCAGTAAAATATGTAAATCTTTATCTTGGGGTTGTATGTTTGAAATCCACCTTGGGTGTAGAGGTTTTATTTAAAAATAAAATCTTTAAAAAAAATTTTTTCATTTTTTTATTTAAGCCATTGTATGGCAGTGTTGATCATTATATTGTACACCTGAAACTAATATTAACCTTATTTTAACTAACTACAATTTAAATAAAAACTTTAAAAATAAAATAAAAATAATAATCATAAAAATAAAAAAGAGGAAAAATTATTTGGCAGGCAATTTTCTTAATTGCATTATTATTTATTATTATCATAGTCTGCGTGTGTCGGTGGGAAGTGGCTGGTATTACAGTGAGTTCCATATCTGTGTTACACTGTGGTCCATGTCTGTAGTCAGTCTTTTTTTTCTTTTAGTTTATTTTCAGGGATCCAAAATTCATTGTTTATGCACCACACCCAGTGCTTCATGTAAAAAATTCCCTCCTTAATACCCACCACTGGGCTCACCCAACCACCTGCCACCCTCCTCTTCAAAACCCTCAGTTTGTTTCTCAGAGTCCACAGTCTCTCATAGTTTGTCTCTCCCTCCGATTTCCCCCAGCACACTTCTCTCCATCTCCCAGTGTCCTCCACGTTATTCCTTATGTATTGAGTCTTATAAAAACTTTTATTTCTTTCCCTATTCTGCTTTGCATATGCTTACCTTAGATGTTAAAATGTTATAAACCTCTCCTGCCTGGTCCATTTTCTCTCTCTTCTCTCATGATTTCTCATGCTCTCCCTGCCAACCCCACATGCCTTACAATATCTGGATATGACTAATTTCTTCCTGAGCTACTTTATTCTACTCTGCCATATGGTTGCCCTTCCCTCTTCTGTACCATAATTTCTATCCCCTGCATTTGTGCTTTAACAATACCTAATTCTTTTCACTGCATCTGTATCTTTGAGGTCAATACTCAGTAGTGCAATTGCTGGGTCAGAGGCTAGCTCTATTTTACTGGAAAGAAGGGCCATATTCACCCCAGTGTTCATAGCAGCAATGTCCACAATAGCCATTCTGTTGAAAGAGCCAAGATCCCCTTCAACAGACAAAAGGATCAAGAAGATGTGATCCAAGGATACAATGGAATATCACTCAGCCATCAGAAAGGATGAATACCCAACTTTTGCATCAGCATGGATGGGACTGGAGGAGATTATGTTAAGTGAAATAAGTCAAGCAGTGAAAGTCAATCATCATATGGTTTCACTTATTTGTGGAACCTAAGGAATAGCATGGAGGACATTAGGAGAAGGAAAGGAAAAATGAAGTGGGGGGATTGGAGGGGGAAATAAAACATGAAAATCTATGGACTCCAAGAAACAAACTGAGGGTTTTAAAGATGAGAAGGATGTGGGGATGGGTGAGCCTGGTGATGGGTATTAAGGAGGGCACATATTGCATGGGGCACTGGGTGTTTTACACAAACAATGAATCATGGAACACTACTTCAAAAACTAATGATGTATTGTATGGTAACTAACATAACATAATTAAAAAAAAAAAAAGGAGGGGGACAATACCTAACACTCAATCTTTGCTAGTTTCTTGTTTACCTCCTTTTAAGAGTAAGCTCATTAGTGTTTTTTTGTTTGTTTGTTTGTTTGTTTTTGTCTCAACTAAAAGAAGAAAAATAATACACATTATTTTGAAAACTTTTTGAACAGTGTAAAAAAGTTAGTCAAGTCCACAATGTCTCATCTCTTCTTCCTCCTAAGATGGTTAAGTTGAAAAACCCTTTATCTGGGAAAAGATCTTTCTCCTGCCACCTTGTGTAAGATTTTGGCTTTAGCTTAGATTATCCTTTCTTTTCTTTTCTGAAAATAAGTTGAAAATATTAATAGCCTCAGTTTCTTCTTCCAAAATATGACTGCTTCTTTACCAAGTGCAAAAGCAACCCATTTTGACCATAGTAAACAGCTTGGACCTACTTTTTTTGGCTCACTGTTTTAGTGAGACAAGTGGAGTGAAGATGACACACCATTTCCAAATGTATTAATAATTGGTAGACCATACTTCTAAATTGAAGATTTGTTGCCATTAAACTACGACCAGACTCGCTATAATTACAGAGGTAAATTCTTTATATTTACTATATTTGAAATTACCATATAATACCAAAATAAAATTATGATTATGTGAAGAGTCTGTAATATTAAGAAGATGACTTTGAAATAATTGCTTATCTAAATGAAATTTCCCATTTTATAATCTTGTATAAGCTTTCGTTGTCATTTCCTATTTAAAATCTATTAGAAGGCACTCTTATTTTCCCTTAAGTGGGAAGTCAAATGTGGAACAAATTCATCCCAAAGGAACTGATACTATATTCCACTGAAGACCAGGTGGCTTCCAAGTGGCATTTTGCCTCTTGCATATTGTTCATCTCCTACAACAAATGGGGGTATGCTCTTTAGTAAACTAATTCAACTCAATTAGAGACATTGTCTTCAAGGGATAACATCATAGAGACTAGAATCAGAATCATACTTTTGGAAAAAGTATGATTTTTGTTTTGTTTTGTTTTAAGATTTTATTTATTTATTTGACAGACAGAGACCACAAGTAGGCAAAGAGGCAGAGAGAGGGGGTGGGGAAGCAGGCTCTCTGCTGAACAGAGAGCCTGATGCAGAGCTCGATCCCAGGACCCTGAGATCATGGCCTGAACCGAAGGCAGAGGCTTAACCCACTGAGCTACCCAGGTGCCCCTGGGCCCAGGTTTTGATGGCTTCTTTCCTCAATCTTATAAAACCTATTTGAACTCTACTGGATGCCAGAACTTCTTAAAAATATTTGGTCCCTTGTAATTTTAACCTTCCAGTATTCAATGCACCTGATCCATGTAATATCCTATAGTATTTTTGTCAAATGAAGACTCTCAAAGTGTGTTTCTTGGGAGACACTTTTCAATTGGTTGCTTACATTTCTGCATTTATTATTTGTTCTAGGCCATCCTTTGAAGATGGTTGTATTAAATAGACTTGGAAGACAGAAATAGTATCTTTTTTTTTTAACTTAACCTGTTGTGTTTGCAAATATTTTCTGCCTCTGTTTTGATTCTTCTTGTGGGAACTGAGGCTCAGAACTGATATATAAATCCCACCCCTACACACACACACACACACACACACACACACAAACACACACACACACACACACACACACACACAAATACTGTTAATATTCTGGCTACCTCTATTGCTGTGAATAATAAACTATATTACTTCTGAACCATTAGTCTGCGTCTTCTATCAACACCCAAGAAACTACGGCAGACTCATACACCAGCTTTCAAATAAGGGAAAATAATCTCAGATGCTTTATATTTTTTGATAGTGTTACCTACTTCTGAACATATGACTGAACACATATAAAGCTGGAGCCATGACCATTTAGAGCTTCTTCTGTGGAAGAACTATGCATTCACTAGTAAACAAAAGTAGTTTCATCTTTTTTTTTTTTTTTTCCTCCTGGACACCATTTCCTCTCTCACACTGTTGCTCAAATTGGATGGAGTCTAAGGTCCTTTGAGGAAATTTTTGTTTAATGACTCAAAATAAAATAGGAAGAGTCTAAAGTGCTAAAAATAATTCTAGATAAAAGGTATAAGATCATGCCAGAAAGGATAGTAATTTTATCTAACAACTGCCTGTTCACCCCTTATTTGTTCATTAACTAATCTCCAAATTCCTGACTAAATCCCTTTTGTAAGCCAGAATGTGAGCTAAAAACTGGGATTTTAAAAAATTTTCATTTGAAATCCAGTTAGTTAACATACATGGTTGTATTAGTTTCATGTGTACAATATAACATATAGCACTCAGTGCTCATCATGACAAGTGCTCTATTTAACCGCCATCATTTACTTAATCCATCACTCCTTTCAGATCCCCTCAAGTAACCATCAGTTTGTTCTCCGTAGTGAAATGTCTGTTTCTTGCTTTGTTTCTCTTTCTATGTCTTATTATTTCCCCTTTGCTTGTTTGTTTTGTTTCTTTTATTCCATATATGAGTAAAGGTATTTGTCTTTCTCTGACTGACTTATTTCACTTTTAGCATTATACTGTCTAGTTCCAACCATGTTATTGCAAATGGCAAGATTTCAGTCTTTTTTTATGGCAGAATAATATTCCATTGTATATACATACCACTTATTCTTTATTTATTCATCAATTGATGGATACTTGGGCGCTTTCCATATCTTAGCTTTATAAATAATGCTGCTATAAACATAGGGGTGCTAGCATCCCTTTGAATAAGTTTTCTTATATTCATTGGGTAAATACACATCAACAGGATTGTTGGATCACAAAGGACTTCTATTTTTAAATTTTATGGAAATTCCATACTGTTTTCAAATATGGCTGTATCAGTTTGCATCACCACCAACAGTTCACAATTGTTACTTTTTCTTTTTTTTTAAGATTTTATTCATTTGACAGAGAGAGATCACAAGTAGAGAGAGAGAGAGGAGGGAGCAGGCTCCATGCCTGGCAGAGAGCCTGATGTGGGACTTGATCCCAGGACCCTGAGATCATGACCTGAGCTGAAGACAGAGGCTTAACCCACTGAGCCACCCAGGCAGCCCCCACAAGTGTTACTTTTTCACATCCTCTCCAACACCTTTTGTTTCTTGTAGTGTTGATTTTAGCCATTCTGACAGGTGTGAGGTGGTATCTCTTTCTAGTTTTGCTTTGCAATTTCCTGATGATACATGATGATGGACATCTTTTCATGTATCTACTGAACATTTGAAAGTGTTCTTTGGGGAAACACTTGTTCATGTCTTCTATCCATGTTTTTATTGGATTATTTGTTTTTGGATGTTGACTAAAAACTGGATATTAAGTAACACACAAGACAGGTTTCCTTGAGCTTAAATTTTATTTGCATGAGTATCATTAACAGGAAAAAATATGCATATGTGTATGTACAAGTGTGTTTATGTATACATCTATCTATCTATCCTCTATCCCCTGTCTTCTAATTGTGGTAAATCCTGTAAGGTGGGGAATGGGATAGTCTGAAGAAATATGCTTCTGGATATGCTGGGTAAGCAAATTTAATTGCACTCAGATGCATTGGATATAAGTGAATCACTCAAATGAGTTATTTAATATTATATAGAAACAAATTAAAAGTTTATGTAGTTGAAAATAATAGGTAGTTAAAATAATTTTTTTGTTTGTTGTTTTCGTGTCTTTTTTTGTTTATATATACTATGGTGTGAATGTTTATGTCTTCCAAAATCATATTATGAAATCTAACTCTGTAAGTGCTAGTATTAAAACATAGGGGCCTTTGGGAGGTGATTAGGTCATAAGTGGGATTACAGTCCTTTTAAAGGAGACCCCAGAGAGTTCTCTTGCTTCATTCATCATGTACGTTTACAGTGAGAAGATAGCCATCTATGAGGAAGTGGGCTCTCCCTGGATCTGCCCATTCCTTAATTTTGACCTTCTTTGTTCTGGAACTGTGAGAAATAAATTCCTGTTCTTTATAAGCTATTAAGTCTATATCATGTCCGTTATAGCAGCCTGCATGCAGAAGGACACTATGACCTAAAATGAGAGCAATAAATATAAAGTTTCAGTAAAGTCAGTTGGTACAATGTTTTTTTTACTTAGAGAAGACATGCTGCTTCATGTTAAACCTTGATATTGTATATGTTTCTTGAAGGGCCACTTCTTACTCCTTTGTGTGTTTTCCACAAAGTCCAGGATGATGCCTTACATAAAGGTAATATTTTATAAATACTGTTGGAAATATATACTTCTCTAAAATCTTATTTTGCCTACAGATTACTTGGATCCACTTTGTCTTGTGTAGAATATTTGAAATATATTAAGAACAGAATGTCTCTCTAAATAACATTTAGAATCATCATTAGTTTATGACTCCTGACTTATTTGTTTATGCAGTGATACTTACTGCAAGGACACTGAAGTTTGTAATATAATTTTGAATTAATCACCAAGCTAGTTTATTTTAACTTATGAAAATATAATTTCTCATGTTGGTTTAATTCTGCTCTTATGTTATGGTCATGACATTTTCATTAAAATAAAGTAGAAAATAGAAGTAAATAATAAATGAAAAATAAAAAATAATAAATAAAAAAATAAAAGTAAAACTCTTGTGAAATGTTAAACTTTTCTTACTTATTTTGTTTTGCTTTTCCTCTACCATGCTGGCAAAGCTGTATGTTGCAGATAGGTACAATTTTATAGGTGCTAGGTTTGTTACTTTTGCTAAAATTTTCAAAATATAAGGAGTTGAGTAGTCATGGATTGTTTATTAAACTCCTTATCTACACATATAAAAATAAAACAATGATGGTGATCTGGGTATTTCTAAAATTGTATTGTTTTTCCATATTATGTTTTACAATGTAATTAATAAAGATTCTGCATATATTAACATCATCACCTTCTATCTCATCTGTATGTCCATTACAGAGCATGTATGATTTCTATTCATTGCTATGTTGTCGTGAAGAGATTGTCTGAAGTAGCCTATATTTATGCAGGTAGATCTTAAGCTACGGTGCTCTTGTTTATTTGCTTGTTCGTGATCAGTATGGCTGAAAGATGGTAACTATTGCATCAGGTATTACGATTAAAAAATATTATTGGTGCCTGATACGCTGTGATGAAATAGGTAAGTCGATTCATAATTTGTTAATTAAATTGGAAAAGATTAAGACAAACTGAGGGTTGCTGGGAGGAGGGGGCTTGGAAGAAGAGGGTGGGATTATGGACATTGGGGAGGGTATGAGCGTTGGTGAGTGCTGTGAAGTGTGTAAACCTGGTGATTCACAGACCTGTACCCCTGGGGATAAAAATATATGTTTATAAAAAATAAAAAATTTAAAAAAATTGGAAAAGAATTTCCTTTGGATTTGTCCTTTATTAAGAGTTTTTTTTTTTAACGAATTCCTTGGGATGTTTTTTGTGTAATATATATCACATGCCTCAACCTTTAAATTTGAATGTAGAAAAGAGTTATCAGAATGAGCCTAGAAAATATTGTTATGGGGGCGTCTGGGTGGCTCAATGGGTTAAGCCACTGCCTTCGGCTCAGGTCATAATCTCAGAGTCCTGGGATTGAGTCCCACATTGGGCTCTCTGCTCAGCAGGGTGCCTGCTTCCTCCTCTCTCTCTGCCTGCCTCTCTGCCTACTTGTGATCTCTCTCTGTCAAATAAATAAATAAAATCTTTAAAAAAAAAAAGAAAACATTGTTTTGAAATATTTTTGTTCTGTTATATTATGTTAACTTAGAAAATAATGGAAGTTATTTTTATTAGCATTTCCTACTTTCCACATGCCCTTACAGATGAGATATCATGATTTTCCTACTCTTTTTATCATGGTTGTTATATTATTCATGATCAATAACAATCAATGAAAATTCATAACATTAATTTTCTTTGGGAAAGTGATATTTTAGCAAGAATCCATGACCAAAAATTTTAGCTGTTGTTCTTCCAGGAGATGAGACTATCAATGTTCCCGAAATTTTAAGAAATAGAACTTATTAATTGTGTTGGTTGATGTTTATTGTCTCTGAACTTAGAGGTGCATAATTCAATTTAAAATTTATTTTTGGGGCGCCTAGGTGGCTCAGTGGGTTAAAGCCTCTGCCTTTGGCTCAGGTCATGATCCCAGGGTCCTGGGATCGAGCCCCGCATCGGGCTCTCTGCCTAGCAGGGAGCCTGCTTCCTCTTCCCTCTCTCTCTGCCTGCCTCTCTGCCTACTTGTGATCTCTATCTGTCAAATAAAATAAATAAAATCTTAAAAAAAACGGAGTGGACCTTATGGTGGTGCTTATCTGAAATTGAGGGACATTATAAAAAAATAAAAAATAAAATTTATTTTGAATTGAAAACAAGATCTTACTGAAGTTTAGGCATCCCACTTTATATCAGGCCTCCAGTACATTCTAATTTATTTATAGAAAATATCATAAACATGAATGACACTTTTCCTATTGCATTTATATGAAACTGCAATGACTCAAAGATGTCAGATTTGAAAAGCACTACCTTTCTATATTTTCTGTTTCCTCGGAGGAATGGATACACCATTTTAGCTCAATTATCCAACAGTATTCAAAACCACCATGAATTTTAAAACATACTTATTACACCCTAAAAATCAAGTATGAAAATGTATAAACAACCAAATCTCTATCTGTAAATGAAATACTCCCACACAGACGGGTTTTAAAACTTTCTAACTTAAGGAATTTGATAGCACAGACTCAGGGTAGTAGTTTCAGTGCCTACAGTATACTTTCAGGGAGAGAGTAATGTAAGCTCTGAGTCACTTTCTGCCTAGAGATGACCAAATAGTGGTTCTGGCATTGTTTGTTTGTTTTTGAAAATATGTTCCTGGGCGTCATTCAGAAAATGCAGAGTTTGGCATCTATATAAATTAAGGATGATCGTTTTGAAATTTTGCCTTTCATTACATCAAATTACCATAATTGGACAGAAATTCCACTAAATTAAGCATTATTAGGAAATGTGTAAATTGGAGCTGCTCAAATAAGTTGCTCTTTGAGCTATGTGCTGTTGGTTCAGGATTAGATAAGGATTTTGAAGGCAAACCTAAATCATTGCTTCCTTTTTTGAGAGATTCTCAGCATATTTTCTCAAAATTAGCTGAAATAAACAATGTGTTTAGTCGCAAAGTGATTTGCATTTTTGCACAAACTCCCTATCTCCTTGAGAATTATAACAAATATTTCATGAAACATCAGTGATCTTTACTTTGTTACACTGCTGTAAAGTACATTCAGAGTTGCCAGTTAAAGGTGTTAGTGTTGAGATGAAATGTCATGCATTTTTCTTCACGTCCATGCAAATGAACACAGTAATTTATTAAGACACAATGAAGAAAAAAAAATTGACAATGAGTTCCAGATTTTAAAAATCACTTGCCATTCAATCCAAATTGTGAGTTTGATCAGTTACCGAACACTTTATAATGCACCCCCGGTAATTTTACAGAGATTACTCTTTTCTTACCAATTCTTGATTATTCTGTCCTGCAATGCAGAGAAAGCTAACTATTTTAAAATAAACTTCCGTTAATTTTGATTGTTATAAACTTAAAATTGATTAATTTCCATATAGAGTTTAAAATGTTCACAATTTACATTAAATATATATTCTGTGTATACCTTGGAAAAATTATACTGAAAATTGAAATTAAAATGATGTTGTATATAGCTGCAAGAAGCCGCCTGTCCCATTTCATCTTACTATATAAGTTGTGTCAGATAATTTATAAAATCCCTGCTGCATAACAAATCTATTTTTTGTTGGAATGGGTAGTAATGTTTCTTCTTATTTCGAAATAAGAGTTGGTCTATGAGTGCCTCTGCAACTGTATTTTCCCTAAGTGGCTTCATGGTCTTGAACTGAGAAAGCTCAGAGCATTAAACATCAAAGTAATATATTTTGACATAATTAGACATCAAGGAAATGCAATTAAAATGACACTGAGATATCACTACACACTTACCAGAATGGCTAAAATATAATATAATGACAAGCCCAAAAGAAAAAAATATACCATTTGATGATACACAATGGCAAGTTGTACCATAACTTAACCATCTCAAACTAGTGTAGTGTTAAATTTGTTTTTCTAAGCCATGTTTTGGGTCACTTACCACTTTTCAAGGATATAAAGTGCTATCATTTTACTTAAAACTGTGAAATTTGGTCAGATTTAAATTTCAATTTATGTTAAAACATTCTGTAAACTGTGTTAAACTTTGACATTTGTTCCCTCTGTTCAGTGAATAACACCATATCATATTCTGAAAAATTCGCTAATTTTCATCTTGAAAAATATCCCTTTTTCCTCTTATGGTAATTATTAATATGAATTAATAGTAGAATTTGATATTGTTCCATATGTCCATAAATACTTTATTGTATATTATCAAATTTAATAATGAATATATGTATTATATATAACCTCAGATAAATTTCAACAAATCATAATTTATTAAAATCATGTCTACTTAAAAATCTCATAGAAGAATAAAACCATCAAAAATAAAAATAAACACACACAACACACACACATCACCCATGTATTGGCAAATCACAATTGCTGTAACAATACATTAGGCATTCCACAGTTAAGGGCTATCAAAATTTCCATCAGTGACAAAAAGATTTGTATCCAAATAGACTGATTTTCCAGAATCCAAGAAAAAGTCTCCTAGGATTTATTTAAAGGTAAATATTTGAACAAATACTTCTTAAATTTAGGAAATTCAGAACATACGATTAAAGAATATTTGCAGTGCAGACTATATTCAATCCTTCCTTCAAAATGTGCCTTTGAGTACATAATTCTGTTTTCTCGATCTAAATTGAGCTGTCTTCCAAGAAAGTTTTGCAAAATGTGTGTCTCTGTGTGATAAATGTTCTAAGACCTAACATGCTTCATTGTATTTTACTGTGCTCTCAAATTTAATCAATAATTTGGATTGATGTATAATACCTAGTTTCAAATATCTTTTCCATCTATACAAACACCCAGCTGTCTCTTTATATGCTATTACTATTGAGAATTGTGCTGTCGGTATTATTCTTGTACATTTTAGGTGATCTGTTCTTCTCTTGGGCATCATTTATGCTCTTCTCTGTTTTTGATATTCTTAAAACTCACCATAATGTATACGAGTGGTTTTTAGTGTGTGTAGTTTTTGTTTTGTTTTGTTTCTGATATCTCATGTTTGGCATCATTTTAAGTCTGGTATCTTTTATCTTTCTTTAATTCTCCAAAATTTATCTCAGTACTTATTTAAATATTTTCTTTATTTTTTTTTTCTCTTCTGCTGTATTTGGGCAGAAGTCATTAATTTGTTTGTTTGTTTTTCCCAACTCATTTATTCATTTTACAGCTATATTCATCTTAGTCTCCATTTATTGTATTCTTTATCTCAACAATTTTCACTTAATTTATATTCACAGTATAGTATCTTTCTTTTCCGTGTATATGTATATCATTATTTTATCATATACTTTTAAGCTATTTTTAAAAATATTTTATTTATTTATTTGACAGTGAGAGATCACAAGTAGGCAGAGAGGCGGGCAGAGAGAGAGGAAGGGAAGCAGGCTACCTGCTGAGCAGAAAGCCCGATGTGGGGCTTGATCCCAGGACCCTGAGATCATGACCTGAAACGAAGGCAGTGGCTTAACCCACTGAGCCACCCAGGCGCCCCTTTTAAGCTATTTTTTAAAAGAACAGTCATTCTTTTTTTTTTTAAGTTTTTCTTTATTTATTTATTTGACAGAGAGAGATCACAAGTAGACGGAGGGCAGGCAGAGGGAGAGAGAGAGAGAGGGAAGCAGACTCCCTGCTGAGCAGAGAGCCTGATGCAGGACTTGATCCCAGGACCCTGAGATCATGACCTGAGCTGAAGGCAGTGGCTTAATCCACTGCGCCACCCAGGCGCCCCTAAGCTATTTTTTTAATTCCTGTTCCAATAACACTTGGATTGCCATATAAAGTTAATGACATCATCTTTTTTGGTAAGTAATTGTACTTTTTATGTGCATAGTTATTTTGGTCCATGAGTTCAGCTCCTCTTAGGATCATCAAATCTCTGTAAAGTCTGGGTATGCTAGGATTTTCTAAGCAACAATAAAATACATTGAAACCTGGTAGCTTAATTATAATAATGTTTTCTTTCTCAATCATTCACAATAGTATTCCATTCTGAGTAGCTTCCTTCTATTTTGCAGCTATAGTGTTTGGTAAAACTTGAATTGTGATATCACTGTGATAATGTGAATTAATCAGGGTTTTTCAGAGAATCGGGAAGAGAAAAAAAGGAAGATATTCTCCAGGGCCAACTCTAGAAGTGACTAATAAAACATCTGTCCAAATTCAATTGAACAAAACTCAGAAATGCCATCTCCAGTGAAATACAAAGAAGAGTATATATAGTTCTGGGCACACACATCTCATTTGACCCAATGTTGTACTTCAATGAAAGACTGAAGGCCAATCACCACTCCATGGGAGAATTTAAAAATAAATTTACTAATGAGGCCAAGAATTCAGAATCACAAATACATCAGAATAATAACTGCCTTCACTTGATGTTATTCTATAAGATAAATCCTGCGATCAAGTTTCAATTTTAAATTCTTACAATTTTAAATTCTTAAATCCTTATGAAAAGGCATCATTTGGAGGGAGCAGTTTTCATAATTTATCATCCATCAGCCTTTTTTTAAAGATTTTATTTATTTATTGGACACAAAGAGAGAGAAAGAGAGCGAGAGAGAGATCACAAGTAAGCAGAGAGGCAGGCAAGCAGGGAGGGAAGCAGGCTTCCTTTTGAGCAGAGCCCGATGTGGGGCTGGATCCCAGGACCCAGAGACCATGACTTGAGATGAAGGCAGAGGCTTAACCCACCACCCACGTGATGAGAGAGCCACTCAGGTGCCCCTCATCCATCAGTCTTAATTGATTGGAGGAAAATGTGTGGAGGAATAATGCCTTAGGGAGCTAATCTCTCTAAAGAATTTTCAAGTCTTTACCCCTTCAAGGTTTTTGTACAGTTCTGATAGCCTCTAAACATCCAGCGGATTTCTACAGTGACAGGCCTGTTAAAACCTGTCTTCAAACCAGGAATAGAGCTTGAAACATACCAGTCAAGGGCAACTTTGAGTCTTTTAAGGAGTTTATCATCATTTCTTTGTTTTTGGTTAATATCTGAAATAGTTCCATATTACACTTGCATAATTCTCCAGAGCTGACTTTGAAGGAGGCATTCAGTTCCAGCTAGTTCCATATTTTGGCAAGAACTATACTTCTATATTAAAAAAAAAACATATTTTAGGGCGCCTGGGTGGCTCAGTGGGTTAAAATCTCTGTCTTTGGCTCAGGTCATGATTCCAGGTTCCTGAGATTGAGTCCCACAGTGGGCTCTCTTCTCAGCTGGGAGCATGCTTCCATTCCTCTCTCTCTGGCTGCCTCTCTGCTTTCCTATGATCTCTGTCAAGTAAATAAATAAAATTAAAAAAAAACATACTTTATACCAGTTATTCATGTTTATTAACAAAGATATCACAATACAAATAATACAAACAGTTGCTCTTTATTAATACCTTCAACCAAGATCAAAAAATATGTCATATTTTCTCCAAAAATTTTATATCATCTGATAGGTCAGATATATATAAAATTACATTTAAAGTTTTAAAAATATCAGCAAATATTTTCATTTAAATGCCAATTTGAAAAGAAATCTACTGTTCCAAACACGACTTTTTATCCTATTTATTTTGAATTTTGTCAACAACTGATAAAATGTTTAGCGAGACTATAAATGTTAGATCGAAAAGAATGATTAATAGATGTAGGTTCAAATTATTATGTCCCATTAAAAATGATTTAGTCTTTGATGAACATCTGTTTGGTAATATGTTGTATCCAGATATAGTAAATTAAAGACATATATAAAATTATGGGAAATGACACCTTCTGTTCGAGTATGAGTAGAGCTTTTAAAATGCTATTTGTCACAACCTGTCATCTTGTCATTATGTAGCATTATGTAGCAATTAAAAAATGTATACTCTTTACTTCGAAGTCTTTTGGAAATCTAAAATATGACTTTCTATGGTTTGTGTCTCCATATTGCTTTATTGCCAGTTAAAACAAATCCACATGCTTTGATTCAAAGGTAATAAATTCCTCTTATTTGGAAAAAGGATGTTTATTTTTGTTCTCTCACCCTTAGCAGGTGGTTTCATTTTAGCACATTCAGAGTTATAATTTCATGCTTATTAAAAACATTTATTTTGATCTACATAGATGAATAAAACTTTTGTTTTATTACATTATTTGCCAAAAAATCTGTAATTTTTAAAAATGTATTTCCTTTGAAGGGTTATTTTAGAGCATTCAAAGAGGATCTAAGAGTATGGTATTATGCAGTTTTAGTTTTTAAGTAGGTATGAAATGGTTAGGATTGTTTCTTTAAGGCTTATATATGTTGTCCATTATATGCTATAAAATATGATGAAAGCAAATTTAAGGTATGTTTTACATAGTTTATTTTATGGAAAAAAATATTGAAATGACTTATGAAATTCAGTATACTCTCAACATTAATTCATTTTGAAATTTACCAGTTGTCTACTGAACTATTATATGGCAGATATTACTTCAGACTACACTGGTAAATGAAATACTTGGCTTTGTAGAACTTTTATTTTAATGGGTGAGGCAATTAAAAGCTATGAACCTTAATAAAAATGGCATAGTGCATTCAAAAAGGATGAGTACAATGGGGAAAAAGAAAAATTCGATCAGGGTAAGAAAAATCAAGGTTTCTAGGCAGGGGATGGGGGGTTAAAATTTTTATTAGGAAGATCAGGGTAGTTACAATGAAGCTGACAATTGAACCAAGGTATGGAAAGGTGATGAATTTGCCCAGAACTATCATCAATAATGTCACTCCAGACAAAGGAATTGGCTATCTTGAAGGCCATAAGGTTGGATCATGCCTGGCATATCTGAGGAATAGCAAGGAGGCCACTGTGAGTGACTGAAGAGTAGCAGGGAAAGAGGTCACAGAGGTTAAATGAGTGGCTAGATCATGTAAAAGCTTAGAAGTCATTGTAAAACTCTGGCTTTTATATTTGGAAACTTACTGTGTGATAGAATTTCTGCTAATAACTGAGAGTTCAAATGTCCATAAAATTTCAAGGATTCTTATTCTAGTAAGACAGAATAAAGAGAAAGAGTTCATATTTTCACATGGTGTAACAAATGCTCGGAGATACAAGTGTAGGAAGCTATGGGAGCACAGAAGAAGGCACTAAAATCACACCATATATTTGATGACTGTGACTTTATATAAATTTGTATTTTCTAGATTTTTTGTAGTCATGGAATCACACAGTATATACTATTCATTGCCTGGCTTTTCTTTTCTCAGCATCATTACTTTGAGAATCTCCAATTGTCTTTGCTCTATTGATGGACATTGATGAACATTTCCACTGTTTTCAATTTTTAAAAATAAAGCTGATATGAAATTCATAAACAAGTCCTTGTATGAACATAGGGTTTGTTTCTCTTGGTGAAATGCCTAGAACAAAATGGCTATTTGTGTAACTGCAACATATTTTTCATTTAAAAAAATTTTGAAACTATTTTCCAAAGTGGTTGTATCATGATATATGCCAACAAAAAGAAAGTGAGAGAGAAAGAGAAAGAAAAAGAGAAAGGGAAAGACAGAGAGGTGGCTGCAGTGAATTGATGAGTTGCAGGATAGATTTTAAAGTTTTGTCTTTTGCTTTCTACATTTCCTTTTCCTTAGGTTCAAGAGAACAATCAGTAATATCTCAGAAGCCTGCTGGTAACATCAGAAGAAAGAGTTAGAAGTTCCCAGAAAATTAAAGAAGAGATATAGTTTTCCTGACATAAGAAAAGTCATTTTTTGTCCCCAGCTATTTTCAATGATCTATACCCCACCTGTGTACTTTCCCAAGCACACTTCTTCCAAAACTTCCTGGGAGGTTCTTACAAAGAAATGCAAAAGCCTCACTCATTAAGGATTTTGAGGGAACAAGGCAATGGGAAAACTAACAGTCACCACCAGGCCAGGAAATAGCCTAAGCTATTGAGACAATAAATCAGTGGCAAAACTCCTAGTGCTATTTCAAAAGCAATCAAGGCCTTGCATTCCTTGTCCCAGAAAATGAGCCCAAGACCCCATCTAGTTTATATCTGCTCTTGAAGCCTGCAGAGTCCCTTTGCCTTGTCCAACAGTTACCTCTGCTTTATTCTAACGTTGAAGTTTCTGCCCTCGGTGGAATACAAGTTTCATTCAGGTGAACATGCAATACATATTGCACAAATACATATGTGGATGTGCATGCATCCACAACCTTATGACCAACCATACACGCGATAATAAAACTCTCCCTTCTGAGTATTCATCTTAAATACTAAATAAAAATCTCTCTCCTGTTCAAACAGTCAAGGCTTTGGAACTTATTCCCTGAGATCTCCTTGTATGTTGTAAACAAAGATTCCTTTGTTTGACAACTCCACTTGTTTCTGTGATTCACCAAAGACTGACCTCAGTTAGTTCAGTTACTGTAATGTAATATCATGCATATCCAGTTAGTTGATCATTTTGTTCAAGTCTTACATATCTTACCAATGTGATGACCATTTGTCTATGTAATCTTAAAATAAGGGTGTTGAAATTATTTTCCATTTGTCGTACAAGGTAGAAGTTATGATTTTTGTTCTTCGTTTTTCCCTATATATCCATAAATCTGTTGTTACGTATTAAAAGTCAAGAATTATTATACTCCCTGATGAATTCATCCTTTTACTCTTCTGTAATTTTGACTTGATCTTTATGTCTGATAATGAAATTTGCTTTAAAATCACTTTTCATTATCTTGATATAACCACCAAAGTTGTAGTGTGATTAGAGTTAATATAGCATATTTTTTCTTTTACTTTTTAAAGCACTTCTATATTCAATCCCGACAAAGAAACAAAACAGCTTTTTAACTCTGGAAGCATCTTTCTAAATTATCTTTTTTTTTTTTTTAAATGAAGCAGTAGCAATATTTGTTAAGGGACCTAAACTGAAAGTAGGTTTAGAAATTTATTTATTTTTTTATTTATTTAGTAAAAGATTTTATTTTATTTATTGACAGCAAGAGAGAGAGAAAGAGAGAGAGAGAGAGAAGAAGCACACAAACAGGGGGAATCATGTGCAAAGGGAGAGGAAGAAGCATGCTCCTTGGGGTGCAAGTAGTCCCATGCAGGGCTGGATCCCTGTACACTGGAATCATGACCTCAGCCAAAGGCAAACATCTGCTTAAACAACTAAGTCATCCAGGCACCCCTAGAAAATTAAAAAAAAAAAAGACCTTTTAAAAACATTTTGTTTCTTTCTTGTTTTTTTTTTAAATATTTTACTTATTTGACAAACAGAGAGATAGGAAGAGGAACTATAAGCAGGGCAGAGGGAAAAGGAGAAGCAGGTTTCCCACTGAGCAGAGAGCCTGATGTGGGGCTCCATCCCAGGACCCTGGGATCATGACCTGAAAAGAAGGGACACTTCTTGGAGGAAGCCACCCAGACACCTCTTTTCTTTGTTTTTAATATATGGCAACTGATGCTTCCCAGCCACGAGGAGCATATTACCCATTGATTAAATCTTTGATAACAACCTACTTAAAAAGGTGTGTAAATATATACTTACTCAGATTTATACACTTTGTGTCTTCTTCATAGTTTGGGGCTGGACCCCATGGTCACAACACTGCTTCCAGTCTTTGCCTTCCCATCTTTTGATACCAGGTATTTGGTCAGCAAAGCAAATTAGTATCAAAATTAATAAGCCCTTGGCACCATATCTCTGGAGCAGGGCTTGCTCTTAGCCAAGGCCCAGAGCAGTTGACCTCCCCTCGCTAGTGCTATAGCCCCAAGGACTAGGTCCCTGCCACCAGAACTCAGTCTTACATGTTATGCTAAGCAGACAAAACCAAAACAGGAAAGCTCTGACAGCTTTCACTGGCATGCCTCATCTCCAACTCCCTCGACGTCCAGGCAGTACCAGATGACAGGGAGGGGTCTTGGTCCAACATATGGGAGGGAAGGAAGTAGCCACGAGCAAGTTCCTTTCTTTCATGAACAGGTTGTAAAAAGGAGGAAGAGGAAGGGGAAGAGAGGTGAACTTCAAGGGGTGAAGGCCTCAGGTAGGCAGCTGGCTCCTGCCAGTAGGAAAGGGACAAAGGAGAAGGCAGTGAGTCTTGCAGGGAGGGTGGGGGGTAAGGGTTACAGCTTATGACGGAATCTGGACAGGAGTAATAGGGATACTAGTCATTTGAGTCCACCATTGGCAAGCTGGGCTGGGTGTCAGGGCAGATAGGCCTCCCTGGGCAACGGCACATGAGAGAAGGTGGAATTCTTCTCTGAGGAGCAGGTGGAGCTTTGGGTGTTGGGAAAGCATAGACAGTATTGTTCCAGGGCCAAGGATAGGTCCGGGTACTCCTGGTTGGAGGTCAAGGCCACAGTATGATCCAGGTCTTCTACCAGCAGCTTGAAGGTACCACATGCCAGCCACCCCTCATTATTGTGTCTAACTCTCTGGTGCACTTATTGGCTTATCCATCAAATGACTCCTTCAGCAGCTTGAAAACCGCCTCCACAGGCACTCCAGGATATGGGAGGCTTCCAGAGTGAAAATTTTGCACAGGATCACCCCAAAAGACCAGAAGTCACTCTGGTGGATGTAGATCTGGTCAAACATGGCCTTAGGGACCATCCACTTCACAGGCAGTCCACTGTTGGTTCTCATTTTATAGTAACTGATGTGGTGATATCTCTGGCAAGGCTGAAGTCTGAGATCTTCATCATGTTGTCCTTTGTCACCAGCACTTCCCTGGTGGCCAGGTCTTGGTGTATGCACTTCTTGGTGGCAAGGTACTCCATGCCTCAGGCTACCTGGTAGGCACAGGATACCAGGTCCTTGGAGGAGAGTTGCTCTGCTGCATTATGGCTGATATTGTAACAGTACTCCAAGTCAGGAGGCCTCTGGGCCTGGAGGTACTACTGTATGTTGTCTTTGGAGGCATATTCCATGATAGTGTACGAAGGACCATCCTGTGTGCAGGACCCAGCAGGTTGATGGTGTCCTTGTGCTGTCCAATCATCTTCATCATCTCCATTTCTGAGATTAGTTTTGACAGGTCTTTCTCTGTTGCATCTGACTTCAACATCTTCACAGACACTTTAGTCAAATGGTTGGATTTGTCTTTGTCCAGCCCAATGGCCTCCTCCAACACCACCTGCCCAAAGTAGGCTTCTCTTAGGGGTATGCCTAAACTGCCTACAACCAGCCTGCCTCAAGGCAGTTATAAACTCTAGATTATCCTCAAAAACATTAAACCACAAGCTAAAAATTCTCTTCACTTGGTCTCTGTCGCAGGTCTAATTTTCTTATTTTTTATCATTCATCTTTTTCCTAATTCTTATTTTCAGTATAGTTTATTTGGCTTCCAGGTGTTTCCCCGGGTTTCTGTATGCTGTTTCATAGGGAAGAATTATCCTGTCATAAAATTATTTCTTGAGCATTCATTACATCTCTCAGTTAAAATGGGTTCTTTTATGGTATTGATTCATTTGAGTTTTCTCAAGATGGGAAGAATTTTCAAAATGGTGTTTTCCTCAAGGTTCAGAGTATGTCTTAGCCTCATCTTTACTCTTTTTGAAATTCACTTTTCAAATTCTTGTCCCTCTTTTTATCTTTTTAAATTAAAATGTTTTCTTTTTACTATTTTTTTATTTGAGTGTAGTTGATAGTCAGTGTTACATTGGTTTCAGGTTTTCAATATCTCCATACATTATTCTATGATCACTACAAAAATAGCCACCATCTGTCACCATATAACACTATTATAATATCATTGACTATATTCTCTACACTGTCCCATATCTCTTTTTAAAATCTCTGATTTTTATGTTTTCTGTTATTCCAATTTTCGACCATCATTTTACTTGGTTACTTTAATAAAATATGCCTGATTACACACTCTATGCTGAAAACCATAGCATTTGATTTATAGTAGTCGTCTTCTTCTTCTTCTTCTTCTTCTTCTTCTTCTTCTTCTTCTTCTTCTTCTTCTTTTTAATTAACATATAATGTATTATTAGCCCCAGGGGTACAGGTCTGTGAATCGCCAGGTTTACACACTTCACAGCACTCAGCACTGCACATACCTTCCCCAATGTTCATAATCCCACCACCCACTCCCTACCCTCCTCACCCCGAAAGAAACTCTCAGTTTGTTTTGTGAGATTAAGAGTCTCTTATGGTTTGTCTCCCTCCCGATCCCATCTTGTTTCATTTACTCTTTTCCTGTTTCCCTAACCCCCCACATTGCACCTCCATTTCCTCATATCAGGGAGATCATATGATAGTGTCTTTCTCTGGTTGACTTATTTTGCTAAGCATAATACCCTCCAGTTCCATCCATGTCAATGCAAATGGCAAGATTTCATTTCTTTTGATGGCTGAATAGTATTCCATTGTGTATATATATATATATATATATATATATATATATATATATATATATATAATTCATTTGTTGATGGACATCTAGGTTCTTTCCATAGTTTGGCTATTGTGGATATTATTGCTATAAACATTTGGTGCACGTCCCCCTTTGGATCATATAGCAGTCTTCTTTACCTCTATCAGAACCCCAGGAAGCTTTATTTATTTATTTACTCACATAAACAGATGATCCAACACAACGTTTTTTGATGTTCAAATGTATTATAATGTCTTACCGCTTAACACTATGCTTACTGCTCTCTTTCACTGTCTGACTAAATCCTCATCATCACTATGCCATTTAATGAGAAAGAACATTTGAACTCAGAGTTCTCTCCATATCAGGGAATGAAGACTCCACCCTTCTGTTTGTGCAGGTAAAATAAATGTTGATGTCTGTCCTGCACATACCCCATCCTGTTCACCAGAATATTCACAATCAAAATATATACACAATGAAAACCATACCTCACCACTTCTATTACCACCCAGCATGCTAAAAACACCATCATATGTTCCTGAATTATTGACTTGATTGATAACCCCACTTCCACACATACTGCACTCCTTTCTCCCTGCAAATTTATTTTGGTACAGCAATTTAACCTAAAAATCAAGTCAGATGATTTTATTCTGCTGTTGAAAGACTTTTGGTATCTTCCGCTTTCATATTAAATAAAAACTGAAGGCGTTTCAATGTACTAGAAGGTCATACATCAATAAGTTCTTCCTCTCTCCACCACTATGAACTCCTCATTGGCCTCCTTGCTTTTCCTCAAAAGTAACAGACAAGCTGTTCACACAAAGTCTATATACTTACTTGCTCTGCCTAGAGCAATCTTTTCCTTTAATATTTGTATAACACTCTCCTTCACTTCCTGGGTCTTTGTGCAAATAGCATCTCATAAATGAGATATAACCACCCAACACAAAATAAAATTAACTTTCATCCCAGCATTCTCCAATGGCTTTTACCTTTCTTGTATTTCTTTGTAACACTTATCACCATCAACCATCAATCATTATTCTATTACTGGTTTATTTTCTTATTTGAGACAGAGAGAGAGAGAATAGGGAGGGTGCGCAGAGGAAGAAGAAAACACCCCACTGCCTAGAAAGCCTGCTGGGGAGTTACATCCCAGGACCCTGAGATCATGACCCAAGCCAAAGGCAGTCACTCAATGGACTGAGCCACCGAGGTGCCCCTCTATTATTGGTTTATTTCACTATTATATTTCAAAAGAATGTAAGCTCTTTGTGGTCAGGTATTTTATATGTTTTATTAATTGAAGTATTCTCAGAAAGGTAGCTGGCAGATTGTAAGGGCTCACTAAACTGTATTTTGTTTTTATTATCGGGCTCCTTTATGGGCTTTACCTCTTACGCTAGAAGTCTATCCTTCAGATGTAAGCGATAAGAATAGAGCCCTGCTGCCTGTTCAAATGTGTAAAAAGCCTGTATTAAGTGGATATTTTAAAAGCTAAATGAATGGCTTAATAGTTGTATATAGGGGGAAAGGGAACATATTTTCCACAGTTTAGAAGTGGAGTTCTTTTATAGAGTTCTTGTACAAGCCTACACTATGGAACGATAACGGGCAGTTGTACATTACAATTATACAAAGACTTTGGTAATTTATATCCTTTTTTTGTAATTCTTGACTGGATCATTTAATTCCTTAGGAGCATTATAGCATTTCAACTTTTCATGTTCAATAAACTTATTGGGGTTGCTACCTTTTTTATTCAAATGGAGAAATAGTCATGATTTAATCTAAATAAAGTGTTATTGATTGTGTTGTTTTCTAGCAATGAGTCGCACATGCTAGTTTAAAAGTTTTGTTAAATTCCCAAGTCTGTCACTGATAAAAGCCATTTGTAGATTAGTAACTTGATCAAAACGGAAAAGTTATGTAACACCAATTGTTATACTATCTTTGTTTCCATCTTTCATTGTAATAACACCCATCTTAACTCTAAGTCAAATCATTGCCAGATGGATTTCTGGCATTGATTGCAGGATATGAAATCTAGTATAACTAAAAGTTTTTGGTTTTAGTAGCATATAAATCATTTTAGAAAAATATATGTATTTGAATATAAGATAAAGTTTTAAATTATTTGGCAATAGTAAACTAAACTTTTTTTTGTAAATTTTTATTTTCTAAAATTTCATTGAGCTCTTTTGCAATAAGAAACAAGTTACAAAAAATTAAGGTTTATTTACCCCAATTCAAAATTATTAGGAATATAATCATAGAGATTGAAGTATTTAAAATATTGAACCCAAAATGTTTTATTAGGTAAATTCATGAATGCTGAGCATTCACTGTTAAAATATACTAATACTATTGATAGACTGGTAGAAGCCTAAAATCAAATATTTATTAAATATTTATATCCATATCTTTTCATAGCTTGGTAATTCATTTCTCTAGCATTAAATAATATTCCATTGTTTGCATGTACTACACTTTATTGGACCTTTCACCTATGGAAGGATATCTTGGTTGCTTCCAAGCTTTTGTCAGTTATGAATAAAACTACTATAGACATCTTTGTGGGTATAGATTTCATCTTCTTTGGATAAATACCAAGAGCTGCTACTGCTGAATCATCTGGCAAGAATATGTTTAGTTTTGTAAGAAACTGCCAAGTTGTTTTCCATTCTTTATTCTCAATAGACATGGAAGAACATTCCTGTTGCTCCACATTTTCACCAACATTTCGTGTTCTGTTGTCAGTGCTCTGGATTCTGGGTATGTACTGGTGTCTCTTTTTTGTTTTAATTTGCATTTTCCTGATGACATATGATGTGAAGCATCTTTTTATATGCTTATTTGCCATCTGTAATATTTTCTTTGGTGAGGTATCTGCTAAGGTCTTTGGCTCATTTTTAATCAGGTTTTTCCCCCATTGTTGAGTTTTAAGGGGTCTTTGTGTATTTTTGATTAACAGTCCTTTGCCAGATGTGTATTTTGCAAATTTTTTCTCATAGTCTGTGCTTTGCCTTTTCATTCTCTTGGCATTGTGTTTCACAGAGTAGACATTTTTAAATTCAGTGCTTGTGCTTTTGTAGCTAAAGTTATTGCGAAAACCAAGGTCATTTAAATTTTCTTCTATATTACCTTCTACATGTTTCATGTTTAGGTTTATAATCCAATCTGAGTTAATTTTTGTGAAGAGTGTATGATATCTGCCTGGATTTATTTTATTTTATTATTTTATTTTATTTTATATTTTTACATTTAGCTTCACCATTACTCCAGAACCATTTGTTTAAAAGATTGTATTTTGCTCTCTTGTATTGCTTTTGCTTTTCTATTAAATATAAAATATAATTGATAATATATATTCTGTTGCTTTAATCTAGTCTTTCTGTGGTATTACAATATCTTGCTTACAATTATCATTATGGTAAACTTTTTTTTAAGATTTTATTTATTTATTTGACAGAGAGAGAGATCACAAATGGGCAGAGAGACAGACAGAGAGAGAGAGATGAGGAGAAGCAGGCTCCCTGCTGAGCAGAGAACCCAATGTGGGACTCGATCCCAGGCCCCTGGGATCATGACCTGAGCCGAAGGCAGAGGCTTAACCCACTGAGCCACCCAGGCGCCCCATCGTTATGGTAAACTTTGAAGTCAGTCCTCAGTCTTTGTTCTCCTTCAACACTATGTTGACTATTGTGAGTCTTTGCCTCTCCATATAAACTTTAAAATAAGTTTGTTAATATTAAAAAAAAGAACTTGCTGGAATGCATTAATTGTATAGATAAACTTGGAAACCAGTGACCTCTTGAGCTTAGCAGGAGATAGACCATGGACATCAGTTGTCACAGTGGTGCCTCTGGCAGAACCTATTGCAAATCCCTAGGCAAAATGAGACCTCAAGGATCTGAGAGAATGTCTAAGAAGTACTTGATACATCCCTTGGGTATGGTTTATTGAAGTGTCCACCTGTCTGAAAGCTGGGGAATCTAGATAAGGGAGGGAAAATTAGTTATGATAAAACATATCAATAAACATCAATAAATTTTGTAAAACTAATTGTCATGGCTCATATACAATATGACCAACAGAGGGACCATCAGAAGGAAAGCATCAGTTATGTTTATTGTGAAATTTTTTATTCAAAATAAAGAAATGTGAGGGGAAGACACAATGAGAAAATTACCATTTTTTAAATGGTAAACTTCTTATCAAATGGAATAGGTTTTATATTCTAAGTAGTATATTGAAAAGTAAAACATTGGGGCGCCTGGGTGGCTCAGTGTGTTGGGCTGCTGCCTTTGGCTCGGGTCATGATCTCAGGGTCCTGGGATTGAGCCACGCATCTGGCTCTCTGCTCCGCAGGGAGCCTGCTTTCCTCTCTCTCTCTCTATCTCTTTGCCTACCTCTCTGCCTACTTGTGATCTCTGTCTTTCAAATAATTAAATAAAATGTTTAAAAAAAAGAAAAGAAAAGTAAAACATTAAAAAATACAATTTTAATGAAAAAAATCATTTAATTTTAAATAAAGGTTAAAAATAGCAGAACCAATTTTCTTATAACTGGGAAACACATTGTATATACATCTATCAAAAATAACTTGTCATGGGGGCGCCTGGGTGGCTCAGTAGGTTAAAGCCTCTGCCTTCGGCTCAGGTCATGATCCCAGGATCCTTGGATCAAGGCCCACATCGGGCTCTCAGCTCAGAAGGGAGCCTGCTTACTCCTCTCTCTCTCTGCCTGACTCTGCCTTATTGTGATCTCTGTCAAATAAATAAATAAAATCTTTTATAATAAATATTTGAAAAAATAACTTGTCATGTCTGGAATCAGGAGCATATGGAAAAAAATAATATCTGAGGACAATACTTCTGCCATGTTTTGTGCCTTGCTAATATTTTTAAACAGTCAGGCAACTTTTAGCTTTATTTAAATACCTGCTAAGATACCTGCAGTGCCTTTTGGAGCCCTATGAGTATAAAAATTAATTGCAAATATTCAAAATGTTTACTATGGTGTCACTATTTAGGGCCACCACCAAGTATGTTTCAGAAGTAAGCATAACTGTTACTCTTCCATAAGGCAAAAGGGCATATTTTCAGGAGTTCCATCTGCTGTACCAGGAGGTGAATCAAGTAATGATTTTTGTCTATAAAATAATTCACTTTTCAATCTAACATTCCTCATTCCACATTATAATAATAAAAACTAGGAGGAGACTAAAACAAACCAACAACTACAACTACAACAACCAGCTTTTCCTTCAGTGGAAAAGTAAATATAACCTTAGGAGTAGCCTGAAATTTATTTTTAAATATTTTTAAGATAAACGTTTTTGTTAGAAAACCATATATTTTATATTACTAAGAAATAACAGGCAACGTTTTATTAACTTCTAAAAAGTCTAGTTACTAATATTTATCTATTAACTCATCTCTTTATGAAGTAGAGCATGATCACACCTCTTGTATCTACCCAAGTTTGTATGCTTTGGTTGTTTTATGTTTGCTATTTCCTTGCTTAATTTTTACAATATTTGATACATAATAGTATCTTTAAGTCCATCTATGGTTTCACAGAATTTGTTTGAACTTCATAAAAATGTACCATACTTTTTGCACTGTCCTTGTTTTACTTCTCTATTAGCTTTCCAAGTTTTATTCACTTTAGAGTGTGTAGCTATCATTTATTTTTACTCCTCCATAATGCTATGTTTACAAATTTGTATTTATCTGTACTTTTAAAAATATCTTAATTATATACCGTTTCTCATCTCACGTAACACTCATGTTACTTCTACACTTATCAGATATTATGTAACTGAAAACCACAACTCAGCAACAATAGAACACCATTTTTCAAAATTAAATGGCTTACCAGAATTCTTTAATTCTATCCTTTATTTGTATTAGATGACCCTTTATTCTGGTATTTGGCATTGTTCATATGGAGGAAAGCTTATAAGTTGATATTCCATAAATAGAAGGATTTATTATGATTGATTAATTATTTTCATTTAGAATGCATAGAATATGGTTGATTTAATATTTCTTTCTTACTCTCTGCCTGGAACATAGTGCTATCTATGTAATAGCCACTAAAATATTAAGTTAATTACCTAGACTTTAAACTGCATATTAAGAGGAATAGCATACAGAACTCTTCTCAGATTGGGACACCTGGGTGGCTCAGTCAGTTAAACGCCTGAGCCTTTAGCTCGGGTCATGATCTCAGGGTCCTGGGACTCAGTTCTGCAACAGATTCCCTGCTTAGCCGGGAGTTTGCTTCTCCCTCATCCTGCTGCTCCCCCTGCTTGTGCTCTCTCTCACTCTCTCTCTTACAAATAAATAAAATTAAAAAAATAAATTCTTCTCAGATAGCTAATATAGAACATCGTCTTTGTATTCATCAAAGGGAAAGTGCCATATAATAATGAAATCCAGACTACTTCAAATTCACTTTTTAACCAGTAAGAAAGTACTGGAAACAAGCCAAAAATGTCTTCAATGAATTAAAGAAATAGATTGATTTTCAATATCTTAATCTTTCTAAAATAAATTGCAAGATTTTTATACTAGATATCAGTGTAAATATTCATTATACAAGGATATTCTAAAAATAAACCCGAGAAAACTACTTGACATATATGATGACAAAAACGAGTTTGACCAATGTCAGTTTGGGTAAAATTTACAACACCTACCACCTGAAACTCTTGTTCTATATGGTGCCATCTTGTGATGCTGGGCAGCGGCAGTGAGCCACAGCTCCCAGTCAGCTAGAAGATTACAGGGGTGAACACCTGATATTCTTACAAGCATTCTATATATAGAATATATATATATAGAATATATATATTCTTCTTTTTTTAGTGTAATATTTAATAAATTGCATGTGATATTTGATACTTTGTTATAAAATAGGCTTTGCTTAAGATGATTTTGCCCAAATGCAGGCAAATGTAAGTGTTCTGTGTATGTTTAAATAAGCTTAAGGTAAGCTATGATATTTGATAGTTTAGGGGTATTAAATGCATTTTCAATTTTTTAGCCCCCTTGTAAGCTGAGAAACATCTCTATATGTATATGTAGCCTTGGTATGGCTTACATATTATTGGCATGAAACATCTAGAACAGTACGTGTGCCATAGAATTGTCTACAACATCAAACAAGTTTCTTGAAAACTTGTGCCAAAGGGGTTATGTCTTTAAGGATTCTTATTTCAGAAGGGTTCTCTCAAACGTAAGATTTTTCAGAAGTTAAGTGAAAATCTGACCAAACTAAACATTTTTCCATTTTCCCTAGTGAGCAAAGATAGCTAAAATCTATCTGCCATTTTCAACACTGTACTCAACAATTGTAATTCTAATTTAAGAACAGATTATTTATATCAAAACCACATGTTGGCCTAATCTTATACAATATTCATAAGTCACACTCAGACCCTTGGACACTTTTATTTGTTGAGTCTATATGGTACTACAGACATTCATCTGTTTTGACCTCATAGCTTCATGTATGTCTATACTTTTGAAAATACATGCATCATAGTTCCATTGTAAAATGTCTGGGTTATAAAATGTGCTATGCTATCAAAATGGTAATAAGAACATACAAATGACCTGATGTAATGAACTGGACCAGATTGCCAGATATCACATTTCATACCAGAAAGATTCAGTGGTAAGTTTTAAAATGGCCAGCTATACATTGACTGAATTATAACTCATTTAACTTCTTTCTTTGTGTACAGTATTATACATTAGTCAGTATTATAGTAAATAAGTACTTTGGACAGATGTAAATATGCTGTAATAAAAAATGTTTTTCTTCTTTCTTTTAGTCCTTTTTACTTGTGAGACTAGCCACAAATACCATGCCTCCCCCAAAATAATTTGCAATCCAAATTTATCTCTAAATGAATTTATTGCACAGAAAATATATATATATATATATACACTTACAGTAGACGTGTTCAAAAATAGTTACACAAGAGCAGGGCCCTAAATGTAAGCAGTATAGTTGTTTTGTTTTTTTCTTTTATAAAAAGAGGTTATGTGAAATATTGGGATTTTATTTCCAAGCCTAGTATTTCAAGACAGTTAACTACACTTACGGTGTCAACAGCCTCTTGTTGGCAGTACGATTTTATTGGCTCCATGGAATAACAGCAAGAATTTACTATTGCTTCTTTTATTTTTGACACACACAGAAAAAAAAAATTGACACATTTGCTCAAGACCAACCAGAATCATTTTAACCTATCAAAATTGATGGGAGGCCTTCACTGCCAAAGTCACTGCTGCGTTTTCACAATTCATTGCAGACAATCTGCTACTCCCATTATGATAAAGGAGAGAAGAGTCATAATCAGGGAAGAAAGCTAGATTAATACTTGAAATTATCATTGAATTATTTAGCCTGCTATAGGATTATTATTATTAGTGTCATTTGATAATTTTCTCTCATTTTATTAAACACAACTGTGAGTAATTACGCTACCTAATATTTCTCTGTATTGGCTGACTAGCTAGCAAACATTCATGAAAATATCCATTAGCACACATATAAAATGCTGCATTATGATGCTGTTGAATCAGAACATACCACTACCTGATCCTGTAGCTCTTTGAGGATTTGCAAATCAATTAATTCTATGTTTATTGCATTCTTCCCATACAATTAGAAAATGTATAATCGAGTCCATGAACATTATTAGTTTTACCATTTTAAACCAGCAATCACACTTTGATTTTTACAACAAAAGCAGAAATATAAACACACACATTTGGATCCGTTTTCTCTTAGTCTGTCTGGACTTCAAAATCCTATTCCTCAAGATGATGCACACCAAAGTTCTGGATTAAACAAGAAATTAGATGGCACCTGAACACTTGGTTTCATATTCTCACAAGGACTATGCAACTTCTTTCTTACAATATGACATTGTTTTACAAAGATCCACACTTTTATAATGTTAGTATTTTTAATAATCAATAGTCAATTAATCATGATTAAAAATAAAACATAAAAATTTCTACTTTTTGCTTTTGCCCCCTCCATTTAGAACTTATTTATAGCCTGATAATTCAAAGGTCCCTATGTTTATGAAAATCTGGACAGAAATAGCTCTAAGATCCCATTCAGAACTTGATATTAATCTAAGTCTTTTGGCTTCATTTATCCTGAGAGCAAAGAGTAGGACAAAATATTTGAGTACTGTTAGTTTATCTGGGAGATTATCCAAGGTAGAAAAGAATGGGAAAGTGATACAGTGAATAAGCAACTTTGTCAAAGAGGTACATTGTTGATATAATTGTTGTGGATAGAAAATGAAGGCTTGCTTTTACTGAAAGGTCCTGAGAAACTTCTTTAAGTTGTCCTCATGAAGACCTGAAAACTGACAATTTTACCTATGGTTCTTATTTCCACTTCACTGAGAGCTGTCCTCAGAGGACATTAACTCTCCTACACTTTTGGGTTGTGTTGGAGACATTCCAAAATGAGAAAGAGAACATGAGATGCTATCAGTGTTAAGTAACTGCAATTTCCCATGGAACTATTCACCACAGGTTTGGCTAAATAAGGTGTTGGGCCTTGATATCAGAGGGATTTGAGGCAGTATCATTTTAGTTTAATCATTATATCTGAAATTTCCAAAAACTTCAACTGATGAAACTTTGATTATAAATCTATAAATATAACAATAAATCTACAGTATTCAAATTATTTTCATAGAAATACACAAACGAAGCATCAATAGACTAATATTTAAATATTACAAAGTACTGAACTGAAAGAATTTGGTCATATAACAACGTGTAAGAAGTAGAGCTTAGGTTTAGGTTAGAAGTCAGGATGTATTTGGGACTCAGTTAAGAAATTGAATGGAGGGACGCCTGGGTGGCTCAGTGGGTTAAGCCGCTGCTTTCGGCTCAGGTCATGATCCCAGGGTCCTGGGACCGAGCCCCAAATCAGGCTCTCTGCTCAGCAGGGAGCCTGCTTCCTCCTCTCTCTCTGCCTGCCTCTCTGCCTGCTTGTCATCTCTCTCTGTCAAATAAATAAATAAAATCTTAAAAAAAAGAAATTGAATGGATGTCTGACTATCTCATAGGTTTGCTAAAAATCAGTGACTTTGTGTTCACGTGTGGCTATGCAGGAATTTTTAACTTTCTCTAAGACGTTTTTAGATTTGATTATATAATGGCAGTAAAGGATGGGGAAAAGCAAAGTACAAACCCCATAAAGACAAAGACACTGAGTATGAGAAAAGAGTAATAGATAAGAAGAATCAATGCATTTGAGGAAAATGGGAATTGAAGTACACAATGATTGTTGATTTTTTTAGATGGGGAAAAGAAAACTAGCTTGCAAGAAGGAAATAGCAGAAGACATGCTGTGATGTAATACAGAATCCTGGAAAAGGCAGTAACGTGGAATAAAGGAGTAGGGAGAGCATATCAGGTAATTTGGATAGGAAGGAGTTAGGAGATAATTGCTTGATAAATTTTATATGGCCCACTTAAATGCACAGATTTCTCTTCTTTAATTTATATGGAGAACAGGGTGTCCTTTCTCTTCCCTTTCAGAGCACCTAAGGTGCACTCTTTCAGACTGAAAACCTGAAAAGCTCAGGACTCAGTTGCTTAAGCACAGCTGAGAGGACATATTTCAATTAAGATTTACATTTTGCTGTAGGTAGTAGACTGTCAAAAGTGGTTTAACCATATTTTTCATTTAACAAGAAGACTACAGAGAGTGTTTTCTGGTGTTGGTTCAGAGTCTTAAGAAAGTCAAGTGAACTATCTTAGAGGTTTTCATGGCTTTTTATTCACAGTTGCAAAAATTGCTGTTGGAGTTCTCACTATTAAGCCCACATTTCTGGCAGAAAGATAGAGGTAAAAGAGAATGATATCTTGTACGACTGATACTTTGTCATAAGGTTACAATGTAACTAGAAAAGAGACAATAAAATATTTGATGTTGTTTTAAGTTTCCTTGTTGTCAATCCCTCAGTGCTTTCTGATATTAAAGGAAAGAGTAGATGGATATTGACCTGGCAACTATCAACACCTGTCAGTCTCTCTTGGATAACCAATATCTCTATAATCTCTTCTTCCCAGTAAAAAAAATAAAATATATTCATAACCCACACTGTGCCATCTCAAGTTACTGCACCAAGATAAAATTACAATGATTTTCAGTTGTTCCAAATGGACAGAATACCCTTCCTTATGATATCATGTCTTATAAGATAGATAATTGGCTTGCTACCAATATACCCAGATGTGACTGTGGAAGAGACAGGAAAAAAAATAATAATATGTATTTATTCCTTGGGTTGACCCTGTTTACACAGATGCATTACTATTAGAAAAGGTTGGTTTGGGACATTGGAATGAATTTACTTAATGGGTCTGTATGTAATTGGGTTGGACGAAATTTTTAATTTCTACAAAAATTATTAGAATTCGATCTTATTCTCTTTTGTTAGTTTTCACATGTTAACAAAGCCAACGTTTTTGTCTAGCAGACAAGATCTTAAATCCTAACAAAACTCAATTTTTTCCTTTTTTTTTTAAAGTTTGAGAGCCTCATGTTCTCTCATGCTGCTTTAAATACAACTCAAAAAAAACAAAAAGGAGCTAAATGGGGCAGTAAGACCAGACTTTTTATTTTATTTTATTTATTTTATTTTTAATTAAAAAAATTAAAGATTGTATTTATTTATTTGAGAGAGAGAGAGCATGAGTGGGGCAGGGGGATGTAGCTGCAGAGAGAGACTGAGAAATATACTCCCTAATGAGCAGGAAGCCAGAAATGGGGCTGGATCCCAGGATACTGACTGAGATCATGACCAGAGACAAAGGCAGATACATGTGCAAAATCCCTTTTTTTCTGGGAAACAATACTTTACAAGAGATGTTTGAAAAAGTACTGGGGAATCAACTTTAATTGGAGATACAAAAATTTAATTGACTTTTGTAAAGCTACAGGGATCCAAATGATGGGAATCCCAGCCCGTTTAGGTTGTGGACCACAGAGTATTCTTCTCTGTAATATTTTATTTTCTTCCATGTCTACTAACTCCAGTCCAAGTTCACTGATCTCTTTTTAGATAGTGCAAAACATGGCAAAGAATATCAAACAAGTGCCCAATATTCTACATTTATTACATCATTTCTAACATATAGAAGTGTGTTATCAAGGCTGGTTCTGTGAACGAACCTAGTTATGCTAAAGTGTGTTTTGTTCTCCAAGAAATTAAATGCATGGTTATCACACAATTATAAAATACTTGTGTCAAGAATTTTTATTCAAAAATTAATAAGAGAAGCAGATATTAAAACTAGTTACATGGTTATTTGGGATATAAGCAGAGTTGTGCAGCAGAAGTTCTCTGGGCTCATAATTTGCATTATAGAATTTATGTTTTCTAATGAAAAATCACTAACTTGCATTATTGTTAACAAGAATCCTGTGCATTACCATCAGTTTTCTACATTATAACCTCTTGCTCTACAGTTTGTAAATAACTTTGTCAATAGCAAGCTAATAAACGGGGTGACTCCAATGGATTGAGATAATCTCTAGAGTTTCTGCTACATAATGAACAGTCTACGGACAACCCTGTATCTGACTGACTTGTTAATTCTGGGAATGTCTTGCAGATTAATTTGCTTGCCCGAGGTGGTTCCTCTAATTGATGTCTAAGAACCCTAATTAGTTAAGAAAACTTTTTTTAAACATTTTCATTGCTATTTATTATTATTATTATTATTGCTAATATCTCTATTATAAATAATTCACAAGGGCATCTTTCTGACAAAAGACAAAGAGCTGGCTACTAGTAGAAAAAGTACATTTGACTCTGTCAGTGAAAGTGGTAAAGGGATTTGAGAAAATAAGGCAAAGCAGTGGAATTATGTGTTAAAACTTTAAATATTATAGACACATTTACTTAATTTCTAATACTGTTGTTGCTTATAATTAAATAAGATGTTTTCCATGAACCACGCATTACAGCAAATATATTGTTTATACAGATTAAATTTTCATCAAAAGGGACGCCTGGGTGGCTCAGTTGTTTAAGCAGCTGCCTTTGGCTCAGGTCATGATCCCAGCGTCCTGGGATCGAGTCCCGCATCTGGCTCCTTGCTCGGCTGGGAGCCTGCTTCTCCCTCTGCCTCTGCCTGCCATTCTGTCTGCCTGTGCTTGCTCTCTCGCCCACTCTCTCTGATAAAGAAATAAAATCTTAAAATAAATAAATAAATTTTCATCAAAAAATTGTAAGTGTATTTTATTGTAGGATCTGATAAGCATTTTTCAGATGAGAAAAGTGAAATTTAGAAAAGTATGTCTCTTCAAATCCCTCATACAATATCTGGCCTAGATAGAAGGATATACTATCACAATTGAGGAAGATAATTGAGATTACTTAAAATGATAAACTTTACTGTATAGGGCTTTTTACAAGTTTGCCACAGATTCAGATTCTTTTAAAATATATATCTATTTTGTGTAAAGAGAATGCACTGAGAAGTAAAAAGAAAGTGATATATCAGTGCTACCAACTAATGGCTATAATATCATCACCTTATTTATGAACAATGAAACAGTGTGCAATATTTAAATAAATTTAAATAAATTCCTATTTATTTTATATATTTATAAATTTAAATAAATTCCTATTTATTTTTATTATTAAAGAAATTTCTCTAACAAACAGTATGTTTTGAAGGTTGCTAGCAGGAAAGTGTTGTACGACATGGAAGTAATCAGAAAATGTGATCTAAAATTCTGCTTTCAAGGGCGCCTGGGTGGCTCAGTGGGTTAAAATTCTGCTTTCAAGAAGCTATCACAGTAAGTACTGAGCATTAGCTATTATATGCTATGGATGAATAACTGAAATCTACATTTGAAACTAATGGTACACTATATGTTACCTAATTGAATTTAAAAAGTTAATAAAAAAAACACTATTTTATAAAACAATATTCCCAACAGGCTCTTTTGCTTTAAAATACTCACTTTGTAATGAGAGTCCTTACTTTTGTCTAGCCAATTCTTACAGCACTGTTTATCCCTTCCCTGCTTTATCCCTTCCCAGTATCAATAAAGGCTCACTTGGGTTACCTAGAAGCCATGAGAAAGCTTGTAATAGATCTGGCTGGTTTTCACCAGCAATTTGACCACCCTGTGCACAGGGAAGTCTATTGATAAAGGCTTTATTGCAATAAGTTGCAAATACATGGATGATTTTGAATTCTCTTTCTTGACGTCTTGTTCCATGATAATAAATTTAGGGTGGCTTATTGGAATGGATGTTATTAACATATCTTCATAGTTATAAGCACATGGAATTGTAAAATAGATTAATGAATGTGGCATTACTGACAACTGTCCTCATTTTGAAATCAAATTACAGTGTACTAAGATGAGGAAGCAAAGCAGATTTGGGATTATGAGTGAAATAATTTTAAAAAGTATTAGGGGTATGATCGGACTATTGGGTAATTCAGTAGAAAAATGTCAACTGATTGAGATTCTGTGTTCCCTGATTTCAGAGAGAAGTTAAGATAAATAAGTAACACGAGGAGACTAGGAAGCCAAACATAAGTGATAATTTTGTGCCAGGGTGTGTATACATCTGTTTATCTTCTTGCTTTACCACTAAGGTTGCTCCTAGAGGAGAGTTTAAATATGTGTTGGAGCTAATCTCTGTGGATTACACAAGAAACCACATCCTACAGCTCTCCCTGAAACACCCCTTATGATTTCAATGTAATTTGGTTTTTGCATTTTTAGAAATAACAAAATACTTTGCAAACTCATCTACTTTATTACCATCACAAGTGAGTCAGCTGACTCCACATTTTAACACAGTGACAGTCACAGAGGAATGGAGGAATGAGTAGAGTTATCAATATATGTGCTTTTAAGAAGTATGACAGGGTAGCAGCTATTTCCAGGAACCAAAACATGGGTCAGCAGCTGTGCAGGAAAAGTGATGGAATAAATGACTCATTTCAGAGGAGTTCTATAACATATTAGTTCTATAATGTATCTTCAGCCCCCAATTACCCGCTTTGATCTAAAGATAAGGATTTACAGTTAAGGTCCCATTTATGATTTGACTGGTAGGGTCTGAATCATTTTTACTATTGTTTTGACTATTACTTGAAACCTATAGTAGTACTTGGGATATGTGTTGTGTATTCTGTGAACATGTGCTATTTTTAGATTAGATAATTTCTGTCTCGAACCCCTGTTCATTTGTTTGTTTTTGTTTATTTGATAGTGGTTTCAGTAAATGGATATATCTGAAAAATTGCAAAGCCACTATTAAAATAAGTTATTATTATATATAGCATGGAATTGCACATTCCTCCTTTGAATCCGACAGAGCTTCACCATATCCTTAACAATTTGGGAAAAACATGCTATTATTTTTCTTTATAAAATTTCTTCTGTTAGGCTGTGATGGTTTTCATCAGCAGTAACTCCTCTGAAGGCTTTGTCAAAAGAGTTGAAAAAATTGGAAAGGTGTGTGAATGAAGCTGTTTGCTGAATATAAAGAAAAGAGCATTGAAGTACAATTCACACTCTTACTTCTCCTTCTATGCTTTCAGATGTTTGACATTTGAAAATTTTGCTTCTAGAAGAGATGCCCTATATAATTCTTACTTTAAGGAGCAAGTTGCATTTATAATTTTTTTATTATTCTACCATTCCAGTATTTCCATTTAAATTAAATTCAATACCATTTAAAAAAAATCAAAAGTGCAGCCAGTATTCAATTCCTGGGCTAAATAATTTTAGAAAGCTTTGTGTTATTGAACCTACAGGGTTTTTCTGTAGTTTTAACTCTTTCTTTCTGTGATTTTTCCCATTAGTCACGTAAGTGACTGCAATATAACAGACATTGAGGCTAAAGAAGGACTGAATAGAACAATCCTTGGCCTCATGAAGTTGAGAATCTAGCAAGGGAGTCAAACAATTCAATCATTCAGAGACAATTTATTGAGTGCCTGGCCTAAGATGAGCACAACAAAACCCCAGCCCAGAGGAATCATTTTAATGGGAGAGATAGATAATAGGTAAGCCAACTTAAAAAAAAAAAAAAGTACTGATTTTTCTTTAATAGAGATGCATATTTGAACGAAATAAGCACATTTTAAAAAGAGCAGTGATTGAGAAGAGGTTTTTAAACTGAGTGGTCCAAAAGGGCCTCCCTGAAAAAGTCTGTTTTGAACAGATTTCTGAATATTATCAGCTAGGAAGCTGCGTAAAAATCTCAGGGATGGGTGATTTTTCCAGTCAAAACACTGTAAAGGCTCCAAAGTCACAATAGAGCTATAAGTTTCTCTAATAAAGTAACTTCTGACAAAGAATGAGAAGAAATAACTAACCCAGGTTTGAAAGAAAAGGGACAGACTTTCTATGGAATTCATATTTAATTAAAGCTCTAAAGGACAAAAATACAATAGAGCAAAATTCTGGTCACGCTGATATACCTAACGAAAGTTCATAAACAAGGTGTGGGTAGCAAAGAGTGTGTGGCAATGTTGGTAAGAACAGTGGGGAAGAGTCATCCCTGAACATGTTCTTAAATGAAGCAATTTTTGTGTTGTATTAAAGGGTAAATTGGAGTTTGCCTAAGTGATTAGAGAAGGATGCCTCAGCTTATGGAAGTTCAAAGCCAAAAAGATGTGACAAACTACTGCAGATATTTTCATGTATATTTGTTGTTGCTTCTAGTAATGGTGATCTAAAAACTCCTACTTAAGACAACTAAAAATCCAGACAAAATAGCTTTTAAAGTTAAAAATATCAGAATGATTATAAAAATAAGTGAGGGATTACTGGGCCAAAATACGAAATACAATGAGAGCCTAGAGATATATGCCCTGAAGCCATTTTAGCTATGAGAGCATTTGAAACTGCTAAAACACACTGAGCTGTGTTGTTAATAGACTCTTGATACTAGAGAAACAAATCCAGCAGCAATCAAATTTGAGGACTTTGGTCCAACCCAAATTTAAGTTGAGATCCCCAAAGCACAAGGAGAAGCAGAAATAAGACTATAGCCTACCTTGCCTACTGTGTAAACTGAGAAAGCCAATCACTGAATTTGGAGTATGATTGTCTTGTAGAGTCTCAGATATAAGAGAAAATCCTGCCAAGGAAAACCATACCATTATTATAGCTCTTAATTATCCCTACTCAATAAGAGTTTCAAATATAATGTCTTGAACATAGCAAAATGTAACAAAGCACACAAAGAAAAACCATTAACAAGATTTGATAGACAAAATGGGATTAAGTATGATGTTAAAATGATCAATAAAGATTGTAAAATGGCTTGATTACTCTGCTCAAAGAAATGAGAGGGGAAGCAAATTGAACAAAAAACTGACACTAAAAATGATATTGAGAAAGGTTTTATAAATGAACCAAATGGATACTCTAGAACTTTAAAGATATGACAGCTAATTTAAGATACCACAGGGGTGCCTGGGTGGCTCACTTAATTAAACCTCCAATTCTTTTTCCTTTTTTTTTAATACCTTAATCTTATTTTATCTCTTTCAATTTGGCTCAGGTCATGATGTCAGGGTTGTGAAATAGAGCCCAGAGTTGAGCTTTGTGCTGAGCCTGGAGCCTGCTTAAGATTCTTTTCCCTTCTTTTTCTATCCCTCCCTGCACTCTCACTTGCTCGCTCTCTCTTGCTTGCAAATAAATAGATAGATAGATAGATAGATAGATAGATAATAGACAAAGCAAAATAAAAGCAGATTATGAAAATAAATATAAAGATTTTGAAATGAAAACAAGTTCAAAATAAAATAGAGAAGACCTACACAGCTAAAAGTTCATTCAGAAAATCTACTATTAAAGAAGTCAGTATGACACAATGTTAAGATATCAAAAGATTTGAGCATGTACTTTACAGAAAGGGTAATCCAAATGGCCACTCATATATAAAAACTGTTTATCTTTATTATGAATCTGGAATTAAATTAAATTAAATTAAAAATAAATTAAAACCTAAAATGACATACTATTACACACTTACCATATTGGGCAACAGTAAAATTGCCTTGCAAGAATGTGAAAGAATGAAAGTGCCCATAATAAAAACATTTGAGGTAAGTTGGACAATATTTAGAAAACTTAAAAATAAAAATAAAAATTTGGTCCATTCCTAGAAATACAACATGGAACTAAATGAATATTTTCACCAGGATATGCAAACAGATGATTATAGCTATTTCATTCATAACAGCAGATCAGTAGTGGTCTATTTGCACAATGTTACATTAAATAAGAGAGAATATTAACAAACTGGGAGGAGGGGCTAGGTTGTTATCATAAACAGATCTTCTATGGTGCTGATTATGTTCTATTTCTCAAAATCTTTAAGTTAAAAAAGTTTTCAAATTTATATCTAGATAGATAGATGATAGATAGACAGATATCCCAGAAGCTGCAATGTAGGCTAAGACCAGGCTTTAAAGGGCTTTTCTATACTCTACTAAATACTTGAAACCATTCATTATATCATAGCTCAGTGTTCAAATCTCCATTTGTTTCCTCAGTTTCCTAATATTTACCTTAAGGTGACCTGATTCAGACTTTTGATCACCTTTGTCTAAATATTTCTATTTTAACAAAGTCCTTTTTAACACTGAGAGACTAAAACTTAGAAAAATACTCTGATTGTTATCTCACTAGGGTGGAAAATATATAGTTACCCATTAACTAATGATATCCATGTCTACATTAGATCCATGGCATTTTTAATTCTTGGGAGCTTTTGGTTAAATGAAATTTTTAAGCTTCCTTTAAATGAAGCTTTAAGCCATCACCACATGAATAATATTAAAGAACCAAATGAAAACAGGCCAAGTATTTACAGAGTAATAGAATGTGCAGTGGAAAGAGTACAATTCTGAAATCATAAAGCCTAAATTAGTGTGATGCATCTTTACTAGCCATGTAATCATAAACCAGTTATCTAAATGTGTTAGCCTCAGTTTTTTCACCCATGAAATGGTGATGATAATACTTATTATGCAGCGTTGTTGTGTGGATGTGATGAAGCATGGAGCATGAGAGTCTCATATTCCATGCTAAAATGATAGCTATTTTTATACTTATAATAATTCTAGTAATAGTAATTAAATTGTTCAAAATGGTAATATTCATTTATATTGAGGCATTGTATTGACTATTCATAGACACATTTACCAAAATAAATTTCATTTTACTTTACCCCCTCTGAGGATATATATTCCCTAATTCAATATGAATCTCCTTATGAATAATAATTATCATAATAAATATGCTGATTTTTCTTCTATTTATTTTTAGGGAGGTATCCTTTACTGTTGAACATAAAGAAACTTAAGCAAGTCTGTCTTATTCAAAATTTGCATGCTGCTTTCTTATGAAACTAGATTATAGAGTTGTATGAAATAAATTCATGCAGTTAAGACATTGATGTTTGGAACACTGGGTGGTCAGTTTAGTATTTCAAAAGAAGATTTTAAATTTAAACCTTAAAACTGAGCTCTTTCAGCCTTTTTTATAGACCATCCTTCATGCTTCATAAGTACTCCTCCAAAAGTAATACTTTTGGTCACAGTGTATATAACGAAAATGGATTTTATATTCTATTATTTCAGAGTTAGTTGCAGTTTCTACTGCCTTACTTCATTTTTTGAAAAATAGATTAATTCTACAAAAAGTTTATTCCAGCTTTATTGAAAAAAATCCACATATTTGTAAATTTAAGAAATGATTTCTTATAACATTGCAAACTTTTAACATTGTGTAAATTTTGTACAATTTGATAAATTGGTATACATCTTTATTGCAATATAATCTACACAAAAATGTTAATACATCTACTATCTCGTATAGTTGCCACTGTTTTTTATGCATGTATCATAAGGAATTTTAAGATCTACTCACTTAGCAACTTTTATGTATATAGTATAGTAGAGATAAACTTCAGAGGTCTTGTGGGTTTTGTTCCAGACTGCCTCAATAAAGTGATTATCTCAATAAACTAAGTCAAATTATTATTTTTTTTGGTTTCCCAGTGCATATAAAAAATAGACACTATACTGTACTGTTCAAAAGCATTATGTTTTTAAAGAAAAACAATGTATATACCTTAAGTAAACTAGTTCTGAGTTTTCAGTGGGTCATAATTACTGATCACAGTTCACCATAACAAATACAATAATAATGAAAAAAACTTGAAATATTGCAAGAATTACCAACATGTGACAGAGAGACACAAAATGAACAAATGTTGTTAGAAAAATGGTGGCAGCAGACCTCTTTTATACAAGATTGCTATAAACTTTCAACTTGTAAGAATGTGATATATGCAAAGTTTAATAAAGGGAAGCACAATAAAAAAAAGTATGTATATTTTATTAACTATGATCATCATGCTGTACATTAGATCCCCAAAACTTTTTCATATTATAGTTGCAAGTTTGCAACCTTGGACCACCTTACTCCACCCCAGGTTCACCCCTTGTCAACTCAACTCTAAGTTTCCATTAGTTTTCCTTTTCCTCAGATTCTGTATGTAAGGGATATCATAATACATAAATTAAAAAAATATATAAAATCTTTGAAATATTTCACTTAGTATAATACCTTCAAGATCCATCCATGCTGTTGTAAATGGCAGTATTTCTTAATTTTTCATGGTTAAGTAGTATTCCACAGTATATATTTACCATACTTATTTTATTCATTCATCCATTAATGGATACTGAAGTTATTTCCATCTCTTGCTTAGAGTTAATAATTTTATAATAAACATAAGCGTGCAGATATGTCTTTGAACAGTGACTTCGTTTCCTTTAGATAGATACCTAGAAGTGGGATTACTGAATCATATGGTAATTTTACTTTTAATAATATGAATAATCTCCATACTGTTTTCCATACAAACTTATATCCCTATCACAGTGCATAAGTTCCCCATTTTCCACAATATTTACCAAAATTTGTTAGTTTCAATTTTTTGGTAGTATATATTCTAATATCTTGCTGTGTTTTTCAGAGGTAAACAACAACAACAACAACATAAGGACTTTGCCCTGAGTTTTTTACGTTGAGCACTTTTTAATGCTCCTGTTGGTCATTTATATAACTTTTTTGAAAAAAAAAAAAGTCTATTGAGATCCTTTTGCTATTTTTTTAATTATATATTTTTTTCTATTTGTATCTGTTGGTTATTAACCTCTTTTCAGGTAGAAGATTTGTAAGTATTTTCTTACATTCTGTGGATTGTGTTTTCATTCTCTCTCTCTTTTTTTGGCAATGCAGAAACGTTAGTTTGATGTAATACCATTTACATCTGGCTAGAAAAGAGAGAGCAGGCTGCATGGAGAGTGTGTACCATGGGGCTTGTGAGCTCACGAATAAGTGGGAGTAACAGGAGTGGGGAGATGGGGGAGAGAAGAGGGTCTTCCCATCAATGGGGATCTAAATAACACTGTGAAGTTTCTGAGTCGCATTCTATTAAAAGTGCTGATAAAATGGCCTCAGTTACTTATGGTAACTTATGTTAAACTTATGGTTTAACATTTTTGGTTGACACAGGACCTCTTTCAGTAACAACTTTCCCTAAATATCAATTTCTTTTTAAGGCAAAAAATTTTGACAAGAAATCCAGATCCTTCTGATCATTTTCATATCAATTTAAGGTGACATCCTCAGAGTATATAATCAAATATGTAATTATTCTATCTGTTGCCTTGTATATTGCCTGTATCTTTTTCAGACTCAAAGTTCCATTGAGGTAGACTGCCCCCTCCCCCAGAAAGATGGACAGAGTGCTGGCAGATCGGGCCTGCCATGTGGTGGGCCCTAACCATAACCTTTGGTTTAGTTCTCAGGATTCTGACCCCAAAGGCCTTGCAGTAGGTGCCCTACAATTTGGGGACACATGGGCAATCCCAGAGGACTCAGCCTGCCGCCCAGAAGGAAACTGTGCCATTTGGAACTCCGGAAAGGATTCAGAGGAGCAGAAATCTGCATGCCTAGCTGAGAACACACCCACACAGAGCTGACTCCTGGACACAAAGCCACAGCCAGACACTCACCCTCACCTCCACTGTCAACTCAGCCACCCAGACAGCTCTCCATGGGGTCTTCAGATCAGTCCTGCCATGTCCCTGGTTCCTAACACTAACCCTTGGATGGGTTCTGTAATTTTGTCCTCATTTCAGGTTATGTGGTGGTTCTGCAGGACATTGTCCTGGTGTGGGATCAAACACACTGAAGCATCCCGTGTGAAGTGGCAAACATGGTAAAGAAATGACGGCTGGGGAATCTGAGTGTGGAGACAGCACGTATTTGTGCTGCTATAACAAGCTGACTGCACTTTGAAATCACCGCAGAGGAAATGACTCCTCCAAACATCCATGTTAGCACGACGACACGGAAGCAGAGAGAACATCAGACTTTGGGATGGAGGCCAAGCCCTCCCAAATCCAGGTCACCCAACAGGGAGAGAACACATGTTAGCAAGAGACTCGTGGGAGGATTAAATCATGGGCCCCTGTATCTCAGGTGCAGTAGAAGCAGTGGTTTTGGAATTTCAGTTTTTCCACAACGTTCCACCACAAGCTGGTTAGAACTGTCCAAAGCAGGAAGGGAAGCCCCAGTAAAGTGGACTGGGGAAGCCAGAAGGGGAGGCTGGAATGGGGCGCCTGGTGCTCAGTGCCCATTACCCACACCACATTGCTATCCCCCACAGGAGAGACTCACCAATTCCAGGCCCCACAGGGGAAGCTGGAGGTTCATCTCCTGACTTTTTGTAGGAGCTTTGCAGCTCAGCTGGTGAGAATTCTCCATCACCCTGCCTTTCTCCAAGGGACTTTCCTTCAAGCACCCTTCCCAACTTCTTCCTCCTCCATGAAATAATGTTCCTCTCCTTTGTTTCTCGCACTTGCCTGTGATGGGACCTTGGCTTGCTCAGCCCAGACTGCCATTCTCTGCTCTTCCCAATTAAACCCATGCTGCTGGTCAAATAACTGGCAGATTGAGTTTAAGGCCAATTGAACTAATAAATTCAAGAACTTGCAAGGAACAAAATCAATATGCAGAAATTAGTGGCACTCCTACGTGCTCCGAAGGAACCATCAGAAAGAGACTATGGAGAACGATCTCATTTACACCTGCATAAAAGACAGCAAGATACCCAGGAGGCCCCTGAACCAAGAAGGTGACAGACCTGTCCTTTGACAGCCCTGCAACAATGATGACAGACAGGGAGGGGTACACATGGAGATGGGGAGGCACTGTGCTCAGGGAAGTACCCACACTGGGAAAATACCTACTCTCCCCAAAACCGGCTACAGAGTCCTCACTCTGGCTCCAGAATTTCCGGACTCGGCACAAGCCTGGAGTGGGTGTGGACACAGGAAGGACCCCGCAGGGCTGAGTTGGGGAGAGCACAAGCACCTAAGCAGGCGGACGCTCCCTGACTGCAGACCATCTGAGGAGCCCCAGGAACAGAATCCGCGAGCACACAAACACAGACGAGGACCGAGGAGCACCCGAGCCCAGAAAGGGGGGACCCCACAGCCCCGCGCACAGCACAGCAGGAGGCCATGTCTCCTCACACAAAACGACGGAAGCCCCAGTGTCTACACAGGGCGCCCTTTCTCTGTGGGGTCCTGAGACCACGAACCCCTTGACAGTCCACTCAGGGACTTCTCCTCAGCTCCTCCAGCATCTGGTCCTTAGGAGGTTGGACTGCTGCCAGTGTGGTCGCGTCCTCCACAACGGGTCCGGTCAGTGTGGATGCAGAGCCACACCCTCCTCAGCTTGTCCTGTCAGGGTGGGAGGCGCCCCACATTCTCCAGAAGTCTCCACAGTGCATTCTGAAAAGGCAGGGCTCAGGTCCCAGCTGTGGCTGTGAAGCCTGGGCTCAGGGCGGGAGCTGGGGTCTGGCGCCCTCTGCAGGCGGTGGAGGCAGTGCAGGACTGTGGAAGCTCACCCTTCAGTGGAAGGTCCTGCTCCCTCCTGGGGTCCAGTTTATGCCATTTCATTCCGGAAATTCAAGCTGCATGGAGCCCAATACCCCCCAACTTCCCCCCAAATAGCTAAGGAACAATGAATTGGAAACAATGTGGAATTACAACAGTCCTTGACCCAAACAGTGTCACTGAACATGGCCCTGATGCAGACCCACACTCTGACCTCAACTTGGTCTCAAGCTTGGACCCTACCCTAATCCAAGACCCTAACCCTAGCCCCCAACCCAAACAATGTTCACAAGAATCAAGAGGTAGAAACGGCAAATATCCATCAATGGCAAGTGCATAAGCAAAGTGTGGTGAAGGGTTTGAATTTGGGTTCAGGTTCAGGTTTTAGTCAGAGTTCTAGATCAGGCTTTGGGTTTAGTGTTACGGTGAGGATTTAGAGTGAAGGACAAGGGAACAGAGTTATAGTTTAGGGATTTAAGTTTATGATTTAGGCTTTAAGACTCAGGGCTTATGGGATAAAGTTCAAGGTCAAATTTGGGGTTTGACTTCATGCTGAGATTTGGGTTCAGGTTTCATGACTTGGAAGTCTGGTTTAGGGTTTGGGTTCGTGGTTCAGGGCTTGGATCCAGGGCTCAGGTACAGGCTTTGGGTTCCATTCCAGGTTTGGGATTCAGGGTTCTAGTTTGGGCTTTAAGGTCAGCTTAGGTTTCAGCGTTGGTAGGGGTTAAGGTTAGGTTTAGGGATGACACATTTTCTTCACTTGTCATCATGGACAAAAAAATTCTATCTGAAGTTTCTAAGTCAGAAATGTATTTCCTCTGGGGGTGCCAGGGTGGCTCCGTGTGTTAAGCCTCTGCCTTGGGATCAGGTCATGATCTCAGGGTCCTGGGATCGAGCCCTTCATCAGGCTCTCTGCTCAGCAGGTACTCTGCTTCCCTTCCTTACTCTCTGCCTGCCTCTCTGTCTACTCGTGATCTCTGTCTGTCAAATAAATAAATAAAATCTTTAAAAAAAGAAAATGAATGCTTGATAACTAAATGAATGCTTTACTGAACAAATTAAATATGGCAATAGCATTTTATTTTATCATGCTTCACATATTAAACAATAATATTATATCACTAGTCTCCAAATAATCTACTCGCATATTCATTTGGAAGCTTTTAGCAAAAGAATTCTTCCTCCTGATTGTAGTATAAAAGCCACAGAAATATACAGAAGACTCCTAGGATAGAAAGTTAAATCCAGTTATCCGTGATGCCTTGAGTAGGACCTGACCTATGTATGTCCTGGGATGCACTAGTAACTGTTACATGTGATAGGATTATATTTAATATATACAGTTTCATTTACTTCACAAAGGACATATAAATTTGAGAATAAAATATTGGATGAATCTATAAAGTCTATATTTATTTGTAACTAATGTGGTAGAATTAAGATGTTAATTTGAAAAAAAATTCATTGAACACATACACATATTCAATTGTTTTTATATATATAAACAGCATTATTTATTTATTTAAATAAATGCATTGTCAGTAAAATCCATTTACTTATCAATCATAAGGGTAATTTTAAGTACTAAGAATAAGAAATATGTGAAAAGATAAGTGTTCAAGAGTGCAGTTTGTGGTAATTAATACAATATGATAGGCTCATAAAAAAGATATATTACTTGAACTTAAAAGCTTCTATAATTAAGCGATGACCACTTGAAATTTGTAATTAGTCATGCTGCAGTTTTTCCTTGCACTAATTGCCCTTTCCCAGAAGTTCATTAAGAATTTCTGTGAATGTCCTTATGTTTAATCTCATTCATAGATTCCACTGCTGCTCATAAAACAAAGCCAAAAAGAGAGGTAACTCTATGTGGCACTCCATCCACAAGCAATACATTCATAAATAATTAAAAAGCTCTCTACTTCATTTGTTACCCATTCAGCTAATAATTTAAATGAGTAACTGAGGCCATTTTATCAGCACTTTTAATAGAATGCGACTCAGAAACTTCACAGTGTTATTTAAGAAGAAATGCTCACGTGTTAAGGTTTTTATTTTTTTTAAATCAACAAAATAATTTTCAAATATTAAAAGCAAATGTCTCCTTTTCCTCCAAGTTTCCTTGCTATGTCAAAGTTACAAATAAATACATTAAAATCGTATTTTGAGTAGTAGATAAAAACAAAAGTTTTGAAACTGTGGGTTGAGTGTCTGGGTTAACTTGTATAAATATGTGAACTCAATGTATTTAGACTTTATTAGATTTTTTTTTAGACTATTTAAAAATACATGCTCAGATAATGACAACATTATTTTATTCATTTTAATAAATTAATTAATTTATTTAATTATGTTTAGATATTTATTTATTAAATTAATGATTTAATATTTAATAATCTAAATTTGAAATATTTTAAATTCTAAAAATATTTATTTAATTAAATTGATATATTTAATATAAATATTTAATAAATTATTGAATCATTATTATAATTATGCAATACATTATGTATTGTGTAATAATTGCATTTTAATAAATAAATAAATGTATTATTTACATTATTTTATTTTATTTTATTTAGTTGACAAAGAGAGGGAGAACGCAAGCAAAGGGAGCTGCAGGCAGAAGGAGAGGGAGAAGTAGGCTCCCAGCTGAGTAGAAAGTTCAACCTGGGGTTCCATCCCACGACCTTGGGATCACCACCTGAGTCGAAGGCAGATGCTTAAGTGACTGAGCCATCCAGATGCCCAAGGCTTTGTATTCTTCGCTTCTAAATATTGATGCTCCTTCATCTCTGGAGTTAGTAAATTGATGTTGAGAATTCATATCAAAGAATTGATAGTAGCTGTTAAACAGAAACATATAATTTAAGGGGAAAAAAAGAGCAGAAGGAAGAGAAAGGCCAAAAGTCAAAAGCACATTAATATAAAATTTAATTAGATAAAAAAGCTGATATTCCTGAAGGGGGCTAATAAAAGAGCTGCAAAGAGCTGATAGGATTAGGAAAATTGTCCACTCCTGGTCATTTCATAATTTTAAACTATTCCTTATTAATAAATATACTTAGTTCCAGAAACACAATCACATAAGAACATTTCCACCAAGTTTCCTCTAACAGCATTTACAAATTAGACGTTCAAACAATGCAGTTCATTACATGTTGCATCTGTATCTTAAAGTTTAAACACTTTCTGTGACACATTTTCTAACAATTAAAATTAAAAAATATATATATATAGATATATATACATATATATCTATGTATATATATATATACCTTATCCCTAAATGGAAAAAATATATATATAGAGTGAGAAACCTCATCCCTAAATAAAACCTTTCTTTGTTTATTAGCTTAAATAGGTAAATTAGCAACAACAACAACAACAAACAGCTAATATTATAAAGGTAGGAACAATTTACCTTTTCATTCATTGCTATTTTCTAAAAATTCCTATTTTATTTTTTTCTCAAGTCTGTCATAATAATTTTCTAAATCTCCTGCCTTATTCAATTTTTTTCTTTTAGTGGAAATCTCTATTTCATATTTATTTTCTCTTCCTCCACTTTTTGCTCTAATAATTCAATGTATTATTAGATTTTCTGTTTTTCTCTTTATCCAGATATATCTTTTCTTTCTTTCTTTCTTTTTTAAATAATTTGATTTGCTGGCATTTTACATCAGTACATGCTTTCTTATGGATGTTAGAAATGTCTGTGGAACTACTAGAAGAATAAACTTTTTTACCTTTAAGAAGTTTACAGTCTAGAGTGCCTGGGTGGCTCAGTTGGTTAAGTGTCTTCCTTCAGCTTAGGTCATGATGCCAGGGTACTAGGATCCAGTCCTGCATCAGCTGCCTGCTCAGCAAGGAGTCTGGTTCTTCCTCTCCCTCTGCCCCTCCCTCTCTCTCTCTAATAAATAAATAAAATCTTTAAAAAAAAGACTTACTGAAATCTGAGACTGAATTACTAAATTCAGTCTTAATAGAAGACAGCTAAACAAAGCAATGATCACAACTGGAAAATTTAGCGAGATCATGGTTTAACATTTTTGGTTGACACAGGACCTCTTTCAGTAACAACTTTCCCTAAATATCAATTTCTTTTTAAGGCAAAAAATTTTGACAAGAAATCCAGATCCTTCTGATCATTTTCATATCAATTTAAGGTGACATCCTCAGAGTATATAATCAAATATGTAATTATTCTATCTGTTGCCTTGTATATTGCCTGTATCTTTTTCAGACTCAAAGTTCCATTGAGGTAGAGTTTGTTTTTTTTTTTTTAAAGCAGAGATTTTTAAAGTGTTTGATATATACAAGATGCTTAATAAGTGTTTACAAAGCCTATGTATTACAGAAGCCTTAAACAGGCTTTAAAATAATGTAGGTGATATTAGTGGTCATATCAAACAATTTTTAGGTTTCAGTCATGTAAATAACTACATTTCTGAGAGACAGAGAAACATACAAATGGTCTGGGTCCAGTAGGATAATGCTAGCATGTGTTGTAAATTCTTTTATATGACCTTATTCTTGCAAGAATTGGTTATGTGGCAGAAAAAAAGGTATCACTATCTTATACTTTATTATTTAAAGAGATTTATGGAAGTCTTAATTTCTTACACTACCCCTTTGTTTCAGTGGACCCAATTTCCGTGGTAATGGTGAGAGGAAAGTAGGCAATTTAGGCAGCAGCAAAAATCTCCTACAAGGCACTATAAAATAAGGCTTGTTCTAGATCATGGGTCTGTCCAAAGGGGAATGTTAAGGGGTAGAATGGATGATGGATGCATTGTGGACTTATAACTTTAAGATTAATACTGTTATGCCCCAATAATGGGTCTATGATTAATGGAGCGAGACTGATGTAAAGCAAAGGTCAAGCAAAGCTTTATTTCATGCCAAGCATCAAGAATCTAACCGAACGTTCGGGGCCACACCTCTTATGAGAGAAGACAACCCTTTGCTGTTTCACAGTCTAGCTTTTAAGGGCAAAGGCCATGCAGTCAGGCCTGGCCACGCACAGGTGACCAATGAGATTTTAACACACACAGGAAACTCCACTGTGAGGCTAGATGACCAATTGAGGTTCAATTTACCCTAGTATAGACATTTGACCCAGCCTATTACACCTTGTTTAGGATTGGTGCAAAAAAGTTTCCCAAAGGGCGGAGGAGTGGGGCATACTTTTTAGTATCTAGGGAGACAATATGCAAACACCGCCCCCCTCCCGCTGATTGATGTCTCCACCTGGCCTGACCCACCCTTGTATATGGGCTTTGTTACCTGGAGCTGATTTCCAGGACTTGTTTTTAAGTGAATCCCCTGGGGGAAGGGGAACAAGGACAGTTTAAGGGTTAACCTCAATGAAAGCCTCTTGCTAAAATATAAAAATATAAAATAGGTCCTTACATTACAACAACTCAGTAGGGAAAGTCCCAGTGTGGTGATAAAAGAAGTGAGGTAACTTGCATTGCACATTTTTTTTAAAAACTTGTAAGTTGTATTTTTCCGTGCCATGACATCATACTTTATCTTCATCTCTGTCTACTAGTTTAAAACTAGTTAAACAAACTCAACAATTTTTTTTAAAAATATTTTATTTATTTATTTAAAAGCAAAAGCAGAGAGAGAGAGAGAGAGCATGAGCAATATGGGGCTCGATCCCAGGACTCTAGAGATCCTGATCTGAGCCAAAGGCAGACACTTAACTGACTAAGCAGATGAGACTCCCACAAACTCAACAATTTTATAAAATTTTTATTTGTTGGGGTGCCTAGCTGGAACAGTCAGTAAAATATGTAAATCTTTATCTTGGGGTTGTACGTTTGAAATCCACCTTGGGTGTAGAGGTTTCATTTAAAAATAAAATCTTTAAAAAATTTTTTTTTTCATTTTTTTATTTAAGCCATTGTATGGCAGTGTTGATCACTATATTGTACACCTGAAACTAATATTAACCTTATTTTAACTAACTACAATTTAAATAAAAACTTTAAAAATAAAATAAAAATAATAATCATAAAAATAAAAAAGAGGAAAAATTATTTGGCAGGCAATTTTCTTAATTGCATTATTATTTATTATTATCATAGTCTGTGTGTGTCGGTGGGAAGTGGCTGGTATTACAGTGAGTTCCATATCTGTGTTACACTGAGGTCCATGTCTGTAGTCAGTCTTTTTTTTTCTTTTAGTTTATTTTCAGGGATCCAAAATTCATTGTTTATGCACCACACCCAGTGCTTCATGTAAAAAATTCCCTCCTTAATACCCACCACTGGGCTCACCCAACCACCTGCCACCCTCCTCTTCAAAACCCTCAGTTTGTTTCTCAGAGTCCACAGTCTCTCATGGTTTGTCTCTCCCTCCGATTTCCCCCAGCACACTTCTCTCCATCTCCCAGTGTCCTCCACGTTATTCCTTATGTATTGAGTCTTATAAAAACTTTTATTTCTTTCCCTATTCTGCTTTGCATATGCTTACCTTAGATGTTAAAATGTTATAAACCTCTCCTGCCTGGTCCATTTTCTCTCTCTTCTCTCATGATTTCTCATGCTCTCCCTGCCAACCCCACATGCCTTACAATATCTGGATATGACTAATTTCTTCCTGAGCTACTTTATTCTACTCTGCCATATGGTTGCCCTTCCCTCTTCTGTACCATAACTTCTATCCCCTGCATTTGTGCTTTAACAATACCTAATTCTTTTCACTACATCTGTATCTTTGAGGTCAATACTCAGTAGTGCAATCGCTGGGTCATAGGCTAGCTCTATTTTACTGGAAAGAAGGGCCATATGCACCCCAGTGTTCATAGCAGCGATGTCCACAATAGCCATTCTGTTGAAAGAGCCAAGATCCCCTACAACAGACAAACGGATAAAGAAGATGTGATCCAAGGATACAATGGAATATCACTCAGCCATCAGAAAGGATGAATACCCAACTTTTGCATCAACATGGATGGGACTGGAACAGATTATGTTAAGTGAAATAAGTCAAGCAGAGAAAGTCAATCATCATATGGTTTCACTTATTTGTGGAACCTAAGGAATAGCATGGAGGACATTAGGAGAAGGAAAGGAAAAATGAAGTGGGGGGATTGGTGGGGGAAATAAAACATGAAAAACTATGGATTCCAAGAAACAAACTGAGGGTTTTAAAGATGAGAAGGATGTGGGGATGGGTGAGCCTGGTGATGGGTATTAAGGAGGGCACATATTGCATGGGGCACTGGGTGTTTTACACAAACAATGAATCATGGAACACTACTTCAAAAACTAATGATGTATTGTATGGTAACTAACATAACATAATTAAAAAAAAAAAAAGGAGGGGGACAATACCTAACACTCAATATTTGCTAGTTTCTTGTTTACCTCCTTTTAAGAGTAAGCTCATTTAGTGTTTTTTTTTTTTGGTTTGTTTGTTTTTTTTTTGTCTCAACTAAAAGAAGAAAAATAATACACATTATTTTGAAAACTTTTTGAACAGTGTACAAACGTTAGTCAAGTCCACAATGTCTCATCTCTTCTTCCTCCTAACATGGCTAAGTTGAAAAACCCTTTATCTGGGAAAAGATCATTCTCCTGCCACCTTGTGTAAGATTTTGGCTTTAGGTTAGATTATCCTTTCTTTCCTTTTCTTTTTTTTTTTTTTAAGATTTTATTTATTTATTTGACAGACAGAGAACACAAGTAGACAGAGGCAGGCAGATAGAGAGGAAGGGAAGCAGTCCCCCTGCTGAGCAGAGAGCCCGATATGGGACTCGATCCCAGGATCCTGAGATCATGACCTGAGCCGAAGGCAGCGGCTTAACCCACTGAGCCACCCAGGCGCCCTCTTTCCTTTTCTGAAAATAAGTTGAAAATATTAATAGCCTCAGTTTCTTCTTCCAAAATATGACTGCTTCTTTACCAAGTGCAAAAGCAACCCATTTTGACCATAGTAAACAGCTTGGACCTACTTTTTTTGGCTCACTGTTTTAGTGAGACAAGTGGAGTGAAGATGACACACCATTTCCAAATGTATTAATAATTGGTAGACCATACTTCTAAATTGAAGTTTTGTTGCCATTAAACTACGACCAGACTCGCTATAATTACAGAGGTAAATTCTTTATATTTACTATATTTGAAATTACCATATAATACCAAAATAAAATTATGATTATGTGAAGAGTCTGTAATATTAAGAAGATGACTTTGAAATGATTGCTTATCTAAATGAAATTTCCCATTTTATAATCTTGTATAAGCTTTCGTTGTCATTTCCTATTTAAAATCTATTAGAAGGCACTCTTATTTTCCCTTAAGTGGGAAGTCAAATGTGGAACAAATTCATCCCAAAGGAACTGATTCTATGTTCCACTGAAGACCAGGTGGCTTCCATGTGGCATTTTGCCTCTTGCATATTGTTCATCTCCTACAACAAATGGGGGTATGCTCTTTATTAAATTAATTCAACTCAATTAGAGACATTGTCTTCAAGGGATAACATCATAGAGACTAGAATCAGCATCATACTTTTGGGAAAATTGGGCCCAGGGTATTTGTTTTGTTTTGTTTTGTTTTAAGATTTTATTTATTTATTTGACAGACAGAGACCACAAGTAGGCAAATAGCGGGGGGGGGGGGGGAAGCAGGCTCCCTGCTGAACAGAGAGCCTGATGCAAACAAAGCTCGATCCCAGGGCTCTGAGATCATGGCCTGAGCCAAAGGCAGAGGCTTAACCCACTGAGCTACCCAGGTGCCCCTGGGCCCAGGTTTTTATGGCTTCTTTCCTCAATCTTATAAAACCTATTTGAACTCTACTGGATGCCAGAACTGCTTAAAAATATTTGGTCCCTTGTAATTTTAACCTTCCAGTATTCAATGCACCTGATCCATGTAATATCCTATAGTATTTTTGTCAAAAGAAGACTCTCAAAGTGTGATTCTTGGGAGACACTTTTCAATTGGTTGCTTACATTTCTGCATTTATTATTTGTTCTAGGCCATCCTTTGAAGATGGTTGTATTGAATAGACTTGGAAGACAGAAATAGTATCTTTTTTTTTTAACTTAACCTGTTGTGTTTGCAAATATTTTCTGCCTCTGTTTTGATTCTTCTTGTGGGAACTGAGGCTCAGAACTGATATATAACTCCCATCCCTACACACACACACACACACACACACACACACAAATACTGTTAATATTCTGGCTACCTCTATTGCTGTGAATAATAAACTATATTACTTCTGAACCATGAGTCTGCGTCTTCTATCAACACCCAAGAAACTACGGCAGACTCATACACCAGCTTTCAAATAAGGGAAAATAATCTCAGATGCTTTATATTTTTTGATAGTGTTACCTACTTCTGAACATATGACTGAACACATATAAAGCTGGAGCCATGACCATTTAGAGCTTCTTCTTTTAGCTGTTGTTCTTCCAGGAGATGAGACTATCAATGTTCCCGAAATTTCAAGAAATAGAACTTATTAATTGTGTTGGTTGATGTTTATTGTCTCTGAACTTAGAGGTGCATAATTCAATTTAAAATTTATTTTGGGGGCGCCTAGGTGGCTCAGTGGGTTAAAGCCTCTGCCTTTGGCTCAGGTCATGATCCCAGGGTCCTGGGATCGAGCCCCGCATCGGGCTCTCTGCCTAGCAGGGAGCCTGCTTCCTCTTCCCTCTCTCTCTGCCTGCCTCTCTGCCTATTTGTGATCTCTATCTGTCAAATAAAATAAATATAATCTTAAAAAAAACGGAGTGGACCTTATGGGGATGCTTATCTGAAATTGAGGGACATTATAAAAAAATAAAAAATAAAATTTATTTTGAATTGAAAACAAGATCTTACTGAAGTTTAGGCATCCCACTTTATATCAGGCCTCCAGTACATTCTAATTTATTTATAGAAAATATCATAAACATGAATGACACTTTTCCTATTGCATTTATATGAAACTGCAATGACTCAAAGATGTCAGATTTGAAAAGCACTACCTTTCTATATTTTCTGTTTCCTAGGAGGAATGGATATACCATTTTAGCTCAATTATCCAACAGTATTCAAAACCACCATGAATTTTAAAACATACTTATTACACCCTAAAAATCAAGTATGAAAATGTATAAACAACCAAATCTCTATCTGTAAATGAAATACTCCCACACAGACAGGTTTTAAAACTTTCTATCTTAAGGAATTTGGTAGCACAGACTCAGGGTAGTAGTTTCAGTGCCTACAGTATACTTTCAGGGAGAGAGTAATGTAAGCTCTGAGTTACTTTCTGCCTAGAGATGACCTAATAGTGGTTCTGGCATTGTTTGTTTGTTTTTGAAAATACGTTCCTGGGCGTCATTCAGAAAATGCAGAGTTTGGCATCTATATAAATTAAGGATGATCTTTTTGAACTTTTGACTTTCATTACATCAAATTAACATAATTGGACAGAAATTCCACTAAATTAAGCATTGTTAGGAAATGTGTAAATTGGAGCTACTCAAATTAGTTGCTCTTTGAACTATGTGCTGTTGGTTCAGGATTAGATAAGGATTTTGAAGGCAAACCTAAATCATTGCTTCCTTTTTTGAGAGATTCTCAGCATATTTTCTTAAAATTAGCTGAAATAAACAATGTGTTTAGTCGCAAAGTGATTTGCATTTTTGCACAAACTCCCTATCTCCTTGAGAATTATAACAGATATTTCATGAAACATCATTGATCTTTACTTTGTTACACTGCTGTAAAGTACATTCAGAGTTGCCAGTTAAAGGTGTTAGTGTTGAGATGAAATGTCATGCATTTTTCTTCACTTCCATGCAAATGAACACAGTAATTTATTAAGACACAATGAAGAAAAAAAAATTGACAATGAGTTCCAGATTTTAAAAATCACTTGCCATTCAATCCAAATTGTGAGTTTGATCAGTTACCGAACACTTTATAATGCACCCCCGGTAATTTTACAGAGATTACTTTTTTCTTACCAATTCTTGATTATTCTGTCTTGCAATGCAGAGAAAGCTAACTAATTTAAAATAAACTTCCGTTAATTTTGATTGTTATAAACTTAAAATTGACTAATTTCCATATACAGAGTTTAAAATGTTCACAATTTACATTAAATATATATTCTGTGTATACCTTGGAAAAATTATACTGAAAATTGAAATTAAAATGATGTTGTATATAGCTGCAAGAAGCCGCCTGTCCCATTTCATCTTACTATATAAGTTGTGTCAGGTAATTTATAAAATCCCTGCTGCATAACAAATCTATTTTTTGTTGGAATGGGTAGTAATGTTTCTTCTTATTTCGAAATAAGAGTTGGTCTATGAGTGCCTCTGCAACTGTATTTTCCCTAAGTGGCTTCATGGTCTTGAACTGAGAAAGCTCAGAGCATTAAACATCAAAGTAATATATTTTGACATAATTAGACATCAAGGAAATGCAATTAAAATGACACTGAGTTATCACTACACACTTACCAGAATGGCTAAAATAAAATATAATGACAAGCCCAAAAGAAAAAAATATACCATTTGATGATACACAATGGCAAGTTGTACCATAACTTAACCATCTCAGACTAGTGTAGTGTTAAATTTGTTTTTCTAAGCCATGTTTTGGGTCACTTACCACTTTTCAAGGATATAAAGTGCTATCATTTTACTTAAAACTGTGAAATTTGGTCAGATTTAAATTTCAATTTATGTTAAAACATTCTGTAAACTGTGTTAGTCTTTGACATTTGTTCCCTCAGTTCAGTGAATAACACTATATCATATTCTGAAAAATACGCTTATTTTTATTTTGAAAAATATCTCTTTTTCCTCTTATGGTAATTATTAATATGAATTAATAGTAGAATTTGATATGGTCCAATATGACCATAAATACTTTATTGTATATTATCAAATTTAATAATGAATATAATGTACTTCTTTGGACAATTTTTAAAGACCAGTCTACGCTTAAAACAAAAAAAATGGATTCCCACCAACAGCCACTCTGGAAAACAGCATGGAGGTTCCTCTAAATGTTGAAAATAGAACTGCCCTATGACCCAGCAATTGCACTATTGGGTATTTACCCTAAAGATACAAATGTAGTGATCCAAAGGGGCACATGCACCCGAATGTTTATAGCAGCGATGTCCACAATAGCCAAACTATGGAAAGAACCTAGATGTCCATCAACAGATGAATGGATCAAGAAGATGTGGTATATATACACAATGGAATACTATGCAGCCATCAAAAGAAATGAAATCTTGCCATTTGCGACAACATGGATGGAACTAGAGCGTATCATGCTTAGCGAAATAAGTCAAGCAGAGAAAGACAACTATCATATGATCTCCCTGATATGAGGAAGTGGTGATGCAACATGGAGGCTTAAGTGGGTAGGAGAAGAATAAATGAAGCAAGATGGGATTGGGAGGGAGACAAACCATAAGTGACTCTTAATCTCACAAAACAAACTGAGGGTTGCTGGGGGGAGGGGGTTTGGGAGAAGGGGGTGGGATTATGGACATTGGGGAGGGTATGTGCTTTGGTGAGTGCTGTGAAGTGTGTAAACCTGGTGATTCACAGACCTGTACCCCTGGGGATAAAAATATATGTTTATAAAAAATAAAAAATTAAATTAAAAAATAATAATAAAATAAAATAAAATAAAATAAAATAAAAATGGAGATGCACTTCTTTAGTTCACACAAATTTCATTTTATTATATATAACCTCAGATAAATTTCAACAAATCATAATTTATTAAAATCATGTCTACTTAAAAATCTCATAGAAGAGTTAAACCATCAAAAATAAAAATAAACACACACAACACACACACATCACCCATGTATTGGCAAATCACAATTGCTGTAACAATACATTAGGCATTCCACAGTTAAGGGCTATCAAAATTTCCATCAGTGACAAAAAGATTTGTATCCAAATGGACTGATTTTCCAGAATCCAAGAAAAAGTCTCCTAGGATTTATTTAAAGGTAAATATTTGAACAAATACTTCTTAAATTTAGGAAATTCAGAACATACGATTAAAGAATATTTGCAGTGCAGACTATATTCAATCCTTCCTTCAAAATGTGCCTTTGAGTACATAATTCTGTTTTCTCGATCTAAATTGAGCTGTCTTCCGAGGAAGTTTTCCAAAATGTGTGTCTCTGTGTGATAAATGTTCTAAGACCTAACATGCTTCATTGTATTTTACTGTGCTCTCAAATTTAATCAATAATTTGGATTGATGTATAATACCTAGTTTCAAATATCTTTTCCATCTATAAAAACACCCAGCTGTCTCTTTATATGCTATTACTATTGAGAATTGTGCTGTCGGTATTATTCTTGTACATTTTAGGTGATCTGTTCTTCTCTTGGGCATCATTTATGCTCTTCTCTGTTTTTGATATTCTTAAAACTCACCATAATGTATATGAGTGGTTTTTAGTGTGTGTAGTTTTTGTTTTGTTTTGTTTCTGATATCTCATGTTTGGCATCATTTTAAGTCTGGTATCTTTTATCTTTCTTTAATTCTCCAAAATTTATCTCAGTACTTATTTAAATATTTTCTTTATTTTTTTTTCTCTTCTGCTATATTTGGGCAGAAGTCATTAATTTGTTTGTTTGTTTTTCCCAACTCATTTATTTATTTTACAGCTATATTCATCTTAGTCTCCATTTATTGTATTCTTTATTTCTACAATTTTCACTTAATTTATATTCACAGTATAGTATCTTTCTTTTCCTTGTATATGTATATCATTATTTTATCATATACTTTTAAGCTATTTTTAAAAATATTTTATTTATTTATTTGACAGTGAGAGATCACAAGTAGGCAGAGAGGCGGGCAGAGAGAGAGGAAGGGAAGCAGGCTACCTGCTGAGCAGAGAGCCTGATGCGGGACTTGATCTCAGGACCCTGAGATCATGACCTGAGCTGAAGGCAGTGGCTTAATCCACTGCGCCACCTAGGTGCCCCTAAGCTATTTTTTTAATTCCTGTTCCAATAACACTTGGATTGCCATATAAAGTTAACCACATCATCTTTTTTGGTAAGTAATTGTACTTTTTATGTGCATAGTTATTTTGGTCCATGAGTTCAGCTCCTCTTAGGATCATCAAATCTCTGTAAAGTCTGGGTATGCTAGGATTTTCTAAGCAACAATAAAATACATTGAAACCTGGTAGCTTAATTATAATAATGTTTTCTTTCTCAATCATTCACAATAGTATTCCATTCTGAGTAGCTTCCTTCTATTTTGCAGCTATAGTGTTTGGTAAAACTTGAATTGTGATATCACTGTGATAATGTGAATTAATCAGGGTTTTTCAGAGAATCGGGAAGAGAAAAAAAGGAAGATATTCTCCAGGGCCAACTCTAGAAGTGACTAATAAAACATCTGTCCAAATTCAATTGAACAAAACTCAGAAATGCCATCTCCAGTGAAATACAAAGAAGTTTATATATAGTTCTGGGCACACACATCTCATTTGACCCAATGTTGTACATCAATGAAAGACTGAAGGCCAATCACCACTCCATGGGAGAATTTAAAAATAAATTTACTATTGAGGCCAAGAATTCAGAATCACAAATACATCAGAATAATAACTGCCTTCACTTGATGTTATTCTATAAGATAAATCCTGCGATCAAGTGTCAATTTTAAATTCTTACAATTTTAAATTCTTAAATCCTTATGAAAAGGCATCATTTGGAGGGAGCAGTTTTCATAATTTATCATCCATCAGCCTTTTTTTAAAGATTTTATTTATTTATTGGACACACAGAGAGAGAAAGAGAGCGAGAGAGAGATCACAAGTAAGCAGAGAGGCAGGCAAGCAGGGAGGGAAGCAGGCTTCCTTTTGAGCAGAGTCCGATGTGGGGCTGGATCCCAGGACCCAGAGACCATGACTTGAGATGAAGGCAGAGGCTTAACCCACCACCCACGTGATGAGAGAGCCACTCAGGTGCCCCTCATCCATCAGTCTTAATTGATTGGAGGAAAATGTGTGGAGGAATAATGCCTTAGGGAGCTAATCTCTCTAAAGAATTTTCAAGTCTTTACCCCTTCAAGGTTTTTGTACAGTTCTGATAGCCTCTAAACATCCAGCGGATTTCTACAGTGACAGGCCTGTTAAAACCTGTCTTCAAACCAGGAATAGAGCTTGAAACATACCAGTCAAGGGCAACTTTGAGTCTTTTAAGGAGTTTATCATCATTTCTTTGTTTTTGGTTAATATCTGAAATAGTTCCATATTACACTTGCATAATTCTCCAGAGCTGACTTTGAAGGAGGCATTCAGTTCCAGCTAGTTCCATATTTTGGCAAGAACTATACTTCTATATTAAAAAAAAACATATTTTAGGGCGCCTGGGTGGCTCAGTGGGTTAAAATCTCTGCCTTCGGCTCAGGTCATGATTCCAGGTTCCTGAGATTGAGTCCCACAGTGGGCTCTCTTCTCAGCTGGGAGCATGCTTCCATTCCTCTCTCTCTGGCTGCCTCTCTGCTTTCCTATGATCTCTGTCAAGTAAATAAATAAAATTTTTAAAAAAACATATTTTATACCAGTTATTCATGTTTATTAACTAAGATATCACAATAAAAAAATACAAACAGTTGCTCTTTATTAATACCTTCAACCAAGATCAAAAAATATGTCATATTTTCTTCAAAAATTTTATATCATCTGATAGGTGAGATATATATAAAATTACATTTAAAGTTTTAAAAATATCAGCAAATATTTTCATTTAAATGCCAATTTGAAAAGAAATCTACTTTTCCAAACACGACTTTTTATCCTATTTATTTTGAATTTTGTCAACAACTGATAAAATGTTTAGCGAGACTATAAATGTTAGATCGAAAAAAATGATTAATAGATGTAGGTTCAAATTATTATGTCCCATTAAAAATGATTTAGTCTTTGATGAACATCTGTTTGGTAATATGTTGTATCCAGATATAGTAAATTAAAGACATATATAAAATTATGGGAAATGACACCTTCCGTTCGATTATGAGTAGAGCTTTTAAAATGCTATTTGTCACAACCTGTCATCTTGTCATTATGTAGCATTATGTAGCAATTTAAAAATGTATACTCTTCACTTCGAAGTCTTTTGGAAATCTAAAATATGACTTTCTATGGTTTGTGTCTCCATATTGCTTTATTGCCAGTTAAAACAAATCCACATGCTTTGATTCAAAGGTAATAAATTCCTCTTATTTGGAAAAAGGATGTTTATTTTTGTTCTCTCACCCTTAGCAGGTGGTTTCATTTTAGCACACTTCAGAGTTATAATTTCATGCTTATTAAAAACATTTATTTTGATCTACATAGATGAATAAAACTTTTGTTTTATTACATTATTTGCCAAAAAATCTGTAATTTTTAAAAATGTATTTCCTTTGAAGGGTTATTTTAGAGCATTCAAAGAGGATCTAAGAGTGTGGTATTATGCAGTTTTTAAGTAGGTATGAAATGGTTAATTATAGGATTGTTTCTTTAAGGCTTATGTATGTTGTCCATTATATGCTATAAAATATGATGAAAGTAAATTTAAGGTATGTTTTACATAGTTTATTTTATGGAAAAAAATATTGAAATGACTTATGAAATTCAGTATACTCTCAACATTAATTCATTTTGAAATTTACCAGTTGTCTACTGAACTATTATATGGCAGATATTACTTCAGACTACACTGGTAAATGAAATACTTGGCTTTGTAGAACTTTTATTTTAATGGGTGAGGCAATTAAAAGCTATGAACCTTAATAAAAATGGCATAGTGCATTCAAAAAGGATGAGTACAATGGGGAAAAAGAAAAATTCGATCAGGGTAAGAAAAATCAAGGTTGCTAGGCAGGGGATGGGGGGTTAAAATTTTTATTAGGAAGATCAGGGTAGTTACAATGAAGCTGACAATTGAACCAAGGTATGGAAAGGTGATGAATTTGCGCAGAACTATCAGCAATAAGGTCACTCCAGACAAAGGAATTGGCTATCTTGAAGGCCATAAGGTTGGATCATGCCTGGCATATCTGAGGAATAGCAAGGAGGCCACTGTGAGTGACTGAAGAGTAGCAGGGAAAGAGGTCACAGAGGTTAAATGAGTGGCTAGATCATGTAAAAGCTTCGAAGTCATTGTAAAACTCTGGCTTTTATATTTGGAAACTTACTGTGTGATAGAATTTCTGCTAATAACTGAGAGTTCAAATGTCCATAAAATTTCAAGGATTCTTATTCTAGTAAGACAGAATAAAGAGAAAGAGTTCATATTTTCACATGGTGTAACAAATGCTCGGAGATACAAGTGTAGGAAGCTATGGGAGCACAGAAGAAGGCACTAAAATCACACCATATATTTGATGACTGTGACTTTATATAAATTTGTATTTTCTAGATTTTTTGTAGTCATGGAATCACACAGTATATTCATTGCCTGGCTTTTCTTTTCTCAGCATCATTACTTTGAGAATCTCCAATTGTCTTTGCTCTATTGATGGACATTGATGAACATTTCCACTGTTTTCAATTTTTAAAAATAAAGCTGATATGAAATTCATAAACAAGTCCTTGTATGAACATAGGGTTTGTTTCTCTTGGTGAAATGCCTAGAACAAAATGGCTATTTGTGTAACTGCAACATATTTTTCATTTAAAAAAATTTTGAAACTATTTTCCAAAGTGGTTGTATCATGATATATGCCAACAAAAAGAAAGTGAGAGAGAAAGAGAAAGAAAAAGAGAAAGGGAAAGACAGAGAGGTGGCTGCAGTGAATTGATGAGTTGCAGGATAGATTTTAAAGTTTTGTCTTTTGCTTTCTACATTTCCTTTTCCTTAGGTTCAAGAGAACAATCAGTAATATCTCAGTTGCCTGCTGGTAACATCAGAAGAAAGAGTTAGAAGTTCCCAGAAAATTAAAGAAGAGATATAGTTTTCCTGACATAAGAAAAGTCATTTTTTGTCCCCAGCTATTTTCAATGATCTATACCCCACCTGTGTACTTGCCCAAGCACACTTCTTCCAAAACTTCCTGGGAGGTTCTTACAAAGAAATGCAAAAGCCTCACTCATTAAGGATTTTGAGGGAACAAGGCAATGGGAAAACTAACAGTCACCACCAGACCAGGAAATAGCCTAAGCTATTGAGACAATAAATCAGTGGCAAAACTCCTAGTGCTATTTCAAAAGCAATCAAGGCCTTGCATTCCTTGTCCCAGAAAATGAGCCCAAGACCCCATCTAGTTTATATCTGCTCTTGAAGCCTGCAGAGTCCCTTTGCCTTGTCCAACAGTTACCTCTGCTTTATTCTAACGTTGAAGTTTCTGCCCTCGGTGGAATACAAGTTTCATTCAGGTGAACATGCAATACATATTGCACAAATACATATGTGGATGTGCATGCATCCACAACCTTATGACCAACCATACACGCGATAATAAAACTCTCCCTTCTGAGTATTCATCTTAAATACTAAATAAAAATCTCTCTCCTGTTCAAACAGTCAAGGCTTTGGAACTTATTCCCTGAGATCTCCTTGTATGTTGTAAACAAAGATTCCTTTGTTTGACAACTCCACTTGTTTCTGTGATTCACCAAAGACTGACCTCAGTTAGTTCAGTTACTGTAATGTAATATCATGCATATCCAGTTAGTTGATCATTTTGTTCAAGTCTTACATATCTTACCAATGTGATGACCATTTGTCTATGTAATCTTAAAATAAGGGTGTTGAAATTATTTTCCATTTGTCGTCCAAGGTAGAAGTTATTATTTTTGTTCTTCGTTTTTCCCTATATATCCCCAAATCTGTTGTTACGTATTAAAAGTCAAGAATTATTATACTCCCTGATGAATTCATCCTTTTACTCTTCTGTAATTTTGACTTGATCTTTATGTCTGATAATGAAATTTGCTTTAAAATCACTTTTCATTATCTTGATATAACCACCAAAGTTATAGTGTGATTAGAGTTAATATAGCATATTTTTTCTTTTACTTTTTAAAGCACTTCTATATTGAATCCCGACAAAGAAACAAAACAGCTTTTTAACTCTGGAAGCATCTTTCTAAATTATCTTTTTTTTTTTAAATGAAGCAGTAGCAATATTTGTTAAGGGACCTAAACTGAAAGTAGGCTTAGAAATTTATTTATTTATTTATTTATTTAGTAAAAAATTTTATTTTATTTATTGAAAGCAAGAAAGAGAGAGAGAGAGAGAGAGAGAAGCACACAAACAGGGGGAATCATGTGCAAAGGGAGAGGAAGAAGCATGCTCCTTGGGGTGCAAGTAGTCCCATGCAGGGCTGGATCCCTGTACACTGGAATCATGACCTCAGCCAAAGGCAAACATCTGCTTAAACAACTAAGTCATCCAGGCAACCCTAGAAAATTTAAAAAAAAAAGACCTTTTAAAAACATTTTGTTTCTTTCTTGTTTTTTTTTTAATATTTTATTTATTTGACAGACAGAGAGACAGGAAGAGGAACTATAAGCAGGGCAGAGGGAAAAGGAGAAGCAGGTTTCCCACTGAGCAGAGAGCCTGATGTGGGGCTCCATCCCAGGACCCTGGGATCATGACCTGAAAAGAAGGGACACTTCTTGGAGGAAGCCACCCAGACTCCTCTTTTCTTTGTTTTTAATATATGGCAACTGATGCTTCCCAGCCACGAGGAACATATTACCCATTGATTAAATCTTTGATAACAACCTATTTAAAAAGGTGTGTAAATATATACTTACTCAGATTTATACACTTTGTGTCTTCTTCATAGTTTGGGGCTGGACCCCATGGTCACAACACTGCTTCCAGTCTTTGCCTTCCCATCTTTTGATACCAGGTATTTGGTCAGCAAAGCAAATTAGTATCAAAATTAATAAGCCCTTGGCACCATATCTCTGGAGCAGGGCTTGCTCTTAGCCAAGGCCCAGAGCAGTTGACCTCCCCTCGCTAGTGCTATAGCCCCAAGGACTAGGTCCCTGCCACCAGAACTCAGTCTTACATGTTATGCTAAGCAGACAAAACCAAAACAGGAAAGCTCCGACAGCTTTCACTGGCATGCCTCATCTCCAACTCCCTCGACGTCCAGGCAGTACCAGATGACAGGGAGGGGTCTTGGTCCAACATATGGGAGGGAAGGAAGTAGCTACGAGCAAGTACCTGCCTCTCTGTTCCTTTCTTTCATGAGCAGGTTGTAAGGAGGAGGAAGAGGAAGGGGAAGAGAGGTGAACTTCAAGGGGTGAAGGCCTCAGGTAGGCAGCTGGCTCCTGCCAGTAGGAAAGGGACAAAGGAGAAGGCAGTGAGTCTTGCAGGGAGGGTGGGGGGTAAGGGTTACAGCTTATGACGGAATCTGGACAGGAGTAATAGGGATACTAGTCATTTGAGTCCACCATTGGCAAGCTGGGCTGGGTGTCAGGGCAGATAGGCCTCCCTGGGCAACGGCACATGAGAGAAGGTGGAATTCTTCTCTGAGGAGCAGGTGGAGCTTTGGGTGTTGGGAAAGCATAGACAGTATTGTTCCAGGGCCAAGGACAGGTCCGGGTACTCCTGGTTGGAGGTCAAGGCCACAGTATGATCCAGGTCTTCTACCAGCAGCTTGAAGGTACCACATGCCAGCCACCCCTCATTATTGTGTCTAACTCTCTGGTGCACTTATTGGCTTATCCATCAAATGACTCCTTCAGCAGCTTGAAAACCACCTCCACAGGCACTCCAGGATATGGGAGGCTTCCAGAGTGAAAATTTTGCACAGGATCACCCCAAAAGACCAGAAGTCACTCTGGTGGATGTAGATCTGGTCAAACATGGCCTTAGGGACCATCCACTTCACAGGCAGTCCACTGTTGGTTCTCATTTTATAGTAACTGATGTGGTGATATCTCTGGCAAGGCTGAAGTCTGAGATCTTCATCATGTTGTCCTTTGTCACCAGCACTTCCCTGGAGGCCAGGTCTTGGTGTATGCACTTCTTGGAGGCAAGGTACTCCATGCCTCAGGCTACCTGGTAGGCACAGGATACCAGGTCCTTGGAGGAGAGTTGCTCTGCTGCATTGTGGCTGATATTGTAACAGTACTCCAAGTCAGGAGGCCTCTGGGCCTGGAGGTACTACTGTATGTTGTCTTTGGAGGCATATTCCATGATAGTGTACGAAGGACCATCCTGTGTGCAGGACCCAGCAGGTTGATGGTGTCCTTGTGCTGTCCAATCATCTTCATCATCTCCATTTCTGAGATTAGGTTTGACAGGTCTTTCTCTGTTGCATCTGACTTCAACATCTTCACAGACACTTTCGTCAAATGGTTGGATTTGTCTTTGTCCAGCCCAATGGCCTCCTTCAACACCACCTGCCCAAAGTAGGCTTCTCTTAGGGGTATGCCTAAACTGCCTACAACCAGCCTGCCTCAAGGCAGTTATGAACTCTAGATTATCCTCATAAACATTAAACCACAAGCTAAAAATTCTCTTCACTAGGTCTCTGTCGCAGGTCTAATTTTCTTATCTTTCATCATTTATCTTTTTCCTAATTCTTATTTTCAGTATAGTTTATTTGGCTTCCAGGTGTTTCCCCGGGTTTCTGTATGCTGTTTCATAGGGAAGAATCATCCTGTCATAAAATTATTTCTTGAGCATTCATTACATCTCTCAGTTAAAATGGGTTCTTTTATGGTATTGATTCATTTGAGTTTTCTCAAAATGGGAAGAATTTTCAAAATGGTGTTTTCCTCAAGGTTCAGAGTATGTCTTAGCTTCATCTTTACTCTTTTTGAAATTCACTTTGCAAATTCTTGTCCCTCTTTTTATCTTTTTAAATTAAAATGTTTTCTTTTTACTATTTTTTTATTTGAGCGTAGTTGATATTCAGTGTTACATTGGTTTCAGGTTTTCAATATCTCCATACATTATTCTATGATCACTACAAATATAGCCACCATCTGTCACCATATAACACTATTATAATATCATTGACTATATTCTCTACACTGTCCCATATCTCTTTTTAAAATCTCTGATTTTTATGTTTTCTGTTATTCCAATTTTCGACCATCATTTTACTTGGTTACTTTAATAAAATATGCCTGATTACACACTCTATGCTGAAAACCATAGCATTTGATTTATAGTAGTCTCCTGCTTTTCTTCTTCTTCTTCTTCTTCTTCTTCTTCTTCTTCTTCTTCTTCTTCTTCTTCTTCTTCTTAATTAACATATAATGTATTATTAGCCCCAGGGGTACAGGTCTGTGAATCACCAGGTTTACACACTTCACAGCACTCACCACAGCACATACCCTCCCCAATGTTCATAACCCCACCACCCTCTCCCTAACCTCCCGACCCCCCCGGCAACTCTCAGTTTGTTTTGTGAGATTAAGAGTCTCTTATGGTTTGTCTCCCTCCCAATCCCATCTTGTTTCATTTACTCTTTTCCTGTTCCCCAAACCCCCCACATTGCACCTCCATTTCCTCATATCAGGGAGATCATATGATAGTGCCTTTCTCTGGTTGACTTATTTTGCTAAGCATAATACCCTCCAGTTCCATCCATGTCAACGCAAATGGCAAGATTTCATTTCTTTTGATGGCTGAATAGTATTCCATTGTGTATATATATATATATATATATATATATATATATATATATATACAAATATCATTCATTTGTTGATGGACATCCTGGTTCTTTCCATAGTTTGGCTATTGTGGATATTACTGCTATAAACATTTGGTGCACGTGCCCTTTTGGATCATATACAGTCTTCTTTACCTCTATCAGAACCCCAGGAAGCTTTATTTATTTATTTACTCACATAAACAGATGATCCAACACAACGTTTTTTGATGTTCAAATGTATTATAATGTCTTACCGCTTAACACTATGCTTACTGCTCTCTTTCACTGTCTGACTAAATCCTCATCATCACTATGCCATTTAATGAGAAAGAACATTTGAACTCAGAGTTCTCTCCATATCAGGGAATGAAGACTCCACCCTTCTGTTTGTGCAGGTAAAATAAATGTTGATGTCTGTCCTGCACATACCCCATCCTGTTCACCAGAATATTCACCATCAAAATATATACACAATGAAAACCATACCTCACCACTTCTATTACCACCCAGCATGCTAAAAACACCATCATATGTTCCTGAATTATTGACTTGATTGATAACCCCACATCCACACATACTGCACTCCTTTCTCCCTGCAAATTTATTTTGGTACAGCAATTTAACCTAAAAATCAAGTCATATGATTTTATTCTGCTGTTGAAAGACTTTTGGTATCTTCCGCTTTCATATTAAATAAAAACTGAAGGTGTTTCAATGTACTAGAAGGTCATACATCAATAAGTTCTTCCTCTCTCCACCACTATGAACTCCTCATTGGCCTCCTTGCTTTTCCTCAAAAGTAACAGACAAGCTGTTCACACAAAGTCTATATACTTACTTGCTCTGCCTAGAGCAATCTTTTCCTTTAATATTTGTATAACACTCTCCTTCACTTCCTGGGTCTTTGTGCAAATAACATCTCATAAATGAGATATAACCACCCAAAACAAAATAAAATTAACTTTCATCCCAGCATTCCCCAATGGCTTTTACCTTTCTTGTATTTCTTTGTATCACTTATCACCATCAACCATCAATTATTATTCTATTACTGGTTTATTTTCTTATTTGAGACAGAGAGAGAGAGAATTGGGAGGGTGCGCAGAGGAAGAAGAAAACACCCCACTGCCTAGAAAGCCTGCTGGGGAGTTACATCCCAGGACCCTGAGATCATGACCCAAGCCAAAGGCAGTCACTCAATGGACTGAGCCACCCAGGTGCCCCTCTATTATTGGTTTATTTCACTATTATATTTCAAAAGAATGTGAGCTCTTTGTGGTCAGGTATTTTATATGTTTTATTAACTGAAGTATTCTCAGAAAGGTAGCTGGCAGATTGTAAGGGCTCACTAAACTGTATTTTGTTGTTATTATTGGGCTCCTTTATGGGCTTTACCTCTTACGCTAGAAGTCTATCCTTCAGATGTAAGTGATAAGAATAGAGCCCTGCTGCCTGTTCAAATGTGTAAAAAGCCTGTATTAAGTGGATATTTTAAAAGCTAAATGAATGGCTTAATAGTTGTATATAGGGGGAAAGGGAACATATTTTCCACAGTTTAGAAGTGGAGTTCTTTTATAGAGTTCTTGTACAAGCCTACACTATGGAACGATAATGGGCAGTTGTACATTACAATTATACAAACACTTTGGTAATTTATATCCTTTTTTTATAATTCTTGACTGGATCATTTAATTCCTTAGGAGCATTATAGCATTTCAACTTTTCATGTTCAATAAACTTATTGGGGTTGCTACCTTTTTTATTCAAATGGAGAAATAGTCATGATTTAATCTAAATAAAGTGTTATTGATTGTGTTGTTTTCTAGGAATGAGTCGCACATGCTAGTTTAAAAGTTTTGTAAATTCCCAAGTCTGTCACTGATAAAAGCCTTTTGTAGATTAGTAACTTGATCAAAACGGAAAAGTTATGTAACACCAATTGTTATACTATCTTTGTTTCCATCTTGCATTGTAATAACACCCATCTTAACTCTATTTAAGAAAAATCATTGCCAGATGCATTTCTGGAATTGATTGCATGATATGAAATCTAGTATAACTAAAAGTTTTTGGTTTTAGTAGCATATAAATCAATTTAGAAAAATATATGTATTTGAATATAAGATAAAGTTTTAAATTATTTGGCAATAGTAAACTAAACATTTTTTGGAAATTTTTATTTTCTAAAATTCCATTGAGCTCTCTTGAAATAAGAAACAAGTTACAAAAAATTAAGGTTTATTTACCCCAATTCAAAATTGTTAGGAATATAATCATAGAGGTTGAAGTATTTAAAATATTGAACCCCAAATGTTTTATTAGGTAAATTCATGAATGCTGAGCATTCACTGTTAAAATATACTAATACTATTGATAGACTGGTAGAAGCCTAAAATCAAATATTTATTAAATATTTATATCCATATGTTTTCATAGCTTGGTAATTCATTTCTCTAGCATTAAATAATATTCCATTGTTTGCATGTATTTTATATTTTTAGATTTAGCTTCACCATTGCTACAGAACCATTTGTTTAAAAGATTGTATTTTGCTCTCTTGTATTGCTTTTGCTTTTCTATTAAATATAAAATATAATTGATAATATATATTCTGTTGCTTTAATCTAGTCTTTCTGTGGTATTACAATATCATGCTTACAATTATCATTATGGTAAACTTTTTTTAAGATTTTATTTATTTATTTGACAGAGAGAGAGATCACAAATGGGCAGAGAGACAGCCAGAGAGAGAGATGAGGAAAAGCAGGCTCCCTGCTGAGCAGAGAACCCAATGTGGGACTCGATCCCTGGCCCCTGGAATCATGACCTGAGCCGAAGGCAGAGGCTTAACCCACTGAGCCACCCAGGCGCCCCATCGTTATGGTAAACTTTGAAGTCAGTCCTCAGTCTTTGTTCTCCTTCAACACTATGTTGACTATTGTGAGTCTTTGCCTCTCCATATAAACTTTAAAATAAGTTTGTTAATATTAAAAAAAAGAACTTGCTGGAATGCATTAATTGTATAGATAAACTTGGAAACCAGTGACCTCTTGAGCTTAGCAGGAGATAGACCATGGACATCAGTTGTCACAGTGGTGCCTCTGGCAGAACCTATTGCAAATCCCTAGGCAAAATGAGACCTCAAGGATCTGAGAGAATGTCTAAGAAGTACTTGATACATCCCTTGGGTATGGTTTATTGAAGTGTCCACCTGTCTGAAAGCTGGGGAATCTAGATAAGGGAGGGAAAATTAGTTATGATAAAACATATCAACAAACATCAATAAATTTTGTAAAACTAATTGTCATGGCTCATATACAATATGACCAACAGAGGGACCATCAGAAGGAAAGCATCAGTTATGTTTATTGTGAAATTTTTTATTCAAAATAAAGCAATGTGAGGGGAAGACACAATGAGAAAATTACCATTTTTTAAATGGTAAACATCTTACAAAATGGAATAGGTTTTATATTCTAAGTAGTATATTGAAAAGTAAAACATTGGGGCGCCTGGGTGGCGCAGTGGGTTGGGCTGCTGCCTTCAGCTCGGGTCATGATCTCAGGGTCCTTGGATTGAGCCCCGCATCGGGCTCTCTGCTCCGCAGGGAGCCTGCTTCCCCCTCTCTCTCTCTCTCTCACTGCCTGCCTCTCTGCCTACTTGTGATCTCTGTCTCTCAAATAAATAAATAAAATCTTTAAAAAAAAGAAAAGAAAAGTAAAATATTAAAAAATAAAATTTCAATGAAAAAAATTATTTAATTTTAAAAAAAGGTTAAAAATAGCAGAACCATTTTTCTTATAACTGGAAAATACACTGTATATACATCTATCAAAATAACTTGTCATGGGGGAGCCTGGGTGGCTCAGTAGGTTAAAGCATCTGCCTTCGGCTCAGGTCATGATTCCAGGATCCTTGGATCGAGGCCCACATCGGGCTCTCAGCTCAGCAGGGAGCCTGCTTCCTCCTCTCTCTCTCTGTCTGACTCTGCCTAATTGTGATCTCTGTCAAATAAATAAATAAAAACTTTTATAATAAATATCTGAAAAATAACTTCTCATGTCTGGAATCAGGAGCATATGGAAAAAAATAATATCTGAGGACAATACTTTTGCCATGTTTTGTGCCTTGCTAATATTTTTAAACAGTCAGGCAAATTTTAGCCTTATTGAAATACCTGCTAAGATACCTGCACTGCCTTTTGGAGCCCTATGACTATAAAAATTAATTGCAAATATTCAAAATGTTTACTATGGTGTCACTATTTAGGGACTCCACCAAGTATGTTTCAGAAGTAAGCATAACTGTTACTCTTCCATAAGGCAAAAGGGCATATTTTCAGGAGTTCCATCTGCTGTACCAGGAGGTGAATCAAGTAATGATTTTTGTCTATAAAATAATTCACTTTTCAATCTAACATTCCTCATTCCACATTATAATAATAAAATCCAGGAGGAGACTAAAACAAACAAACAAATACAACTACAACAACCAGCTTTTCCTACAGTGGAAAAGTAAATATAACCTTAGGAGTAGCCTGAAATTTATTTTTAAATATTTTTAAGATAAACGTTTTTGTTAGAAAACCATATATTTTATATTACTAAGAAATAACAGGCAACGTTTTATTAACTTCTAAAAAGTCTAGTTACTTATATTTATCTATTAACTCATCTCTTTATGAAGTAGAACATGATCACACCTCTTGTATCTACCCAAGTTTGTATGCTTTGGTTGTTTTATGTTTGCTATTTCCTTGCTTAATTTTTACAATATTTGATACATAATAGTATCTTTAAGTCCATCTATGGTTTCACAGAATTTGTTTGAACTTCATAAAAATGTACCATACTTTTTGCACTGTCCTTGTTTTACTTCTCTATTAGCTTTCCAAGTTTTATTCACTTTAGAGTGTGTAGCTATCATTTATTTTTACTCCTCCATAATGCTATGTTTACAAATTTGTATTTATCTGTACTTTAAAAAATATCTTAATTATATACCATTTCTCATCTCACGTAACACTCATGTATGTTACTTCTACACTTATCAGATATTATGTAACTGAAAACCATAACTCAGCAACAATAGAACACCATTTTTCAAAATTAAATGGCTTACCAGAATTCTTTAATTCTATCCTTTATTTGTATTAGATGACCCTTTATTCTGGTATTTGGCATTGTTCATATGGAGGAAAGCTTATAAGTTGATATTCCATAAATAGAAGTATTTATTATGATTGATTAATTATTTTCATTTAGAATGCATAGAATATGGTTGATTTAATATTTCTTTCTTACTCTCTGCCTGGAACATAGTGCTATCTATGTAATAGCCACTAAAATATTAAGTTAATTACCTAGACTTTAAACTGCATATTAAGAGGAATAGCATACAGAACTCTTCTCAGATTGGGACACCTGGGTGGCTCAGTCAGTTAAACGCCTGAGCCTTTAGCTCAGGTCATGATCTTAGGGTCCTGGGACTCAGTTCTGCAACAGATTCCCTGCTTAGCCGGGAGTTTGCTTCTCCCTCATCCTGCTGCTCCCCCTGCTTGTGCTCTCTCTCACTCTCTCTCTTACAAATAAATAAAATTAAAAAAATAAATTCTTATCAGATAGCTAATATAGAATATCGTCTTTGTATTCATCAAAGGGAAAGTGCCATATAATAATGAAATCCAGACTACTTCAAATTCACTTTTTAACCAGTCAGAAAGTAGTGGAAACAAGCCAAAAATGTCTTCAATGCATTAAAGAAATAGATTGATTTTCAATATCTTAATGTTTCTAAAATAAATTGCAAGATTTTTATACTAGATATCAGTGTAAATATTCATTATACAAGGATATTCTAAAAATAAACCTGAGAAAACTACTTGACATATATGATGACAAAAACGAGTTTGACCAATGTCAGTTTGGGTAAAACTTACAACACCTACCACCTGAAACTCTTGTTCTATATGGTGCCATCTTGTGATTCTGGGCAGCGGCAGTGAGCCACAGCTTCCAGTCAGCTAGAAGATTACAAAGGTGAACACCTGATATTCTTACAAGCATTCTATATATAGAATATATATATAGAATATATATATTCTTCAATTTTTGTGTAATATTTAATAAATTGCATGTGATATTTGATACTTTGTTATAAAATAGGCTTTTGCTTAAGATGATTTTGCCCAAATGCAGGCAAATGTAAGTGTTCTGAGTATGTTTAAATAAGCTTAAGGTAAGCTATGATATTTGATAGTTTAGGGTATTAAATGCATTTTCAATTTTTTATGTGTTTCTCTGACATAGCCCCCTTGTAAGCTGAGGAACATCTCTATATGTATATGTAGCCTTGGTATGGCTTACATATTATTGGCATGAAACATCTAGAACAGTACGTGTGCCATAGAATTGTCTACAACATCAAACAAGTTTCTTGAAAACTTGTGGCAAAGGGGTTATGTCTTTAAGGATTCTTATTTCAGAAGGGTTCTCTCAAACGTAAGATTTTTCAGAAGTTAAGTGAAAATCTGACCAAACTAAACATTTTTCCATTTTCCCTAGTGAGCAAAGATAGCTAAAATCTATCTGCCATTTTCAACACTGTACTCAACAATTGTAATTCTAATTTAAGAACAGATTATTTATATCAAAACCACATGTTGGCCTAATCTTATACAATATTCATAAGTCACACTCAGACCCTTGGACACTTTTATTTGTTGAGTCTATATGGTACTACAGACATTCATCTGTTTTGACCTCATAGCTTCATGTATGTCTATACTTTTGAAAATACATGCATCATAGTTCCATTGTAAAATGTCTGGGTTATAAAATGTGCTATGCTATCAAAATGGTAATAAGAACATACAAATGACCTGATGTAATGAACTGGACCAGATTGCCAGATATCACATTTCATACCAGAAAGATTCAGTGGTAAGTTTTAAAATGGCCAGCTATACATTGACTGAATTATAACTCATTTAACTTCTTTCTTTGTGTACAGTATTATACATTAGTCAGTATTATAGTAGATAAGTACTTTGGACAGATGTAAATATGCTGTAATAAAAAATGTTTTTCTTTTTTCTTTTAGTCCTTTTTACTTGTAAGACTAGCCACAAATACCACGCTTCCCCCAAAATAATTTGCAATCCAAATTTATCTCTAAATGAATTTATTGCACAGAAAAATATGTATATATATATATACACTTACAGAAGACATGTTCAAAAATAGTTACACAACAGCAGGGCCCTAAATGTAAGCAGTATAGTTGTTTTGTTTTGTTTTGTTTCTTTTAAAAAAAGAGGTTATGTGAAATATTAGGATTTTATTTCCAGGCGTAGTATTTCAAGACAGTTAACTACACCTATGGTGTCAACAGCCTCTTGTTGGCAGTATGATTTTATTGGCTCTATGGAATAACAGCAAGAATTTACTATTGCTTCTTTCTTTATGACACACACAGAATAAAAAAATTGACACATTTGCTCAAGACCAACCAGAATCCTTTTACCTATCAAAATTGATAGGAGGCCTTCACTGCCAAAGTCACTGCTGGGTTTTCACAATTCATTGCAGACAATCTGCTACTCCCATTATGATAAAGGAGAGAAGAGTCATAATCAGGGAAGAAAGCTAGATTAATACTTGTAATTATCATTGAATATTTAGCCTGCTATAGGATTATTATTATTAGTGTCATTTGATAATTTTCTCTCATTTTATTAAACACAACTGTGAGTAATTACGCTACCTAATATTTCTCTGTATTGGCTGACTAGCTAGCAAACATTCATGAAAATATCCATTAGCCACACATATAAAATGCTGCATTATGATGCTGTTGAATCAGAACATACCACTACCTGATCCTGTAGCTCTTTGAGGATTTGCAAATCAATTAATTCTATGTTTATTGCATTTTTCCCATACAATTAGAAAATTTATAATCGAGTCCATGAACATTATTAGTTTTACCATTTTAAACCAGCAATCACACTTTGATTTTTACAACAAAAGCAGAAATATAAACACACACATTTGGATCCGTTTTCTCTAAGTCTGTCTGGACTTCAAAATCCTATTCCTCAAGATGATGCACACCAAAGTTCTGGATTAAACAAGAAATTAGATGGCACCTGAACACTTGGTTTCATATTCTCAAAAGGACTATGCAACTTCTTTCTTACAATATGACATTGTTTTACAAAGATCCACACTTTTATAATGTTAGTATTTTTAATAATCAATAAAGTCAATTAATCATGATTAAAAATCAAACATAAAAATTTCTACTTTTTGCTTTTGCCCCCTCCATTTAGAACTTATTTATAGCCTGATAATTCAAAGGTCCCTATGTTTATGAAAATCTGGACAGAAATAGCTCTAAGATCCCATTCAGAACTTGATATTAATCTAAGTCTTTTGGCTCCATTTATCCTGAGAGCAAAGAGTAGGACAAAGGATTTGAGTACTGTTAGTTTATCTGGGAGATTATCCAAGGTAGAAAAGAATGGGAAAGTGATACAGTGAAGAAGCAACTTTGTCAAAGAGGTACATTGTTGATATAATTGTTGTGGATAGAAAATGAAGGCTTGCTTTTACTGAAAGGTCCTGAGAAACTTCTTTAAGTTGTCCTCATGAAGACCTGAAAACTGACAATTTTACCTATGGTTCTTATTTCCACTTCACTGAGAGCTGTCCTCAGAGGACATTAACTCTCCTACACTTTCGGGTTGTGTTGGAGACATTCTAAAATGAGAGAGAGAACATGAGATGCTATCAGTGTTAAGTAACTGCAATTTCCCATGGAACTATCCACCACAGGTTTGGCTATAATCAGGTGTTGGGCCTTGATATCAGAGGGATTTGAGGCAGTATCATTTTAGGTTAATCATTATATCTGAAATTTCCAAAAACTTCAACTGATGAAACTTTGATTATAAACCTATAAATATAACAATAAATCTACAGTATTCAAATTATTTTCATAGAAATACACAAACAAAGCATCAATTGATTAATATTTAAATGTTACAAAATACTGAACTGAAAGAATTTGGTCATATAACAAGGTGTAAGAAGTAGAGCTTAGGTTTAGGTTAGAAGTCAGGATGCATTTGGGACTCAGTTAAGAAATTGAGTGGAGGGACGCCTGGGTGGCTCAGTGGGTTAAGCCGCTGCCTTCGGCTCAGGTCATGATCCCAGGGTCCTGGGACCGAGCCCCAAATCAGGCTCTCTGCTCAGCAGGGAGACTGCTTCCTCCTCTCTCTCTGCCTGCCTCTCTGCCTGCTTGTCATCTCTCTCTGTCAAATAAATAAATAAAATCTTAAAAAAAAGAAATTGAATGGATGTCTGACTATCTTATAGGTTTGCTAAAAATCAGTGACTTTGTGTTCACGTGTGGCTATGCAGGAATTTTTAACTTTCTCTAAGAAGTTATTAGATTGATTATATAATGGCAGTAAAGGATGGGGAAAAGCAAAGTACAAACCCCATAAAGACAAAGACACTGAGTATGAGAAAAGAGTAATAGATAAGAAGAATCAATGCATTTGAGGAAAATGGGAATTGAAATACAGAATGATTGTTGATTTTTTTAGATGCAGAAAACAAAACTAGCTTGCAAGAAGGAAATAACAGAAGACATGTTGTGAAAAGGCAGTAACGTGGAATAAAGGAGTAGGGAGAGCATATCAGGTAATTTGGATAGGAAGGAGTTAGGAGATAATTGCTTGATAAATTTTATATGGCCCACTTAAATGCACAGATTTCTCTTCTTTAATTTATATGGAGAACAGGGTGTCGTTTCTCTTCCCTTTCAGAGCACCCGAGGTGTACTCTTTCAGACTGAAAACCTGAAAAGCTCAGGACTCAGTTGCTTAAGCACAGCTGAGACGACATATTTCAATTAAGATTTACATTTTGCTGTAGGTAGTAGACTGTCAAAAGTGGTTTAACCATATTTTTCATTTAACAAGAAGACTACAGAGAGTGTTTTCTGGTGTTGGTTCAGAGTCTTAAGAAAGTCAAGTGAACTATCTTAGAGGTTTTCATGGCTTTTTATTCACAGTTGCAAAAATTGCTGTTGGAGTTCTCACTATTAAGCCCACATTTCTGGCAGAAAGATAGAGGTAAAAGAGAATGATATCTTGTACGACTGATACTTTGTCATAAGGTTACAATGTAACTAGAAAAGAGACAATAAAATATTTGATGTTGTTTTAAGTTTCCTTGTTGTCAATCCCTCAGTGCTTTCTGATACTAAAGGAAAGAGTAGATGGATATTGACCTGGCAACTATCAACACCTGTCAGTCTCTCTTGGATAACCAATATCTCTATAATCTCTTCTTCCCATTAAAAAAAAAATAAAATATATTCATAACCCACACTGTGCCATCTCAAGTTACTGCACCAAGATAAAATTACAATGATTTTCAGTTGTTCCAAATGGACAGAATACCCTTCCTTATGATATCATGTCTTATAAGATAGATAATTGGCTTGCTACCAATATACCCAGATGAGACTGTGGAAGAGACAGGAAAAAAATAATATTTATTTATTCTTTGGGTTGACCCTGTTTACACAGATGCATTACTATTAGAAAAGGTTGGTTTGGGACATTGGAATGAATTTACTTAATGGGTCTGTATGTAATTGGGTTGGAGAAAATTTTTAATTTCTGCAAAAATTATTAGAATTCTATCTTACTCCCTTTTGTTAATTTTCACATGTTAACAAAGCCAACATTTTTGTCTAGCAGACAAGATCTTAAATCCTAACAAAACTCAATTTTTTCCTTTTTTTTTTTAAGTTTGAGAGCCTCATGTTCTCTCATGCTGCTTTAAATACAACTCAAAAAAAAAAAGGAGCTAAATGGGGCAGTAAGCCCAGACTTTTTATTTTAATTTATTTATCTTATTTTTAATTAAAAAATTAAAGATTGTATTTATTTATTTGAGAGAGAGAGAGCATGAGTGGGGCAGGGGGATGTAGCTGCAGAGAGAGACTGAGAAGTATACTCCCTAATGAGCAGGAAGCCCGATATGGGGCTCGATCCCAGGATCCTGACTGAGATCATGACCAGAGACAAAGGCAGATACATGTGCAAAATCCCTTTTTTTCTGGGAAACAATACTTTACAAGAGATGTTTGAAAAAGTACTGGGTTATCAACTTTAATCAGAGATACAAAAATTTAATTGACTTCTGTAAAGCTACAAAGATCCAAATGATGGGAATCCCAGCCCGTTTAGGTTGTGGACCACAGAGTATTCTTCTCTGTAATATTTTATTTTCTTCCATGTCTACTAACTCCAGTCCAAGTTCACTGATCTCTTTTTAGATAGTGCAAAACATGGCAAAGAATACCAAACAAGTGCCCAATATTCTACATTTATTACATCATTTCTAACATATAGAAGTGTGTTATCAAGGCTGGTTCTGTGAACGAACCTAGTTATGCTAAAGTGTGTTTTGTTCTCCAAAAATTAAATTCATGATTATCACACAATTATAAAATACTTGTGTCAAGAATTTTTATTCAAAAATTAATAAGAGAAGCAGATATTAAAACTAGTTACATGGTTATTTGGGATATAAGCAGAGTTGTGCAGCAGAAGTGCTCTGGGCTCATAATTTGCATTATAGAATTTATGTTTTCTAATGAAAAATCACTAACTTGCATTATTGTTAACAAGAATCCTGTGCATTACCATCAGTTTTCTACATTATAACCTCTTGCTCTACAGTTTGTAAATAACTTTGTCAATAGCAAGCTAATAAACGGGGTGACTCCAATGGATTGAGATAATCTCCAGAGTTTCTGCTACATAATGAACAGGACTCCATTGAAAGGACACCTAAGAATTTATTTTGCCCAAAAATTTGATCACTTTTTTCACTGTCCTTACCTATTTTCCAAACCTAGTCCTTTTCAGTCTACAGACAACCCTGTATCTGACTGACTTGTTAATTCTGGGAATGTCTTGCAGATTAATTTGCTTGCCCGAGGTGGTTCCTCTAATTGATGTCTAAGAACCCTAATTAGTTAAGAAAACTTTTTTTTTAACATTTTCATTGCTATTTATTATTATTATTATTATTGCTAATATTTCTATTATAAATAATTCACAAGGGCATCTTTCTGACAAAAGACAAAGAGCTGGCTACTAGTAGAAAAAGTACATTTGACTCTGTCAGTGAAAGTGGTAAAGGGACTTGAGAAAATAAGGCAAAGCAGTGGAATTATGTGTTAAAACTTTAAATATTATAGACACATTTACTTAATTTCTAATACTGCTTATAATTAAAAAAGATGTTTTCCATGAACCACGCATTACAGCAAATATATTGTTTATACAGATTAAATTTTCATCAAAAGGGACGCCTGGGTGGCTCAGTTGGTTAAGCAGCTGCCTTTGGCTCAGGTCATGATCCCAGCATCCTGGGATTGAGTCCCGCATCTGGCTCCTTGCTCGTCCGGAGCCTGCTTCTCCCTCTGCCTCTGCCTGCCATTCTGTCTGCCTGTGCTTGCTCTCTCGCCCACTCTCTCTGATAAAGAAATAAAATCTTAAAATAAATAAATAAATTTTCATCAAAAAATTATAAGTGTATTTTTTTGTAGGATCATGATAAGCATTTTGCAGATGAGAAAAGTGAAATTTAGAAAAGTATGTCTCTTCAAATCCCTCATACAATATCTGGCCTAGATAGAAGGATATACTATCACAATTGAGGAAGATAATTGAGATTACTTAAAATGATAAACTTTACTGTATAGGGTTTTTTACAAGTTTGCCACAGATTCACATTTTTTAAAATATATATCTATTTGTGTAAAGAGAATGCACTGAGAAGTAAAAAGATAGTGATATATCAGTGCTACCAACTAATGGCTATAATATCATCACCTTATTTATGAACAATGAAACAGTGTGTAATATTTAAATAAATTTAAATAAATTCCTATTTATTTTATATATTTATAAATTTAAATGAATTCCTATTTATTTATTATTAAAGAAATTCCTCTAACAAACAGTATGTTTTGAAGGTTGCTAGCAGGAAAGTGTTGTACGACATGGAAGTAATCAGAAAATGTGATCTAAAATTCTGCTTTCAAGGGCGCCTGGGTGGCTCAGTGGGTTAAAATTCTGCTTTCAAGAAGCTATCACAGTAAGTACTGAGCATTAGCTATTATATGCTATGGATGAATAACTGAATTCTACATTTGAAACTAATGGTACACTATATGTTACCTAATTGAATTTTAAAAAGTTAATAAAAAAAACCACTATTTTATAAAACAATATTCCCAACAGGCTCTTTTGCTTTAAAATACTCACTTTGTAATGAGAGTCCTTACTTTTGTCTAGCCAATTCTTACAGCACTGTTTATCCCTTCCCTGCTTTATCCCTTCCCAGTATCAATAAAGGCTCACTTGGGTTACCTAGAAGCCATGAGAAAGCTTGTAATAGATCTGGCTGGTTTTCACCAGCAATTTGACCACCATGTGCACAGGGAAGTCTATTGATAAAGGCTTTATTGCAATAAGTTGCAAATACATGGATGATTTTGAATTCTCTTTCTTGAGGTCTTGTTTCATGATAATAAATTTAGGGTGGCTTATTGGAATGGATGTTATTAACATATCTTCATAGTTATAAGCACATGGAATTGTAAAATAGATGAATGAATGTGGCATTACTGACAACTGTCCTCATTTTGAAATCGAATTACAGTGTACTAAGATGAGGAAGCAAAGCAGATTTGGGATTATGAGTGAAATAATTTTAAAAAGTATTAGGGGTATGATCGGACTATTGGGTAATTCAGTAGAAAAATGTCAACTGATTGAGATTCTGTGTTCCCTGCTTTCAGAGAGAAGTTAAGATAAATAAGTAACACGAGGAGACTAGGAAGCCAAACATAAGTGATAATTTTGTGCCAGGGTGTGTATACATCTGTTTATCTTCTTGCTTTACCACTAAGGTTGCTCCTAGAGGAGAGTTTAAATATGTGTTGGAGCTAATCTCTGTGGATTATACAAGAAACCACATCCTACAGCTCTCCCTGAAACACCCCTTATGATTTCAATGTAATTTGGTTTTTGCATTTTTAGAAATAACAAAATACTTTGCAAACTCATCTACTTTATTACCATCACAAGTGAGTCAGCTGACTCCACATTTTAACACAGTGACAGTCACAGAGGAATGGAGGAATGAGTAGAGTTATCAATATATGTGCTTTTAAGAAGTATGACAGGGTAGCAGCTATTTCCAGGAACCAAAACATGGGTCAGCAGCTGTGCAGGAAAAGTGATGGAATAAATGACTCATTTCAGAGGAGTTCTATAACATATTAGTTCTATAATGTATCTTCAGCCCCCAATTACCCGCTTTGATCTAAAGATAAGGATTTACAGTTAAGGTCCCATTTATGATTTGACTGGTAGGGTCTGAATCATTTTTACTATTGTTTTGACTATTACTTGAAACCTATAGTAGTACTTGGGATATGTGTTGTGTATTCTGTGAACATGTGCTATTTTTAGATTAGATAATTTCTGTCTCGAACCCCTGTTCATTTGTTTGTTTTTGTTTATTTGATAGTGGTTTCAGTAAATGGATATATCTGAAAAATTGCAAAGCCACTATTAAAATAAGTTATTATTATATATAGCATGGAATTGCACATTCCTCCTTTGAATCCGACAGAGCTTCACCATATCCTTAACAATTTGGGAAAAACATGCTATTATTTTTCTTTATAAAATTTCTTCTGTTAGGCTGTGATGGTTGTCATCAGCAGTAACTCCTCTGAAGGCTTTGTCAAAAGAGTTGAAAAAATTGGAAAGGTGTGTGAATGAAGCTGTTTGCTGAATATAAAGAAAAGAGCATTGAAGTACAATTCACACTCTTACTTCTCCTTCTATGCTTTCAGATGTTTGACATTTGAAAATTTTGCTTCTAGAAGAGATGCCCTATATAATTCTTACTTTAAGGAGCAAGTTGCTTTTATAATTTTTTTTATTATTCTACCATTCCAGTATTTCCATTTAAATTAAATTCAATATCATTTAAAAAAAAATCAAAAGTGCAGCCAGTATTCAATTCCTGGGCTAAATAATTTTAGAAAGCTTTGTGTTATTGAACCTACAGGGTTTTTCTATAGTTTTAACTCTTTCTTTCCGTGATTTTTTCCATTAGTCACGTAAGTGACTGCAATATAACAGACATTGAGGATAAAGAAGGACTGAATAGAACAATCCTTGGCCTCATGAAGTTGAGAATCTAGCAAGGGAGTCAAACAATTCAATCATTCAGAGACAATTTATTGAGTGCCTGGCCTAAGATGAGCACAACAAAACCCCAGCCCAGAGGAATCATTTTAATGGGAGAGATAGATAATAGGTAAGCCAACTTTAAAAAAAAAAAGTACTGATTTTTCTTTAATAGAGATGCATATTTGAACGAAATAAGCACATTTTAAAAAGAGCAGTGATTGAGAAGAGGTTTTTAAACTGAGTGGTCCAAAAGGGCCTCCCTGAAAAAGTCTGTTTTGAACAGATTTCTGAATATTATCAGCTAGGAAGCTGCGTAAAAATCTCAGGGATGGGTGATTTTTCCAGTCAAAACACTGTAAAGGCTCCAAAGTCACAATAGAGCTATAAGTTTCTCTAATAAAGTAACTTCTGACAAAGAATGAGAAGAAATAACTAACCCAGGTTTGAAAGAAAAGGGACAGACTTTCTATGGAATTCATATTTAATTAAAGCTCTAAAGGACAAAAATACAATAGAGCAAAATTCTGGTCACGCTGATATACCTAACGAAAGTTCATAAACAAGGTGTGGGTAGCAAAGAGTGTGTGGCAATGTTGGTAAGAACAGTGGGGAAGAGTCATCCCTGAACATGTTCTTAAATGAAGCAATTTTTGTGTGCACTTATAAAAACATATTTTATTTATGTAATATTATATAATCAGGTGCCTGCATTTTTCTTATTCTCCAACTAGTGTTATTTGGCAATTAATATTTTGTCAATCAATATTCCCCCATATCTGAATGTGTGGGCAGTGAGAGATGAGTTAGAGGCAAGGATGGTGAACACTCCCAACAACTGCAGACTACATATATCTTAAGCCATGATTTTCTTTGCAAAGGTCAACATTGATAATGTTGTAGTCATACCTCCGTGTACCAGGAAAGAAGTAGCATATTTCTTGAAAGACACAGCTATCAAAGCTCCATTGAGAAACTGTAAAGATGGACAAGCGATTTCCAAATTACATATCTGATAATGGACATCTACTCTGATTATTAAAAAATGAATAAAAATAAAAAACTTTACTAATAACCAAACAGAGTATCCAATTTTACATGTGAAGGAAATAATGGAAGAGACATGTCACCAAAAGTATATGGATGGCTTAGAGGCACATGACAAATTTCTCAAAATTTAGACATTAAAGAAATACAAATTAAAATTATAATGAGACATGCTTACGTATCTATTAGAATGGCTAAAATTATAAAGGCTAATTGTACTTGGTCTGAGCTAGATTGAGAAGCAACATAAAATCTAAACTGTTGTTGGCATATATCATGATACAACCACTTTGGAAAATAGTTTGAAAATTTTTTTAAATGCAAAATATGTTGCAGTTACACAAATAGCCATTTTACTTCTAGGCATTTAACTTTATCAGTGCACTTTGCATCCACCACCAATTGGCTGTTTGTCACAAACTGATTAAAGCAGAACTGTCAGGTGAGGAACTTCAAAGCCAAAGCATTAAGTGCTTTGAAAAACCAGCACCTGGGAGGATTTGTCTCAGCATCTGTGATTAGAAGGCAGCAAAAAGAGACTTTGGGGACACAGTTCACCCCTTCATGAAGCAGCCATTCAGAACTTTCTCCGAAGGGCTAATGCCTAATCTTCCAAAGACCAGCAAGAACAAGCTTATGGTCTGTTAAAATCAGATTTTTAAAAGATTTTTATTTATTTATTTGAGAGAGAGAGAGAGAGAGTGAGAGAGATAGCATGAGAGGGGAGAAGGTCAGAGGGAGAAGCGGACTCCCCATGAAGCTGGGAGCCTGATGCAGTCCTTGATCCTGGGACTCCAGAATCAAAATCAGTTTGATTGACTCAATACAGTCAGGGAGGACAGTCCTCAGGAGTCACAGAATGCTGGTTGCCATGAGGGAGGAGTCTTTTACAAAGTCTGGGCTCTCACAGAAGGAGTCTGAAGCACGTGTATGGAAAGCAGAGGTCAGTTCTGGATTAGAAGCTCTTTCTGAGGGGAAATGAGTAGAAGCAGGGATTAACCAGGACTTGGGCTCTGCTTTATTCAGTTCAAGTTGCTGCAACAAATGATGACAGACTGGGTGGCTGAAACAGCAAAACATGTACTATTCCTTGCAGTTCTAGAGACTGAGAAGTCCAAAAGCAAGATCCTGGGAGATCTGATATCTAGCAAGAGACTGCTTCATTATCTATAAATGCCCATATTTCTGTTGTAGACTTGCATGGATGACAGCTGGCAGAACAATCTCTCAGGTCGTTTCTCAGAAGTGCTTTTATCTCATTCACAAGTGTTCCAATCTCATGACCTCACCACCTCTCAAAGCCCATACCTCCTGATGGCACTCCTTGAGGGTCAGGGCTTCAACATCTGAATTGGGACAAGACACAAACATTCAGTCCATTAGCAAGTGTTGTCATGAGGACAGCGTAGCTTATCAACTGGGTATCCCCAGGAATCCATGGGACTAGCAAAGCAGAATCTGGGGGTGTCACTGGTAGGAAAGCAGGAGGTCTCCAAGAGACAGTCCTCATAGCATTTTACAGAGACAGCAGGACCCTTGAGAAACAATAGTTTCCGTGACCCATACACCAGCCTTTATCTATGCCTGTTCTCCCTGCTGGATTCACAGCTATTTCTTTTCCAGTACAAATGGATTTCCACTCTCTGAATCCTGATGATTTTTTGCTCTTTTGCAGTTAGTAGGTTGTCCCTCAGGATTCTGCATGTCTGCATTTGCAATCGTGGAAACTGCCAAAGGTCTAGATACCTGCATGGCAGAACCCGGCCTCTACCACTATTGCCCAAGGTAGGGACTCTGGTCCCTTGAGCGTCCTGTGCTGCTGTCAAAGGTCTGTGTGCATTGGCTTATTCTTTTTATTTTTTTAAAAGTAATTGCTTATACGTGTGTTTCATCATGCTCAAGTGGCCTTTCTGTGAAAAAGTGGCCAAGCTACACCTAGAAGTCACTGAAGAAAGTTCTAAGAACTCCTGGTTAGTATGAGGCTAGAGAGAGAGAGAAAGAGAGAAAAGAAATCTGCCTCTCTGCATTTTGCAAGTCCCTGGGCAAAATCTGTTGGCTGCGCACTCCTCACATGGAGATTCCAGGCAGGGAGACCCTCCTGAGCCTCATCTCCCTGAGTTCCTCTTCCAGGAGCAATCCCTAGTTTGAGACCAGGGTTAGCGAAAAAAGAGCAGCAAAGCAGGGTCCAGAAGGAAGGACTGCCACAGACCATGGAGCACCAGGGGGACAGGCTGGTACCTTCTCACGGTTGAGGTACAAATGGGCTCAGCTCAGCAGGTACAGGGGTGCCCTTGGCCCCTCTGGTGGGCTTTGCAGTGCCCCAATCTCAGGAAGAAAAAAGGCTGGCTCAGGTGACTTATTTTTGACTGGGAAGAAGCTGACAATAATGGAAATAAACAAGTAGGGAATGATGTTGGAAAGTTGGAGGGTTTGTCCTTTATATCTCAGCTTTCTCTCCTATCTTCCCTTGCTCTGTAGTGTGTTATCAAAGTTTTTGGCATGATATTCCTGTTCACTGATTAACTCTTGAGCTGTGTCTTTTTTGCTGTTCACTCTTCTGGTGAATTCTTTTACTGTAAAAAGTATCTTGCCCTTGCAAGGGCAATGGCAAGACCTGAGAAATCCCAGAGATTTCAGCTTGCCACCCAGAAGGAAACCAGGCTATTTGGAATGCTGGAAAGGGTTCAGAGTAGGGGAAATCGTCTTGGACATCTGAGACCACCACCACATTCAGCGGTCCACTGGACACAAACCCAGACCTTGATACTGATCCTGAACCATGCTCTCAACTCAGACCCCTGTGATCCTCACCACAGTGCTTTCAGATCAGTGCAGCCATGCCCATAGGCACAAACTCTTAAGCCTAGATTCTGTCCTGAGAGGTCTGTCCCCGACGGCCTGGCTCCAAAGCCTCAGAGATTGGGGACAGCGAGGAACACCATAGGACTCACCCTGCCACCCTGAAAGGAACCATGCCATTTGTAGCTCCAGAAAGGATTCAGAGGAACTGAAATCTGCATTCCTACCTCTGGACACCCCCATATTCAGCAGGCCACTGGATGCAAACCTGGAGCTTGACACTCACCCTGAACAAATCCCTCGACTGCCCCCTCCCCCAGAAAGATGGACAGAGTGCTGGCAGATCGGGCCTGCCATGTGGTGGGCCCTAACCATAACCTTTGGTTTAGTTCTCAGGATTCTGACCCCAAAGGCCTTGCAGTAGGTGCCCTACAATTTGGGGACACATGGGCAATCCCAGAGGACTCAGCCTGCCGCCCAGAAGGAAACTGTGCCATTTGGAACTCCGGAAAGGATTCAGAGGAGCAGAAATCTGCATGCCTAGCTGAGGACACACCCACACAGAGCTGACTCCTGGACACAAAGCCACAGCCAGACACTCACCCTCACCTCCACTGTCAACTCAGCCACCCAGACAGCTCTCCATGGGGTCTTCAGATCAGTCCTGCCATGTCCCTGGTTCCTAACACTAACCCTTGGATGGGTTCTGTAATGATGTCCTCATTTCAGGTTATGTGGTGGTTCTGCAGGACATTGTCCTGGTGTGGGATCAAACACACTGAAGCATCCCGTGTGAAGTGGCAAACATGGTAAAGAAATGACGGCTGGGGAATCTTAGTGTGGAGACAGCACGTATTTGTGCTGCTATAACAAGCTGACTGCACTTTGAAATCACCGCAGAGGAAATGACTCCTCCAAACATCCATGTTAGCACGACGACACGGAAGCAGAGAGAACATCAGACTTTGGGATGGTGGCCAAGCCCTCCCAAATCCAGGTCACCCAACATGGAGAGAACACATGTTAGCAAGAGACTCGTGGGAGGATTAAATCATGGGCCCCTGTATCTCAGGTGCAGTAGAAGCAGTGGATTTGGAATTTCAGTTTTTCCACAACGTTCCACCACAAGCTGGTTAGAACTGTCCAAAGCAGGAAGGGAAGCCCCAGTAAAGTGGACTGGGGAAGCCAGAAGGGGAGGCTGGAATGGGGCGCCTGGTGCTCAGTGCCCATTACAGACCCCACATTGCTATCCCCCACAGGAGAGACTCACCAATTCCAGGCCCCAAAAGGGAATCTGGAGGTTCATCTCCTGACTTTGTAGGAGCTTTGCAGCTCAGCTGGTGAGAATTCTCCATCACCCTGCCTTTCTCCAAGGGACTTTCCTTCAAGCACCCTTCCCAACTTCTTCCTCCTCCATGAAATAATGTTTCTCTCCTTTGTTTCTCGCACTTGCCTGTGATGGGACCTTAGCTTGCTCAGCCCAGACTGCCATTCTCTTCTCTTCCCAATTAAACCCATGCTGCTGGTCAAATAACTGGCAGATTGAGTTTAAGGCCAATTGAACTAATAAATTCAAGAACTTGCAAGGAACAAAATCAATATGCAGAAATTAGTGGCACTCCTACGTGCTCCGAAGGAACCATCAGAAAGAGACTATGGAGAACGATCTCATTTACACCTGCATAAAAGACAGCAAGATACCCGGGAGGCCCCTGAACCAAGAAGGTGACAGACCTGTCCTCTGACAGCCCAGCAACAATGATGACAGACAGGGAGGGGTACACACGGATATGGGGAGGCACTGTATCAGGGAAGAACCCACACTGGGAAAATACCTACTCTCCCCAAAACCGGCTACAGAGTCCTCACTCTGGCTCCAGAATTTCCGGACTCAGCACAAGCCTGGAGTGGGTGTGGACACAGGAAGGACCCCGCAGGGCTGAGTTGGGGAGAGCACAAGCACCGAAGCAGGCGGACGCTCCCTGACTGCAGACCATCTGAGGAGCCCCAGGAACAGAATCCGCGAGCACACAAACACAGACGAGGACCGAGGAGCACCCAAGCCCAGAAAGGGGGGACCCCACTGCCCCGCGCACAGCACAGCAGGAGGCCACGTCTCCTCACACAAAACGACGGAAGCCCCAGTGTCTACACAGGGCGCCCTTTCTCTGTGGGGTCCTGAGACCACGAACCCCTTGACAGTCCACTCAGGTGGCTTCTCCTCATCTCCTCCAGCATCTGGTCCTTAGGAGGTTGGACTGCTGCCAGTGTGGGCGCGTCCTCCACAACGGGTCCAGTCAGTGTGGATGCAGAGCCACACCCTCTTCAGCTTGTCCTCTCAGGGTGGGAGGCGCCCCACATTCTCCAGAAGTCTTCACAGTTGGTCCTGAAGAGGCGGGGCTCTGGTCCAAGCTGTGGCTTTGCAGCCTGGGCTCAGGGCAGAGCTGGTGTCTGGCGCCCTCTGCAGGCGGTGGAAGGCAGTGCAGGACTGTGGGAGCTCACCCTTCAGTGGAAGGTCCTGCTCCCTCCCAGGGTCCAGCTGAAGCCATTTCATTCCGGAACTTCAAGCTGCATGGAGCCCAATACCCCCCAACTTCCCCCCAAGTAGCTAAGGAACAATGAATTGGAAACAATGTGGAATTACAACAGTCCTTGACCCAAACAGTGTCACTGAACATGGCCCTGATGCAGACCCACACTCTGACCTCAACTTGGTCTCAAGCTTGGACCCTACCCTAATCCAAGACCCTAACCCTAGCCCCCGACCCAAACAATGTTCACAAGAATCAAGAGGTAGAAACTGCAAATATCCATCAATGGCAAGTGCATAAGCAAAGTGTGGTGAAGGGTTTGAATTTGGGTTCAGGTTCAGGTTTTAGTCAGAGTTCTAGATCAGGCTTTGGGTTTAGTGTTAGGGTGAGGATTTAGAGTGAAGAACAAGGGATCAGAGTTATAGTTTAGGGATTTAAGTTTATGATTTAGGCTTTAAGACTCAGGGCTTATGGGATAAAGTTCAAGTTCAAATTTGGGGTTTGACTTCATGCTGAGATTTGGGTTCAGGTTTCATGACTTGGAGGTCTGGTTTAGGGTTTGGGTTCGTGGTTCAGGGCTTGGATCCAGGGCTCAGGTACAGGCTTTGGGTTCCATTCCAGGTTTGGGATTCAGGGTTCTAGTTTGGGCTTTAAGGTCAGCTTAGGTTTCAGCGTTGGTAGGGGTTAAGGTTAGGTTTAGGGATGACACATTTTCTTCAGTTGTCATCATGGACAAAAAAATTCTATCTGAAGTTTCTAATTCAGAAATGTATTTCATCTGGGGGCGCCTGGGTGGCTCCGTGTGTTAAGCCTCTGCCTTGGGCTCAGGTCATGATCTCAGGGTCCTGGCATCAAGCCATTCATCAGGCTCTCTGCTTGGCGGGGAGCCTGCTTCCCCATCTTTCTCTCTGCCTGCCTCTCTGCCTACTTGTGATCTCTGTCTGTCAAATAAATAGAATTAGTAAAAGCTATTATATGATCTTTTACAAACCATTTCCTATCTTTGCATTCTCATGTGCCAAGACAGACAGGGATTATTTAAAACCCTGAAGAGAGGGCTCTTGCTTTTAAATTGCCTGTAATCTTTGTGTAATAGATTTATGATTGATGATAGATTTATTTAAAATATAACTATTTAAAATATTTACTCTCAGTAAACGATTTCAACCTATGCTCATTTAAGTAACTTGGTGCATAATCCCTTTTCTATTAAACCATAGTGCAAGGACCAATGCAGCGTTTCCAGGAGAACCCCAAGCTATTTTTCTAGAATGGCCGTATGCTTATATATGGCGTCCTGTTTTCACTCCCTTTGTGGAGCACCTACCCTGGAGGTCATGTAATAACCAATGACCAAAAAAACAAACAAAAAACCCAAACATCCAGGTCGAAGTGCCATCCCTGCCTGGAGTCGAGGAGACTGCTCAGACAGATCCCAGGAAGGCATCTCAGCCCAGGCCTGTGCTGGGGAAGCTGGTTCCTGTCTTTGGGCACAATCTGGAAGCCAGCAAACTGACCCAAGAGTGCAGCCGGCGTTTAGGACTGATGATCTTTTCGCAGCCAGGCTGCCAGTGGACACCCGCTCAGGGAGCCAGGCTAGGAGGCTGCCCAGCGCTGGCGCTGGCAATGTGGCAGCATGCCAGGGCTTCGCCCCGCACCCCAGACTGGGCTCTGGCCTCAGGAGTGAGTGGGCGGGGCCGGCGCAGTGAAGGGTCCTTGCTAATTTCCAAAGCTGGAAGTGAGCTCTCAGAGGACTCAGGAGGGAGGGAAGCGGGGTCCGGTCTGGGCGGCCGGGAGAAGGGGCTTTGCTAATTACCCAGGCGGGAAGGAGGGGCGCGCAGAGCCAGGCTGCTGTGCTGCAGCCCATTCGAGACTGCACGACCCACCATACTCGCTGCCCCTGTGCTCCCACGCTGCAGCCTAGCCCCTGAGGCCGCGGTGTCCCGTTCCAGATCCCGCTGCCTGCTGCCCCTCCCCACCCCATGGCTTCTCTGGAGGACCCTCTGCTCACAGGTAAAGTGACACCGTGACGCGCCCTCACCTGAAGCAGAAAACGGGGTCCAAGGGCGGGGCGTGGGGTGGTTGGGCCCAGCCTCCCGCCAACCCCAGGGCACCAGGACCACCCTGGATGCTGGGCCACACCCCTTCCGCAGGGGGTCAGGCCAGGACAGTGCCATAGGTGGTAACCCCGCCCCCCCCGCCAGCGGGCAGGCTAGCCCCCATAGTTTGGCACCCCCAAGCGATTTTCAGAGCCTCCTGCCATTCCCAGGGCACCCAGAACCCAGAGAGTGAGGCCTTGGGTGCTTTCTAGTGACAGATTCAAGGCAATTTTTCGACTTTGGGACTCAGAGATAACATAGTTTTCATTTGTGATTATTATTTTTGTGTGGGGGCCATAGCTTTTCTTTTGACCTATGGTTGTTTTCACTCCCGGTTCTGAAGAAGCCCCTAAATCCTAACCCTGTTGAGGACTCCGAAAGCTCTCAGAGCAGCAGTGCTTGGGGACATTGTGGACACATGTTTTGGTTTCTCCTCTGGTCTGCTTCTGTGGCAGCCCCGCTCTGTCCTCCTCAGACTTCAGAGCAATATCTGAACAAGTGGAGAAGCGACCAGGGGGTCAGGAAGGTGGCCACCGAAGAGTGACTTGTATGGAGGGTGGCTGAGCTAGCAGGTGAGCATGTTAGTCCAGCTCTGCCTGCATTCAGTATGGAGCTGAACAGGGGCCAGGGAAGGGGAGGAGGAGCAGAGAGCAGGGACAAAGGGACCAAAGAGGAGATTCAGGTGAAGGGAAGTAATGGGGAGGAAAGAGAAGAAACTCTAGAAGACAGGTATGTAGAAAGGAAAAGGGATGAAGTGGGCATTGGGAAAGGGCAACACCAAGGAAGGAGAGAGGGGAAGGAAAGAGGGAGGAAGAGAGGAAAGGGGAAAGGGAGAAGGGAGGAGTCAGCATGCCAGGGCTCCCCCTCCATCTGAAGAAGAGGTGGCTGGTCCAGCTTCTCAAACAGGGTGCTCACTCTTTGGTCCCAGTTTCTGCTCCCAGTGCTACTGGGCTTTGCAAGGAAGGCAGGCTGTCCCTTGGGACCTACTGGAGCCCAATGGAGCCCACAGGAGGGTGGGAGAGGTAAGATGCCACCGGGTCCTGTCCTGAGCTGCTCCCAGCCACCAGCCTCACCACATGGTGCAAGAGGGACCCCAGAACAAAGGAAGGAAACAGGCCCGCATGTCTGCTGGTGGCCCTGGGCACTTAGCTCATCGTAGTGAACCACACCGCCTCCTCAACCCACGCTTTCAAAGCCTCCTTCTTCGTTTCTGGTTTTCATGTCTGTAGGAACATGAGCCAGATCTAACTCATCTCCGACAGACAATTCTGAATCACCCCGTGTCAGATTTTTAAGAGTGGCTGTGATAGAGTAAGATAGCAATGCTCCAACAAATGGACTGTTTCCTCCCACTTGACCTCAACAGTCTTATACATTTGCTTAGCGAAAACATCTTGTCTCCTTCCATTAAGCTCATAACGTGGTCTAGTAGTATACATGCGCCTTCGTTAGATGCGAAGCGATACAGAGGTCCTTTTTTTTTTTTTTTAAATTTTACAAGGTAAAGTCAGTGAACACATCCAACTTGACGAATACGTCTCTAAAATGTCAATCCAGGCAAAGCTTTTTCTGCCTACAGTTTGGAGATTAGGTGGTGACATTTTTAAAATGCTTTAAGTCCCTCAGTGAGGCTCTTAGAAGCTAGCCAGGGCTTACTACGTGCCAGGCACTGTGTCAGGTGTTGGAGCTAAAGGGAAGGAGAGCTTGGAGGCTGGCTGGGGAGGGACATCCATGACACAACCACAGCTAGAAACGGAGGCCAGTGCTAGCAAAGAGAGAGCAGGCTGCATGGAGAGTGTGTACCATGGGGCTTGTGAGCTCACGAATAAGTGGGAGTAACAGGAGTGGGGAGATGGGGGAGAGAAGAGGGTCTTCCCATCAATGGGAATCACCTGTGCTTGGAGGCAGGTGGCCTGAGAGGTCTCCACAGGAAGAAGGAGGCAGTGTGGTTGAAGGGCAGAGAGATGGGGCAGAACAGGCATCAGTCAGTTGGAGGGGTATGAAGAGACTGATGGGAGGATTATGGGTGCCTTTGGAGGACTGAGAATTTGTTAGAAGATCAGTGCAGATTTCTATGGAGACAAATGCCAGGAACTGATAGGTCTTTGAAAGGTCACTCTGGCTGCCTTTTGACAAAGGGGTTGGTAAAAGGCACTTGCAGGTGTGAACACACCAGGTGGGAGGTGAGTGCAGGAAATCAGGTGAGGGAGCATGGGAACTTGATCCGGGGGTATATAAGGGAGAATAGCCTTTAAGGAGTTCCACAAATTGGCACCAGCTGTGGCTTCATTACAGAGCTGGAAGGGGGAGGTGGGTGTGTCCTGGAGGTTACAGAAATTACATGAGAAAGGGAAGTCTTTTTAGATCTCTTTTTCAACTAGAGGAACTCTCACCTTATTGATAGAATTCCAGAGTGGGAACCTATGATATGAGGACATCTTTGAAAAGTCTGAATATGTTCTTCGACATCTTTGCAAGTGACAAGGAGACATTGGCCTTAGGAGGCCTTGGCCCTCTTTGTAGCCAGAAAGATTTCACCTACAGATTTGGGTTCTCCCTTTTAAAGTCAAGGAGTCAGTCCTTTCAAATTACACCTCCTATCATTTTACCCTCTCATCATACCTCACGTGCTGGCATCTCCAAGACCCTCTGTTCCAGGTTGAGAGTATCCACTTTGGCCGGGCTGGTCTTGCCAAGAACACCTCCACAGGAAATCTACAGCCTGCAGTGCTATTAATAACATCATCTAAGACTGTGTTTGCTGCCCTCATGGCCTCTTCCCACCATGACTCACTGAAGCTTTTTACACATTGTATCCATTAAGCTATAGTTCCCAAAGCTCATCTTCTCTAGTGCCATTAGTTTTTAGGGGACCAGGCAAACCTTAAACTTGTCCCCCTTAATTGGATCCCTGTGCCCCCACAATCTCTTTGAATGCCTTTCACCATGATCCTTGAATGAGATCTGAGACCACTGCTGGTACCTAACACTTCTTGGCACCTTGTCTGCTAGGTTCTTGGAAGAGGAGGTGGCTATGGAGGTGAGTGGGAATGGGAGTGGGAGGATTTCTCCCTTCACTTCCCTTTTTGTGTTTTCAAATAATGGGTTTTGAGGGGGAGGGAAAGGTTAACCAGACCATTTATTTTCCATCTCCCATCGATAAAATGTTCACCACTCCCCACTGGAAGAATTTAGATCTTTCGTTTGAGTCTCCAGGAAAATCTCCCAAACTCAGACCACCACCATGTGGATTCAGCCATCTTCTGATTCACCTTCAGATTGTCTCCTCCTAACTGCTCAAGCCACAGGTTAAGGGCGAAATGTTCAATGCCCAAGCAATATAGTGGGGAACACGTTTATCTAAGCAATTATATGCAGCTCTGTATCTGCATACAGGGGGTCTCTCCCAAGACTTTCCAACCTCAGCAAAAGAAGACAAAGCCGCAGCAGTCTGGGGTATATATCATTCATTCATTCCTGTGTTCAACACTCATGGCGGATCCCCACCAAGACAGTGGGAGAGCAAGGACTGGAGAAATCCTGGAAGCTGAAGTCTGAGGAGGATGTCAAATTCAAGTCAGAGATGAAAGAAACATCTGGACTTGGTCCTCAGGTACATGCAGTATTCTGAACTGAAGCTAGAACCAGAGACCATTCTAATGAAAGGCCTCTACAGGTGGGCTCTCACAGGTGGGCTCCAACTCAGTTTCGTGTATATTCATTCATGAAATAGCTCTTTGGGTCAACATGCAGAAGAAAACCATTTCAGAAAACTGACAATGAGGAGAGGAAAGGGAAGCCAGAAGGCTTGTGAATGGGGAGAAAGGAGGAGCCAGGGCAGAAAACCAAGAATCCCTCCCTGCCCTCCTTGCTGCCAGGGAGGTCTGAGGGACTAGTTTCCACCTGGGATCCCAAGTCCAGAACAAAAGCAGCGGGGCCACCGCGGGGGAGGGAAGGGGGTCCTCAGCACAGGCACATGGGGCTTCGGAAAGATGGGGGCTAGCGTGCCTGCTGGCGGGGGGGCACCTTGCAAGGCGCTGTCCCCAGCCCGACCCCATGAGGACCCGGGTTTGGCGCAGCGCCCGGGGTGGTCCCTGTGCCCTGGGGTTCGCGGGAGGCTGGGCCTCCACAACCCCCCTCTCCGCCCCCAGGTCGGGTCCGTGCTTTCTGCTCCAGGTGAGGGCGCGGCGCGGTGTCACTTTACCTGTGTGCAGAGGGTGGTCCAGAGAAGCCTTGGGGCGGGGAGGGGCAGCAGGCAGCAGGAGCGGGACAGCGAGGCCTCACACGGGAGCGCATGGGCGGCGAGACCGGTGGGTCCTGCAGTCTCGACTGGGCCGCAGCACAGCACCGCGGCGCTGCCCACCCGTCCTCCGCCAGCCCCTCCACCTCCTCCCAGACTCTCAGCCACATCCTCTGTGAGCTCACTTCCAGCTTAGGCAATTAGCAAAGCGCCTTCTCCTCGCCGCCTTCGACCCGCCCCCGCCCCCCTCCCTCCTGAGTCCTCCGCGAGCTCACTTTTTGCTTTGGCAATTAGCAAAGCCCCTTCTCTGCGCCGCCCACGCCCCCCTCCCTCCTGAGGCCCCGCCCTGGCTGGGGCGAGGGGGAAGCCCCGGGGGCTGCAAGCGTTGCCAGCGCTGGCGCTGGGCAGCCTCCTAGCCTGGCTCCTTGAGCGGGTGTCCACCCGCGGCCTGGCTGCAAAAAGAGCATCAGTCCTGTTAACCCTGGCTGCACTCTCCCGTCAGTTTGCTGGCTTCCAGATTGCGCCCAAAGCCAGGAACCAGCTTCCCCAGCACAGGCCTGGGCTGAGATGCCTGCCCAGGATCTGTTTGAGCAGTCCACTCATCTCCAGGCAGGGATGGCACTTCCACATGGATGTTTGGGGGTTTTTTTATTGTTTTTTGGTCATTGGTTATTATTACATGACCTCCAGGGTAGGTGCTCCACAAAGGGAGTGAAAACAGGATGCATGATATACCCCTCACCTCCCATGCTGTCTTTCTCTTAAATAATAAGCACTGCCGAACTATCTGAGATTCTGTACCTTCTCTCCAGCCATGAACCTATCACTGTCTTTAACTCTTGAAAACTTCATTAGACAAATTAATGTGGTGAAGGAAGCAATATGAGAAAGCCTATTAATCTGATGAGCATGGAACTGAACAAACCCTATAGATACTTTCCCTTTGATTTCTAGCCTATCAATACCTACAGTGAGTCACATACACTCAAGATTATTGTTTTTATTGTATACTTCATATATTCATTAATTTTGGACTCGTTATCATTTTGTTGAAGTGTTAAACTATGGTAATAAACAAACTTTTAATTAACTTTTCCTCCTATGATACAAATATAACTTGAACTTGAGCTTTAGCTAATGTTATGTTCTAAAATTGCCAAAACAAAATGATCAAGGTTTCTAGATTATTTACTGTATTTTCTACTATATAATATTGTTCTATCTCTTCTGTATAAAGAAAATGAATGCTTGGGGCTCTTGGGTGGCTCAGTGCATTAAAGCCTCTGCCTTCTGCTCAGGTCATGATCCCAGAGTCCTGGGATAGAGCCCCACAACAGGCTCTCTGCTCAGCAGGTACTCTGCTTCCCTTCCTTACTCTCTGCCTGCCTCTCTGTCTACTCGTGATCTCTGTCTGTCAAATAAATAAATAAAATCTTTAAAAAAAGAAAATGAATGCTTGATAACTAAATGAATGCTTTACTGAACAAATTAAATATGGCAATAGCATTTTATTTTATCATGCTTCACATATTAAACAATAATATTATATCACTAGTCTCCAAATAATCTACTCGCATAGTCATTTGGAAGCTTTTAGCAAAAGAATTCTTCCTCCTGATTGTAGTATAAAAGCCACAGAAATATACAGAAGACTCCTAGGATAGAAAGTTAAATCCAGTTATCCGTGATGCCTTGAGTAGGACCTGACCTATGTATGTCCTGGGATGCACTAGTAACTGTTACATGTGATAGGATTATATTTAATATATACAGTTTCATTTACTTCACAAAGGACATATAAATTTGAGAATAAAATATTGGATGAATCTATAAAGTCTATATTTATTTGTAACTAATGTGGTAGAATTAAGATGTTAATTTGAAAAAAAATTCATTGAACACATACACATATTCAATTGTTTTTATATATATAAACAGCATTATTTATTTATTTAAATAAATGCATTGTCAGTAAAATCCATTTACTTATCAATCATAAGGGTAATTTTAAGTACTAAGAATAAGAAATATGTGAAAAGATAAGTGTTCAAGAGTGCAGTTTGTGGTAATTAATACAATATGATAGGCTCATAAAAAAGATATATTACTTGAACTTAAAAGCTTCTATAATTAAGCGATGACCACTTGAAATTTGTAATTAGTCATGCTGCAGTTTTTCCTTGCACTAATTGCCCTTCCCCAGAAGTTCATTAAGAATTTCTGTGAATGTCCTTATGTTTAATCTCATTCATAGATTCCACTGCTGCTCATAAAACAAAGCCAAAAAGAGAGGTAACTCTATGTGGCACTCCATCCACAAGCAATACATTCATAAATAATTAAAATCTCTCTACTTCATTTGTTACCCATTCAGCTAATAATTTAAATGAGTAACTGAGGCCATTTTATCAGCACTTTTAATAGAATGCGACTCAGAAACTTCACAGTGTTATTTAAGAAGAAATGCTCACGTGTTAAGGTTTTTATTTTTTTTAAATCAACAAAATAATTTTCAAATATTAAAAGCAAATGTCTCCTTTTCCTCCAAGTTTCCTTGCTATGTCAAAGTTACAAATAAATACATTAAAATCGTATTTTGAGTAGTAGATAAAAACAAAAGTTTTGAAACTGTGGGTTGAGTGTCTGGGTTAACTTGTATAAATATGTGAACTCAATGTATTTAGACTTTATTAGATTTTTTTTTTAGACTATTTAAAAATACATGCTCAGATAATGACAACATTATTTTATTCATTTTAATAAATTAATTAATTTATTTAATTATGTTTAGATATTTATTTATTAAATTAATGATTTAATATTTAATAATCTAAATTTGAAATATTTTAAATTCTAAAAATATTTATTTAATTAAATTGATATATTTAATATAAATATTTAATAAATTATTGAATCATTATTATAATTATGCAATACATTATGTATTGTGTAATAATTGCATTTTAATAAATAAATAAATGTATTATTTACATTATTTTATTTTATTTTATTTAGTTGACAAAGAGAGGGAGAACGCAAGCAAAGGGAGCTGCAGGCAGAAGGAGAGGGAGAAGTAGGCTCCCAGCTGAGTAGAAAGTTCAACCTGGGGTTCCATCCCACGACCTTGGGATCACCACCTGAGTCGAAGGCAGATGCTTAAGTGACTGAGCCATCCAGATGCCCAAGGCTTTGTATTCTTCGCTTCTAAATATTGATGCTCCTTCATCTCTGGAGTTAGTAAATTGATGTTGAGAATTCATATCAAAGAATTGATAGTAGCTGTTAAACAGAAACATATAATTTAAGGGGAAAAAAAGAGCAGAAGGAAGAGAAAGGCCAAAAGTCAAAAGCACATTAATATAAAATTTAATTAGATAAAAAAGCTGATATTCCTGAAGGGGGCTAATAAAAGAGCTGCAAAGAGCTGATAGGATTAGGAAAATTGTCCACTCCTGGTCATTTCATAATTTTAAACTATTCCTTATTAATAAATATACTTAGTTCCAGAAACACAATCACATAAGAACATTTCCACCAAGTTTCCTCTAACAGCATTTACAAATTAGACGTTCAAACAATGCAGTTCATTACATGTTGCATCTGTATCTTAAAGTTTAAACACTTTCTGTGACACATTTTCTAACAATTAAAATTAATATATATATATATACATAGATATATATACATATATATCTATGTATATATATATATACCTTATCCCTAAATGGAAAAAATATATATAGAGAGAGAGAAACCTCATCCCTAAATGAAACCTTTCTTTGTTTATTAGCTTAAATAGGTAAATTAGCAGCAACAACAACAACAAACAGCTAATATTATAGAGGTAGGAACAATTGACCTTTTCATTCATTGCTATTTTCTAAAAATTCCTATTTTATTTTTTTCTCAAGTCTGTCATAATAATTTTCTAAATCTCCTGCCTTTTTCAATTTTTTTCTTTTAGTGGAAATCTCTATTTCATATTTATTTTCTCTTTCTCCACTCTTTGCTCTAATAATTCAATGTATTATTAGATTTTCTGTTTTTCTCTTTATCCAGATATATCTTTTCTTTCTTTCTTTCTTTTTTAAATAATTTGATTTGCTGGCATTTTACATCAGTACATGCTTTCTTATGGATGTTAGAAATGTCTGTGGAACTACTAGAAGAATAAACTTTTTTACCTTTAAGAAGTTTACAGTCTAGAGTGCCTGGGTGGCTCAGTTGGTTAAGTGTCTTCCTTCAGCTTAGGTCATGATGCCAGGGTACTAGGATCCAGTCCTGCATCAGCTGCCTGCTCAGCAAGGAGTCTGGTTCTTCCTCTCCCTCTGCCCCTCCCTCTCTCTCTCTAATAAATAAATAAAATCTTTAAAAAAAAGACTTACTGAAATCTGAGACTGAATTACTAAATTCAGTCTTAATAGAAGACAGCTAAACAAAGCAATGATCACAACTGGAAAATTTAGCGAGATCATGGTTTAACATTTTTGGTTGACACAGGACCTCTTTCAGTAACAACTTTCCCTAAATATCAATTTCTTTTTAAGGCAAAAAATTTTGACAAGAAATCCAGATCCTTCTGATCATTTTCATATCAATTTAAGGTGACATCCTCAGAGTATATAATCAAATATGTAATTGTTCTATCTGTTGCCTTGTATATTGCCTGTATCTTTTTCAGACTCAAAGTTCCATTGAGGTAGAGTTTGTTTTTTTTTTAAAGCAGAGATTTTTAAAGTGTTTGATATATACAAGATGCTTAATAAGTGTTTACAAAGCCTATGTATTACAGAAGCCTTAAACAGGCTTTCAAATAATGTAGGTGATATTAGTGGTCATATCAAACAATTTTTCGGTTTCAGTCATGTAAATAACTACATTTCTCAGAGACAGAGAAACATACAAATGGTCTGGGTCCAGTAGGATAATGCTAGCATGTGTTGTAAATTCTCTTATATGACCTTATTCTTGCAAGAATTGGTTATGTGGCAGAAAAAAAGGTATCACTATCTTATACTTTATTATTTAAAGAGATTTATGGAAGTCTTAATTTCTTACACTACCCCTTTGTTTCAGTGGACCCAATTTCCGTGGTAATGGTGAGAGGAAAGTAGGCAATATAGGTAGCAGCAAAAATCTCCTACAAGGCACTATAAAATAAGGCTTGTTCTAGATCATGGTTCTGTCCAAAGGGGAATGTTAAAGGGTAGAATGGATGATGGATGCATTGTAGACTTATAACTTTAAGATTAATACTGTTATGCGCCAATAATGGGTCTATGATTAAAGGAGCGAGACTGATGTAAAGCAAAGGTCAAGCAAAGCTTTATTTCATGCCAAGCATCAAGAATCTAACCGAACGTTCGAACGTTCGGGGCCACACCTCTTATGAGAGAAGGCAACCCTTTGCTGTTTCACAGTCTAGCTTTTAAGGGCAAAGGCCATGCAGTCAGGCCTGGCTACGCACAGGTGACCAATGAGATTTTAACACACACAGGAAACTCCACAGTGAGGCTAGGTGACCAATTGAGGTTCAATTTACCCTAGTATAGACATTTGACCAGCCTATTACACCTTGATTAGGATTAGTGCCAAAAAGGTTCCCAAAGGGCAGAGGAGTGGGACATACTCCTTAGTATCTAGGGAGACAATATGCAAACACCGCCCCCCCTCTCGCTGATTGATGTCTCCACCTGGCCTGACCCACCCTTGTATATGGGCTTTGTTACCTGGAGCTGATTTCCAGGACTTGTTTTTAAGTGAATCCTCTGGGGAAAGGGGAGCAAGGACAGTTTAAGGGTTAACCTCAATGAAAGACTCTTGCTAAAATATAAAAATATAAAATAGGTCCTTACATTACAACAACTCAGTAGGGAAAGTCCCAGTGTGGTGATAAAAGAAGTGAGGTAACTTGCATTACACATTTTTTTTTAAAACGTGTAAGTTGTATTTTTCCGTCCCATGACATCATACTTTATCTTCATCTCTGTCTACTAGTTTAAAACTAGTTAAACAAACTCAACAATTTTTTAAAAAATATTTTATTTATTTATTTAAGAGCAAAAGCCAGAGAGAGAGAGAGAGAGCATGAGCAATATGGGGCTGGATCCCAGGACTCTTGAGATCATGATCTGAGCCAAAGGCAGACACTTAACTGACTAAGCAAATGAGACTCCCACAAACTCAACAATTTTATAAAATTTTTATTTGTTGGGGTGCCTGGCTGGAACAGTCAGTAAAATATGTAAATCTTGATCTTGGGGTTGTATGTTTGAAATCCACCTTGGGTGTAGAGGTTTTATTTAAAAATAAAATCTTTAAAAAAATTTTTTTCATTTTTTTATTTAAGCCATTGTATGGCAGTGTTGATCACTATATTGTACACCTGAAACTAATATTAACCTTATTTTAACTAATTACAATTTAAATAAAAACTTTAAAAATAAAATAAAAATAATAATCATAAAAATAAAAAAGAGGAAAAATTATTTGGCAGGCAATTTTCTTAATTGCATTATTATTTATTTTTATCATAGTCTGTGTGTGTCGGTGGGAAGTGGCTGGTATTACAGTGAGTTCCATATCTGTGTTACACTGTGGTCCATGTCTGTAGTCAGTCTTTTTTTTCTTTTAGTTTATTTTCAGGGATCCAAAATTCATTGTTTATGCACCACACCCAGTGCTTCATGTAAAAAATTCCCTCCTTAATACCCACCACTGGGCTCACCCAACCACCTGCCACCCTCCTCTTCAAAACCCTCAGTTTGTTTCTCAGAGTCCACAGTCTCTCATGGTTTGTCTCTCCCTCCGATTTCCCCCAGCACACTTCTCTCCATCTCCCAGTGTCCTCCACGTTATTCCTTATGTATTGAGTCTTATAAAAACTTTTATTTCTTTCCCTATTCTGCTTTGCATATGCTTACCTTAGATGTTAAAATGTTATAAACCTCTCCTGCCTGGTCCATTTTCTCTCTCTTCTCTCATGATTTCTCATGCTCTCCCTGCCAACCCCACATGCCTTACAATATCTGGATATGACTAATTTCTTCCTGAGCTACTTTATTCTACTCTGCCATATGGTTGCCCTTCCCTCTTCTGTACCATAACTTCTATCCCCTGCATTTGTGCTTTAACAATACCTAATTCTTTTCACTGCATCTGTATCTTTGAGGTCAATACTCAGTAGTGCAATTGCTGGGTCATAGGCTAGCTCTATTTTACTGGAAAGAAGGGCCATATTCACCCCAGTGTTCATAGCAGCAATGTCCACAATAGCCATTCTGTTGAAAGAGCCAAGATCCCCTTCAACAGACAAAAGGATCAAGAAGATGTGATCCAAGGATACAATGGAATATCACTCAGCCATCAGAAAGGATGAATACCCAACTTTTGCATCAGCATGGATGGGACTGGAGGAGATTATGTTAAGTGAAATAAGTCAAGCAGTGAAAGTCAATCATCATATGGTTTCACTTATTTGTGGAACCTAAGGAATAGCATGGAGGACATTAGGAGAAGGAAAGGAAAAATGAAGTGGGGGGATTGGAGGGGGAAATAAAACATGAAAATCTATGGACTCCAAGAAACAAACTGAGGGTTTTAAAGATGAGAAGGATGTGGGGATGGGTGAGCCTGGTGATGGGTATTAAGGAGGGCACATATTGCATGGGGCACTGGGTGTTTTACACAAACAATGAATCATGGAACACTACTTCAAAAACTATTGATGTATTGTATGGTAACTAACATAACATAATTAAAAAAAAAAAAGGAGGGGGACAATACCTAACACTCAATCTTTGCTAGTTTCTTGTTTACCTCCTTTTAAGAGTAAGCTCATTAGTGTTTTTTGTTTGTTTGTTTGTTTGTTTGTTTTTGTCTCAACTAAAAGAAGAAAAATAATACACATTATTTTGAAAACTTTTTGAACAGTGTACAAAAGTTAGTCAAGTCCACAATGTCTCATCTCTTCTTCCTCCTAACATGGCTAAGTTGAAAAACCATTTATCTGGGAAAAGATCATTCTCCTGCCACCTTGTGTAAGATTTTGGCTTTAGCTTAGATTATCCTTTCTTTCCTTTTCTGAAAATAAGTTGAAAATATTAATAGCCTCAGTTTCTTCTTCCAAAATATGACTGCTTCTTTACCAAGTGCAAAAGCAACCCATTTTGACCATAGTAAACAGCTTGGACCTACTTTTTTTGGCTCACTGTTTTAGTGAGACAAGTGGAGTGAAGATGACACACCATTTCCAAATGTATTAATAATTGGTAGACCATACTTCTAAATTGAAGTTTTGTTGCCATTAAACTACGACCAGACTCGCTATAATTACAGAGGTAAATTCTTTATATTTACTATATTTGAAATTACCATATAATACCAAAATAAAATTATGATTATGTGAAGAGTCTGTAATATTAAGAAGATGACTTTGAAATGATTGCTTATCTAAATGAAATTTCCCATTTTATAATCTTGTATAAGCTTTCGTTGTCATTTCCTATTTAAAATCTATTAGAAGGCACTCTTATTTTCCCTTAAGTGGGAAGTCAAATGTGGAACAAATTCATCCCAAAGGAACTGATACTATATTCCACTGAAGACCAGGTGGCTTCCATGTGGCATTTTGCCTCTTGCATATTGTTCATCTCCTACAACAAATGGGGGTATGCTCTTTAGTAAACTAATTCAACTCAATTAGAGACATTGTCTTCAAGGGATAACATCATAGAGACTAGAATCAGAATCATACTTTTGGAAAAAGTATGATTTTTGTTTTGTTTTGTTTTAAGATTTTATTTATTTATTTGACAGACAGAGACCACAAGTAGGCAAAGAGGCAGAGAGAGGGGGTGGGGAAGCAGGCTCTCTGCTGAACAGAGAGCCTGATGCAGAGCTCGATCCCAGGACCCTGAGATCATGGCCTGAACCGAAGGCAGAGGCTTAACCCACTGAGCTACCCAGGTGCCCCTGGGCCCAGGTTTTGATGGCTTCTTTCCTCAATCTTATAAAACCTATTTGAACTCTACTGGATGCCAGAACTTCTTAAAAATATTTGGTCCCTTGTAATTTTAACCTTCCAGTATTCAATGCACCTGATCCATGTAATATCCTATAGTATTTTTGTCAAATGAAGACTCTCAAAGTGTGTTTCTTGGGAGACACTTTTCAATTGGTTGCTTACATTTCTGCATTTATTATTTGTTCTAGGCCATCCTTTGAAGATGGTTGTATTGAATAGACTTGGAAGACAGAAATAGTATCTTTTTTTTTTAACTTAACCTGTTGTGTTTGCAAATATTTTCTGCCTCTGTTTTGATTCTTCTTGTGGGAACTGAGGCTCAGAACTGATATATAACTCCCACCCCTACACACACACACACACACACACACACACACAAACACACACACACACACACACACACACACACACACAAATACTGTTAATATTCTGGCTACCTCTATTGCTGTGAATAATAAACTATATTATTTCTGAACCATTAGTCTGCGTCTTCTATCAACACCCAAGAAACTACGGCAGACTCATACACCAGCTTTCAAATAAGGGAAAATAATCTCAGATGCTTTATATTTTTTGATAGTGTTACCTACTTCTGAACATATGACTGAACACATATAAAGCTGGAGCCATGACCATTTAGAGCTTCTTCTGTGGAAGAACTATGCATTCACTAGTAAACAAAAGTAGTTTCATCTTTTTTTTTTTTTTCCTCCTGGACATCATTTCCTCTCTCACACTGTTGCTCAAATTGGATGGAGTCTAAGGTCCTTTGAGGAAATTTTTGTTTAATGACTCAAAATAAAATAGGAAGAGTCTAAAGTGCTAAAAATAATTCTAGATAAAAGGTATAAGATCATGCCAGAAAGGATAGTAATTTTATCTAACAACTGCCTGTTCACCCCTTATTTGTTCATTAACGAATCTCCAAATTCCTGACTAAATCCCTTTTGTAAGCCAGAATGTGAGCTAAAAACTGGGATTTTAAAAAATTTTCATTTGAAATCCAGTTAGTTAACATATATGGTTGTATTAGTTTCATGTGTACAATATAACATATAGCACTCAGTGCTCATCATGACAAGTGCTCTAATTAACCGCCATCACTTACTTAATCCATCACTCCTTTCAGATCCCCTCAAGTAACCATCAGTTTGTTCTCCGTAGTGAAATGTCTGTTTCTTGCTTTGTTTCTCTTTCTATGTCTTATTATTTCCCCTTTGCTTGTTTGTTTTGTTTCTTTTATTCCATATATGAGTAAAGGTATTTGTCTTTCTCTGACTGACTTATTTCACTTTTAGCATTATACTGTCTAGTTCCAACCATGTTATTGCAAATGGCAAGATTTCAGTCTTTTTTTATGGCAGAATAATATTCCATTGTATATACATACCACTTATTCTTTATTTATTCATCAATTGATGGATACTTGGGCGCTTTCCATATCTTAGCATTATAAATAATGCTGCTATAAACATAGGGGTGCTAGCATCCCTTTGAATAAGTTTTCTTATATTCATTGGGTAAATACACACCAACAGGATTGTTGGATCACAAAGGACTTCTATTTTTAAATTTTATGGAAATTCCATACTGTTTTCAAATATGGCTGTATCAGTTTGCATCACCACCAACAGTTCACAATTGTTACTTTTTCTTTTTTTTTTAAGATTTTATTCATTTGACAGAGAGAGATCACAAGTAGAGAGAGAGAGAGGAGGGAGCAGGCTCCATGCCTGGCAGAGAGCCCAATGTGGGACTTGATCCCAGGACCCTGAGATCATGACCTGAGCTGAAGGCAGAGGCTTAACCCACTGAGCCACCCAGGCAGCCCCCACAAGTGTTACTTTTTCACATCCTCTCCAACACCTTTTGTTTCTTGTAGTGTTGATTTTAGCCATTCTGACAGGTGTGAGGTGGTATCTCTTTCTAGTTTTGCTTTGCAATTTCCTGATGATACATGATGATGGACATCTTTTCATGTATCTACTGAACATTTGAAAGTGTTCTTTGGGGAAACACTTGTTCATGTCTTCTATCCATGTTTTTATTGGATTATTTGTTTTTGGATGTTGACTAAAAACTGGATATTAAGTAACACACAAGACAGGTTTCCTTGAGCTTAAATTTTATTTGCATGAGTATCATTAACAGGAAAAAATATGCATATGTGTATGTACAAGTGTGTTTATGTATACATCTATCTATCTATCCTCTATCCCCTGTCTTCTAATTGTGGTAAATCCTGTAAGGTGGGGAATGGGATAGTCTGAAGAAATATGCTTCTGGATATGCTGGGTAAGCAAATTTAATTGCACTCAGATGCATTGGATATAAGTGAATCACTCAAATGAGTTATTTAATATTATATAGAAACAAATTAAAAGTTTATGTAGTTGAAAATAATAGGTAGTTAAAATAATTTTTTTGTTTGTTGTTTTTGTGTCTTTTTTTGTTTATATATACTATGGTGTGAATGTTTATGTCTTCCAAAATCATATTATGAAATCTAACTCTGTAAGTGCTAGTATTAAAACATAGGGGCCTTTGGGAGGTGATTAGGTCATAAGTGGGATTACAGTCCTTTTAAAGGAGACCCCAGAGAGTTCTCTTGCTTCATTCATCATGTACGTTTACAGTGAGAAGATAGCCATCTATGAGGAAGTGGGCTCTCCCTGGATCTGCCCATTCCTTAATTTTGACCTTCTTTGTTCTGGAACTGTGAGAAATAAATTCCTGTTCTTTATAAGCTATTAAGTCTATATCATGTCCGTTATAGCAGCCTGCATGCAGAAGGAAACTATGACCTAAAATGAGAGCAATAAATATAAAGTTTCAGTAAAGTCAGTTGGTACAATGTTTTTTTTTACTTAGAGAAGACATGCTGCTTCATGTTAAACCTTGATATTGTATATGTTTCTTGAAGGGCCACTTCTTACTCCTTTGTGTGTTTTCCACAAAGTCCAGGATGATGCCTTACATAAAGGTAATATTTTATAAATACTGTTGGAAATATATACTTCTCTAAAATCTTATTTTGCCTACAGATTACTTGGATCCACTTTGCCTTGTGTAGAATATTTGAAATATATTAAGAACAGAATGTCTCTCTAAATAACATTTAGAATCATCATTAGTTTATGACTCCTGACTTATTTGTTTATGCAGTGATACTTACTGCAAGGACACTGAAGTTTGTAATATAATTTTGAATTAATCACCAAGCTAGTTTATTTTAACTTATGAAAATATAATTTCTCATGTTGGTTTAATTCTGCTCTTATGTTATGGTCATGACATTTTCATTAAAATAAAGTAGAAAATAGAAGTAAATAATAAATGAAAAATAAAAAATAATAAATAAAAAAATAAAAGTAAAACTCTTGTGAAATGTTAAACTTTTCTTACTTATTTTGTTTTGCTTTTCCTCTACCATGCTGGCAAAGCTGTATGTTGCAGATAGGTACAATTTTATAGGTGCTAGGTTTGTTACTTTTGCTAAAATTTTCAAAATATAAGGAGTTGAATAGTCATGGATTGTTTATTAAACTCCTTATCTACACATATAAAAATAAAACAATGATGGTGACCTGGGTATTTCTAAAATTGTATTCTGTTTTTCCATATTATGTTTTACAATGTAATTAATAAAGATTCTGCATATATTAACATCATCACCTTCTATCTCATCTTATGTCCATTACAGAGCATGTATGATTTCTATTCATTGCTATGTTGTCGTGAAGAGATTGTCTGAAGTAGCCTATATTTATGCAGGTAGATCTTAAGCTACGGTGCTCTTGTTTATTTGCTTGTTCATGATCAGTATGTCTGAAAGATGGTAACTATTGCATCAGGTATGACGATTAAAAAATATTATTGGTGCCTGATACGCTGTGATGAAATAGGTAAGTCGATTCATAATTTGTTAATTAAATTGGAAAAGATTAAGACAAACTGAGGGTTGCTGGGAGGAGGGGGTTTGGGAGAAGAGGGTGGGATTATGGACATGGGGGAGGGTATGAGCGTTGGTGAGTGCTGTGAAGTGTGTAAACCTGGTGATTCACAGACCTGTACCCCTGGGGATAAAAATATATGTTTATAAAAAATAAAAAATTTAAAAAAATTGGAAAATAAATTCCTTTGGATTTGTCCTTTATTAAGAGTTTTTTTTTTTTTTAACGAATTCCTTGGGATGTTTTTTGTGTAATATATATCACATGCCTCAACCTTTAAATTTGAATGTAGAAAAGAGTTATCAGAATGAGCCTAGAAAATATTGTTATGGGGGCGCCTGGGTGGCTCAATGGGTTAAGCCACTGCCTTCGGCTCAGGTCATAATCTCAGAGTCCTGGGATTGAGTCCCACATTGGGCTCTCTGCTCAGCAGGGTGCCTGCTTCCTCCTCTCTCTCTGCCTGCCTCTCTGCCTACTTGTGATCTCTCTCTGTCAAATAAATAAATAAAATCTTTAAAAAAAAAAGAAAACATTGTTTTGAAATATTTTTGTTCTGTTATATTATGTTAACTTAGGAAATAATGGTAGTTATTTTTATTAGCATTTCCTACTTTCCACATGCTCTTACAGATGAGATATCATGATTTTCCTACTCTTTTTATCATGGTTGTTATATTATTCATGATCAATAACAATCAATGAAAATTCATAACATTAATTTTCTTTGGGAAAGTGATATTTTAGCAAGAATCCATGACCAAAAATTTTAGCTGTTGTTCTTCCAGGAGATGAGACTATCAATGTTCCCGAAATTTTAAGAAATAGAACTTATTAATTGTGTTGGTTGATGTTTATTGTCTCTGAACTTAGAGGTGCATAATTCAATTTAAAATTTATTTTTGGGGCGCCTGGGTGGCTCAGTGGGTTAAAGCCTCTGCCTTTGGCTCAGGTCATGATCCCAGGGTCCTGGGATCGAGCCCCGCATCGGGCTCTCTGCCTAGCAGGGAGCCTGCTTCCTCTTCCCTCTCTCTCTGCCTGCCTCTCTGCCTACTTGTGATCTCTATCTGTCAAATAAAATAAATAAATTCTTAAAAAAAAAAACAGAGTGGACCTTATGGGGTTGCTTATCTGAAATTGAGGGACATTATAAAAAAATAAAAAATAAAATTTATTTTGAATTGAAAACAAGATCTTACTGAAGTTTAGGCATCCCACTTTATATCAGGCCTCCAGTACATTCTAATTTATTTATAGAAAATATCATAAACATGAATGACACTTTTCCTATTGCATTTATATGAAACTGCAATGACTCAAAGATGTCAGATTTGAAAAGCACTACCTTTCTATATTTTCTGTTTCCTCGGAGGAATGGATACACAATTTTAGCTCAATTATCCAACAGTATTCAAAACCACCATGAATTTTAAAACATACTTATTACACCCTAAAAATCAAGTATGAAAATGTATAAACAACCAAATCTCTATCTGTAAATGAAATACTCCCACACAGACGGGTTTTAAAACTTTCTAACTTAAGGAATTTGATAGCACAGACTCAGGGTAGTAGTTTCAGTGCCTACAGTATACTTTCAGGGAGAGAGTAATGTAAGCTCTGAGTCACTTTCTGCCTAGAGATGACCAAATAGTGGTTCTGGCATTGTTTGTTTGTTTTTGAAAATATGTTCCTGGGCGTCATTCAGAAAATGCAGAGTTTGGCATCTATATAAATTAAGGATGATCGTTTTGAAATTTTGCCTTTCATTACATCAAATTACCATAATTGGACAGAAATTCCACTAAATTAAGCATTATTAGGAAATGTGTAAATTGGAGCTGCTCAAATAAGTTGCTCTTTGAGCTATGTGCTGTTGGTTCAGGATTAGATAAGGATTTTGAAGGCAAACCTAAATCATTGCTTCCTTTTTTGAGAGATTCTCAGCATATTTTCTTAAAATTAGCTGAAATAAACAATGTGTTTAGTCGCAAAGTGATTTGCATTTTTGCACAAACTCCCTATCTCCTTGAGAATTATAACAAATATTTCATGAAACATCAGTGATCTTTACTTTGTTACACTGCTGTAAAGTACATTCAGAGTTGCCAGTTAAAGGTGTTAGTGTTGAGATGAAATGTCATGCATTTTTCTTCACGTCCATGCAAATGAACACAGTAATTTATTAAGACACAATGAAGAAAAAAAAATTGACAATGAGTTCCAGATTTTAAAAATCACTTGCCATTCAATCCAAATTGTGAGTTTGATCGGTTACCGAACACTTTATAATGCACCCCCGGTAATTTTACAGAGATTACTCTTTTCTTACCAATTCTTGATTATTCTGTCCTGCAATGCAGAGAAAGCTAACTATTTTAAAATAAACTTCCGTTAATTTTGATTGTTATAAACTTAAAATTGATTAATTTCCATATACAGAGTTTAAAATGTTCACAATTTACATTAAATATATATTCTGTGTATACCTTGGAAAAATTATACTGAAAATTGAAATTAAAATGATGTTGTATATAGCTGCAAGAAGCCGCCTGTCCCATTTCATCTTACTATATAAGTTGTGTCAGATAATTTATAAAATCCCTGCTGCATAACAAATCTATTTTTTGTTGGAATGGGTAGTAATGTTTCTTCTTATTTCGAAATAAGAGTTGGTCTATGAGTGCCTCTGCAACTGTATTTTCCCTAAGTGGCTTCATGGTCTTGAACTGAGAAAGCTCAGAGCATTAAACATCAAAGTAATATATTTTGACATAATTAGACATCAAGGAAATGCAATTAAAATGACACTGAGATATCACTACACACTTACCAGAATGGCTAAAATAAAATATAATGACAAGCCCAAAAGAAAAAAATATACCATTTGATGATACACAATGGCAAGTTGTACCATAACTTAACCATCTCAGACTAGTGTAGTGTTAAATTTGTTTTTCTAAGCCATGTTTTGGGTCACTTACCACTTTTCAAGGATATAAAGTGCTATCATTTTACTTAAAACTGTGAAATTTGGTCAGATTTAAATTTCAATTTATGTTAAAACATTCTGTAAACTGTGTTAAACTTTGACATTTGTTTCCTCTGTTCAGTGAATAACACCATATCATATTCTGAAAAATTCGCTAATTTTCATCTTGAAAAATATCCCTTTTTCCTCTTATGGTAATTATTAATATGAATTAATAGTAGAATTTGATATTGTTCCATATGTCCATAAATACTTTATTGTATATTATCAAATTTAATAATGAATATAATGTATTATATATAACCTCAGATAAATTTCAACAAATCATAATTTATTAAAATCATGTCCACTTAAAAATCTCATAGAAGAGTAAAACCATCAAAAATAAAAATAAACACACACAACACACACACATCACCCATGTGTTGGCAAATCACAATTGCTGTAACAATACATTAGGCATTCCACAGTTAAGGGCTATCAAAATTTCCATCAGTGACAAAAAGATTTGTATCCAAATGGACTGATTTTCCAGAATCCAAGAAAAAGTCTCCTAGGATTTATTTAAAGGTAAATATTTGAACAAATACTTCTTAAATTTAGGAAATTCAGAACATACGATTAAAGAATATTTGCAGTGCAGACTATATTCAATCCTTCCTTCAAAATGTGCCTTTGAGTACATAATTCTGTTTTCTCGATCTAAATTGAGCTGTCTTCCAAGAAAGTTTTGCAAAATGTGTGTCTCTGTGTGATAAATGTTCTAAGACCTAACATGCTTCATTGTATTTTACTGTGCTCTCAAATTTAATCAATAATTTGGATTGATGTATAATACCTAGTTTCAAATATCTTTTCCATCTATACAAACACCCAGCTGTCTCTTTATATGCTATTACTATTGAGAATTGTGCTGTCGGTATTATTCTTGTACATTTTAGGTGATCTGTTCTTCTCTTGGGCATCATTTATGCTCTTCTCTGTTTTTGATATTCTTAAAACTCACCATAATGTATATGAGTGGTTTTTAGTGTGTGTAGTTTTGTTTTGTTTTGTTTCTGATATCTCATGTTTGGCATCATTTTAAGTCTGGTATCTTTTATCTTTCTTTAATTCTCCAAAATTTATCTCAGTACTTATTTAAATATTTTCTTTATTTTTTTTCTCTTCTGCTGTATTTGGGCAGAAGTCATTAATTTGTTTGTTTGTTTTTCCCAACTCATTTATTCATTTTACAGCTATATTCATCTTAGTCTCCATTTATTGTATTCTTTATCTCAACAATTTTCACTTAATTTATATTCACAGTATAGTATCTTTCTTTTCCTTGTATATGTATATCATTATTTTATCATATACTTTTAAGCTATTTTTAAAAATATTTTATTTATTTATTTGACAGTGAGAGATCACAAGTAGGCAGAGAGGCGGGCAGAGAGAGAGGAAGGGAAGCAGGCTACCTGCTGAGCAGAAAGCCCGATGTGGGGCTTGATCCCAGGACCCTGAGATCATGACCTGAAACGAAGGCAGTGGCTTAACCCACTGAGCCACCCAGGCGCCCCTTTTAAGCTATTTTTTAAAAGAACAGTCATTCTTTTTTTTTTTTAAGTTTTTATTTATTTATTTATTTGACAGAGAGAGATCACAAGTAGACGGAGGGCAGGCAGAGGGAGAGAGAGGGAGAGGGAAGCAGACTCCCTGCTGAGCAGAGAGCCTGATGCAGGACTTGATCCCAGGACCCTGAGATCATGACCTGAGCTGAAGGCAGTGGCTTAATCCACTGCGCCACTCAGGCGCCCCTAAGCTATTTTTTTAATTCCTGTTCCAATAACAGGAATTGGATTGCCATATAAAGTTAACCACATCATCTTTTTTGGTAAGTAATTGTACTTTTTATGTGCATAGTTATTTTGGTCCATGAGTTCAGCTCCTCTTAGGATCATCAAATCTCTGTAAAGTCTGGGTATGCTAGGATTTTCTAAGCAACAATAAAATACATTGAAACCTGGTAGCTTAATTATAATAATGTTTTCTTTCTCAATCATTCACAATAGTATTCCATTCTGAGTAGCTTCCTTCTATTTTGCAGCTATAGTGTTTGGTAAAACTTGAATTGTGATATCACTGTGATAATGTGAATTAATCAGGGTTTTTCAGAGAATCGGGAAGAGAAAAAAAGGAAGATATTCTCCAGGGCCAACTCTAGAAGTGACTAATAAAACATCTGTCCAAATTCAATTGAACAAAACTCAGAAATGCCATCTCCAGTGAAATACAAAGAAGAGTATATATAGTTCTGGGCACACACATCTCATTTGACCCAATGTTGTACATCAATGAAAGACTGAAGGCCAATCACCACTCCATGGGAGAATTTAAAAATAAATTTACTATTGAGGCCAAGAATTCAGAATCACAAATACATCAGAATAATAACTGCCTTCACTTGATGTTATTCTATAAGATAAATCCTGCGATCAAGTTTCAATTTTAAATTCTTACAATTTTAAATTCTTAAATCCTTATGAAAAGGCATCATTTGGAGGGAGCAGTTTTCATAATTTATCATCCATCAGCCTTTTTTAAAAGATTTTATTTATTTATTGGACACACAGAGAGAGAAAGAGAGCGAGAGAGAGATCACAAGTAAGCAGAGAGGCAGGCAAGCAGGGAGGGAAGCAGGCTTCCTTTTGAGCAGAGCCCGATGTGGGGCTGGATCCCAGGACCCAGAGACCATGACTTGAGATGAAGGCAGAGGCTTAACCCACCACCCACGTGATGAGAGAGCCACTCAGGTGCCCCTCATCCATCAGTCTTAATTGATTGGAGGAAAATGTGTGGAGGAATAATGCCTTAGGGAGCTAATCTCTCTAAAGAATTTTCAAGTCTTTACCCCTTCAAGGTTTTTGTACAGTTCTGATAGCCTCTAAACATCCAGCGGATTTCTACAGTGACAGGCCTGTTAAAACCTGTCTTCAAACCAGGAATAGAGCTTGAAACATACCAGTCAAGGGCAACTTTGAGTCTTTTAAGGAGTTTATCATCATTTCTTTGTTTTTGGTTCATATCTGAAATAGTTCCATATTACACTTGCATAATTCTCCAGAGCTGACTTTGAAGGAGGCATTCAGTTCCAGCTAGTTCCATATTTTGGCAAGAACTATACTTCTATATTAAAAAAAAAAACATATTTTAGGGCGCCTGGGTGGCTCAGTGGGTTAAAATCTCTGTCTTTGGCTCAGGTCATGATTCCAGGTTCCTGAGATTGAGTCCCACAGTGGGCTCTCTTCTCAGCTGGGAGCATGCTTCCATTGCTCTCTCTCTGGCTGCCTCTCTGCTTTCCTATGATCTCTGTCAAGTAAATAAATAAAATTAAAAAAAAACATATTTTATACCAGTTATTCATGTTTATTAACAAAGATATCACAATACAAATAATACAAACAGTTGCTCTTTATTAATACCTTCAACCAAGATCAAAAAATATGTCATATTTTCTCCAAAAATTTTATATCATCTGATAGGTCAGATATATATAAAATTACATTTAAAGTTTTAAAAATATCAGCAAATATTTTCATTTAAATGCCAATTTGAAAAGAAATCTACTGTTCCAAACACGACTTTTTATCCTATTTATTTTGAATTTTGTCAACAACTGATAAAATGTTTAGCGAGACTATAAATGTTAGATCGAAAAGAATGATTAATAGATGTAGGTTCAAATTATTATGTCCCATTAAAAATGATTTAGTCTTTGATGAACATCTGTTTGGTAATATGTTGTATCCAGATATAGTAAATTAAAGACATATATAAAATTATGGGAAATGACACCTTCCATTCCATTATGAGTAGAGCTTTTAAAATGCTATTTGTCACAACCTGTCATCTTGTCATTATGTAGCATTATGTAGCAATTAAAAAATGTATACTCTTTACTTCGAAGTCTTTTGGAAATCTAAAATATGACTTTCTATGGTTTGTGTCTCCATATTGCTTTATTGCCAGTTAAAACAAATCCACATGCTTTGATTCAAAGGTAATAAATTCCTCTTATTTGGAAAAAGGATGTTTATTTTTGTTCTCTCACCCTTAGCAGGTGGTTTCATTTTAGCACATTCAGAGTTATAATTTCATGCTTATTAAAAACATTTATTTTGATCTACATAGATGAATAAAACTTTTGTTTTATTACATTATTTGCCAAAAAATCTGTAATTTTTAAAAATGTATTTCCTTTGAAGGGTTATTTTAGAGCATTCAAAGAGGATCTAAGAGTGTGGTATTATGCAGTTTTAGTTTTTAAGTAGGTATGAAATGGTTAATTATAGGATTGTTTCTTTAAGGCTTATGTATGTTGTCCATTATATGCTATAAAATATGATGAAAGTAAATTTAAGGTATGTTTTACATAGTTTATTTTATGGAAAAAAATATTGAAATGACTTATGAAATTCAGTATACTCTCAACATTAATTCATTTTGAAATTTACCAGTTGTCTACTGAACTATTATATGGCAGATATTACTTCAGACTACACTGGTAAATGAAATACTTGGCTTTGTAGAACTTTTATTTTAATGGGTGAGGCAATTAAAAGCTATGAACCTTAATAAAAATGGCATAGTGCATTCAAAAAGGATGAGTACAATGGGGAAAAAGAAAAATTCGATCAGGGTAAGAAAAATCAAGGTTGCTAGGCAGGGGATGGGGAGTTAAAATTTTTAATAGGAAGATCAGGGTAGTTACAATGAAGCTGACAATTGAACCAAGGTATGGAAAGGTGATGAATTTGCCCAGAACTATCATCAATAATGTCACTCCAGACAAAGGAATTGGCTATCTTGAAGGCCATAAGGTTGGATCATGCCTGGCATATCTGAGGAATAGCAAGGAGGCCACTGTGAGTGACTGAAGAGTAGCAGGGAAAGAGGTCACAGAGGTTAAATGAGTGGCTAGATCATGTAAAAGCTTAGAAGTCATTGTAAAACTCTGGCTTTTATATTTGGAAACTTACTGTGTGATAGAATTTCTGCTAATAACTGAGAGTTCAAATGTCCATAAAATTTCAAGGATTCCTATTCCAGTAAGACAGAATAAAGAGAAAGAGTTCATATTTTCACATGGTGTAACAAATGCTCGGAGATACAAGTGTAGGAAGCTATGGGAGCACAGAAGAAGGCACTAAAATCACACCATATATTTGATGACTGTGACTTTATATAAATTTGTATTTTCTAGATTTTTTGTAGTCATGGAATCACACAGTATATACTATTCATTGCCTGGCTTTTCTTTTCTCAGCATCATTACTTTGAGAATCTCCAATTGTCTTTGCTCTATTGATGGACATTGATGAACATTTCCACTGTTTTTAATTTTTAAAAATAAAGCTGATATGAAATTCATAAACAAGTCCTTGTATGAACATAGGGTTTGTTTCTCTTGGTGAAATGCCTAGAACAAAATGGCTATTTGTGTAACTGCAACATATTTTTCATTTAAAAAAATTTTGAAACTATTTTCCAAAGTGGTTGTATCATGATATATGCCAACAAAAAGAAAGTGAGAGAGAAAGAGAAAGAAAAAGAGAAAGGGAAAGACAGAGAGGTGGCTGCAGTGAATTGATGAGTTGCAGGATAGATTTTAAAGTTTTGTCTTTTGCTTTCTACATTTCCTTTTCCTTAGGTTCAAGAGAACAATCAGTAATATCTCAGTTGCCTGCTGGTAACATCAGAAGAAAGAGTTAGAAGTTCCCAGAAAATTAAAGAAGAGATATAGTTTTCCTGACATAAGAAAAGTCATTTTTTGTCCCCAGCTATTTTCAATGATCTATACCCCACCTGTGTACTCTCCCAAGCACACTTCTTCCAAAACTTCCTGGGAGGTTCTTACAAAGAAATGCAAAAACCTCACTCCTTAAGGATTTTGAGGGAACAAGGCAATGGGAAAACTAACAGTCACCACCGGACCAGGAAATAGCCTAAGCTATTGAGACAATAAATCAGTGGCAAAACTCCTAGTGCTATTTCAAAAGCAATCAAGGCCTTGCATTCCTTGTCCCAGAAAATGAGCCCAAGACCCCATCTAGTTTATATCTGCTCTTGAAGCCTGCAGAGTCCCTTTGCCTTGTCCAACAGTTACCTCTGCTTTATTCTAACGTTGAAGTTTCTGCCCTCGGTGGAATACAAGTTTCATTCAGTTGAACATGCAATACATATTGCACAAATACATATGTGGATGTGCATGCATCCACAACCTTATGACCAACCATACAAGGGATAATAAAACTCTCCCTTCTGAGTATTCATCTTAAATACTAAATAAAAATCTCTCTCCTGTTCAAACAGTCAAGGCTTTGGAACTTATTCCCTGAGATCTCCTTGTATGTTGTAAACAAAGATTCCTTTGTTTGACAACTCCACCTGTTTCTGTGATTCACCAAAGACTGACCTCAGTTAGTTCAGTTACTGTAATGTAATATCATGCATATCCAGTTGTTGATCATTTTGTTCAAGTCTTACATATCTTACCAATGTGATGACCATTTGTCTATGTAATCTTAAAATAAGGGTGTTGAAATTATTTTCCATTTGTCGTCCAAGGTAGAAGTTATGATTTTTGTTCTTCGTTTTTCCCTATATATCCATAAATCTGTTGTTACGTATTAAAAGTCAAGAATTATTATACTCCCTGATGAATTCATCCTTTTACTCTTCTGTAATTTTGACTTGATCTTTATGTCTGATAATGAAATTTGCTTTAAAATCACTTTTCATTATCTTGATATAACCACCAAAGTTATAGTGTGATTAGAGTTAATATAGCATATTTTTTCTTTTACTTTTTAAAGCACTTCTATATTCAATCCCGACAAAGAAACAAAACAGCTTTTTAACTCTGGAAGCATCTTTCTAAATTATCTTTTTTTTTTTAAATGAAGCAGTAGCAATATTTGTTAAGGGACCTAAACTGAAAGTAGGTTTAGAAATTTATTTATTTTTTTATTTATTTAGTGAAAAATTTTATTTTATTTATTGAAAGCAAGAAAGAGAGAGAGAGAGAGAGAGAGAGAAGAAGCACACAAACAGGGGGAATCATGTGCAAAGGGAGAGGAAGAAGCATGCTCCTTGGGGTGCAAGTAGTCCCATGCAGGGCTGGATCCCTGTACACTGGAATCATGACCTCAGCCAAAGGCAAACATCTGCTTAAACAACTAAGTCATCCAGGCACCCCTAGAAATTTAAAAAAAAAAAAAGACCTTTTAAAAACATTTTGTTTCTTTTTGATCTTTTTTTAATATTTTATTTATTTGACAAACAGAGAGATAGGAAGAGGAACTATAAGCAGGGCAGAGGGAAAAGGAGAAGCAGGTTTCCCACTGAGCAGAGAGCCTGATGTGGGGCTCCATCCCAGGACCCTGGGATCATGACCTGAAAAGAAGGGACACTTCTTGGAGGAAGCCACCCAGACACCTCTTTTCTTTGTTTTTAATATATGGCAACTGATGCTTCCCAGCCACGAGGAGCATATTACCCATTGATTAAATCTTTGATAACAACCTATTTAAAAAGGTGTGTAAATATATACTTACTCAGATTTATAAACTTTGTGTTTTCTTCATAGTTTGGGGCTGGACCCCATGGTCACAACACTGCTTCCAGTCTTTGCCTTCCCATCTTTTGATACCAGGTATTTGGTCAGCAAAGCAAATTAGTATCAAAATTAATAAGCCCTTGGCACCATATCTCTGGAGCAGGGCTTGCTCTTAGCCAAGGCCCAGAGCAGTTGACCTCCCCTCGCTAGTGCTATAGCCCCAAGGACTAGGTCCCTGCCACCAGAACTCAGTCTTACATGTTATGCTAAGCAGACAAAACCAAAACAGGAAAGCTCCGACAGCTTTCACTGGCATGCCTCATCTCCAACTCCCTCGACGTCCAGGCAGTACCAGATGACAGGGAGGGGTCTTGGTCCAACATATGGGAGGGAAGGAAGTAGCCACGAGCAAGTACCTGCCTCTCTGTTCCTTTCTTTCATGAGCAGGTTGTAAGGAGGAGGAAGAGGAAGGGGAAGAGAGGTGAACTTCAAGGGGTGAAGGCCTCAGGTAGGCAGCTGGCTCCTGCCAGTAGGAAAGGGACAAAGGAGAAGGCAGTGAGTCTTGCAGGGAGGGTGGGGGGTAAGGGTTACAGCTTATGACGGAATCTGGACAGGAGTAATAGGGATACTAGTCATTTGAGTCCACCATTGGCAAGCTGGGCTGGGTGTCAGGGCAGATAGGCCTCCCTGGGCAACGGCACATGAGAGAAGGTGGAATTCTTCTCTGAGGAGCAGGTGGAGCTTTGGGTGTTGGGAAAGCATAGACAGTATTGTTCCAGGGCCAAGGACAGGTCCGGGTACTCCTGGTTGGAGGTCAAGGCCACAGTATGATCCAGGTCTTCTACCAGCAGCTTGAAGGTACCACATGCCAGCCACCCCTCATTATTGTGTCTAACTCTCTGGTGCACTTATTGGCTTATCCATCAAATGACTCCTTCAGCAGCTTGAAAACCACCTCCACAGGCACTCCAGGATATGGGAGGCTTCCAGAGTGAAAATTTTGCACAGGATCACCCCAAAAGACCAGAAGTCACTCTGGTGGATGTAGATCTGGTCAAACATGGCCTTAGGGACCATCCACTTCACAGGCAGTCCACTGTTGGTTCTCATTTTATAGTAACTGATGTGGTGATATCTCTGGCAAGGCTGAAGTCTGAGATCTTCATCATGTTGTCCTTTGTCACCAGCACTTCCCTGGTGGCCAGGTCTTGGTGTATGCACTTCTTGGTGGCAAGGTACTCCATGCCTCAGGCTACCTGGTAGGCACAGGATACCAGGTCCTTGGAGGAGAGTTGCTCTGCTGCATTATGGCTGATATTGTAACAGTACTCCAAGTCAGGAGGCCTCTGGGCCTGGAGGTACTACTGTATGTTGTCTTTGGAGGCATATTCCATGATAGTGTACGAAGGACCATCCTGTGTGCAGGACCCAGCAGGTTGATGGTGTCCTTGTGCTGTCCAATCATCTTCATCATCTCCATTTCTGAGATTAGGTTTGACAGGTCTTTCTCTGTTGCATCTGACTTCAACATCTTCACAGACACTTTAGTCAAATGGTTGGATTTGTCTTTGTCCAGCCCAATGGCCTCCTCCAACACCACCTGCCCAAAGTAGGCTTCTCTTAGGGGTATGCCTAAACTGCCTACAACCAGCCTGCCTCAAGGCAGTTATAAACTCTAGATTATCCTCAAAAACATTAAACCACAAGCTAAAAATTCTCTTCACTAGGTCTCTGTCGCAGGTCTAATTTTCTTATTTTTCATCATTCATCTTTTTCCTAATTCTTATTTTCAGTATAGTTTATTTGGCTTCCAGGTGTTTCCCCGGGTTTCTGTATGCTGTTTCATAGGGAAGAATTATCCTGTCATAAAATTATTTCTTGAGCATTCATTACATCTCTCAGTTAAAATGGGTTCTTTTATGGTATTGATTCATTTGAGTTTTCTCAAGATGGGAAGAATTTTCAAAATGGTGTTTTCCTCAAGGTTCAGAGTATGTCTTAGCCTCATCTTTACTCTTTTTGAAATTCACTTTTCAAATTCTTGTCCCTCTTTTTATCTTTTTAAATTAAAATGTTTTCTTTTTACTATTTTTTTATTTGAGTGTAGTTGGTAGTCAGTGTTACATTGGTTTCAGGTTTTCAATATCTCCATACATTATTCTATGATCACTACAAATATAGCCACCATCTGTCACCATATAACACTATTATAATATCATTGACTATATTCTCTACACTGTCCCATATCTCTTTTTAAAATCTCTGATTTTTATGTTTTCTGTTATTCCAATTTTCGACCATCATTTTACTTGGTTACTTTAATAAAATATGCCTGATTACACACTCTATGCTGAAAACCATAGCATTTGATTTATAGTAGTCTTCTTCTTCTTCTTCTTCTTCTTCTTCTTCTTCTTCTTCTTCTTCTTCTTCTTCTTCTTTTTAATTAACATATAATGTATTATTAGCCCCAGGGGTACAGGTCTGTGAATCGCCAGGTTTACACACTTCACAGCACTCACCACAACACATACCTTCCCCAATGTTCATGATCCCACCACCCTCTCCCTACCCTCCTCACCCTGCATGAAACTCTCAGTTTGTTTTGTGAGATTAAGAGTCTCTTATGGTTTGTCTCTCTCCCGATCCCATCTTGTTTCATTTACTCTTTTCCTGTTTCCCTAAACCCCCACATTGCACCTCCATTTCCTCATATCATTATGAGCATTAAATAATATTCCATTGTTTGCATGTACTACACTTTCTTTGACCTTTCACCTATGGAAGTATATCTTGGTTGCTTCCAAGCTTTTGTCAGTTATGAATAAAACTACTATAGACATCTTTGTGGGTATAGATTTCATCTTCTTAGGATAAATACCAAGAGCTGCTACTGCTGAATCATCTGGCAAGAATATGTTTAGTTTTGTAAGAAACTGCCAAGTTGTTTTCCATTCTTTATTCTCAATAGACATGGAAGAACATTCCTGTTGCTCCACATCCTCACCAACATTTCGTGTTCTGTTGTCAGTGCTCTGGATTCTGGGTATGTACTGGTGTCTCTTTTTTGTTTTAATTTGCATTTTCCTGATGACATATGATGTGAAGCATCTTTTTATATGCTTATTTGCCATCTGTAATATTTTCTTTGGTGAGGTATCTGCTAAGGTCTTTGGCTCATTTTTAATCAGGTTTTTCCCCCATTGTTGAGTTTTAAGGGGTCTTTGTGTATTTTTGATTAACAGTCCTTTGCCAGATGTGTATTTTGCAAATTTTTTCTCATAGTCTGTGCTTTGCCTTTTCATTCTCTTGGCATTGTGTTTCACAGAGTAGACATTTTTAAATTCAGTGCTTGTGCTTTTGTAGCTAAAGTTATTGTGAAAACCAAGGTCATTTAAATTTTCTTCTATATTACCTTCTACATGTTTCATGTTTAGGTTTATAATCCAATCTGAGTTAATTTTTGTGAAGAGTGTATGATATCTGCCTGGATTTATTTTATTTTATTTTATATTTTTACATTTAGCTTCACCATTACTCCAGAACCATTTGTTTAAAAGATTGTATTTTGCTCTCTTGTATTGCTTTTGCTTTTCTATTAAATATAAAATATAATTGATAATATATATTCTGTTGCTTTAATCTAGTCTTTCTGTGGTATTACAATATCTTGCTTACAATTATCATTATGGTAAACTTTTTTTTAAGATTTTATTTATTTATTTGACAGAGAGAGAGAGATCACAAATGGGCAGAGAGACAGACAGAGAGAGAGAGATGAGGAGAAGCAGGCTCCCTGCTGAGCAGAGAACCCAATGTGGGACTCGATCCCAGGCCCCTGGGATCATGACCTGAGCCGAAGGCAGAGGCTTAACCCACTGAGCCACCCAGGCGCCCCATCGTTATGGTAAACTTTGAAGTCAGTCCTCAGTCTTTGTTCTCCTTCAACACTATGTTGACTATTGTGAGTCTTTGCCTCTCCATATAAACTTTAAAATAAGTTTGTTAATATTAAAAAAAAAAGAACTTGCTGGAATGCATTAATTGTATAGATAAACTTGGAAACCAGTGACCTCTTGAGCTTAGCAGGAGATAGACCATGGACATCAGTTGTCACAGTGGTGCCTCTGGCAGAACCTATTGCAAATCCCTAGGCAAAATGAGACCTCAAGGATCTGAGAGAATGTCTAAGAAGTACTTGATACATCCCTTGGGTATGGTTTATTGAAGTGTCCACCTGTCTGAAAGCTGGGGAATCTAGATAAGGGAGGGAAAATTAGTTATGATAAAACATATCAATAAACATCAATAAATTTTGTAAAACTAATTGTCATGGCTCATATACAATATGACCAACAGAGGGACCATCAGAAGGAAAGCATCAGTTATGTTTATTGTGAAATTTTTTATTCAAAATAAAGAAATGTGAGGGGAAGACACAATGAGAAAATTACCATTTTTTTAATGGTAAACTTCTTATCAAATGGAATAGGTTTTATATTCTAAGTAGTATATTGAAAAGTAAAACATTGGGGCGCCTGGGTGGCTCAGTGTGTTGGGCTGCTGCCTTTGGCTCGGGTCATGATCTCAGGGTCCTGGGATTGAGCCACGCATCTGGCTCTCTGCTCCGCAGGGAGCCTGCTTCCCTCTCTCTCTCTCTCTCTCTTTGCCTGCCTCTCTGCCTACTTGTGATCTCTGTCTTTCAAATAATTAAATAAAATATTTAAAAAAAAGAAAAGAAAAGTAAAACATTAAAAAATACAATTTTAATGAAAAAAATCATTTAATTTTAAATAAAGGTTAAAAATAGCAGAACCATTTTTCTTATAACTGGGAAACACATTGTATATACATCTATCAAAAATAACTTGTCATGGGGGCGCCTGGGTGGCTCAGTAGGTTAAAGCCTCTGCCTTCGGCTCAGGTCATGATCCCAGGATCCTTGGATCGAGGCCCACATCGGGCTCTCAGCTCAGCAGGGAGCCTGCTTCCTCCTCTCTCTCTCTGCCTGACTCTGCCTTATTGTGATCTCTGTCAAATAAATAAATAAAATCTTTTATAATAAATATTTGAAAAAATAACTTGTCATGTCTGGAATCAGGAGCATATGGAAAAAAATAATATCTGAGGACAATACTTCTGCCATGTTTTGTGCCTTGCTAATATTTTTAAACAGTCAGGCAACTTTTAGCTTTATTTAAATACCTGCTAAGATACCTGCAGTGCCTTTTGGAGCCCTATGAGTATAAAAATTAATTGCAAATATTCAAAATGTTTACTATGGTGTCACTATTTAGGGCCACCACCAAGTATGTTTCAGAAGTAAGCATAACTGTTACTCTTCCATAAGGCAAAAGGGCATATTTTCAGGAGTTCCATCTGCTGTACCAGGAGGTGAATCAAGTAATGATTTTTGTCTATAAAATAATTCACTTTTCAATCTAACATTCCTCATTCCACATTATAATAATAAAAACTAGGAGGAGACTAAAACAAACCAACAACTACAACTACAACAACCAGCTTTTCCTTCAGTGGAAAAGTAAATATAACCTTAGGAGTAGCCTGAAATTTATTTTTAAATATTTTTAAGATAAACGTTTTTGTTAGAAACCATATATTTTATATTACTAAGAAATAACAGGCAACGTTTTATTAACTTCTAAAAAGTCTAGTTACTAATATTTATCTATTAACTCATCTCTTTATGAAGTAGAGCATGATCATACCTCTTGTATCTACCCAAGTTTGTATGCTTTGGTTGTTTTATGTTTGCTATTTCCTTGCTTAATTTTTACAATATTTGATACATAATAGTATCTTTAAGTCCATCTATGGTTTCACAGAATTTGTTTGAACTTCATAAAAATGTACCATACTTTTTGCACTGTCCTTGTTTTACTTCTCTATTAGCTTTCCAAGTTTTATTCACTTTAGAGTGTGTAGCTATCATTTATTTTTACTCCTCCATAATGCTATGTTTACAAATTTGTATTTATCTGTACTTTTAAAAATATCTTAATTATATACCATTTCTCATCTCACGTAACACTCATGTTACTTCTACACTTATCAGATATTATGTAACTGAAAACCACAACTCAGCAACAATAGAACACCATTTTTCAAAATTAAATGGCTTACCAGAATTCTTTAATTCTATCCTTTATTTGTATTAGATGACCCTTTATTCTGGTATTTGGCATTGTTCATATGGAGGAAAGCTTATAAGTTGATATTCCATAAATAGAAGTATTTATTATGATTGATTAATTATTTTCATTTAGAATGCATAGAATATGGTTGATTTAATATTTCTTTCTTACTCTCTGCCTGGAACATAGTGCTATCTATGTAATAGCCACTAAAATATTAAGTTAATTACCTAGACTTTAAACTGCATATTAAGAGGAATAGCATACAGAACTCTTCTCAGATTGGGACACCTGGGTGGCTCAGTCAGTTAAATGCCTGAGCCTTTAGCTCGGGTCATGATCTCAGGGTCCTGGGACTCAGTTCTGCAACAGATTCCCTGCTTAGCCGGGAGTTTGCTTCTCCCTCATCCTGCTGCTCCCCCTGCTTGTGCTCTCTCTCACTCTCTCTCTTACAAATAAATAAAATTAAAAAAATAAATTCTTCTCAGATAGCTAATATAGAATATCGTCTTTGTATTCATCAAAGGGAAAGTGCCATATAATAATGAAATCCAGACTACTTCAAATTCACTTTTTAACCAGTAAGAAAGTACTGGAAACAAGCCAAAAATGTCTTCAATGAATTAAAGAAATAGATTGATTTTCAATATCTTAATCTTTCTAAAATAAATTGCAAGATTTTTATACTAGATATCAGTGTAAATATTCATTATACAAGGATATTCTAAAAATAAACCCGAGAAAACTACTTGACATATATGATGACAAAAACGAGTTTGACCAATGTCAGTTTGGGTAAAACTTACAACACCTACCACCTGAAACTCTTGTTCTATATGGTGCCATCTTGTGATGCTGGGCAGCGGCAGTGAGCCACAGCTCCCAGTCAGCTAGAAGATTACAGGGGTGAACACCTGATATTCCTACAAGCATTCTATATATAGAATATATATATAGAATATATATATTCTTCTTTTTTTAGTGTAATATTTAATGAATTGCATGTGATATTTGATACTTTGTTATAAAATAGGCTTTGCTTAAGATGATTTTGCCCAAATGCAGGCAAATGTAAGTGTTCTGAGTATGTTTAAATAAGCTTAAGGTAAGCTATGATATTTGATAGTTTAGGGGTATTAAATGCATTTTCAATTTTTTAGCCCCCTTGTAAGCTGAGAAACATCTCCATATGTATATGTAGCCTTGGTATGGCTTACATATTATTGGCATGAAACATCTAGAACAGTACGTGTGCCATAGAATTGTCTACATCATCAAACAAGTTTCTTGAAAACTTGTGCCAAAGGGGTTATGTCTTTAAGGATTCTTATTTCAGAAGGGTTCTCTCAAACATAAGATTTTTCAGAAGTTAAGTGAAAATCTGACCAAACTAAACATTTTTCCATTTTCCCTAGTGAGCAAAGATAGCTAAAATCTATCTGCCATTTTCAACACTGTACTCAACAATTGTAATTCTAATTTAAGAACAGATTATTTATATCAAAACCACATGTTGGCCTAATCTTATACAATATTCATAAGTCACACTCAGACCCTTGGACACTTTTATTTGTTGTGTCTATATGGTACTACGGACATTCATCTATTTTGACCTCATAGCTTCATGTATGTCTATACTTTTGAAAATACATGCATCACAGTTCCATTGTAAAATGTCTGGGTTATAAAATGTGCTATGCTATCAAAATGGTAATAAGAACATACAAATGACCTGATGTAATGAACTGGACCAGATTGCCAGATATCACATTTCATACCAGAAAGATTCAGTGGTAAGTTTTAAAATGGCCAGCTATACATTGACTGAATTATAACTCATTTAACTTCTTTCTTTGTGTACAGTATTATACATTAGTCAGTATTATAGTAAATAAGTACTTTGGACAGATGTAAATATGCTGTAATAAAAAATGTTTTTCTTCTTTCTTTTAGTCCTTTTTACTTGTGAGACTAGCCACAAATACCATGCCTCCCCCAAAATAATTTGCAATCCAAATTTATCTCTAAATGAATTTATTGCACAGAAAAAAAAAATATATATATATACACTTACAGTAGACATGTTCAAAAATAGTTACACAAGAGCAGGGCCCTAAATGTAAGCAGTATAGTTGTTTTGTTTTGTTTTGTTTTTTTTCTTTTTTAAAAAAGAGGTTATGTGAAATATTGGGATTTTATTTCCAGGCCTAGTATTTCAAGACAGTTAACTACACTTACGGTGTCAACAGCCTCTTGTTGGCAGTACGATTTTATTGGCTCCATGGAATAACAGTAAGAATTTACTATTGCTTCTTTCTTTTTTGACACACACAGAAAAAAAAAATTGACACATTTGCTCAAGACCAACCAGAATCATTTTAACCTATCAAAATTGATGGGAGGCCTTCACTGCCAAAGTCACTGCTGCGTTTTCACAATTCATTGCAGACAATCTGCTACTCCCATTATGATAAAGGAGAGAAGAGTCATAATCAGGGAAGAAAGCTAGATTAATACTTGAAATTATCATTGAATTATTTAGCCTGCTATAGGATTATTATTATTAGTGTCATTTGATAATTTTCTCTCATTTTATTAAACACAACTGTGAGTAATTACGCTACCTAATATTTCTCTGTATTGGCTGACTAGCTAGCAAACATTCATGAAAATATCCATTAGCCACACATATAAAATGCTGCATTATGATGCTGTTGAATCAGAACATACCACTACCTGATCCTGTAGCTCTTTGAGGATTTGCAAATCAATTAATTCTATGTTTATTGGATTCTTCCCATACAATTAGAAAATTTATAATCGAGTCCATGAACATTATTAGTTTTACCATTTTAAACCAGCAATCACACTTTGATTTTTACAACAAAAGCAGAAATGTAAACACACACATTTGGATCCGTTTTCTCTTAGTCTGTCTGGACTTCAAAATCCTATTCCTCAAGATGATGCACACCAAAGTTCTGGATTAAACAAGAAATTAGATGGCACCTGAACACTTGGTTTCATATTCTCAAAAGGACTATGCAACTTCTTTCTTACAATATGACATTGTTTTACAAAGATCCACACTTTTATAATGTTAGTATTTTTAATAATCAATAAAGTCAATTAATCATGATTAAAAATAAAACATAAAAATTTCTACTTTTTGATTTTGCCCCCTCCATTTAGAACTTATTTATAGCCTTATAACTCAAAGGTCCCTATGTTTATGAAAATCTGGACAGAAATAGCTCTAAGATCCCATTCAGAACTTGATATTAATCTAAGTCTTTTGGCTTCATTTATCCTGAGAGCAAAGAGTAGGACAAAGTATTTGAGTACTGTTAGTTTATCTGGGAGATTATCCAAGGTAGAAAAGAATGGGAAAGTGATACAGTGAAGAAGCAACTTTGTCAAAGAGGTACATTGTTGATATAATTGTTGTGGATAGAAAATGAAGGCTTGCTTTTACTGAAAGGTCCTGAGAAACTTCTTTAAGTTGTCCTCATGAAGACCTGAAAACTGACAATTTTACTTATGGTTCTTATTTCCACTTCACTGAGAGCTGTCCTCAGAGGACATTAACTCTCCTACACTTTTGGGTTGTGTTGGAGACATTCCAAAATGAGAGAGAGAACATGAGATGCTATCAGTGTTAAGTAACTGCAATTTCCCATGGAACTATTCACCACAGGTTTGGCTATAATCAGGTGTTGGGCCTTGATATCAGAGGGATTTGAGGCAGTATCATTTTAGGTTAATCATTATATCTGAAATTTCCAAAAACTTCAACTGATGAAACTTTGATTATAAACCTATAAATATAACAATAAATCTACAGTATTCAAATTATTTTCATAGAAATACACAAACAAAGCATCAGTAGACTAATATTTAAATGTTACAAAATACTGAACTGAAAGAATTTGGTCATATAACAACGTGTAAGAAGTAGAGCTTAGGTTTAGGTTAGAAGTCAGGATGCATTTGGGACTCAGTTAAGAAATTGAGTGGAGGGACGCCTGGGTGGCTCAGTGGGTTAAGCCGCTGCCTTCGGCTCAGGTCATGATCCCAGGGTCCTGGGACCGAGCCCCAAATCAGGCTCTCTGCTCAGCAGGGAGCCTGCTTCCTCCTCTCTCTCTGCCTGCCTCTCTGCCTGCTTGTCATCTCTCTCTGTCAAATAAATAAATAAAATCTTAAAAAAAAGAAATTGAATGGATGTCTGACTATCTCATAGGTTTGCTAAAAATCAGTGACTTTGTGTTCACGTGTGGCTATGCAGGAATTTTTAACTTTCTCTAAGACGTTTTTAGATTTGATTATATAATGGCAGTAAAGGATGGGGAAAAGCAAAGTACAAACCCCATAAAGACAAAGACACTGAGTATGAGAAAAGAGTAATAGATAAGAAGAATCAATGCATTTGAGGAAAATGGGAATTGAAGTACACAATGATTGTTGATTTTTTTAGATGGGGAAAAGAAAACTAGCTTGCAAGAAGGAAATAACAGAAGACATGCTGTGATGTAATACAGAATCCTGGAAAAGGCAGTAACGTGGAATAAAGGAGTAGGGAGAGCATATCAGGTAATTTGGATAGGAAGGAGTTAGGAGATAATTGCTTGATAAATTTTATTGGAATAATTAAATGCACAGATTTCTCTTCTTTAATTTATATGGAGAACAGGGTGTCCTTTCTCTTCCCTTTCAGAGCACCTAAGGTGCACTCTTTCAGACTGAAAACCTGAAAAGCTCAGGACTCAGTTGCTTAAGCACAGCTGAGAGGACATATTTCAATTAAGATTTACATTTTGCTGTAGGTAGTAGACTGTCAAAAGTGGTTTAACCATATTTTTTATTTAACAAGAAGACTACAGAGAGTGTTTTCTGGTGTTGGTTCAGAGTCTTAAGAAAGTCAAGTGAACTATCTTAGAGGTTTCCATGGCTTTTTATTCACAGTTGCAAAAATGTAATGTGTTGGTTCAGAGTCTTAAGAAAGTCAAGTGAACTATCTTAGAGGTTTTCATGGCTTTTTATTCACAGTTGCAAAAATTGCTGTTGGAGTTCTCACTATTAAGCCCACATTTCTGGCAGAAAGATAGAGGTAAAAGAGAATGATATCTTGTACGACTGATACTTTGTCATAAGTTTACAATGTAACTAGAAAAGAGACAATAAAATATTTGATGTTGTTTTAAGTTTCCTTGTTGTCAATCCCTCAGTGCTTTCTGATATTAAAGGAAAGAGTAGATGGATATTGACCTGGCAACTATCAACACCTGTCAGTCTCTCTTGGATAACCAATATCTCTATAATCTCTTCTTCCCAGTAAAAAAAATAAAATATATTCATAACCCACACTGTGCCATCTCAAGTTACTGCACCAAGATAAAATTACAATGATTTTCAGTTGTTCCAAATGGACAGAATACCCTTCCTTATGATATCATGTCTTATAAGATAGATAATTGGCTAGGGGCGCCTGGGTGGCTCAGTGGATTAAGTCTCTGCCTTCGGCTCGGGTCATGGTCTCAGGATCCTGGGATCGAGCCCCACATGGGGCTCTCTGCTCAGCAGGAGCCTGTTTCCCCTTCTCTCTCTCTGCCTGCTTCTCTGCCTGCTTGTGATTTCTGTCTGTCAAATAAATGGATGAAATCTTTAAAAAAAAAAAAAAAGATAGATAATTGGCTTGCTACCAATATACCCAGATGTGACTGTGGAAGAGACAGGAAAAAAAATAATAATATTTATTTATTCCTTGGGTTGACCCTGTTTACACAGATGCATTACTATTAGAAAAGGTTGGTTTGGGACATTGGAATGAATTTACTTAATGGGTCTGTATGTAATTGGGTTGGAGGAAATTTTTAATTTCTACAAAAATTATTAGAATTCGATCTTATTCTCTTTTGTTAGTTTTCACATGTTAACAAAGCCAACGTTTTTGTCTAGCAGACAAGATCTTAAATCCTAACAAAACTCAAATTTTTCATTTTTTTTTTAAAGTTTGAGAGCCTCATGTTCTCTCATGCTGCTTTAAATACAACTCAAAAAAAACAAAAAGGAGCTAAATGGGGCAGTAAGACCAGACTTTTTATTTTATTTTATTTATTTTATTTTTAATTAAAAAAATTAAAGATTGTATTTATTTATTTGAGAGAGAGAGAGCATGAGTGGGGCAGGGGGATGTAGCTGCAGAGAGAGACTGAGAAATATACTCCCTAATGAGCAGGAAGCCAGAAATGGGGCTGGATCCCAGGATACTGACTGAGATCATGACCAGAGACAAAGGCAGATACATGTGCAAAATCCCTTTTTTTCTGGGAAACAATACTTTACAAGAGATGTTTGAAAAAGTACTGGGGAATCAACTTTAATTGGAGATACAAAAATTTAATTGACTTTTGTAAAGCTACAGGGATACAAATGATGGGAATCCCAGCCCGTTTAGGTTGTGGACCACAGAGTATTCTTCTCTGTAATATTTTATTTTCTTCCATGTCTACTAACTCCAGTCCAAGTTCACTGATCTCTTTTTAGATAGTGCAAAACATGGCAAAGAATACCAAACAAGTGCCCAATATTCTACATTTATTACATCATTTCTAACATATAGAAGTGTGTTATCAAGGCTGGTTCTGTGAACGAACCTAGTTATGCTAAAGTGTGTTTTGTTCTCCAAGAAATTAAATGCATGGTTATCACACAATTATAAAATACTTGTGTCAAGAATTTTTATTCAAAAATTAATAAGAGAAGCAGATATTAAAACTAGTTCACATGGTTATTTGGGATATAAGCAGAGTTGTGCAGCAGAAGTGCTCTGGGCCCATAATTTGGGTTATAGAATTTATGTTTTCTAATGAAAAATCACTAACTTGCATTATTGTTAACAAGAATCCTGTGCATTACCATCAGTTTTCTACATTATAACCTCTTGCTCTACAGTTTGTAAATAACTTTGTCAATAGCAAGCTAATAAACGGGGTGACTCCAATGGATTGAGATAATCTCTAGAGTTTCTGCTACATAATGAACAGTCTACGGACAACCCTGTATCTGACTGACTTGTTAATTCTGGGAATGTCTTGCAGATTAATTTGCTTGCCCGAGGTGGTTCCTCTAACTGATGTCTAAGAACCCTAATTAGTTAAGAAAACTTTTTTTTAACATTTTCATTGCTATTTATTATTATTATTATTATTGCTAATATCTCTATTATAAATAATTCACAAGGGCATCTTTCTGACAAAAGACAAAGAGCTGGCTACTAGTAGAAAAAGTACATTTGACTCTGTCAGTGAAAGTGGTAAAGGGATTTGAGAAAATAAGGCAAAGCAGTGGAATTATGTGTTAAAACTTTAAATATTATAGACACATTTACTTAATTTCTAATACTGTTGTTGCTTATAATTAAATAAGATGTTTTCCATGAACCACGCATTACAGCAAATATATTGTTTATACAGATTAAATTTTCATCAAAAGGGACGCCTGGGTGGCTCAGTTGGTTAAGCAGCTGCCTTTGGCTCAGGTCATGATCCCAGCGTCCTGGGATCGAGTCCCGCATCTGGCTCCTTGCTCGGCCGGGAGCCTGCTTCTCCCTCTGCCTCTGCCTGCCATTCTGTCTGCCTGTGCTTGCTCTCTCGCCCACTCTCTCTGATAAAGAAATAAAATCTTAAAATAAATAAATAAATTTTCATCAAAAAATTGTAAGTGTATTTTATTGTAGGATCTGATAAGCATTTTTCAGATGAGAAAAGTGAAATTTAGAAAAGTATGTCTCTTCAAATCCCTCATACAATATCTGGCCTAGATAGAAGGATATACTATCACAATTGAGGAAGATAATTGAGATTACTTAAAATGATAAACTTTACTGTATAGGGCTTTTTACAAGTTTGCCACAGATTCAGATTCTTTTAAAATATATATCTATTTTGTGTAAAGAGAATGCACTGAGAAGTAAAAAGAAAGTGATATATCAGTGCTACCAACTAATGGCTATAATATCATCACCTTATTTATGAACAATGAAACAGTGTGCAATATTTAAATAAATTTAAATAAATTCCTATTTATTTTATATATTTATAAATTTAAATAAATTCCTATTTATTTATTAGTAAAGAAATTTCTCTAACAAACAGTATGTTTTGAAGGTTGCTAGCAGGAAAGTGTTGTACGACATGGAAGTAATCAGAAAATGTGATCTAAAATTCTGCTTTCAAGGGCGCCTGGGTGGCTCAGTGGGTTAAAATTCTGCTTTCAAGAAGCTATCACAGTAAGTACTGAGCATTAGCTATTATATGCTATGGATGAATAACTGAAATCTACATTTGAAACTAATGGTACACTATATGTTACCTAATTTTAAAAAGTTAATAAAAAAAACCACTATTTTATAAAACAATATTCCCAACAGGCTCTTTTGCTTTAAAATACTCACTTTGTAATGAGAGTCCTTACTTTTGTCTAGCCAATTCTTACAGCACTGTTTATCCCTTCCCTGCTTTATCCCTTCCCAGTATCAATAAAGGCTCACTTGGGTTACCTAGAAGCCATGAGAAAGCTTGTAATAGATCTGGCTGGTTTTCACCAGCAATTTGACCACCATGTGCACAGGGAAGTCTATTGATAAAGGCTTTATTGCAATAAGTTGCAAATACATGGATGATTTTGAATTCTCTTTCTTGAGGTCTTGTTCCATGATAATAAATTTAGGGTGGCTTATTGGAATGGATGTTATTAACATATCTTCATAGTTATAAGCACATGGAATTGTAAAATAGATGAATGAATGTGGCATTACTGACAACTGTCCTCATTTTGAAATCAAATTACAGTGTACTAAGATGAGGAAGCAAAGCAGATTTGGGATTATGAGTGAAATAATTTTAAAAAGTATTAGGGGTATGATCGGACTATTGGGTAATTCAGTAGAAAAATGTCAACTGATTGAGATTCTGTGTTCCCTGATTTCAGAGAGAAGTTAAGATAAATAAGTAACACGAGGAGACTAGGAAGCCAAACATAAGTGATAATTTTGTGCCAGGGTGTGTATACATCTGTTTATCTTCTTGCTTTACCACTAAGGTTGCTCCTAGAGGAGAGTTTAAATATGTGTTGGAGCTAATCTCTGTGGATTACACAAGAAACCACATCCTACAGCTCTCCCTGAAACACCCCTTATGATTTCAATGTAATTTGGTTTTTGCATTTTTAGAAATAACAAAATACTTTGCAAACTCATCTACTTTATTACCATCACAAGTGAGTCAGCTGACTCCACATTTTAACACAGTGACAGTCACAGAGGAATGGAGGAATGAGTAGAGTTATCAATATATGTGCTTTTAAGAAGTATGACAGGGTAGCAGCTATTTCCAGGAACCAAAACATGGGTCAGCAGCTGTGCAGGAAAAGTGATGGAATAAATGACTCATTTCAGAGGAGTTCTATTACATATTAGTTCTATAATGTATCTTCAGCCCCCAATTACCCGCTTTGATCTAAAGATAAGGATTTACAGTTAAGGTCCCATTTATGATTTGACTGTTAGGGTCTGAATCATTTTTACTATTGTTTTGACTATTACTTGAAACCTATAGTAGTACTTGGGATATGTGTTGTGTATTCTGTGAACATGTGCTATTTTTAGATTAGATAATTTCTGTCTCGAACCCCTGTTCATTTGTTTGTTTTTGTTTATTTGATAGTGGTTTCAGTAAATGGATATATCTGAAAAATTGCAAAGCCAATATTAAAATAAGTTATTATTATATATAGCATGGAATTGCACATTCCTCCTTTGAATCCGACAGAGCTTCACCATATCCTTAACAATTTGGGAAAAACATGCTATTATTTTTCTTTATAAAATTTCTTCTGTTAGGCTGTGATGGTTGTCATCAGCAGTAACTCCTCTGAAGGCTTTGTCAAAAGAGTTGAAAAAATTGGAAAGGTGTGTGAATGAAGCTGTTTGCTGAATATAAAGAAAAGAGCATTGAAGTACAATTCACACTCTTACTTCTCCTTCTATGCTTTCAGATGTTTGACATTTGAAAATTTTGCTTCTAGAAGAGATGCCCTATATAATTCTTACTTTAAGGAGCAAGTTGCTTTTATAATTTTTTTATTATTCTACCATTCCAGTATTTCCATTTAAATTAAATTCAATACCATTTAAAAAAAATCAAAAGTGCAGCCACTATTCAATTCCTGGGCTAAATAATTTTAGAAAGCTTTGTGTTATTGAACCTACAGGGTTTATCTGTAGTTTTAACTCTTTCTTTCTGTGATTTTTCCCATTAGTCACGTAAGTGACTGCAATATAACGGACATTGAGGATAAAGAAGGACTGAATAGAACAATCCTTGGCCTCATGAAGTTGAGAATCTAGCAAGGGAGTCAAACAATTCAATCATTCAGAGACAATTTATTGAGTGCCTGGCCTAAGATGAGCACAACAAAACCCCAGCCCAGAGGAATCATTTTAATGGGAGAGATAGATAATAGGTAAGCCAACTTAAAAAAAAAAAAAAGTACTGATTTTTCTTTAATAGAGATGCATATTTGAACTAAATAAGCACATTTTAAAAAGAGCAGTGATTGAGAAGAGGTTTTTAAACTGAGTGGTCCAAAAGGGCCTCCCTGAAAAAGTCTGTTTTGAACAGATTTCTGAATATTATCAGCTAGGAAGCTGCGTAAAAATCTCAGGGATGGGTGATTTTTCCAGTTGAAAAACTGTAAAGGCTCCAAAGACACAATAGAGCTATAAGTTTCTCTAATAAAGTAACTTCTGACAAAGAATGAGAAGAAATAACTAACCCAGGTTTGAAAGAAAAGGGACAGACTTTCTATGGAATTCATATTTAATTAAAGCTCTAAAGGACAAAAATACAATAGAGCAAAATTCTGATCACGCTGATATACCTAACGAAAGTTCATAAACAAGGTGTGGGTAGCAAAGAGTGTGTGGCAATGTTGGTAAGAACAGTGGGGAAGAGTCATCCCTGAACATGTTCTTAAATGAAGCAATTCTTGTGTTGTATTAAAGGGTAAATTGGAGTTTGCCTAAGTGATTAGAGAAGGATGCCTCAGCTTATGGAAGTTCAAAGCCAAAAAGATGTGACAAACTACTGCAGATATTTTCATGTATATTTGTTGTTGCTTCTAGTAATGGTGATCTAAAAACTCCTACTTAAGACAACTAAAAATCCAGACAAAATAGCTTTTAAAGTTAAAAATATCAGAATGATTATAAAAATAAGTGAGGGATTACTGGGCCAAAATACGAAATACAATGAGAGCCTAGAGATATATGCCCTGAAGCCATTTTAGCTATGAGAGCATTTGAAACTGCTAAAACACACTGAGCTGTGTTGTTAATAGACTCTTGATACTAGAGAAACAAATCCAGCAGCAATCAAATTTGAGGACTTTGGTACAACCCAAATTTAAGTTGAGATCTCCAAAGCACAAGGAGAAGCAGAAATAAGACTATAGCCTACCTTGCCTTCTGTGTAAACTGAGAAAGCCAATCACTGAATTTGGAGTATGATTGTCTTGTAGAGTCTCAGATATAAGAGAAAATCCTACCAAGGAGGACCATACCATTATTATAGCTCTTAATTATCCCTACTCAATAAGAGTTTCAAATATAATGTTTTGAACATAGCAAAATGTAACAAAGCACACAAAGAAAAACCATTAACAAGATTTGATAGACAAAATGGGATTAAGTATGATGTTAAAATGATCAATAAAGATTGTAAAATGGCTTGATTACTCTGCTCAAAGAAATGAGAGGGGAAGCAAATTGAACAAAAAACTGACACTAAAAATGATATTGAGAAAGGTTTTATAAATGAACCAAATGGATACTCTAGAACTTTAAAGATATGACAGCTAATTTAAGATACCACAGGGGTGCCTGGGTGGCTCACTTAATTAAACCTCCAATTCTTTTTTCTTTTTTTTTAATACCTTAATCTTATTTTATCTCTTTCAATTTGGCTCAGGTCATGATGTCAGGGTTGTGAAATAGAGCCCAGAGTTGAGCTCTGTGCTGAGCCTGGAGCCTGCTTAAGATTCTTTTCCCTTCTTTTTCTATCCCTCCCTGCACTCTCACTTGCTCGCTCTCTCTTGCTTGCAAATAAATAGATAGATAGATAGATAGATAGATAGATAATAGACAAAGCAAAATAAAAGCAGATTATGAAAATAAATATAAAGATTTTGAAATGAAAACAAGTTCAAAATAAAATAGAGAAGACCTACACAGCTAAAAGTTCATTCAGAAAATCTACTATTAAAGAAGTCAGTATGACACAATGTTAAGATATCAAAAGATTTGAGCATGTACTTTACAGAAAGGGTAATCCAAATGGCCACTCATATATAAAAACTGTTTATCTTTATTATGAATCTGGAATTAAATTAAATTAAATTAAAAATAAATTAAAACCTAAAATGACATACTATTACACACTTACCATATTGGGCAACAGTAAAATTGCCTTGCAAGAATGTGAAAGAATGAAAGTGCCCATAATAAAAACATTTGAGGTAAGTTGGACAATATTTAGAAAAATAAAAATAAAAATAAAAATTTGGTCCATTCCTAGAAATACAACATGGAACTAAATGAATATTTTCACCAGGATATGCAAACAGATGATTATAGCTATTTCATTCATAACGGCAGATCAGTAGTGGTCTATTTGCACAATGTTACATTAAATAAGAGAGAATATTAACAAACTGGGAGGAGGGGCTAGGTTGTTATCATAAACAGATCTTCTATGGTGCTGATTATGTTCTATTTCTCAAAATCTTTAAGTTAAAAAAGTTTTCAAATTTATATCTAGATAGATAGATGATAGATAGACAGATATCCCAGAAGCTGCAATGTAGGCTAAGACCAGGCTTTAAAGGGCTTTTCTATACTCTACTAAATACTTGAAACCATTCATTATATCATAGCTCAGTGTTCAAATCTCCATTTGTTTCCTCAGTTTCCTAATATTTACCTTAAGGTGACCTGATTCAGACTTTTGATCACCTTTGTCTAAATATTTCTATTTTAACAAAGTCCTTTTTAACACTGAGAGACTAAAACTTAGAAAAATACTCTGATTGTTATCTCACTAGGGTGGAAAATATATAGTTACCCATTAACTAATGATATCCATGTCTACATTAGATCCATGGCATTTTTAATTCTTGGGAGCTTTTGGTTAAATGAAATTTTTAAGCTTCCTTTAAATGAAGCTTTAAGCCATCACCACATGAATAATATTAAAGAACCAAATGAAAACAGGCCAAGTATTTACAGAGTAATAGAATGTGCAGTGGAAAGAGTACAATTCTGAAATCATAAAGCCTAAATTAGTGTGATGCATCTTTACTAGCCATGTAATCATAAACCAGTTATCTAAATGTGTTAGCCTCAGTTTTTTCACCCATGAAATGGTGATGATAATACTTATTATGCAGCGTTGTTGTGTGGATGTGATGAAGCATGGAGCATGAGAGTCTCATACTCCATGCTAAAATGATAGCTATTTTTATACTTATAATAATTCTAGTAATAGTAATTAAATTGTTCAAAATGGTAATATTCATTTATATTGAGGCATTGTATTGACTATTCATAGACACATTTACCAAAATAAATTTCATTTTACTTTACCCCCTCTGAGGATATATATTCCCTAATTCAATATGAATCTCCTTATGAATAATAATTATCATAATAAATATGCTGATTTTTCTTCTATTTATTTTTAGGGAGGTATCCTTTACTGTTGAACATAAAGAAACTTAAGCAAGTCTGTCTTATTCAAAATTTGCATGCTGCTTTCTTATGAAACTAGATTATAGAGTTGTATGAAATAAATTCATGCAGTTAAGACATTGATGTTTGGAACACTGGGTGGTCAGTTTAGTATTTCAAAAGAAGATATTAAATTTAAACCTTAAAACTGAGCTCTTTCAGCCTTTTTTATAGACCATCCTTCATGCTTCATAAGTACTCCTCCAAAAGTAATACTTTTGGTCACAGTGTATATAACGAAAATGGATTTTATATTCTATTATTTCAGAGTTAGTTGCAGTTTCTACTGCCTTATTTCATTTTTTGAAAAATAGATTAATTCTACAAAAAGTTTATTCCAGCTTTATTGAAAAAAATCCACATATTTGTAAATTTAAGAAATGATTTCTTATAACATTGCAAACTTTTAACATTGTGTAAATTTTGTACAATTTGATAAATTGGTATACATCTTTATTGCAATATAATCTACATAAAAATGTTAATACATCTACTATCTCGTATAGTTGCCACTGTTTTTTATGCATGTATCGTAAGGAATTTTAAGATCTACTCTCTTAGCAACTTTTATGTATATAGTATAGTAGAGATAAACTTCAGAGGTCTTGTGGGTTTTGTTCCAGACTGCCTCAATAAAGTGATTATCTCAATAAACTAAGTCAAATTATTATTTTTTTTGGTTTCCCAGTGCATATAAAAAATAGACACTATACTGTACTGTTCAAAAGCATTATGTTTTTAAAGAAAAACAATGTATATACCTTAAGTAAACTAGTTCTTAGTTTTCAGTGGGTCATAATTACTGATCACAGTTCACCATAACAAATACAATAATAATTAAAAAACTTGAAATATTGCAAGAATTACCAACATGTGACAGAGAGACACAAAATGAACAAATGTTGTTAGAAAAATGGTGGCAGCAGACCTCTTTTATACAAGATTGCTATAAACTTTCAACTTGTAAGAATGTGATATATGCAAAGTTTAATAAAGGGAAGCACAATAAAAAAAAAGTATGTATATTTTATTAACTATGATCATCATGCTGTACATTAGATCCCCAAAACTTTTTCATATTATAGTTGCAAGTTTGCACCCTTGGACCACCTTACTCCACCCCAGGTTCACCCCTTGTCAACTCAACTCTAAGTTTCCATTAGTTTTCCTTTTCCTCAGATTCTGTATGTAAGGGATATCATAATACATAAATTAAAAAAATATATAAAATCTTTGAAATATTTCACTTAGTATAATACCTTCAAGATCCATCCATGCTGTTGTAAATGGCGGTATTTCTTAATTTTTCATGGTTAAGTAGTATTCCACAGTATATATTTACCATACTTATTTTATTCATTCATCCATTAATGGATACTGAAGTTATTTCCATCTCTTTCTTAGAGTTAACAATTTTATAATAAACATAAGCGTGCAGATATGTCTTTGAACAGTGACTTCGTTTCCTTTAGATAGATACCTAGAAGTGGGATTACTGAATCATATGGTAATTTTACTTTTAATAATATGAATAATCTCCATACTGTTTTCCATACAAACTTATATCCCTATCACAGTGCATAAGTTCCCCATTTTCCACAATATTTACCAAAATTTGTTAGTTTCAATTTTTTGGTAGTATATATTCTAATATCTTGCTGTGTTTTTCAGAGGTAAACAACAACAACAACAACAACATAAGGACTTTGCCCTGAGTTTTTTACATTGAGCACTTTTTAATGCTCCTGTTGGTCATTTATATAACTTTTTTGAAAGAAAAAAAGTCTATTGAGATCCTTTTGCTATTTTTTTAATTATATATTTTTTTCTATTTGTATCTGTTGGTTATTAACCTCTTTTCAGATAGAAGATTTGTAAGTATTTTCTTACATTCTGTGGATTGTGTTTTCATTCTCTCTCTCTTTTTTTGGCAATGCAGAAACGTTAGTTTGATGTAATACCATTTATTTATTTTTGCTTTTTTTGCTTGTGTTTTTGGTCTGGTATCCAAAAATCTATTGGCAAGACCAATGTTAAGGAGAATTTTTCCTATGTTTTCCTTTAGGAAATTTAGTTTCATGCATCACCTTTAAGTCTTTAATCTATTTCAAGTTAAGACTTATGAGTGATATAAGGTTCCAGTTTCATACTGTTTATGTGATTATTCAGTTTTAAATATCATTTATTGAACAGACTATCTTTACCCATTACATATGTTGGCCCCTGTCAAATATTAGGTGACTGTATGAAAGGATTTATTTCTGGACTCTCAATTCTGTTCTACTTGTTTATTGGTCTGTTTTTATGCCAGTATACTTTATTGTTTTGGGCATGAGGGCTTTGTAGTATAGTTTCAAATCAAGAAGTGTAATCTCCCTTCTTCATTCTTTCTCAGAACTGCTTTGATTATTTGTTGTCTTTTATGTCTCATATAAATTTTAGGATTCTTTACTTACTTCTGTAAAAAAAATAATATTGGATTTTTTTAAAGATTTTTAATTTATTTATTTGACAGAGAGAGATGACAAGCAGGCAGAGAGGCAGGCAGAGAGAGAAGAGGAAGCAGGCTTCCTGCTGAGCAGAGAGCCTGATGTGGGGCTCGATCCCAGGACCCTGGGATCATGACCTGAACCAAAGGCAGCGGCTTAACCCACTGAGCCACCCAGGCACCCCTAACATTGGATTTTTGATAGGAATTGGATTTACAGATGGTTTTCGGTAGAATGGACATTTTAACAATGTTAATTCTTACCATTCATAAATATGAGCTATCTTTCCATTTGTCTATCCTTCAATTTCTTTATCAATGTCATAGTTTATGGAGTACAGATCTTTCATCTTCTTAGTTAAATCTATTCCTAAGTATTTTATTATTTTTGATGCTATTGTGAATTAGATTGTTTTCTTTATTTTTTCAGATAGTTCATCATTAGAGTGTTAAAATGCTCCTGTCTTGTGCTTACTTTGGCAGCACATATACTAAAATTGGAATGATGCAGAGAAGATTAGCGTGATCACTGAACAAGGATGACATGACAAACTGGGAAGCATTCCATATTAAAAAAAATAAAACAAAACAAAATTCTTGTCTTTTATATATTGATCTTGTATTTGGCAGCTTTACTAAATTTGTTTATTCAAATTTTTTTGTGACGTTTTTAAGGATTTTTTCACATGTAAGTTCATGTTATTCAAAAAAAGAAAATTTTACTTCTTTCTTTTTTTTTTTTTTTGGAGTCTCTTATTTCTTTGTGTTCCTTGTTTCTCTGGCTAGGACATCCAGTACTATGTCCAATGAGAGTAGTGAAAGGGGACACACTTGTCTTTCTTCTGATCTTTAAGGGGAAAACTTTCAAACGTTTTTGATTGAATATGAGATTAGCTCTGGGCTTGCAATATGTGTTTTTTCTTTGATGGATTTTTAAAATTATTTTTTAAAATTTTTTATAAACATATAATGTGTTTTTATCCCTAGGGGTACAGGTCTGTGAATCACCAGGTTTACACATTTCACAGCACTCACCATCACTCACCATAGCACCTGCCCTCTCCAATGTCCATACCCCCACCATCCTCTCCCAACACACCTCCCCCCAGCAACCCTCAGTCTGTTTTGTGAGATTCAGTCTTTTATGGTTTGTCTCCCTCCCAATCCCATCTTCTTTTATTTTTCTTTTCGTACGCCCGAAACCGCCTATATTGCATCTCCACTTCATCATATCAGGGAGATCATATGATAGTTGTCTTTCTCAGATTGATTTATTTCGCCAAGCATAATACCCTCTAGTTCCATCCATGTCATCACAAATAGCAGGATTTTATTTCTTTTGATGGCTGCATAGTATTCCATTGTACATATATACCACATCTTATTTATTGATTCATCTGTTGAAGGACACTTAGGTTCTTTCCATAGTTTAACTATTGTGGACATTGCTGCTATAAACATTTGGGTGCATGTGCCCCTTCAGAATGCCACGTTTGTATCTGTAGGGTATATACCCAGTACTACAAGCACTGGGTCATAGGGTAGTTCTATTTTCAGATTTTTGAGGCACATCCACGCTGTTTTCCAGAGTGGTTGCACCAGCTTGCATTCCCACGTACAGTGTAGGAGGGCTGCCCTTTCTCCACATCCTCGCCAGCATCTCTTATTGACTGACTGACTTGTTCATTTTAGCCATTCTGAACGGTGTGAGGTGGTATCTCATTCTGGTTTTGATTTGTATTTCCCTGATGCCGAGTGATGTGGAGCGTTTTTTCATGTGTCTGTTGGCCATTTGGATGTATTTTTTGCAGATATGTCTGTTCATGTCCACTGCCCATTTCTTCATTGGATTATTTGTTTTTAGGGTGTTGAGTTTGATAAGCTCTTTATAGATTTTGGATACTGGCCCTTTATCTGGTATGTCATTTGCAAATACCTTCTCCCAGATAACTTCTGACAGTCATCTTTTGGCTTTGTTAACTGTTTCCTATGCAGTGCAAAAGCTTTTGGATCTGATGAAATCCCAATAGTTCATTCTTGCCCTTGCTTTCCTTGCCTTTGTCGATGTTCCTAGGAAGAAGTTGCTGCTGCTGAGGTCAAAGAGTTTGCTACCTGTTCTCTCCACAAGGATTTTGATGGATTCTTTTCTCACATTATGCTTCTTCATCCATTTCCAGTCTATTTTCATGTATGGTGTAAGGAAATGGTCCAATTTCATTTTTCTGCATGTGGCTGTTCAATTTTCCCAACACCATTTGTTGAAGAGGCTGTCTTTTTTCCATTGGACATTCCTTCCTGCTTTGTTGACGATTAGTTGACCATAGAGTTGAGGGTGTATTTCCGGGCTCTCTATTCTGTTCCATTGATCTATGTCTGTTTTGGGGACAGTTCCCTACTATCTTGATGATGACAACTTTGTAATAGACCTTGAGGTCTGGAATTGTGATGCCATTAACTTTGGCTCTCTTTTTCAATATTCCTCTGGCTATTCGAGGTATTTTCTGGTTCCATATATATTTTAGGATTATTTGTCCCATTTCTTTGAAATAAATGGATGGGATTTTGATAAGGATTGCATTAAATGTATAGATTGCTTTAGGTAGCATAGACATTTTCACAATATTTGTTCTTCCAATACAGGAGCATGGAACATTTTTCCATTTCTTTGTGTCTTCTTCAGTTTCTTTCATGAGTACTTTAGAGTTTTCTGAGTATAGATTCTTTGTCTCTTTGGTTAGGGTTATTCCTAGGTATCTTAGGGTTTGGGGTGCAATTGTAAATGGGATTCACTCCTTAATTTCTATTTCTTCAGTCTTGTTGGTTTAAAAAAATGCAACCAATTTCTGTGCATTGTTTTTTTATCCTGACACTTTACAGAATTCCTATACAAGTTATAGCAGATTTGGAGTGGAGTCCTTTAAGTTTTCCACATACAGTATCATATCATCTGAAAACAGGGATAGTTTGACTTCTCTTTTGCCAATTTGGCAAAATTTGGATGCCTTTAATTTCTTTTTGTTGTCTGATTGCTGAGGCTAGGACTTCTAGTATGATGTTGAATAGCAGTGGTGATAAAAGACATCCCTGCCGTGTTCCTGACCTCAGCAGAAAAGTATTCAGTTTTTCTCCGTTGAGAATGATATTTGCAGTGGGTTTTTCATAGATGGCTTTGATAATATTGATAATATGTGCCCTCTATCCCTACACTTTGAAGAGTTTTAATCAGGAAGGGATACTGCACTTTGTCAAATGCTTTTTCAGCATCTATGGAGAGTATCATATGGTTCTTGTTCTTTCTTTTATTGATGTGTTGTATCACATTGATTGATTTGCAGATGTTGAACCAACCTTGCAGCCCTGGAATAAATCCCACTTGGTCGTGGAGAATAATCCTTTTAATGTACTGTTGAATACTATTGGCTAGTATTTTGGTGAGAATTTTCGTATCTGTGTTCATCAAGGATATTGGTCTGTAGTTCTCTTTTTTGATGGGATCCTTGTCTGGTTTTGGGATCAAGGTGATGCTGGCCTCAGTAAAAAAGAGTTTGGAAGTTTTCCTTCCATTTCTATTTTTTTTGGAACAGTATCATGAGAATAGGAATTAATTCTTCTATAAATGTTTGGTAGAATTTACCTGGGAAGCCATCTGGCCCGGGGTTTTTGTTTGTTTGGAGATTTTTGATGACTGTTTCAATCTCCATACTGGTTATGGGTCTGTTCAGGTTTTCTATTTCTTCCTGGTTCAGTTGTGGTAGTTTATAAGTCTCTAGGAATGTATCCATTTCTTCCAGATTGTTGAATTTGTTGGCGTAGAGATGCTCATAGTATGTTCTTATAATTGTTTGTATTTCTTTGGTGTTGGTTGTGATCTCTCCTCTTTCATTCATGATTTTATTTATTTGGGTTCTTTCTCATTTATTTTTGATAAGTCTGGAAAGGGGTTTATCAATCTTATTAATTCTTTCAAAGAACCAGCTCCTCCTTTCGTGGATTTGTTCTATTGTTTTTTTGTTGTTGTTGTTGGTTTTTTGTGGTTTTTGTTTCTTTGTTTCTTTGTTTCTCTTTCATTGATTTCTGCTTTGATCTTTATTATTCCTCTTCTTTTGCTGGGTTTAGGCTTTCCTTGTTGTTCTTTCTGCAACTCCTTTAGGTGTAGGGTTATGCTGTGTATTTGAGATCTGAGAGAGAAGCGTGGTTGCACACGTCTGTCACTGTGTTCCCCAGGAGCAAATCTGGGGATGGTGCAGCACGCCGCCCCCAGAGAAGAGAAGGAGCCGTTGGCCTTGTGGTCAGGAAAAGGTCGGGAAGCAGGATAGCCTGCCGTGGCAGGAACAGCAGGCCGGTGGCAAGACAAGTGTCACCCGCTCCCTGTGCGGAGAGACGAAGCCTGGCTGCTAAGGAGACATGAGGGGACGACAAGGGAAGGGACGTGTGCTCCACTTTGAGGAAAGAGTCTGGGCAAAAGGCAGGCCTGTCCTGTGCCTCTGGTCCCAAGGGGACAGCACCTGTCCGTAGGGCAGACTTGGGCTTGCTACCAGGCGCCATACCCGGAACTCGCAGAAACAGCTCCCTCGAGAAACGGGCAGTCAGATGTCATCTTCCTCCAAGATGTGACAGCGTTTTCGGTGGCAGGGGGTTTGCCGAGGAAGGAGTGGGGACAATCCCCCAAAGCTCCCCATTCCAGTGAACGGGCGGTGTTCAGGGATCCTGTCACCTCTCCTCTCCTGAGGGGAAAGAACTGGCCTTGTCGGCGAGTCCGCCTGAGGGCCAGTGCCAAAGGCCAAGCGTTGCCTACACTGGGAGATGGTAGTGTGCATTGAGTGCCATCCTAGGCCACACACACTGCTGCAGGGTTGTGGTTGTGTCTGCTTAGTTCGGCCTGGCAGGGTGAACCCAGGACGCGAACTTGGAGCCTGGGAAAGCAAGGCCCAAGAGGGACCAGCTCTTCCGCAGCTATTCTTCCCTGACTCGACAGAGGGAACACCCAAAGCCTTGCTGAGGAAGCAGCAGCGAAGTGCCATTCGCGCCAAGCTGAAAACTTCTGCGAAAGCATAGCAGTCGCTGGGAAATCAGAGTCGGTTCTGTGGGCTGCTGTTGCTGCTTGCCTTAGCCTAGTATTCACAGCACGGCGAGAGAAACCCTCATAGAGCGAAAGCCTCTTTGCCCGGGCATCCCCTGTGGGAAAGCACAGCATTCTTTGGGAAATCAGAGTCGGGTCTGTGGGATGCTGCTGCTGCTTGCCTGAGCAAGACTCTACAGCATGGTGTAATAAACCCGCATGGAGCGAAATCCTCTTTGCCTGGGCATCCCCTCTACCTGAGAGAGAACCGTGGTTGCGCCTGTGGAAAGAGCCTTAAGGAAAAGGACATGTCTGTCACTGCGCTCCCCAGGTGCCTGTCTGGGGAAAGTGCAGCACGCTGCCCCAGGAGAAGAGAAGGAGCCCTTGGCCTTGTGGTCGGGAAACGGTCACGAAGCTGGAGAGCCGGCCCTGGCAGGAACAGGGGGCCGGTGGCAAGACAACTGTCACCCGCTCCCTGTGCAGAGAGATGAAGCCTGGCTGCTAAGGAGACACGAGGGGACGATTGGGCAGGGGAGCGTGCTCCAATCTGAGGAAGGAGTCTGGGCAGAAGGAAGGCCTTTCCTGTGCCTCTGGTCCCAAGGGGACAGCATCTCCTTGGCCACCTGTCCAGAGGGCAGATGAGGGCTTAGCACATGGATATGTGTGTGCACACATGTGCACATGCATGACACTCAAAAAATTGTTCCCTGATATTAACTTTATCAGTGCACTTTGCATCCACCACCAATTGGCTGTTTTGTCACGAACTGATTAAAGCAGAACTGTCAAGTGAGGAACTTCAAAGCCAAAGCATTAAGTGCTTTGAAAAACCAGCACCTGGGAGGATTTGTCTCAGCATCTGTGATTAGAAGGCAGCAAAAAGAGACTTTGGGGACACAGTTCACCCCTTCATGAAGCAGCCATTCAGAACTTTCTCCGAAGGGCTAATGCCTAATCTTCCAAAGACCAGCAAGAACAAGCTTATGGTCTGTTAAAATCAGATTTTTAAAAGATTTTTATTTATTTATTTGAGAGAGAGAGAGAGAGTGAGAGAGAGAGCATGAGAGGGGAGAAGGTCAGAGGGAGAAGCGGACTCCCCATGAAGCTGGGAGCCTGATGCAGTCCTTGATCCTGGGACTCCAGAATCAAAATCAGATTGATTGACTCAATACAGTCAGGGAGGACAGTCCTCAGGAGTCACAGAATGCTGGTTGCCATGAGGGAGGAGTCTTCTACAAAGTCTGGGCTCTCACAGAAGGAGTCTGAAGCACGTGTATGGAAAGCAGAGGTCAGTTCTGGATTAGAAGCTCTTTCTGAGGGGAAATGAGTAGAAGCAGGGATTAACCAGGACTTGGACTCTGCTTTATTCAGTTCAAGTTGCTGCAACAAATGATGACAGACTGGGTGGCTGAAACAGCAAAACATGTACTATTCCTTGCAGTTCAAGAGACTGAGAAGTCCAAAAGCAAGATCCTGGGACATCTGATATCTAGCAAGAGACTGCTTCATTATCTATAAATGCCCATATTTCTGTTGTAGACTTGCATGGATGACAGCTGGCAGAACAATCTCTCAGGTCGTTTCTCAGAAGTGCTTTTATCTCATTCACAAGTGTTCCAATCTCATGACCTCACCACCTCTCAAAGCCCGTACCTCCTGATGGCACTCCTTGAGGGTCAGGGCTTCAACATCTGAATTGGGACAAGACACAAACATTCAGTCCATTAGCAAGTGTTGTCATGAGGACAGCGTAGCTTATCAACTGGGTATCCCCAGGAATCCATGGGACTAGCAAAGCAGAATCTGGGAGTGTCACTGGTAGGAAAGCAGGAGGTCCCCAAGAGACAGTCCTCATAGCATTTTACAGAGACAGCAGGACCCTTGAGAAACAATAGTTTCCGTGACCCATACACCAGCCTTTATCTATGCCTGTCCTCCCTGCTGGATTCACAGCAAGCCTACTTCTTTCTTTTCCAGTACAAATGGATTTCCACTCTCTGAATCCTGATGAATTTTTGCTCTTTTGCAGTTAGTAGGTTGTCCCTCAGGATTCTGCATGTCTGCATTTGCAATCGTGGAAACTGCCAAAGGTCTAGGGACCTGCATGGCAGAAACCGGCCTCTACCACTATTGCCCAAGGTAGGGACTCTGGTCCCTTGAGCGTCCTGTGCTGCTGTCAAAGGTCTGTGTGCATTGGCTTATTGTTTTTTTTTTTAATGTAATTGCTTATACGTGTGTTTCATCATGCTCAAGTGGCCTTTCTGTGAAAAAGTGGCCAAGCTACACCTAGAAGTCACTGAAGAAAGTTCTAAGAACTCCTGGTTAGTATGAGGCTAGAGAGAGAGAGAGAAAGAGAGAAAAGAAATCTGCCTCTCTGCATTTTGCAAGTCCCTGGGCAAAATCTGTTGGCTGTGCACTCCTCACACGAAGATTCCAGGCAGGGAGACCCTCCTGAGCCTCATCTCCCTGAGTTCCTCTTCTAGGAGCAATCCCTAGTTTGAGACCAGGGTTAGCGAAAATAGAGCAGCAAAGCAGGGTCCAGAAGGAAGGACTGCCACAGACCATGGAGCACCAGGGGGACAGGCTGGTACCTCCTCACAGTTGGGGTACAAATGGGCCTCAGCTCAGCAGGTATAGGGGTGCCCTTGGCCCCTCTGGTGGGCTTTGCAGTGCCCCAATCTCAGGAAGAAAAAAGGCTGGCTCAGGTGACTTATTTTTGACTGGGAAGGAGCTGACAGCAATGGAAATAAACAAGTAGGGAATGATGTTGGAAAGTTGGAGGGTTTGTCCTTTATATCTCAGCTTTCTCTCCTATCTTCCCTTGCTTTGTAGTGTGTTATCAAAGAAGGTTTTGGCATGATATTCCTGTTCACTGATTAACTCTTGAGCTGTGTATTTTCTGCTGTTCAGCTCATCTGGTGAATTCTTTTACTGTAGAAAGTATCTTGCCCTTGCAAGGGCAAGGGCAAGACCTGAGAAATCCCAGAGATTTCAGCTTGCCACCCAGAAGGAAACCAGGCTATTTGGAATGCTGGAAAGGATTCAGAGTAGGGGAAATCGTCTTGGACATCTGAGACCACCCCCACATTCAGCGGTCCCCTGGACACAAACCCAGACCTTGACACTGATCCTGAACCATGCTCTCAACTCAGACCCCTGTGATCCTCGCCACAGTGCTTTCAGATCAGTGCAGCCATGCCCATAGGCACAAACTCTTAAGCCTAGATTCTGTCCTGAGAGGTCTGTCCCCGAAGGCCTGGCTCCAAAGCCTCAGAGATTGGGGACAGTGAGGAACACCATAGGACTCACCCTGCCACCCTGAAAGGAACCATGCCATTTGGAACTCCAGAAAGGATTCAGAGGAACTGAAATCTGCATTCCTACCTCTGGACACCCCCATATTCAGCAGGCCACTGGATGCAAACCTGGAGCTTGACACTCACCCTGAATAAATCCCTCGACTGCCCCCTCCCCCAGAAAGATGGACAGAGTGCTGGCAGATCGGGCCTGCCATGTGGTGGGCCCTAACCATAACCTTTGGTTTGGTTTGGTTCTCAGGATTCTGACCCCAAAGGCCTTGCAGTAGGTGCCCTACAATTTGGGGACACATGGGCAATACCAGAGAACTCAGCCTGCTGCCCAGAAGGAAACTGTGCCATTTGGAACTCCGGAAAGGATTCAGAGGAGCAGAAATCTGCATGCCTAGCTGAGGACACACCCACACAGAGCTGACTCCTGGACACAAAGCCAGAGCCAGACACTCACCCTCACATCCACTGTCAACTCAGCCACCCAGACAGCTCTCCATGGGGTCTTCAGGTCAGTCCTGCCATGTCCCTGGTTCCTAACACTAACCCTTGGATGGGTTCTGTAATGATGTCCTCATTTCAGGTTATGTGGTGGTTCTGCAGGACATTGTCCTGGTGTGGGATCAAACACACTGAAGCATCCCGTGTGAAGTGGCAAACGTGGTAAAGAAATGATGGCTGGGGTATCTGAGTGTGGACCCAGCACGTATTTGTGCTGCTATAACAAGCTGACTGCACTTTGAAATCACCACAGAAGAAATGAATCTTCCAAACATCCATGTTAGCATGACGACACGGAAGCAGAGAGAATATCAGACTTTGGGATGGAGTCCAAGCCCTCCCAGATCCAGGTCACCCAACATGGATAGGACACATGTTAGCAAGAGACTCGTGGGAAAATTAAATCATGGGCCCCTGTATCTCAGGTGCAGTAGAAGCAGTGGATTTGGAATTTCAGTTTTTCCACAACGTTCCACCACAAGCTGGTTAGAACTGTGCAAAGCAGGAAGGGAAGCCCCAGTAAAGTGGACTGGGGATGCCAGAAGGGGAGGCTGGAAGGGGGCGCCTGCTGCTCAGTGCCCATTACAGACTCCACATTGCAATCCCCCACAGGAGAGACTCACCAATTCCAGGCCCCACACGGGAAGCTGGCGGTTCATCTCCTGACTTTTTGTAGGAGCTTTGCAGCTCAGCTGGTGAGAATTCTCCATCACCCTGCCTTTCTCCAAGGGACTTTCCTTCAAGCACCCTTCCCAACTTCTTCCTCCTCCATGAAATAATGTTCCTCTCCTTTGTTTCTCGCACTTGCCCGTGATGGGACCTTAGCTTGCTCAGCCCAGACTGCCATTCTCTGCTCTTCCCAATTAAATCCATGCTGCTGGTCAAATAACTGGCAGATTGAGTTTAAGGCCAATCGAACAAATAAATTCAAGATCTTGCAAGGAACAAAATCAATATGCACAAATTAGTGGCACTCCTACGTGCTCGGAAGGAACCATCAAAAAGAGACTGCTGAGAACGATCTCATTTACACCTGCATCCAAGACAGCAAGATACCCAGGAGGCCCCTGAACCAAGAAGGTGACAGACCTGTCATCTGACAGCCCTGCAACAATGACGACAGACAGGGAGGGGTACACACGGAGATGGGGAGGGACTGTGCTCAGGGTAGAACCCACACTGGGAAAATACCTACTCTCCCCAAAACCGTCTACAGAGTCCTCACTCTGGCTCCCGAATTTCCAGACTCGGCGCAAGCCTGGAGTGGGTGTGGACACGGGAAGGACCCCGCAGGGCTGAGGTGGGGAGAGCACAAGCACCGAAGAAGGCAGACGCTCCCTGACTGCAGACCATCTGAGGAACCCCAGGAACCGAATCCGCGAGCACACAAACACAGACGAGGACCGAGGAGCACCCGAGCCCAGAAAGGGGGGACCCCACAGCCCCGCGCACAGCACAGCAGGAGGCCACGTCTCCTCACACAAAACGACGGAAGCCCCAGTGTCTACACAGGGCGCCCTTCCTCTGTGGGGTCCTGAGACCACGAACCCCTTGACAGTCCACTCAGCTGGCTTCTCCTCAGCTCCTCCAGCATCTGGTCCTTAGGAGGTTGGACTGCTGGCAGTGTGGTCGCGTCCTCCACAACGGGTCCGGTCAGTGTGGATGCAGAGCCACACCCTCCTCAGCTTGTCCTGTCAGGGTGGGAGGCGCCCCACATTCTCCAGAAGTCTCCACAGTGGGTCCTGAAGAGGGGGGGCTCTGGTCCCAGCTGTGGCTGTGCAGCCTGGGCTCAGGGCGGGAGCTGGGGTCTGGCACCCTCTGCAGGCGGTGGAAGGCAGTGCAGGACTGTGGGAGCTCACCCTTCAGTGGAAGGTCCTGCTCCCTCCTGGGGTCCAGTTGAAGCCATTTCATTCCGGAAATTCAAGCTGCATGGAGCCCAATACCCCCCAACATCCCCCCAAATAGCTAAGGAACAATGAATTGGAAACAATGTGGAATTACAAAAGTCCTTGACCCAAACAGTGTCACTGAACATGGCCCTGATGCAGACCCACACTCTGACCTCAACTTGGTCTTAAGCCTGGACCCTACCCTAAAACAAGACCCTAACCCTAGCCCCCAACCCAAACAATGTTCACAAGAATCAAGAGGTAGAAAATGCAAATATCCATCAATGGCAAGTGCATAAGCAAAGTGTGGTGAAGGGTTTGAATTTGGGTTCAGGTTCAGGTTTTAGTCAGAGTTCTAGATCAGGCTTTGGGTTTAGTGTTAGGGTGAGGATTTAGAGTGAAGGACAAGGGAACAGAGTTATAGTTTAGGGATTTAAGTTTATGATTTAGGCTTTAAGACTCAGGGCTTATGGGATAAAGTTCAAGTTCAAATTTGGGGTTTGACTTCATGCTGAGATTTGGGTTCAGGATTCATGTCTTGGAGGTCTGGTTTAGGGTTTGGGTTCGTGGTTCAGGGCTTGGATCCAGGGCTCAGGTACAGGCTTTGGGTTCCATTCCAGGTTTGGGATTCAGGGTTCTAGTTTGGGCTTTAAGGTCAGCTTAGGTTTCAGCATTGGTAGGGTTTAATGTTAGGTTTAGGGATGACACATTTTCTTCAGTTGTCATCATGGACAAAATAATTCTATCTGAAGTTTCTAAGTCAGAAATGTATTTCATCTGGGGGCGCCTGGGTGGCTCAGTTTGTTAAGCCTCTGCCTTGGGCTCAGGTCATGATCTCAGGGTCCTGGGATCAAGCCCTTCATCAGACTCTCTGCTTGACGGGGAGCCTGCTTCCCCATCTTTCTCTCTGCCTGCCTCTCTGCCTACTTGTGATCTCTGTCTGTCAAATAAATAGAATTAGTAAAAGCTATTATATGATCTTTTACAAACCATTTCCTATCTTTGCATTCTCATGTGCCAAGACAGACAGGGATTATTTAAAACCCTGAAGAGAGTGCTCTTGCTTTTAAATTGCCTGTAACCTTCGTGTAATAGATTTATGATTGATGATAGATTTAGTTAAAATATAACTATTTAAAATATTTACTCTCAGTAAACGATTTCAACCTATGCTCATTTAAGTAACTTGGTGCATAATCCCTTTTCTATTAAACCATAGTGCAAGGACCAATGCCGCGTATCCGAGAGAACCCCAAGCTATTTTTCTAGAATGGCCATATGCGTATATATCAGGCGTCCTGTTTTCACTCCCTTTGTGGAGCACCTACCCTGGAGGTCATGTAATAACCAATGACCAAAAAAAACAAACGAAACCCCAAACATCCAGGTCGAAGTGCCATCCCTGCCTGGAGTGGAGGAGACTGCTCAGACAGATCCCAGGCAGGCATCTCAGCCCAGGCCTGTGCTGGGGAAGCTGGATCCTGGCTTTGGGCGCAATCTGGAAGCCAGCAAACTGACCCAAGTGTGCTGCCGGCGTTTAAGACTGATGATCTATTCGCAGCCAGGCTGCACGTGGACACCCGCTCAGGGAGCCAGGCTAGGAGTCTGCCCAGCTCAGGCGCTGGCAATGCAGTAGCCTGCCAGGGCTTAGCCCCGCACCCCAGCCAGGGCTCAGGTTTCAGGAGTGAGGGGGCGGGGCCGGAGCAGAGAAGGTTCTTTGCTTATTTCCAAAGCTGGAAGTGAGCTCTCAGAGGACTCAGGAGGGAGGGGGGCGGGGGCGGGGCGGGGGCGGCCTGAAGAAGGGGCTTTGCTAATTGCCCAGGCGGGAAGGAGGGGCGCACAGCGCCAGGGTGCTGTGCTGCAGGCCATTCGGGACTGCAGGACACACCATACTCGCTGCCCCTGCGCTCCCACGCTGCAGCCTAGCCCTGGACGCCGCGGTGTCCTGTTCCAGATCCCGCTGCCTGCTGCCCCTCCCCGCCCCATGGCTTCTCTGGAGGACCCTCTGCTCACAGGTAAAGTGACACCGCGAGGCGCCCTCACCTGAAGCAGAAAACTCAGGACAGGAGCAGGGTGTGGTGTGGTCGGGGCCCAGCCTCCGGCCAACCCCAGGGCACCAGGACCACCCGGGACGCCACGCCACACCCTGTCCGCAGGGGGTCGGGCCAGGACAGCGCCACAGGAGGCACCCCCCACCCCCGCCAGCGGGCAGGTTAGCCCCCATAGTTGGACACTCCCACGCGCCTGTCAGAGCCTCCTGCCATTCCCAGGGCACCCAGAACCCAGAGAGTGAGGCCTTGGGTGCTTTCTACTGACAGATTCAAGGCAAGTTTTCGACTTTGGGACTCAGAGTTAACATAGTTTTCATTTGTGATTATTATTTTTGTGTGGGGGCCATAGGTTTCCTTTTGACCTATGGTTGTTTTCACTCCCGGTTCTGAAGAAGCCCCTAAATCCTAACCCTGTTGAGGACTCCGAAAGCTCTCAGAGCAGCAGTGCTGGTGGACAGTGTGGACACATGGTTTGGTTTCTCCTCTGGCCTGCTACTGTGGCAGCCCTGCTCTGTCCTCCGCAGACTTCAGAGCAATATCTGAACAAGTGGAGAAGCGACCAGGGGATCAGGAAGGTGGCCACCGAAGAGTGACTTCTCTGGAGGGTGGCTGAGCTAGCAAGTGAGCATGTTAGTCCAGCTCTGCCTGCATTCAGTATGGAGCTGAACAGGAGCCAGGGAAGGGGAGGAGGAGCAGAGAGCAGGGACAAAGGAACCAAAGAGGAGATTCAGATGAAGGGAAGTAATGGGGAGGAAAGAGAAGAAACTCTAGAAGACAGGCATGTAGAAAGGAAAAGGGATGAAGTGGGCATTGGGAAAGGGCACCACCAGGGAAGGAGAGAGGGGAAAGAAAGAGGGAGGAAGAGAGGAGAGGGGAAAGGGAGAAGGGAGGAGTCAGCATGCCAGGGCTCCCCCTGCATCTGAAGAAGAGGTGGCTGGTCCAGCTTGTCAAACAGGGTGTTCACTCTTTGGTCCCAATTTCTGCTCCCAGTGCTACTGGGCTTTTCAAGGAAGGCAGGCTGTCCCTTGGGACCTACTGGAGCCCACTGGAGCCTACAGGAGGGTGGGAGAGGTAAGATGACACCAGGTCCTGTCCTGAGCTGCTCCCAGCCACCAGCCTCACCACATGGTGCAAGAGGGACCCCAGAACAAAGGAAGGACACAGGCCAGCATGTCTGCTGGTGGCCCTGGGCACTTAGCTCATCGCAGTGAACCACACTGCCTCCTCAACCCACGCTTTCAAAGCCTCCTTCTTCGTTTCTGGCTTTCATGTCTGTAGGAACATGAGCCAGATCTAACTCATCTCCGACAGACAATTCTGACTCACCCCGTGTCAGATTTTTATGAGTGGCTGTAATACAGTAAGATAGCAATGCTCCAACAAACGGACTGTTTCCTCCCACTTGACCTCAACATTCTTATACATTTTCTTAGCGAAAACATCTTGTCTCCTTCCATTAAGCTCATAACGTGGTCTAATAGTATACATGCGCCTTCGTTAGATGCGAAGCGATACAGAGGTCCTTTTTTTTTTTTTAAATTTTACAAGGCAAAGTCAGTGAACACATCCAACTTGATGAATACGTCTCTAAAATGTCAATCCAGGCAAAGCTTTTTCTGCCTACAGTTTGGAACCTACGTAGTGACATTTTTAAAATGCTTTCAGTCCATCAGTGAGGCTCTTAGAAGCTAGCCAGGGCTTACTACGTGCCAGGCACTGTGTCAGGTGTTGGAGCTAAAGGGAAGGAGAGCTTGGAGGCTGGCTGGGGAGGGACATCCATGACACAACGACAGCTAGAAACGGAGGCCAGTGCTAGAAAAGAAAGAGCAGGCTGCATGGAGAGTGTGTACCATGGGGCTTGTGAGCTCACGAATAAGTGGGAGTAACTGGAGTGGGGAGATGGGGGAGAGAAGAGGGTCTTCCCATCAATGGGAATCACCTGTGCTTGGAGGCAGGTGCCATGAGAGGTCTCCACAGGAAGAAGGAGGCAGTGTGGTTGAAGGGCAGAGAGATGGGGCAGAACAGGCATCAGTCAGTTGGAGGGGTATGAAGAGACTGATGGGAGGATTATGGGTGCCTTTGGAGGACTGAGAATTTGTTAGAAGATCAGTGCAGATTTCTATGGAGACAAATGCCAGGAACTGATAGGTCTTTGAAAGGTCACTCTGGCTGCCTTTTGACAAAGGGGTTGGTAAAAGGCACTTGCAGGTGTGAACACACCAGGTGGGAGGTGAGTGCAGGAAATCAGGTGAGGGAGCATGGGAACTTGGTCCGGGGGTATATAAGGGAGAATAGCCTTTAAGGAGTTCCACAAATTGGCACCAGCTGTGGCTTCATTACAGAGCTGGAAGGGGGAGGTGGGTGTGTCCTGGAGGTTACAGAAATTACATGAGAAAGAGAAGTCTTTTTAGATCTCTTTTTCAACTAGAGGAACTCTCACCTTATTGATAGAATTCCAGAGTGGGATCCAATGATATGAGGACATCTTTGAAATGTCTGAATATGTTCTTCGACATCTTTGCAAGTGACGAGGAGACCTTGGCCTTAGGAGGCCTTGGCCCTCTTTTTAGCCAGAAAGATTTCACCTACAGATTTGGGTTCTCCCTTTTAAAGTCAAGGAGTCAGTCCTTCCAAAGGACACCTCCTATCATTTTACCCTCTCATCATACCTCACGTGCTGGCATCTCCAAGAACCTCTGTTCCAGTTGAGAGTATCCACTTTGGCCGGGCTGGTCTTGCCAAGACCACCACCACAGGAAATCTAGAGCCTATAGTGCTATTAATAACATCATCTAAGACTGTGTTTGCTGCCCTCATAGCCTCTTCCCACCATGACTCACTGAAGCTTTTTACACATTGTATCCATTAAGCTATAGTTCCCAAAGCTCATCTTCTCTAGTGCCATTAATTTTTAGGGGACCAGGCAAACCTTAAACTTGTTCCCCCACAATCTCTTTGAATGCCTTTCACCATGATCCTTGAATGAGATCTGACCACTGCTGGTACCTAACACTTCTTGGCACCTTGTCTTTTAGGTTCTTGGAAGAGGAGGTGGCTATGGAGGTGAGTGGGGATGAGAGTGGGAGGTTTTCTCCCTTCACTTCCCTTTTTGCATTTTTAAATAATGGGTTTTGAGGGGGAGGGAAAGGTTAACCAGACCATTTATTTTCCATCTCCCATCGATAAAATGTTTACCACTCCCCACTGGAAGAATTTAGATCTTTCGTTTGAATCTCCAAGAAAATCTCCCAAACTCAGACCACCACCATGTGGATTCAGCCATCTTCTGATTCACCTCCAAATTGTCTCCTCCTAACTGCTCAAGCCACAGGTTAAGGGCGAAATGTTCAATGCCCAAGCAATATAGTGGGGGACACGTTTATCTAAGCAATTGCATGCAGCTCTCTATCTGCATACAGGGGGTCTCTACCAAGCCTTTCCAACCTCAGCAAAACATGACAAAGCCCCAGCAATCTGGGGTATATATCATTCATTCATTCCTGTGTTCAACACTCATGGCGGATCCCCACCAAGACAGTGGGAGAGCAAGGACTGGAAAATCCTGGAAGCTGAAGTCTGAGGAGGATGTCAAATTCAAGTCAGAGATGAAAGAAACATCTGGACTCGATCCTCAGGTACATGCAGTATTCTGAACTGAGGCTAGAACCAGAGACCATTCTAATGAAAGGCCTCTATAGGTGGGCTCTCACAGGTGGGCTCCAACTCAGTTTCGTGTATATTCATTCATGAAATAGCTCTTCGGGTCAACATGCAGAAGAAAACCATTTCAGAAAACTGACAATGAGGAGAGGAAAGGGAACCAGAAGGCTTGTGAATGGGGAGAGAGGAGAAGCCAGGGCAGAAAACCAAGAATCCCTCCCTGCCCTTCTTGCTGCCAGGGAGGTCTGAGGGACTAGTTTCCACTGGGATCCCAAGTCCAGAACAAAAGCAGCGGGGCCACGGTGGGGGAGGGAAGAGGGTCCTCAGCACGGGCGCATGGGGCTGCCAAAAGATGGCGGCTAGCGCGCCCGCTGGCGAGGGGCACCTCGCAAGGCGCTGTCCCCAGCCCGACCCCATGAGGACCCGGGTTTGGCGCAGCGTCCGGGGTGGTCCCGGTGCCCTGGGGTTCGCGGGAGGCTGGGCCTCCACAACCCCCCTCTCCGCCCCCAGGTCGGGTCCGCGCTTTCTGCTCCAGGTGAGGGCGCGGCGCGGTGTCACTTTACCCGTGTGTAGAGGGTGGTCCGGAGAAGCCTTGGGGCGGGGAGGGGCAGCAGGCAGCAGGAGCGGGACAGCGAGGCCTCACAAGGGAGCGCACGGGCGCCGAGTCCGGTGGGTCCTGCCATCCCGACTGGGCCGCAGCACAGCACCACGGCGCTGCCCGCCCCTCCTCCGCCAGCCCCTCCACCTCTTCCCAGACTCTCAGCCACATCCTCTGTGAGCTCACTTCCAGCTTCGGCAATTAGCAAAGCCCTTATCTGCCCCGCCCCCACCCCTCCCTCCTGAGGCCCCGCCCTGGCTGGGGCGCGGGGGAAGCCCCGGGGGCTGCAAGCTTTGCCAGCGCTGGAGCTGGGCAGCCTCCTAGCCTGGCTCCTTGAGCGGGTGTCCACCCGCGGCCTGGCTGCAAAAAGATCATCAGTCCTGTTAACCCTGGCTGCACTCTCCCGTCAGTTTGCTGGCTTCCTGATTGAGCCCAAAGCCAGGAACCAGCTTCCCCAGCACAGGCCTGGGCTGAGATGCCTGCCCAGGATCTGTTTGAGCAGTCTACTCATCTCCAGGCAGGGATGGCACTTCCACATGGATGTTTGGGTTTTTTTATTGTTTTTTGGTCATTGGTTATTATTACATGACCTCCAGGGTAGGTGCTCCACAAAGGGAGTGAAAACAGGATGCATGATATACCCCTCACCTCCCATGCTGTCTTTCTCTTAAATAATAAGCACTGCTGAACTATCTGAGATTCTGTACCTTCTCTCCAGCCATGAACCTATCACTGTCTTTAACTCTTGAAAACTTCATTAGACAAATTAATGTGGTGAAGGAAGCAATATGAGAAAGCCTATTAATCTGATGAGCATGGAACTGAACAAACCCTATAGATACTTTCCCTTTGATTTCTAGCCTATCAATACCTACAGTGAGTCACATACACTCAAGATTATTGTTTTTATTGTATACTTCATATATTCATTGATTTTGGACTCGTTATCATTTTGTTGAAGTGTTAAACTATGGTAATAAACAAACTTTTAATTAACTTTTCCTCCTATGATACAAATATAACTTGCACTTGAGCTTTAGCTAATGTTATGTTCTAAAATTGCCAAAACAAAATGATCAAGGTTTCTAGATTATTTACTGTATTTTCTACTATATAATATTGTTCTATCTCTTCTGTATAAAGAAAATGAATGCTTGGGGCTCTTGGGTGGCTCAGTGCATTAAAGCCTCTGCCTTCTGCTCAGGTCATGATCCCAGAGTCCTGGGATAGTGTCCCACATCAGGCTCTCTGCTCAGCAGGTACCCTGCTCCCCTTCCTTTCTCTCTGCCTGCCTCTCTGTCTACTAGTGATCTCTGTCTGTCAAATAAATAAATAAAATCTTTAAAAAAAGAAAATGAATGCTTCATAACTAAATGAATGTTTTACTGAACAAATTAAATATGGCAATAGCATTTTATTTTATCATGCTTCACATATTAAACAATAATATTATATCACTAGTCTCCAAATAATCTACTCGCATAGTCATTTCAAAGCTTTTAGTAAAAGAATTCTTCCTCCTGATTGTAGTATAAAAGCCACAGAAATATACAGAAGACTCCTAGGATAGAAAGTTAAATCCAGTTATCCGTGATGCCTTGAGTAGGACCTGACCTATGTATGTCCTGGGATGCACTAGTAACTGTTACATGTGATAGGATTATATTTAATATATACAGTTTCATTTACTTCACAAAGGACATATAAATTTGAGAATAAAATATTGGGTGAATCTATAAAGTCTATATTTATTTGTAACTAATGTGGTAGAATTAAGATGTTAATTTGAAAAAAAAATTCGTTGAACACATACACATATTCAATTGTTTTTATATATATAAACAGCATTATTTATTTATTTAAATAAATGCATTGTCAGTAAAATCCATTTACTTATCAATCATAAGGGTAATTTTAAGTACTAAGAATAAGAAATATGTGAAAAGATAAGTGTTCAAGAGTGCAGTTTGTGGTAATTAATACAATATGATAGGCTCATAAAAATGATATATTACTTGAACTTAAAAGCTTCTATAATTAAGCGATGACCACTTGAAATTTGTAATTAGTCTTGCTGCAGTTTTTCCTTGCACTTATTGCCCTTCCCCAGAAGTTCATTAAGAATTTCTGTGAATGTCCTTATGTTTAATCTCATTCATAGATTCCACTACTGCTCAAAAAACAAAGCCAAAAAGAGAGGTAACTCTATGTGGCACTCCTTCCACAAGCAATACATTCATAAATAATTAAAAAGCTCTCTACTTCATTTGTTACCCATTCAGCTGATAATTTAAATGAGTTACTGAGGCCATTTTATCAGCACTTTTAATAGAATGCGACTCAGAAACTTCACAGTGTTATTTAAGAAGAAATGCTCACGTGTTAAGGTTTTTATTTTTTTTAAATCACCAAATAATTTTCAAATATTAAAAGCAAATGTCTCCTTTTCCTCCAAGTTTCCTTGCTATGTCAAAGTTACAAATAAATACATTAAAATCGTATTTTGAGTAGTAGATAAAAACAAAAGTTTTGAAACTGTCTGTGGGTTGAGTGTCTGGGTTAACTTGTATAAATATCTAAACTCAATGTATTTAGACTTTATTACATGGTTTTTTTTAGACTATTTAAAATTACATGCTCAGATAATGACAACATTATTTTATTCATTTTAATAAATAAATTATTTTAATAATTATGTTTAGATATTTATTTATTAAATTAATGATTTAATATTTAATAATTAAATTTGAAATATTTTAAATTCTAAAAATATTTATTTAATTAAATTGATATATTTAATATAAATATTTAATAAATTATTTAATCATTATTATAATTATGCAATACATTATGTATTGTGTAATAATTGCATTTTAATAAATAAATAAATGTATTATTTACATTATTTTATTATATTTTATTTAGTTGACAAAGAGAGGGAGAACGCAAGCAAAGGGAGCTGCAGGCAGAAGGAGAGGGAGAAGTAGGCTCCCAGCTGAGCAGAAAGTTCAACCTGGGGTTCCATCCCACGACCCTGGGATCACCACCTGAGTCGAAGGCAGATGCTTAAGTGACTGAGCCATCCAGATGCCCAAGGCTTTGTATTCTTCGCTTCTAAATATTGATGCTCCTTCATCTCTGGAGTTAGTAAATTGATGTTGAGTATTCATATCAAAGAATTGATAGTAGCTGTTAAACAGAAACATGTAATTTAGGGGAAAAAAAAGAACAGAAGGAAGAGAAAGGCCAAAAGTCAAAAGCACATTAATATAAAATTTAATTAGATAAATAAAGCTGATATTCCTGAAGGGGGCTATTAAAAGAGCTGCAAAGAGCTGATAGGATTAGGGAAATTGTCCACTCCTGGTCATTTCATAGTTTTAGACTATTCCTTATTAATAAATATACTTAGTTCCAGAAACACAATCACATAAGAACATTTCCACCAAGTTTCCTCTAACAGCACTTACAAATTAGACGTTCAAACAATGCAGTTTGTTACATGTTGCATCTGTATCTTAAAGTTTCAACACTTTATGTGACACATTTTCTAACAATTAAAATTAAAATATATATATATATATACATAGATATATATACATATATATCTATGTATATATATATATACCTTATCCCTAAATGGAAAAAATATATATAGAGAGAGAGAAACCTCATCCCTAAATGAAACCTTTCTTTGTTTATTAGCTTAAATAGGTAAATTAGCAACAACAACAACAACAAACAGCTAATATTATAGAGGTAGGAACAATTGACCTTTTCATTCATTGCTATTTTCTAAAAATTCCTATTTTATTTTTTTCTCAAGTCTGTCATAATAATTTTCTAAATCTCCTGCCTTTTTCAATTTTTTTCTTTTAGTGGAAATCTCTATTTCATATTTATTTTCTCTTTCTCCACTCTTTGCTCTAATAATTCAATGTATTATTAGATTTTCTGTTTTTCTCTTTATCCAGATATATCTTTTCTTTCTTTCTTTCTTTTTTAAATAATTTGATTTGCTGGCATTTTACATCAGTACATGCTTTCTTATGGATGTTAGAAATGTCTGTGGAACTACTAGAAGAATAAACTTTTTTACCTTTAAGAAGTTTACAGTCTAGAGTGCCTGGGTGGCTCAGTTGGTTAAGTGTCTTCCTTCAGCTTAGGTCATGATGCCAGGGTACTAGGATCCAGTCCTGCATCAGCTGCCTGCTCAGCAAGGAGTCTGGTTCTTCCTCTCCCTCTGCCCCTCCCTCTCTCTCTCTAATAAATAAATAAAATCTTTAAAAAAAAGACTTACTGAAATCTGAGACTGAATTACTAAATTCAGTCTTAATAGAAGACAGCTAAACAAAGCAATGATCACAACTGGAAAATTTAGCGAGATCATGGTTTAACATTTTTGGTTGACACAGGACCTCTTTCAGTAACAACTTTCCCTAAATATCAATTTCTTTTTAAGGCAAAAAATTTTGACAAGAAATCCAGATCCTTCTGATCATTTTCATATCAATTTAAGGTGACATCCTCAGAGTATATAATCAAATATGTAATTATTCTATCTGTTGCCTTGTATATTGCCTGTATCTTTTTCAGACTCAAAGTTCCATTGAGGTAGAGTTTTTTTTTTTAAAGCAGAGATTTTTAAAGTGTTTGATATATACAAGATGCTTAATAAGTTTTTAGAAACCTATGTATTACAGAAGCCTTAAACAGGCTTTAAAATAATGTAGGTGATATTAGTAGTCATATCAAACAATTTTTAGGTTTCAGTCATGTAAATAACTACATTTCTCAGAGACAGAGAAACATACAAATGGTCTGGGTCCAGTAGGATAATGCTAGCATGTGTTGTAAATTCTCTTATATGACTTTATTCTTGCAAGAATTGGTTATGTGGCAGAAAAAAAGGTATCACTATCTTATACTTTATTATTTAAAGAGATTTATAGAAGTCTTAATTTCTTACACTACCCCTTTGTTTCAGTGGACCCAATTTCCGTGGTAATGGTGAGAGGAAAGTAGGCAATTTAGGCAGCAGCAAAAATCTCCTACAAGGCACTATAAAATAAGGCTTGTTCTAGATCATGGGTCTGTCCAAAGGGGAATGTTAAGGGGTAGAATGGATGATGGATGCATTGTGGACTTATAACTTTAAGATTAATACTGTTATGCCCCAATAATGGGTCTATGATTAAAGGAGCAAGACTGATGTAAAGCAAAGGTCAAGCAAAGCTTTATTTCATGCCAAGCATCAAGAATCTAACCGAACGTTTGGGGCCACACCTCTTATGAGAGAAGGCAACCCTTCGCTGTTTCACAGTCTAGCTTTTAAGGGCAAAGGCCATGCAGTCAGGCCTGGCCACGCACAGGTGACCAATGAGATTTTAACACACACAGGAAACTCCACAGTGAGGCTAGGTGACCAATTGAGGTTCAATTTACCCTAGTATAGACATTTGACCCAGCCTATTACACCTTGATTAGGATTAGTGCCAAAAAGGTTCCCAAAGGGCAGAGGAGTGGGGCATACTCCTTAGTATCTAGGGAGACAATATGCAAACCCGCCCCCCCTCCCGCTGATTGATGTCTCCACCTGGCCTGACCCACCCTTGTATATGGGCTTTGTTACCTGGAGCTGATTTCCAGATCTTGTTTTTAAGTGAATTTCCTGGGGGAAGGGGAACAAGGACAGTTTAAGGGTTAATCTCAATGAAAGCCTCTTGCTAAAATATAAAAATATAAAATAGGTCCTTACATTACAACAACTCAGTACGGAAAGTCCCAGTGTGGTGATAAAATAAGTGAGGTAACTCTCATTACACATTTTTTTTTTATATTTTATTTTATTTATTTGACAGAGAGAAATCACAAGTAGGCAGAGAGGCAGGAAGAGAGAGAGGAGGAAGCAGGCTCCCTGCGAGCAGAGAGCCCTATGCGGGACTGGATCCCAGGACCCTGAGATCATGACCTGAGCCGAAGGCAGGGGCTTAACCACTGAGCCACCCAGGCGCCCCTGCATTACACATTTTATTTTTAAAACGTGTAAGTTGTATTTTTCCGTCCCATGACATCATACTTTATCTTCATCTCTGTCTACTAGTTTAAAACTAGTTAAACAAATTCAACAATTTTTTTAAAAATATTTTATTTATTTATTTAAGAGCAAAAGCCAGAGAGAGAGAGAGAGAGAGAGAGAGAGAGCAATATGGAGCTCGATGCCAGGACTCTTGAGATCATGATCTGAGACAAAGGCAGACACTTAACTGACTAAGCAAATGAGACTCCCACAAACTCAACAATTTTATAAAATTTTTATTTGTTGGGGTGCCTGGCTGGAACAGTCAGTAAAATATCTAAATCTTGATCTTGGGGTTGTACGTTTGAAATCCACCTTGGGTGTAGAGGTTTTATTTAAAAATAAAATCTTTAAAAATATTTTTTTTTCATTTTTTTATTTAAGCCATTGTATGGCAGTGTTGATCACTATATTGTACACCTGAAACTAATATTAACCTTATTTTAACTAACTACAATTTAAATAAAAACTTTAAAAATAAAATAAAAATAATAATCATAAAAATAAAAAAGAGGAAAAATTATTTGGCAGGCAATTTTCTTAATTGCATTATTATTTATTATTATCATAGTCTGTGTGTGTCGGTGGGAAGTGGCTGGTATTACAGTGAGTTCCATATCTGTGTTACACTGTGGTCCATGTCTGTAGTCAGTCTTTTTTTTCTTTTAGTTTATTTTCAGGGATCCAAAATTCATTGTTTATGCACCACACCCAGTGCTTCATGTAAAAAATTCCCTCCTTAATACCCACCACTGGGCTCACCCAACCACCTGCCACCCTCCTCTTCAAAACCCTCAGTTTGTTTCTCAGAGTCCACAGTCTCTCATGGTTTGTCTCTCCCTCCGATTTCCCCCAGCACACTTCTCTCCATCTCCCAGTGTCCTCCACGTTATTCCTTATGTATTGAGTCTTATAAAAACTTTTATTTCTTTCCCTATTCTGCTTTGCATATGCTTACCTTAGATGTTAAAATGTTATAAACCTCTCCTGCCTGGTCCATTTTCTCTCTCTTCTCTCATGATTTCTCATGCTCTCCCTGCCAACCCCACATGCCTTACAATATCTGGATATGACTAATTTCTTCCTGAGCTACTTTATTCTACTCTGCCATATGGTTGCCCTTCCCTCTTCTGTACCATAACTTCTATCCCCTGCATTTGTGCTTTAACAATACCTAATTCTTTTCACTGCGTCTGTATCTTTGAGGTCAATACTCAGTAGTGCAATTGCTGGGTCATAGGCTAGCTCTATTTTACTGGAAAGAAGGGCCATATGCACCCCAGTGTTCATAGCAGCAATGTCCACTATAGCCATTCTGTTGAAAGAGCCAAGATCCCCTACAACAGACAAACGGATAAAGAAGATGTGATCTATGGATACAATGGAATATCACTCAGCCATCAGAAAGGATGAATACCCAACTTTTGCATCAACATGGATGGGACTGGAGGAGATTATGTTAAGTGAAATAAGTCAAGCAGTGAAAGTCAATCATCATATGGTTTCACTTATTTGTGGAACCTAAGGAATAGCATGGAGGACATTAGGAGAAGGAAAGGAAAAATGAAGTGGGGGGATTGGAGGGGGAAATGAAACGTGAAAAACTATGGACTCCAAGAAACAAACTGAGGGTTTTAAAGATGAGAAGGATGTGGGGATGGGTGAGCCTGGTGATGGGTATTAAGGAGGGCACATATTGCATGGGGCACTGGGTGTTTTACAAAAACAATGAATCATGGAACACTACTTCAAAAACTAATGATGTATTGTATGGTAACTAACATAACATAATTTAAAAAAAAAAAGGAGGGGGACAATACCTAACACTCAATCTTTGCTAGTTTCTTGTTTACCTCCTTTTAAGAGTAAGCTAATTAGTGTTTTTTGTTTGTTTGTTTGTTTGTTTGTTTTTGTCTCAACTAAAAGACAAAAACATATAAAGCTGGAGCCATGACCATTTAGAGTTTCTTCTGTGGAAGAACTATGCATTCACTAGTAAACAAAAGTAGTTTCATCTTTTTTTTTTTCCTCCTGGACACCATTTCCTTTCTCACACTGTTGCTCAAATTGGATGGAGTCTAAGGTCCTTTGAGGAAATTTTTGTTTAATGACTCAAAATAAAATAGGAAGAGTCTAAAGTGCTAAAAATAATTCTAGATAAAAGGTATAAGATCATGCCAGAAAGGATAGTAATTTTATCTAACAACTGCCTGTTCACCCCTTATTTGTTCATTAACTAATCTCCAAATTTCTGACTAAATCCCTTTTGTAAGCCAGAATGTGAGCTAAAAACTGGGATTTTAAAAATATTTTCATTTGAAATCCAGTTAGTTAACATACATGGTTGTATTAGTTTCATGTGTACAATATAACATATAGCACTCAGTGCTCATCATGACAAGTGCTCTAATTAACCCCATCACTTATTTAATCCATCACTCCTTTCAGATCCCCTCAAGTAACCATCAGTTTGTTCTCTGTAATAAAATGTCTGTTTCTTGCTTTGTTTCTCTTTCTATGTCTTATTATTTCCCCTTTGCTTGTTTGTTTTGTTTCTTTTATTCCATATATGAGTAAAGGTATTTGTCTTTCTCTGACTGACTTATTTCACTTTTAGCATTATACTGTCTAGTTCCAACCATGTTATTGCAAATGGCAAGATTTCAGTCTTTTTTTATGGCAGAATAATATTCCATTTTATATACATACCAATTACTCTTTATTTATTCATCAATTGATGGATACTTGGGCGCTTTCCATATCTTAGCTTTATAAATAATGCTGCTATAAACATAGGGGTGCTAGCATCCCTTTGAATAAGTTTTCTTATATTCATTGGGTAAATTACACCAACAGGATTGTTGGATCACAAAGGACTTCTATTTTTAAATTTTATGAAAATTCCATACTGTTTTCAAATATGGCTGTATCAGTTTGAATCACCACCAACAGTTCACAATTGTTACTTTTTCTTTTTTTTTTTAAGATTTTATTCATTTGACAGAGAGAGATCACAAGTAGAGAGAGAGAGAGGAGGGAGCAGGCTCCATGCCTGGCAGAGAGCCTGATGTGGGACTTGATCCAAGGACCCTGAGATCATGACCTGAGCTGAAGGCAGAGGCTTAACCCACTGAGCCACCCAGGCAGCCCCCACAAGTGTTACTTTTTCACATCCTCTCCAACACCTTTTGTTTCTTGTAGTGTTGATTTTAGCCATTCTGACAGGTGTGAGGTGGTATCTCTTTCTAGTTTTGCTTTGCAATTTCCTGATGATACATGATGATGGACATCTTTTCATGTATCTACTGAACATTTGAAAGTGTTCTTTGGGGAAACACTTGTTCATGTCTTCTATCCATGTTTTTATTGGATTATTTGTTTTTGGATGTTGACTAAAAACTGGATATTAAGTAACACACAAGACAGGTTTCCTTGAGCTTAAATTTTATTTGCATGAGTATCATTAACAGGAAAAAATATGCATATGTGTATGTACAAGTGTGTTTATGTATACATCTATCTATCTATCCTCTATCCCCTGTCTTCTAATTGTGGTAAATCCTGTAAGGTGGAGAATGGGATAGTCTGAAGAAATATGCTTCTGGATATGCTGGGTAAGCAAATTTAATTGCACTCAGATGCATTGGATATAAGTGAATCACTCAAATGAGTTATTTAATATTATATAGAAACAAATTAAAAGTTTATGTAGTTGAAAATAATAGGTAGTTAAAATAATTTTTTTGTTTGTTGTTTTTGTGTCTTTTTTTGTTTATATATACTATGGTGTGAATGTTTATGTCTCCCAAAATCATATTATGGAATCTAACTCTGGAAGTGATAGTATTAAAACATAGGGGCCTTTGGGAGGTGATTATGTCATAAGTGGGATTACAGTCCTTTTAAAGGAGACCCCAGTGAGTTCTCTTGATTCATTCATCATGTACGTTTACAGTGAGAAGATAGCCATCTATGAGGAAGTGGGCTCTCCCTGGATCTGCCCATTCCTTAATCTTGAACTTCTCCGTTCTAGAACTGTGAGAAATAAATTCCTGTTCTTTATAAGCTATTAAGTCTATATCATGTCCGTTATAGCAGCCTGCATGCAGAAGGACACTATGACCTAAAATGAGAGCAATAAATATAAAGTTTCAGTAAAGTCAGTTGGTACAATGTTTTTTTTTTTTACTTAGAGAAGACATGCTGCTTCATGTTAAACCTTGATATTGTATATGTTTCTTGCAGGGCCACTTCTTACTCCTTTGTGTGTTTTCCACAAAGTCCAGGATGATGCCTTACATAAAGGTAATATTTTATAAATACTGTTGGAATTATATACTTCTCTAAAATCTTATTTTGCCTACAGATTACTTGGATCCACTTTGTCTTGTGTAGAATATTTGAAATATATTAAGAACAGAATGTCTCTCTAAATAACATTTAGAATCATCATTAGTTTATGACTCCTGACTCATTTGCTTATGCAGTGATACTTACTACAAGAACACTGAAGTTTGTAATATAATTTTGAATTAATCACCAAGCTAGTTTATTTTAACTTATGAAAAAATAATTTCTCATGTTGGTTTAATTCTAGTCTTATGTTATGGTCATGACCTTTTCATTAAAATAAAGTAGGAAATAGAAGTAAATAATTAATGAAAAATAAAAAATAATAAATAAAAAATAAAAGTAAAACTCTTGTGAAATGTTAAACTTTTCTTACTTATTTTGTTTTGCTTTTCCTCTACCATGCTGGCAAAGCTGTATTTTGCAGATAAGTATAATTTTATAGGTGCTAGGTTTGTTACTTTTACTAAAATTTTCAAAATATAAGGAGTTGAATAGTCATGGATTGTTTATTAAACTCCTTATCTACACATATAAAAATAAAACAATGATGGTGACCTGGGTATTTCTAAAATTGTATTCTGTTTTTCCATATTATGGTTTACAATGTAATTAATAAAGATTCTGCATATATTAACATCCATCCCCTTCTATCTCATCTGTATGTCCATACAGAGCATGTATGATTTCTATTCATTTCTATGTTGTGGTGAAGAGATTGTCTGAAGTAGCCTATATTTATGCAGGTAGATCTTAAGCTATGGTGCTCTTGTTTATTTGCTTGTTCGTGATCAGTATGTCTGAAAGATGGTAACTATTGCATCAGGTGTGATGCTTAAAAAATATTATTGGTGCCTGATACGCTGTGATGAAATAGGTAAGTCGATTCATAATTTGTTAATTAAATTAGAAAAGAAATTCCTTTGGATTTGTACTTTATTAAGAGTTTTTTTTTAACGAATTCCTTGGGATGTTTTTTGTGTAATATATATCACATGCCTCAACCTTTAAATTTGAATGTAGAAAAGAGTTATCAGAATGAGCCTAGAAAATATTGTTATGGGGTCGCCTGGGTGGCTCAGTGGGTTAAGCCACTGCCTTCGGCTCAGGTCATAATCTCAGAGTCCTGGGATCGAGTCCCACATTGGGCTCTCTGCTCAGCAGGGTGCCTGCTTCCTCCTCTCCTTCTGCCTACCTCTCTGCTTACTTGTGATCTCTCTCTGTCAAAAAAATAAATAAAATCTTAAGAAAAAAAGAAAACATTGTTTTGAAATATTTTTGTTCTGTTATATTATGTTAACTTAGGAAATAATGGTAGTTATTTTTATTATCATTTCCTACTTTCCACATGCTCTTACAGATGAGATATCATGTTTTTCCTACTCTTTTTATCGTGGTTGTTATATTCTTCGTGATCAATAACAATCAATAAAAATTTATAACATTAATTTCCTTTGGGAAAGTGATATTTTAGCAAGAATCCATGACCAAAAATTTTAGCTGTTCTTCTTCCAGGAGATGAGACTATCAATGTTCCCGAAATTTCAAGAAATAGAACTTATTAATTGTGTTGGTTGATGTTTATTGTCTCTGAACTTAGAGGTGCATAATTCAATTTAAAATTTATTTTTGGGGCGCCTGGGTGGCTCAGTGGGTTAAAGCCTCTGCCTTTGGCTCAGGTCATGATCCCAGGGTCCTGGGATCGAGCCCCGCATCGGGCTCTCTGCCTAGCAGGGAGCCTGCTTCCTCTTCCCTCTCTCTCTGCCTGCCTCTCTGCCTACTTGTGATCTCTATCTGTCAAATAAAATAAATAAATTCTTAAAAAAAAAAACAGAGTGGACCTTATGGGGTTGCTTATCTGAAATTGAGGGACATTATAAAAAAATAAAAAATAAAATTTATTTTGAATTGAAAACAAGATCTTACTGAAGTTTAGGCATCCCACTTTATATCAGGCCTCCAGTACATTCTAATTTATTTATAGAAAATATCATAAACATGAATGACACTTTTCCTATTGCATTTATATGAAACTGCAATGACTCAAAGATGTCAGATTTGAAAAGCACTACCTTTCTATATTTTCTGTTTCCTCGGAGGAATGGATATACCATTTTAGCACAATTATCCAACAGTATTCAAAACCACCATGAATTTTAAAACATAGTTATTACATCCTAAAAATCAAGTATGAAAATGTATAAACAACCAAATCTCTATCTGTAAATGAAATACTCCCACACAGACAGGATTTAAAACTTTCTAACTTAAGGAATTTGATAGCACAGACTCAGGGTAGTAGTTTCACTGCCTACAGTATACTTTCAGGGAGAGAGTAATGTAAGCTCTGAGTCACTTTCTGCCTAGAGATGACCTAATAGTGGTTCTGGCATTGTTTGTTTGTTTTTGAAAATACGTTCCTGGGCGTCATTCAGAAAATGCAGAGTTTGGCATCTATATAAATTAAGGATGATCTTTTTGAACTTTTGTCTTTCATTACATCAATTTACCATAATTGGACAGAAATTCCACTAAATTAAGCATTGTTAGGAAATGTGTAAATTGGAGCTACTCAAATTAGTTGCTCTTTGAACTATGTGCTGTTGGTTCAGGATTAGATAAGGAGCTTGAAGGCAAACCTAAATCATTGCTTCCTTTTTTGAGAGATTCTCAGCATATTTTCTTAAAATTAGCTGAAATAAACAATGTGTTTAGTCGCAAAGTGATTTGCATTTTTGCACAAACTCCCTAACTCCTTGAGAATTATAACAAATATTTCATGAAACATCATTGATCTTTACTTTGTTACACTGCTGTAAAGTACATTCAGAGTTGCCAGTTAAAGGTGTTAGTGTTGAGATGAAATGTCATGCATTTTTCTTCACTTCCATGCAAAGAACATAGTAATTTATTAAGACACAATGAAGAAAAAAAATTGACAATGAGTCCAGATTTTAAAAATCACTTGCCATTCAATCCAAATTGTGAGTTTGATCGGTTACTGAACACTTTATAATGCACCCCCGGTAATTTTACAGAGATTACTTTTTTCTTACCAATTCTTGATTATTCTGTCTTGCAATGCAGAGAAAGCTAACTAATTTAAAATAAACTTCCGTTAATTTTGATTGTTATAAACTTAAAATTGACTAATTTCCATATACAGAGTTTAAAATGTTCACAATTTACATTAAATATATATTCTGTGTATACCTTGGAAAAATTATACTGAAAATTGAAATTAAAATGATGTTGTATATAGCTGCAAGAAGCCGCCTGTCCCATTTCATCTTACTATATAAGTTGTGTCAGGTAATTTATAAAATCCCTGCTGCATAACAAATCTATTTTTTGTTGGAATGGGTAGTAATGTTTCTTCTTATTTCGAAATAAGAGTTGGTCTATGAGTGCCTCTGCAACTGTATTTTCCCTAAGTGGCTTCATGGTCTTGAACTGAGAAAGCTCAGAGCATTAAACATCAAAGTAATATATTTTGACATAATTAGACATCAAGGAAATGCAATTAAAATGACACTGAGATATCACTACACACTTACCAGAATGGCTAAAATAAAATATAATGACAAGCCCAAAAGAAAAAAATATACCATTTGATGATACACAATGGCAAGTTGTACCATAACTTAACCATCTCAGACTAGTGTAGTGTTAAATTTGTTTTTCTAAGCCATGTTTTGGGTCACTTACCACTTTTCAAGGATATAAAGTGCTATCATTTTACTTAAAACTGTGAAATTTGGTCAGATTTAAATTTCAATTTATGTTAAAACATTCTGTAAACTGTGTTAGACTTTGACATTTGTTCCCTCAGTTCAGTGAATAACACTATATCATATTCTGAAAAATACGCTAATTTTTATTTTGAAAAATATCCCTTTTTCCTCTTATGGTAATTATTAATATGAATTAATAGTAGAATTTGATTTGGTTCCATATGACCATAAATACTTTATTGTATATTATCAAATTTAATAATGAATATAATGTACTTCTTTGGACAATTTTTAAAGACCAGTCTACTCTTAAAACAAAAAAATGGAGACGCACTTCTTTAGTTCACACAAATTTCATTTTATTAAATATAACCTCAGATAAATTTCAACAAATCATAATTTATTAAAATCATGTCTACTTAAAAATCTCATAGAAGAGTAAAACCATCAAAAATAAAAATAAACACACACAACACACACACATCACCCATGTGTTGGCAAATCACAATTGCTGTAACAATACATTAGGCATTCCACAGTTAAGGGCTATCAAAATTTCCATCAGTGACAAAAAGATTTGTATCCAAATGGACTGATTTTCCAGAATCCAAGAAAAAGTCTCCTAGGATTTATTTAAAGGTAAATATTTGAACAAATACTTCTTAAATTTAGGAAATTCAGAACATACCATTAAAGAATATTTGCAGTGCAGACTATATTCAATCCTTCCTTCAAAATGTGCCTTTGAGTACATAATTCTGTTTTCTCTATCTAAATTGAGCTGTCTTCCGAGGAAGTTTTCCAAAATGTGTGTCTCTGTGTGATAAATGTTCTAAGACCTAACATGCTTCATTGTATTTTTACTGTGTTCTCAAATTTAATCAATAATTTGGCTTGATGTATAATACCTAGTTTCAAATATCTTTTCCATCTATACAAACACCCAGCTGTCTCTTTTTATGCTATTACTATTGAGAATTGTGCTGTCGGTATTATTCTTGTACATTTTAGGTGATCTGTTCTTCTCTTGGGCATCATTTATGCTCTTCTCTGTTTTTGATATTCTTAAAACTCACCATAATGTATACGAGTGGTTTTTAGTGTGTGTAGTTTTTGTTTTGTTTAGTTTCTGATATCTCATGTTTGGCATCATTTTAAGTCTGGTATCTTTTATCTTTCTTTAATTCTCCAAAATTTATCTCAGTACTTATTTAAATATTTTCTTTATTTTTTTTTATCTTCTGCTGTATTTGGGCAGAAGTCATTAATTTGTTTGTTTGTTTTTCCCAACTCATTTATTCATTTTACAGCTATATTCATCTTAGTCTCCATTTATTGTATTCTTTATTTCAACAATTTTCACTTAATTTATATTCACAGTATAGTATCTTTCTTTTCCTTGTATATGTATATCATTATTTTATCATATACTTTTAAGCTATTTTTAAAAATATTTTATTTATTTATTTGACAGTGAGAGATCACAAGTAGGCAGAGAGGCGGGCAGAGAGAGAGGAAGGGAAGCAGGCTACCTGCTGAGCAGAAAGCCCGATGTGGGGCTTGATCCCAGGACCCTGAGATCATGACCTGAAACGAAGGCAGTGGCTTAACCGACTGAGCCACCCAGGCGCCCCTTTTAAGCTATTTTTTAAAAGAACAGTCATTCTTTTTTTTTTAAGTTTTTCTTTATTTATTTATTTGACAGAGAGAGATCACAAGTAGACGGAGGGCAGGCAGAGGGAGAGAGAGAGAGAGGGAAGCAGACTCCCTGCTGAGCAGAGAGCCTGATGCAGGACTTGATCCCAGGACCCTGAGATCATGACCTGAGCTGAAGGCAGTGGCTTAATCCACTGAGCCACCTTGGTGCCCCTAAGCTATTTTTTAAATTCCTGTTCCAAAAACACTTGGATTGCCATATAAAGTTAACCACATCATCTTTTTAGGTAAGTAATTGTACTTTTTATGTGCATAGTTATTTTGGTCCATGAGTTCAGCTCTTCTTAGGATCATCAAATCTCTGTAAAGTCTGGGTATGCTAGGATTTTCTAAGCAACAATAAAATACATTGAAACCTGGTAGCTTAATTATAATAATGTTTTCTTTCTCAATCATTCACAATAGTATTCCATTCTGAGTAGCTTCCTTCTATTTTGCAGCTATAGTGTTTGGTAAAACTTGAATTGTGATATCACTGTGATAATGTGAATTAATCAGGGTTTTTCAGAGAATCGGGAAGAGAAAAAAAGGAAGATATTCTCCAGGGCCAACTCTAGAAGTGACTATTAAAACATCTGTCCAAATTCAATTGAACAAAACTCAGAAATGCCATCTCCAGTGAAATACAAAAAAGTTTATATATAGTTCTGGGCACACACATCTCATTTGACCCAATGTTGTACATCAATGAAAGACTGAAGGCCAATCACCACTCCATGGGAGAATTTAAAAATAAATTTACTATTGAGGCCAAGAATTCAGAATCACAAATACATCAGAATAATAACTGCCTTCACTTGATGTTATTCTATAAGATAAATCCTGCGATCAAGTTTCAATTTTAAATTCTTACAATTTTAAATTCTTAAATCCTTATGAAAAGCCATCATTTGGAGGGAGCAGTTTTCATAATTTGTCATCCATCAGCCTTTTTTTAAAGATTTTATTTATTTATTGGACACACAGAGAGAGAAAGAGAGCGAGAGAGAGATCACAAGTAAGCAGAGAGGCAGGCAAGCAGGGAGGGAAGCAGGCTTCCTTTTGAGCAGAGTCCGATGTGGGGCTGGATCCCAGGACCCAGAGACCATGACTTGAGATGAAGGCAGAGGCTTAACCCACCACCCACGTGATGAGAGAGCCACTCAGGTGCCCCTCATCCATCAGTCTTAATTGATTGGAGGAAAATGTGTGGAGGAATAATGCCTTAGGGAGCTAATCTCTCTAAAGAATTTTCAAGTCTTTACCCCTTCAAGGTTTTTGTATAGTTCTGATAGCCTCTAAACATCCAGCGGATTTCTACAGTGACAGGCCTGTTAAAACCAGTCTTCAAACCAGGAATAGAGCTTGAAACATACCAGTCAAGGGCAACTTTGAGTCTTTTAAGGAGTTTATCATCATTTCTTTGTTTTTGGTTAATATCTGAAATAGTTCCATATTACACTTGCATAATTCTCCAGAGCTGACTTTGAAGGAGGCATTCAGTTCCAGCTAGTTCCATATTTTGGCAAGAACTATACTTCTATATTAAAAAAAAAAACATATTTTAGGGCGCCTGGGTGGCTCAGTGGGTTAAAATCTCTGTCTTTGGCTCAGGTCATGATTCCAGGTTCCTGAGATTGAGTCCCACAGTGGGCTCTCTTCTCAGCTGGGAGCATGCTTCCATTCCTCTCTCTCTGGCTGCCTCTCTGCTTTCCTATGATCTCTGTCAAGTAAATAAATAAAATTAAAAAAAAAACATATTTTATACCAGTTATTCATGTTTATTAACTAAGATATCACAATACAAAAAATACAAACAGTTGCTCTTTATTAATACCTTCAACCAAGATCAAAAAATATGTCATATTTTCTCCAAAAATTTTATATCATCTGATAGGTCAGATATATATAAAATTACATTTAAAGTTTTAAAAATATCAGCAAATATTTTCATTCAAATGCCAATTTGAAAAGAAATCTACTTTTCCAAACACGACTTTTTATCCTATTTATTTTGAATTTTGTCAACAACTGATAAAATGTTTAGCGAGACTATAAATGTTAGATCAAAAAAAAATGATTAATAGATGTAGGTTCAAATTATTATATCCCATTAAAAATGATTTAGTCTTTGATGAACATCTGTTTGGTAATATGTTGTATCCAGATATAGTAAATTAAAGACATATATAAAATTATGGGAAATGACACCTTCCGTTCGATTATGAGTAGAGCTTTTAAAATGCTATTTGTCACAACCTGTCATCTTGTCATTATGTAGCATTATGTAGCAATTAAAAAATGTATAATCTTTACTTCGAAGTCTTTTGGAAATCTAAAATATGACTTTCTATGGTTTGTGTCTCCATATTGCTTTATTGCCAGTTAAAACAAATCCACATGCTTTGATTCAAAGGTAATAAATTCCTCTTATTTGGAAAAAGGATGTTTATTTTTGTTCTCTCACCCTTAGCAGGTGGTTTCATTTTAGCACACTTCAGAGTTATAATTTCATACTTATTAAAAACATTTATTTTGATCTACATAGATGAATGAAACTTTTGTTTTATTAAATTATTTGCCAAAAAATCTGTAATTTTTAAAAATGTATTTTCTTTGAAGGGTTATTTTAGAGCATTCAAAGAGGATCTAAGAGTGTGGTATTATGCAGTTTTTAAGTAGGTATGAAATGGTTAATTATAGGATTGTTTCTTTAAGGCTTATGTATGTTGTCCATTATATGCTATAAAATATGATGAAAGTAAATTTAAGGTATGTTTTACATAGTTTATTTTATGGAAAAAATATTGAAATGACTTATGAAATTCAGTATACTCTCAACATTAATTCATTTTGAAATTTACCAGTTGTCTACTGAACTATTATATGGCAGATATTACTTCAGACTACACTGGTAAATGAAATACTTGGCTTTGTAGAACTTTTATTTTAATGGGTGAGGCAATTAAAAGCTATGAACCTTAATAAAAATGGCATAGTGCATTCAAAAAGGATGAGTACAATGGGGAAAAAGAAAAATTCGATCAGGGTAAGAAAAATCAAGGTTGCTAGGCAGGGGATGGGGAGTTAAAATTTTTAATAGGAAGATCAGGGTAGTTACAATGAAGCTGACAATTGAACCAAGGTATGGAAAGGTGATGAATTTGCGCAGAACTATCATCAATAATGTCACTCCAGACAAAGGAATTGGCTATCTTGAAGGCCATAAGGTTGGATCATGCCTGGCATATCTGAGGAATAGCAAGGAGGCCACTGTGAGTGACTGAAGAGTAGCAGGGAAAGAGGTCACAGAGGTTAAATGAGTGGCTAGATCATGTAAAAGCTTAGAAGTCATTGTAAAACTCTGGCTTTTATATTTGGAAACTTACTGTGTGATAGAATTTCTGCTAATAACTGAGAGTTCAAATGTCCATAAAATTTCAAGGATTCTTATTCTAGTAAGACAGAATAAAGAGAAAGAGTTCATATTTTCACATAGTGTAACAAATGCTCGGAGATACAAGTGTAGGAAGCTATGGGAGCACAGAAGAAGGCACTAAAATCACACCATATATTTGATGACTGTGACTATATATAAATTTGTATTTTCTAGATTTTTTGTAGTCATGGAATCACACAGTATATACTATTCATTGCCTGGCTTTTCTTTTCTCAGCATCATTACTTTGAGAATCTCCAATTGTCTTTGCTCTATTGATGGACATTGATGAACATTTCCACTGTTTTTAATTTTTAAAAATAAAGCTGATATGAAATTCATAAACAAGTCCTTGTATGAACATAGGGTTTGTTTCTCTTGGTGAAATGCCTAGAACAAAATGGCTATTTGTGTAACTGCAACATATTTTTCATTTAAAAAAATTTTGAAACTATTTTCCAAAGTGGTTGTATCATGATATATGCCAACAAAAAGAAAGTGAGAGAGAAAGAGAAAGAAAAAGAGAAAGGGAAAGACAGAGAGGTGGCTGCAGTGAATTGATGAGTTGCAGGATAGATTTTAAAGTTTTGTCTTTTGCTTTCTACATTTCCTTTTCCTTAGGTTCAAGAGAACAATCAGTAATATCTCAGTTGCCTGCTGGTAACATCAGAAGAAAGAGTTAGAAGTTCCCAGAAAATTAAAGAAGAGATATAGTTTTCCTGACATAAGAAAAGTCATTTTTTGTCCCCAGCTATTTTCAATGATCTATACCCCACCTGTGTACTCTCCCAAGCACACTTCTTCCAAAACTTCCTGGGAGGTTCTTACAAAGAAATGCAAAAACCTCACTCATTAAGGATTTTGAGGGAACAAGGCAATGGGAAAACTAACAGTCACCACCAGGCCAGGAAATAGCCTAAGCTATTGAGACAATAAATCAGTGGCAAAACTCCTAGTGCTATTTCAAAAGCAATCAAGGCCTTGCATTCCTTGTCCCAGAAAATGAGCCCAAGACCCCATCTAGTTTATATCTGCTCTTGAAGCCTGCAGAGTCCCTTTGCCTTGTCCAACAGTTACCTCTGCTTTATTCTAACGTTGAAGTTTCTGCTCTCGGTGGAATACAAGTTTCATTCAGGCGAACATGCAATACATATTGCACAAATACATATGTGGATGTGCATGCATCCACAACCTTATGACCAACCATACACGGGATAATAAAACTCTCCCTTCTGAGTATTCATCTTAAATACTAAATAAAAATCTCTCTCCTGTTCAAACAGTCAAGGCTTTGGAACTTATTCCCTGAGATCTCCTTATATGTTGTAAACAAAGATTCCTTTGTTTGACAACTCCACCTGTTTCTGTGATTCACCAAAGACTGACCTCAGTTAGTTCAGTTACTGTAATGTAATATCATGCATATCCAGTTGTTGATCATTTTTTTCAAGTCTTACATATCTTACCAATGTGATGACCATTTGTCTATGTAATCTTAAAATAAGGGTGTTGAAATTATTTTCCATTTGTCATCCAAGGTAGAAGTTATGATTTTTGTTCTTCGTTTTTCCCTATATATCCCCAAATCTGTTGTTACGTATTAAAAGTCAAGAATTATTATACTCCCTGATGAATTCATCCTTTTACTCTTCTGTAATTTTGACTTGATCTTTATGTCTGATAATGAAATTTGCTTTAAAATCACTTTTCATTATCTTGATATAACCACCAAAGTTATAGTGTGATTAGAGTTAATATAGCATATTTTTTCTTTTACTCTTTAAAGCACTTCTATATTGAATCCCGACAAAGAAACAAAACAGCTTTTTAACTCTGGAAGCATCTTTCTAAATTATCTTTTTTTTTTTTTTAAATGAAGCAGTAGCAATATTTGTTAAGGGACCTAAACTGAAAGTAGGTTTAGAAATTTATTTATTTTTTTATTTATTTAGTAAAAAATTTTATTTTATTTATTGAAAGCAAGAAAGAGAGAGAGAGAGAGAGAGAAGAAGCACACAAATAGGGGGAATCATGTGCAAAGGGAGAGGAAGAAGCATGCTCCTTGAGGTGCAAGTAGTCCCATGCAGGGCTGGATCCCTGTACACTGGAATCATGACCTCAGCCAAAGGCAAACATCTGCTTAAACAACTAAGTCATCCAGGCACCCCTAGAAAATTTAAAAAAAAAAAAGACCTTTTAAAAACATTTTGTTTCTTTCTTGTTTTTTTTTTAAATATTTTATTTATTTGACAGACAGAGAGACAGGAAGAGGAACTATAAGCAGGGCAGAGGGAAAAGGAGAAGCAGGTTTCCCACTGAGCAGAGAGCCTGATGTGGGGCTCCATCCCAGGACCCTGGGATCATGACCTGAAAAGAAGGGACACTTCTTGGAGGAAGCCACCCAGACACCTCTTTTCTTTGTTTTTAATATATGGCAACTGATGCTTCCCAGCCACGAGGAGCATATTACCCATTGATTAAATCTTTGATAACAACCTATTTAAAAAGGTGTATAAATATATACTTACTCAGATTTATACACTTTGTGTCTTCTTCATAGTTTGGGGCTGGACCCCATGGTCACAACACTGCTTCCAGTCTTTGCCTTCCCATCTTTTGATACCAGGTATTTGGTCAGCAAAGCAAATTAGTATCAAAATTAATAAGCCCTTGGCACCATATCTCTGGAGCAGGGCTTGCTCTTAGCCAAGGCCCAGAGCAGTTGACCTCCCCTCGCTAGAGCTATAGCCCCAAGGACTAGGTCCCTGCCACCAGAACTCAGTCTTACATGTTATGCTAAGCAGACAAAACCAAAACAGGAAAGCTCCGACAGCTTTCACTGGCATGCCTCATCTCCAACTCCCTCGACGTCCAGGCAGTACCAGATGACAGGGAGGGGTTGGTCCAACATATGGGAGGGAAGGAAGTAGCCACGAGCAAGTACCTGCCTCTCTGTTCCTTTCTTTCATGAGCAGGTTGTAAGGAGGAGGAAGAGGAAGGGGAAGAGAGGTGAACTTCAAGGGGTGAAGGCCTCAGGTAGGCAGCTGGCTCCTGCCAGTAGGAAAGGGACAAAGGAGAAGGCAGTGAGTCTTGCAGGGAGGGTGGGGGGTAAGGGTTACAGCTTATGACGAAATCTGGACAGGAGTAATAGGGATACTAGTCATTTGAGTCCACCATTGGCAAGCTGGGCTGGGTGTCACGGCAGATAGGCCTCCCTGGGCAACGGCACATGAGAGAAGGTGGAATTCTTCTCTGAGGAGCAGGTGGAGCTTTGGGTGTTGGGAAAGCATAGACAGTATTGTTCCAGGGCCAAGGATAGGTCCGGGTACTCCTGGTTGGAGGTCAAGGCCACATTATGATCCATGTCTTCTACCAGCAGCTTGAAGGTACCACATGCCAGCCACCCCTCATTATTGTGTCTAACTCTCTGGTGCACTTATTGGCTTATCCATCAAATGACTCCTTCAGCAGCTTGAAAACCACCTCCACAGGCACTCCAGGATATGGGAGGCTTCCAGAGTGAAAATTTTGCACAGGATCACCCCAAAAGACCAGAAGTCACTCTGGTGGATGTAGATCTGGTCAAACATGGCCTTAGGGACCATCCACTTCACAGGCAGTCCACTGTTGGTTCTCATTTTATAGTAACTGATGTGGTGATATCTCTGGCAAGGCTGAAGTCTGAGATCTTCATCATGTTGTCCTTTGTCACCAGCACTTCCCTGGTGGCCAGGTCTTGGTGTATGCACTTCTTGGTGGCAAGGTACTCCATGCCTCAGGCTACCTGGTAGGCACAGGATACCAGGTCCTTGGAGGAGAGTTGCTCTGCTGCATTGTGGCTGATATTGTAACAGTACTCCAAGTCAGGAGGCCTCTGGGCCTGGAGGTACTACTGTATGTTGTCTTTGGAGGCATATTCCATGATAGTGTACGAAGGACCATCCTGTGTGCAGGACCCAGCAGGTTGATGGTGTCCTTGTGCTGTCCAATCATCTTCATCATCTCCATTTCTGAGATTAGGTTTGACAGGTCTTTCTCTGCTGCATCTGACTTCAACATCTTCACAGACACTTTAGTCAAATGGTTGGATTTGTCTTTGTCCAGCCCAATGGCCTCTTCCAACACCACCTGCCCAAAATAGGCCTCTCTTAGGGGTATGCCTAAACTGCTTACAACCAGCCTGCCTCAAGGCAGTTATGAACTCTAGATTATCCTCAAAAACATTAAACCACAAGCTAAAAATTCTCTTCACTAGGTCTCTGTCGCAGGTCTAATTTTCTTATCTTTCATCATTTATCTTTTTCCTAATTCTTATTTTCAGTATAGTTTATTTGGCTTCCAGGTGTTTCCCCGGGTTTCTGTATGCTGTTTCATAGGGAAGAATTATCCTGTCATAAAATTATTTCTTGAGCATTCATTACATCTCTCAGTTAAAATGGGTTCTTTTATGGTATTGATTCATTTGAGTTTTCTCAAAATGGGAAGAATTTTCAAAATGTTGTTTTCCTCAATGTTCAGAGTATGTCTTAGCCTCATCTTTACTCTTTTTGAAATTCACTTTTCAAATTCTTGTCCCTCTTTTTATCTTTTTAAATTAAAATGTTTTCTTTTTACTATTTTTTTATTTGAGTGTAGTTGGTAGTCAGTGTTACATTGGTTTCAGGTTTTCAATATCTCCATACATTATTCTATGATCACTACAAATATAGCCACCATCTGTCACCATATAACACTATTATAATATCATTGACTATATTCTCTACACTGTCCCATATCTCTTTTTAAAATCTCTGATTTTTATGTTTTCTGTTATTCCAATTTTCGACCATCATTTTACTTGGTTACTTTAATAAAATATGCCTGATTACACACTCTATGCTGAAAACCATAGCATTTGATTTATAGTAGTCTTCTTCTTCTTCTTCTTCTTCTTCTTCTTCTTCTTCTTCTTCTTCTTCTTCTTCTTCTTCTTCTTCTTCTTCTTTTTAATTAACATATAATGTATTATTAGCCCCAGGGGTACAGGTCTGTGAATCGCCAGGTTTACACACTTCACAGCCCTCACCACAGCACATACCTTCCCCAATGTTCATAATCCCACCACCCTCTCCCTACCCTCCTCACCCTGCATGAAACTCTCAGTTTGTTTTGTGAGATTAAGAGTCTCTTATGGTTTGTCTCTCTCCCGATCCCATCTTGTTTCATTTACTCTTTTCCTGTTTCCCTAAACCCCCACATTGCACCTCCATTTCCTCATATCAGGGAGATCATATGATAGTGTCTTTCTCTGGTTGACTTATTTTGCTAAGCATAATACCCTCCAGTTCCATCCATGTCAATGCAAATGGCATGATTTCATTTCTTTTGATGGCTGAATAGTATTCCATTGTGTATGTATATATATATATATATATATATATATATATATATATATATATATAATTCATTTGTTGATGGACATCTAGGTTCTTTCCATAGTTTGGCTATTGTGGATATTATTGCTATAAACATTTGGTGCACGTGCCCCTTTGGATCATATAGCAGTCTTCTTTACCTCTATCAGAACCCCAGGAAGCTTTATTTATTTATTTACTCACATAAACAGATGATCCAACACAACGTTTTTTGATGTTCAAATGTATTATAATGTCTTACCGCTTAACACTATGCTTACTGCTCTCTTTCACTGTCTGACTAAATCCTCATCATCACTATGCCATTTAATGAGAAAGAACATTTGAACTCAGAGTTCTCTCCATATCAGGGAATGAAGACTCCACCCTTCTGTTTGTGCAGGTAAAATAAATGTTGATGTCTGTCCTGCACATACTCCATCCTGTATACCAGAATATTGACAATCAAAATATATACACAATGAAAACCATACCTCACCACTTCTATTACCACCCAGCATGCTAAAAACACCATCATATGTTCCTGAATTATTGACTTGATTGATAAACCCACTTCCACGCATACTGCACTCCTTTCTCCCTGCAAATTTATTTTGGTACAGCAATTTAACCTAAAAATCAAGTCAGATGATTTTATTCTGCTGTTGAAAGACTTTTGGTATCTTACCCTTTCATATTAAATAAAAACTGAAGGCTTTTCAATGTACTAGAAGGTCATACATCAATAAGTTCTTCCTCTCTCCACCACTATGAACTCCTCATTGGCCTCCTTGCTTTTCCTCAAAAGTAACAGACAAGCTGTTCACACAATGTCTATATACTTACTTGCTCTGCCTAGAGCAATCTTTTTTTTCAATATTTGTATAACACTCTCCTTCACTTCCTGGGTCTTTGTGCAAATAGCATCTCATAAATGAGATATAACCACCCAACACAAAATAAAATTAACTTTCATCCCTGCATTCTCCAATGGCTTTTACCTTTCTTGTATTTCTTTGTAACACTTATCACCATCAACCATCAATCATTATTCTATTACTGGTTTATTTTCTTATTTGAGACAGAGAGAGAGAGAATAGGGAGGGTGCGCAGAGGAAGAAGAAAACACCCCACTGCCTAGAAAGCCTGCTGGGGAGTTACATCCCAGGACCCTGAGATCATGACCCAAGCCAAAGGCAGTCACTCAATGGACTGAGCCACCGAGGTGCCCCTCTATTATTGGTTTATTTCACTATTATATTTTAAAAGAATGTAAGCTCTTTGTGGTCAGGTATTTTATATGTTTTATTAATTGAAGTATTCTCAGAAAGGTAGCTGGCAGATTGTAAGGGCTCACTAAACTGTGTTTTGTTTTTATTATTGGGCTCCTTTATGGGCTTTACCTCTTACGCTAGAAGTCTATCCTTCAGATGTAAGCGATAAGAATAGAGCCCTGCTGCCTGTTCAAATGTGTAAAAAGCCTGTATTAAGTGGATATTTTAAAAGCTAAATGAATGGCTTAATAGTTGTATAAAGGGGGAAAGGGAACATATTTTCCACAGTTTAGAAGTGGAGTTCTTTTATAGAGTTCTTGTACAAGCCTACACTATGGAACGATAATGGGCAGTTGTACATTACTATTATAAAAACACTTTGGTAATTTATATCCTTTTTTTTTTTTAATTCTTGACTGGATCATTTAATTCCTTAGGAGCAATTATAGCATTTCAACTTTTCATGTTCAATAAACTTATTGGGGTTGCTACCTTTTTTATTCAAATGGAGAAATAGTCATGATTTAATCTAAATAAAGTGTTATTGATTGTGTTGTTTTCTAGCAATGAGTCGCACATGCTAGTTTAAAAGTTTTGTTAAATTCCCAAGTCTGTCACTGATAAAAGCCATTTATAGATTAGTAACTTGATCAAAACGGAAAAGTTATGTAACACCAATTGTTATACTATCTTTGTTTCCATCTTGCATTGTAATAACACCCATCTTAACTCTATTTAAGACAAATCATTGCCAGATGCATTTCTGGCATTGATTGCATGATATGAAACCTAGTATAACTAAAAGTTTTTGGTTTTAGTAGCATATAAATCAATTTAGAAAAATATATGTATTTGAATATAAGATAAAGTTTTAAATTATTTGGCAATAGTAAACTAAACTTTTTTTTTGTAAATTTTTATTTTCTAAAATTCCATTGAGCTCTCTTGAAATAAGAAACAAGTTACAAAAAATTAAGGTTTATTTACCCCAATTCAAAATTATTAGGAATATAATCATAGAGGTTGAAGTATTTAAAATATTGAACCCCAAATGTTTTATTAGGTAAATTCATGAATGCTGAGCATTCACTGTTAAAATATACTAATACTATTGATAGACTGGTAGAAGCCTAAAATCAAATATTTATTAAATATTTATATCCATATCTTTTCATAGCTTGGTAATTCATTTCTCTAGCATTAAATAATATTCCATTGTTTGCATGTACTACACTTTATTGGACCTTTCACCTATGGAAGGATATCTTGGTTGCTTCCAAGCTTTTGTCAGTTATGAATAAAACTACTATAGACATCTTTGTGGGTATAGATTTCATCTTCTTTGGATAAATACCAAGAGCTGCTACTGCTGAATCATCTGGCAAGAATATGTTTAGTTTTGTAAGAAACTGCCAAGTTGTTTTCCATTCTTTATTCTCAATAGACATGGAAGAACATTCCTGTTGCTCCACATCCTCACCAACATTTCGTGTTCTGTTGTCAGTGCTCTGGATTCTGGGTATGTACTGGTGTCTCTTTTTTGTTTTAATTTGCATTTTCCTGATGACATATGATGTGAAGCATCTTTTTATATGCTTATTTGCCATCTGTAATATTTTCTTTGGTGAGGTATCTGCTAAGGTCTTTGGCTCATTTTTAATCAGGTTTTTCCCCCATTGTTGAGTTTTAAGGGGTCTTTGTGTATTTTTGATTAACAGTCCTTTGCCAGATGTGTATTTTGCAAATTTTTTCTCATAGTCTGTGCTTTGCCTTTTCATTCTCTTGGCATTGTGTTTCACAGAGTAGACATTTTTAAATTCAGTGCTTGTGCTTTTGTAGCTAAAGTTATTGCGAAAACCAAGGTCATTTAAATTTTCTTCTATATTACCTTCTACATGTTTCATGTTTAGGTTTATAATCCAATCTGAGTTAATTTTTGTGAAGAGTGTATGATATCTGCCTGGATTTATTTTATTTTATTATTTTATTTTATTTTATATTTTTACATTTAGCTTCACCATTACTCCAGAACCATTTGTTTAAAAGATTGTATTTTGCTCTCTTGTATTGCTTTTGCTTTTCTATTAAATATAAAATATAATTGATAATATATATTCTGTTGCTTTAATCTAGTCTTTCTGTGGTATTACAATATCTTGCTTACAATTATCATTATGGTAAACTTTTTTTTAAGATTTTATTTATTTATTTGACAGAGAGAGAGAGATCACAAATGGGCAGAGAGACAGACAGAGAGAGAGAGATGAGGAGAAGCAGGCTCCCTGCTGAGCAGAGAACCCAATGTGGGACTCGATCCCAGGCCCCTGGGATCATGACCTGAGCCGAAGGCAGAGGCTTAACCCACTGAGCCACCCAGGCGCCCCATCGTTATGGTAAACTTTGAAGTCAGTCCTCAGTCTTTGTTCTCCTTCAACACTATGTTGACTATTGTGAGTCTTTGCCTCTCCATATAAACTTTAAAATAAGTTTGTTAATATTAAAAAAAAAAGAACTTGCTGGAATGCATTAATTGTATAGATAAACTTGGAAACCAGTGACCTCTTGAGCTTAGCAGGAGATAGACCATGGACATCAGTTGTCACAGTGGTGCCTCTGGCAGAACCTATTGCAAATCCCTAGGCAAAATGAGACCTCAAGGATCTGAGAGAATGTCTAAGAAGTACTTGATACATCCCTTGGGTATGGTTTATTGAAGTGTCCACCTGTCTGAAAGCTGGGGAATCTAGATAAGGGAGGGAAAATTAGTTATGATAAAACATATCAATAAACATCAATAAATTTTGTAAAACTAATTGTCATGGCTCATATACAATATGACCAACAGAGGGACCATCAGAAGGAAAGCATCAGTTATGTTTATTGTGAAATTTTTTATTCAAAATAAAGAAATGTGAGGGGAAGACACAATGAGAAAATTACCATTTTTTTAATGGTAAACTTCTTATCAAATGGAATAGGTTTTATATTCTAAGTAGTATATTGAAAAGTAAAACATTGGGGCGCCTGGGTGGCTCAGTGTGTTGGGCTGCTGCCTTTGGCTCGGGTCATGATCTCAGGGTCCTGGGATTGAGCCACGCATCTGGCTCTCTGCTCCGCAGGGAGCCTGCTTCCCTCTCTCTCTCTCTCTCTCTTTGCCTGCCTCTCTGCCTACTTGTGATCTCTGTCTTTCAAATAATTAAATAAAATATTTAAAAAAAAGAAAAGAAAAGTAAAACATTAAAAAATACAATTTTAATGAAAAAAATCATTTAATTTTAAATAAAGGTTAAAAATAGCAGAACCATTTTTCTTATAACTGGGAAACACATTGTATATATATCTATCAAAAATAACTTGTCATGGGGGCGCCTGGGTGACTCAGTAGGTTAAAGCCTCTGCCTTCGGCTCAGGTCATGATCCCAGGATCCTTGGATCGAGGCCCACATAGGGCTCTCAGCTCAGCAGGGAGCCTGCTTCCTCCTCTCTCTCTCTGCCTGACTCTGCCTAATTGTGATCTCTGTCAAATAAATAAATAAAATCTTTTATAATAAATATTTGAAAAAGTAACTTGTCATGTCTGGAATCAGGAGCATATGGAAAAAAATAATATCTGAGGACAATACTTCTGCCATGTTTTGTGCCTTGCTAATATTTTTAAACAGTCAGGCAACTTTTAGCTTTATTGAAATACCTGCTAAGATACCTGCAGTGCCTTTGGAGCCCTATGACTATAAAAATTAATTGCAAATATTCAAAATGTTTACTATGGTGTCACTATTTAGGGCCACCACCAAGTATGTTTCAGAAGTAAGCATAACTGCTACTCTTCCATAAGGCAAAAGGGCATATTTTCAGGAGTTCCATCTGCTGTACCAGGAGGTGAATCAAGTGATGATTTTTGTCTATAAAATAATTCACTTTTCAATCTAACATTCCTCATTCCACATTATAATAATAAAAACTAGGAGGAGACTAAAACAAACCAACAACTACAACTACAACAACCAGCTTTTCCTTCAGTGGAAAAGTAAATATAACCTTAGGAGTAGCCTGAAATTTATTTTTAAATATTTTTAAGATAAACGTTTTTGTTAGAAAACCATATATTTTATATTACTAAGAAATAACAGGCAACGTTTTATTAACTTCTAAAAAGTCTAGTTACTAATATTTATCTATTAACTCATCTCTTTATGAAGTAGAGCATGATCACACCTCTTGTATCTACCCAAGTTTGTATGCTTTGGTTATTTTATGTTTGCTATTTCCTTGCTTAATTTTTACAATATTTGATACATAATAGTATCTTTAAGTCCATCTATGGTTTCACAGAATTTGTTTGAACTTCATAAAAATGTACCATACTTTTTGCACTGTCCTTGTTTTACTTCTCTATTAGCTTTCCAAGTTTTATTCACTTTAGAGTGTGTAGCTATCATTTATTTTTACTCCTCCATAATGCTATGTTTACAAATTTGTATTTATCTGTACTTTTAAAAATATCTTAATTATATACCATTTCTCATCTCACGTAACACTCATGTTACTTCTACACTTATCAGATATTATGTAACTGAAAACCACAACTCAGCAACAATAGAACACCATTTTTCAAAATTAAATGGCTTACCAGAATTCTTTAATTCTATCCTTTATTTGTATTAGATGACCCTTTATTCTGGTATTTGGCATTGTTCATATGGAGGAAAGCTTATAAGTTGATATTCCATAAATAGAAGGATTTATTATGATTGATTAATTATTTTCATTTAGAATGCATAGAATATGGTTGATTTAATATTTCTTTCTTACTCTCTGCCTGGAACATAGTGCTATCTATGTAATAGCCACTAAAATATTAAGTTAATTACCTAGACTTTAAACTGCATATTAAGAGGAATAGCATACAGAACTCTTCTCAGATTGGGACACCTGGGTGGCTCAGTCAGTTAAACGCCTGAGCCTTTAGCTCGGGTCATGATCTCAGGGTCCTGGGACTCAGTTCTGCAACAGATTCCCTGCTTAGCCGGGAGTTTGCTTCTCCCTCATCCTGCTGCTCCCCCTGCTTGTGCTCTCTCTCACTCTCTCTCTTACAAATAAATAAAATTAAAAAAATAAATTCTTCTCAGATAGCTAATATAGAATATCGTCTTTGTATTCATCAAAGGGAAAGTGCCATATAATAATGAAATCCATACTACTTCAAATTCACTTTTTAACCAGTAAGAAAGTACTGGAAACAAGCCAAAAATGTCTTCAATGAATTAAAGAAATAGATTGATTTTCAATATCTTAATGTTTCTAAAATAAATTGCAAGATTTTTATACTAGATATCAGTGTAAATATTCATTATACAAGGATATTCTAAAAATAAACCCGAGAAAACTACTTGACATATATGATGACAAAAACGAGTTTGACCAATGTCAGTTTGGGTAAAACTTACAACACCTACCACCTGAAACTTTTGTTCTATATGGTGCCATCTTGTGATTCTGGGCAGCGGCAGTGAGCCACAGCTCCCAGTCAGCTAGAAGATTACAGGGGTGAACACCTGATATTCTTACAAGCATTCTATATATAGAATATATATATAGAATATATATATTCTTCTTTTTTTAGTGTAATATTTAATAAATTGCATGTGATATTTGATACTTTGTTATAAAATAGGCTTTGCTTAAGATGATTTTGCCCAAATGCAGGCAAATGTAAGTGTTCTGAGTATGTTTAAATAAGCTTAAGGTAAGCTATGATATTTGATAGTTTTGGGGTATTAAATGCATTTTCAATTTTTTATGTGTTTCTCTGTACATAGCCCCCTTGTAAGCTGAGGAACATCTCTATATGTATATGTAGCCTTGGTATGGCTTACATATTATTGGCATGAAACATCTAGAACAGTACGTGTGCCATAGAATTGTCTACAACATCAAACAAGTTTCTTGAAAACTTGTGCCAAAGGGGTTATGTCTTTAAGGATTCTTATTTCAGAAGGGTTCTCTCAAATGTAAGATTTTTCAGAAGTTAAGTGAAAATCTGACCAAACTAAACATTTTTCCATTTTCCCTAGTGAGCAAAGATAGCTAAAATCTATCTGCCATTTTCAACACTGTACTCAACAATTGTAATTCTAATTTAAGAACAGATTATTTATATCAAAACCACATGTTGGCCTAATCTTATACAATATTCATAAGTCACACTCAGACCCTTGGACACTTTTATTTGTTGAGTCTATATGGTACTACGGACATTCATCTGTTTTGACCTCATAGCTTCATGTATGTCTATACTTTTGAAAATACATGCATCATAGTTCCATTGTAAAATGTCTGGGTTATAAAATGTGCTATGCTATCAAAATGGTAATAAGAACATACAAATGACCTGATGTAATGAACTGGACCAGATTGCCAGATATCACATTTCATACCAGAAAGATTCAGTGGTAAGTTTTAAAATGGCCAGCTATACATTGACTGAATTATAACTCATTTAACTTCTTTCTTTGTGTACAGTATTATACATTAGTCAGTATTATAGTAGATAAGTACTTTGGACAGATGTAAATATGCTGTAATAAAAAATGTTTTTCTTCTTTCTTTTAGTCCTTTTTACTTGTGAGACTAGCCACAAATACCATGCCTCCCCCAAAATAATTTGCAATCCAAATTTATCTCTAAATGAATTTATTGCACAGAAAAAATATATATATATATATACACTTACAGTAGACATGTTCAAAAATAGTTACACAAGAGCAGGGCCCTAAATGTAAGCAGTATAGTTGTTCTGTTTTGTTTTGTTTTTTTCTTTTATAAAAAAGAGGTTATGTGAAATATTGGGATTTTATTTCCAGGCCTAGTATTTCAAGACAGTTAACTACACTTACGGTGTCAACAGCCTCTTGTTGGCAGTACGATTTTATTGGCTCCATGGAATAACAGCAAGAATTTACTATTGCTTCTTTCTTTTTTGACACACACAGAAAAAAAAAATTGACACATTTGCTCAAGACCAACCAGAATCATTTTAACCTATCAAAATTGATGGGAGGCCTTCACTGCCAAAGTCACTGCTGCGTTTTCACAATTCATTGCAGACAATCTACTACTCCCATTATGATAAAGGAGAGAAGAGTCATAATCAGGGAAGAAAGCTAGATTAATACTTGAAATTATCATTGAATTATTTAGCCTGCTATAGGATTATTATTATTAGTGTCATTTGATAATTTTCTCTCATTTTATTAAACACAACTGTGAGTAATTACGCTACCTAATATTTCTCTGTATTGGCTGACTAGCTAGCAAACATTCATGAAAATATCCATTAGCCACACATATAAAATGCTGCATTATGATGCTGTTGAATCAGAACATACCACTACCTGATCCTGTAGCTCTTTGAGGATTTGCAAATCAATTAATTCTCTGTTTATTGCATTCTTCCCATACAATTAGAAAATTTATAATCGAGTCCATGAACATTATTAGTTTTACCATTTTAAACCAGCAATCACACTTTGATTTTTACAACAAAAGCAGAAATATAAACACACACATTTGGATCAGTTTTCTCTTAGTCTGTCTGGACTTCAAAATCCTATTCCTCAAGATGATGCACACCAAAGTTCTGGATTAAACAAGAAATTAGATGGCACCTGAACACTTGGTTTAATATTCTCAAAAGGACTATGCAACTTCTTTCTTACATTATGGCATTGTTTTACAAAGATCCACACTTTTATAATGTTAGTATTTTTTTTTAAAGATTTTATTTATTTATTTGACAGAGAGAAATCACAAGTAGATGGAGAGGCAGGCAGAGAGAGAGAGAGGGAAGCAGGCTCTCCGCTGAGCAGAGAGCCCAATGCGGGACTCGATCCCAGGACTCTGAGATCATGACCTGAGCCGAAGGCAGCAGCTTAACCCACTGAGCCACCCAGGCGCCCCTATAATGTTAGTATTTTTAATAATCAATAAAGTCAATTAATCATGATTAAAAATCAAACATAAAAATTTCTACTTTTTGCTTTTGCCCCCTCCATTTAGAACTTATTTATAGCCTGATAATTCAAAGGTCCCTATGTTTATGAAAATCTGGACAGAAATAGCTCTAAGATCCCATTCAGAACTTGATATTAATCTAAGTCTTTTGGCTCCATTTATCCTGAGAGCAAAGAGTAGGACAAAGGATTTGAGTACTGTTAGTTTATCTGGGAGATTATCCAAGGTAGAAAAGAATGGGAAAGTGATACAGTGAAGAAGCAACTTTGTCAAAGAGGTACATTGTTGATATAATTGTTGTGGATAGAAAATGAAGGCTTGCTTTTACTGAAAGGTCCTGAGAAACTTCTTTAAGTTGTCCTCATGAAGACCTGAAAACTGACAATTTTACTTATGGTTCTTATTTCCACTTCACTGAGAGCTGTCCTCAGAGGACATTAACTCTCCTACACTTTTGGGTTGTGTTGGAGACATTCCAAAATGAGAGAGAGAACATGAGATGCTATCAGTGTTAAGTAACTGCAATTTCCCATGGAACTATTCACCACAGGTTTGGCTATAATCAGGTGTTGGGCCTTGATATCAGAGGGATTTGAGGCAGTATCATTTTAGGTTAATCATTATATCTGAAATTTCCAAAAACTTCAACTGATGAAACTTTGATTATAAACCTATAAATATAACAATAAATCTACAGTATTCAAATTATTTTCATAGAAATACACAAACAAAGCATCAATAGATTAATATTTAAATATTACAAAATACTAAACTGAAAGAATTTGGTCATAAAACAACGTGTAAGAAGTAGAACTTAGGTTTAGGTTAGAAGTCAGGATGCATTGGGGACTCAGTTAAGAAATTGAATGGAGGGACGCCTGGGTGGCTCAGTGGGTTAAGCCGCTGCCTTCGGCTCAGGTCATGATCCCAGGGTCCTGGGACCGAGCCCCAAATCAGGCTCTCTGCTCATCAGGGAGACTGCTTCCTCCTCTCTCTCTGCCTGCCTCTCTGCCTGCTTGTCATCTCTCTCTGTCAAATAAATAAATAAAATCTTAAAAAAAAGAAATTGAATGGATGTCTGACTATCTTATAGGTTTGCTAAAAATCAGTGACTTTGTGTTCACGTGTGGCTATGCAGGAATTTTTAACTTTCTCTAAGACGTTTTTAGATTTGATTATATAATGGCAGTAAAGGATGGGGAAAAGCAAAGTACAAACTCCATAAAGACAAAGACACTGAGTATGAGAAAAGAGTAATAGATAAGAAGAATCAATGCATTTGAGGAAAATGGGAATTGAAGTACACAATGATTGTTGATTTTTTTAGATGGGGAAAAGAAAACTAGCTTGCAAGAAGGAAATAACAGAAGACATGCTGTAATGTGATACAGAATCCTGGAAAAGGCAGTAACGTGGAATAAAGGAGTAGGGAGAGCATATCAGGTAATTTGGATAGGAAGGAGTTAGGACATAATTGCTTGATAAATTTTATATGGCCCACTTAAATGCACAGATTTCTCTTCTTTAATTTATATGGAGAACAGGGTGTCCTTTCTCTTCCCTTTCAGAGCACCTAAGGTGCACTCTTTCAGACTGAAAACCTGAAAAGCTCAGGACTCAGTTGCTTAAGCACAGCTGAGAGGACATATTTCAATTAAGATTTACATTTTGCTGTAGGTAGTAGACTGTCAAAAGTGGTTTAACCATATTTTTCATTTAACAAGAAGACTACAGAGAGTGTTTTCTGGTGTTGGTTCAGAGTCTTAAGAAAGTCAAGTGAACTATCTTAGAGGTTTTCATGGCTTTTTATTCACAGTTGCAAAAATTGCTGTTGGAGTTCTCACTATTAAGCACACATTTCTGGCAGAAAGATAGAGGTAAAAGAGAATGATATCTTGTACGACTGATACTTTGTCATAAGGTTACAATGTAACTAGAAAAGAGACAATAAAATATTTGATGTTGTTTTAAGTTTCCTTGTTGTCAATCCCTCAGTGCTTTCTGATATTAAAGGAAAGAGTAGATGGATATTGACCTGGCAACTATCAACACCTGTCAGTCTCTCTTGGATAACCAATATCTCTATAATCTCTTCTTCCCAGTAAAAAAAATAAAATATATTCATAACCCACACTGTGCCATCTCAAGTTACTGCACCAAGATAAAATTACAATGATTTTCAGTTGTTCCAAATGGACAGAATACCCTTCCTTATGATATCATGTCTTATAAGATAGATAATTGGCTTGCTACCAATATACCCAGATGTGACTGTGGAAGAGACAGGAAAAAAAATAATAATATTTATTTATTCCTTGGGTTGACCCTGTTTACACAGATGCATTACTATTAGAAAAGGTTGGTTTGGGACATTGGAATGAATTTACTTAATGGGTCTGTATGTAATTGGGTTGGAGGAAATTTTTAATTTCTACAAAAATTATTAGAATTCGATCTTATTCTCTTTTGTTAGTTTTCACATGTTAACAAAGCCAACGTTTTTGTCTAGCAGACAAGATCTTAAATCCTAACAAAACTCAATTTTTTCATTTTTTTTGAAAATTTGAGAGCCTCATGTTCTCTCATGCTGCTTTAAATACAACTCAAAAAAAAACCAAAAAGGAGCTAAATGTGGCAGTAAGACCAGACTTTTTATTTTATTTTATTTTATTTATTTTTAATTAAAAAAATTAAAGATTGTATTTATTTATTTGAGAGAGAGAGAGCATGAGTGGGGCAGGGGGATGTAGCTGCAGAGAGAGACTGAGAAATATATCCCTAATGAGCAGGAAGCCAGAAATGGGGCTGGATCCCAGGATACTGACTGAGATCATGACCAGAGACAAAGGCAGATACATGTGCAAAATCCCTTTTTTTCTGGGAAACAATACTTTACAAGAGATGTTTGAAAAAGTACTGGGGAATCAACTTTAATTGGAGATACAAAAATTTAATTGACTTTTGTAAAGCTACAGGGATCCAAATGATGGGAATCCCAGCCCGTTTAGGTTGTGGACCACAGAGTATTCTTCTCTGTAATATTTTATTTTCTTCCATGTCTACTAACTCCAGTCCAAGTTCACTGATCTCTTTTTAGATAGTGCAAAACATGGCAAAGAATACCAAACAAGTGCCCAATATTCTACATTTATTACATCATTTCTAACATATAGAAGTGTGTTATCAAGGCTGGTTCTGTGAACGAACCTAGTTATGCTAAAGTGTGTTTTGTTCTCCAAGAAATTAAATGCATGGTTATCACACAATTATAAAATACTTGTGTCAAGAATTTTTATTCAAAAATTAATAAGAGAAGCAGATATTAAAACTAGTTCACATGGTTATTTGGGATATAAGCAGAGTTGTGCAGCAGAAGTGCTCTGGGCCCATAATTTGGGTTATAGAATTTATGTTTTCTAATGAAAAATCACTAACTTGCATTATTGTTAACAAGAATCCTGTGCATTACCATCAGTTTTCTACATTATAACCTCTTGCTCTACAGTTTGTAAATAATTTTGTCAATAGCAAGCTAATAAACGGGGTGACTCCAATGGATTGAGATAATCTCTAGAGTTTCTGCTACATAATGAACAGTCTACGGACAACCCTGTATCTGACTGACTTGTTAATTCTGGGAATGTCTTGCAGATTAATCTGCTTGCCCGAGGTGGTTCCTCTAATTGATGTCTAAGAACCCTAATTAGTTAAGAAAACTTTTTTTAAACATTTTCATTGCTATTTATTATTATTATTATTATTGCTAATATCTCTATTATAAATAATTCACAAGGGCATCTTTCTGACAAAAGACAAAGAGCTGGCTACTAGTAGAAAAAGTACATTTGACTCTGTCAGTGAAAGTGGTAAAGGGATTTGAGAAAATAAGGCAAAGCAGTGGAATTATGTGTTAAAACTTTAAATATTATAGACACATTTACTTAATTTCTAATACTGTTGTTGCTTATAATTAAATAAGATGTTTTCCATGAACCACGCATTACAGCAAATATATTGTTTATACAGATTAAATTTTCATCAAAAGGGACGCCTGGGTGGCTCAGTTGTTTAAGCAGCTGCCTTTGGCTCAGGTCATGATCCCAGCGTCCTGGGATCGAGTCCCGCATCTGGCTCCTTGCTCGGCCGGGAGCCTGCTTCTCCCTCTGCCTCTGCCTGCCATTCTGTCTGCCTGTGCTTGCTCTCTCGCCCACTCTCTCTGATAAAGAAATAAAATCTTAAAATAAATAAATAAATTTTCATCAAAAAATTGTAAGTGTATTTTTTTGTAGGATCATGATAAGCATTTTTCAGATGAGAAAATTGAAATTTAGAAAAGTATGTCTCTTCAAATCCCTCATACAATATCTGGCCTAGATAGAAGGATATACTATCACAATTGAGGAAGATAATTGAGATTACTTAAAATGATAAACTTTACTGTATAGGGCTTTTTACAAGTTTGCCACAGATTCAGATTCTTTTAAAATATATATCTATTTTGTGTAAAGAGAATGCACTGAGAAGTAAAAAGAAAGTGATATATCAGTGCTACCAACTAATGGCTATAATATCATCACCTTATTTATGAACAATGAAACAGTGTGCAATATTTAAATAAATTTAAATAAATTCCTATTTATTTTATATATTTATAAATTTAAATAAATTCCTATTTATTTATTATTAAAGAAATTTCTCTAACAAACAGTATGTTTTGAAGGTTGCTAGCAGGAAAGTGTTGTACGACATGGAAGTAATCAGAAAATGTGATCTAAAATTCTGCTTTCAAGGGCGCCTGGGTGGCTCAGTGGGTTAAAATTCTGCTTTCAAGAAGCTATCACAGTAAGTACTGAGCATTAGCTATTATATGCTATGGATGAATAACTGAAATCTACATTTGAAACTAATGGTACACTACATGTTACCTAATTGAATTTTAAAAAGTTAATAAAAAAAACCACTATTTTATAAAACAATATTCCCAACAGGCTCTTTTGCTTTAAAATACTCACTTTGTAATGAGAGTCCTTACTTTTGTCTAGCCAATTCTTACAGCACTGTTTATCCCTTCCCTGCTTTATCCCTTCCCAGTATCAATAAAGGCTCACTTGGGTTACCTAGAAGCCATGAGAAAGCTTGTAATAGATCTGGCTGGTTTTCACCAGCAATTTGACCACCATGTGCACAGGGAAGTCTATTGATAAAGGCTTTATTGCAATAAGTTGCAAATACATGGATGATTTTGAATTCTCTTTCTTGAGGTCTTGTTTCATGATAATAAATTTAGGGTGGCTTATTGGAATGGATGTTATTAACATATCTTCATAGTTATAAGCACATGGAATTGTAAAATAGATGAATGAATGTGGCATTACTGACAACTGTCCTCATTTTGAAATCAAATTACAGTGTACTAAGATGAGGAAGCAAAGCAGATTTGGGATTATGAGTGAAATAATTTTAAAAAGTATTAGGGGTATGATCGGACTATAGGGTAATTCAGTAGAAAAATGTCAACTGATTGAGATTCTGTGTTCCCTGCTTTCAGAGAGAAGTTAAGATAAATAAGTAACACGAGGAGACTAGGAAGCCAAACATAAGTGATAATTTTGTGCCAGGGTGTGTATACATCTGTTTATCTTCTTGCTTTACCACTAAGGTTGCTCCTAGAGGAGAGTTTAAATATGTGTTGGAGCTAATCTCTGTGGATTACACAAGAAACCACATCCTACAGCTCTCCCTGAAACACCCCTTATGATTTCAATGTAATTTGGTTTTTGCATTTTTAGAAATAACAAAATACTTTGCAAACTCATCTACTTTATTACCATCACAAGTGAGTCAGCTGACTCCACATTTTAACACAGTGACAGTCACAGAGGAATGGAGGAATGAGTAGAGTTATCAATATATGTGCATTTAAGAAGTATGACAGGGTAGCAGCTATTTCCAGGAACCAAAACATGGGTCAGCAGCTGTGCAGGAAAAGTGATGGAATAAATGACTCATTTCAGAGGAGTTCTATAACATATTAGTTCTATAATGTATCTTCAGCCCCCAATTACCCGCTTTGATCTAAAGATAAGGATTTACAGTTAAGGTCCCATTTATGATTTTACTGGTAGGGTCTGAATCATTTTTACTATTGTTTTGACTATTACTTGAAACCTATAGTAGTACTTGGGATATGTGTTGTGTATTCTGTGAACATGTGCTATTTTTAGATTAGATAATTTCTGTCTCGAACCCCTGTTCATTTGTTTGTTTTTGTTTATTTGATAGTGGTTTCAGTAAATGGATATATCTGAAAAATTGCAAAGCCACTATTAAAATAAGTTATTATTATATATAGCATGGAATTGCACATTCCTCCTTTGAATCCGACAGAGCTTCACCATATCCTTAACAATTTGGGAAAAACATGCTATTATTTTTCTTTATAAAATTTCTTCTGTTAGGCTGTGATGGTTGTCATCAGCAGTAACTCCTCTGAAGGCTTTGTCAAAAGAGTTGAAAAAATTGGAAAGGTGTGTGAATGAAGCTGTTTGCTGAATATAAAGAAAAGAGCATTGAAGTACAATTCACACTCTTACTTCTCCTTCTATGCTTTCAGATGTTTGACATTTGAAAATTTTGCTTCTAGAAGAGATGCCCTATATAATTCTTACTTTAAGGAGCAAGTTGCTTTTATAATTTTTTTATTATTCTACCATTCCAGTATTTCCATTTAAATTAAATTCAATACCATTTAAAAAAAATCAAAAGTGCAGCCAGTATTCAATTCCTGGGCTAAATAATTTTAGAAAGCTTTGTGTTATTGAACCTACAGGGTTTATCTGTAGTTTTAACTCTTTCTTTCTGTGATTTTTCCCATTAGTCACGTAAGTGACTGCAATATAACAGACATTGAGGATAAAGAAGGACTGAATAGAACAATCCTTGGCCTCATGAAGTTGAGAATCTAGCAAGGGAGTCAAACAATTCAATCATTCAGAGACAATTTATTGAGTGCCTGGCCTAAGATGAGCACAACAAAACCCCAGCCCAGAGGAATCATTTTAATGGGAGAGATAGATAATAGGTAAGCCAACTTTAAAAAAAAAAAAAAAAAAAAACCGTACTGATTTTTCTTTAATAAAGATGCATATTTGAACTAAATAAGCACATTTTAAAAAGAGCAGTGATTGAGAAGAGGTTTTTAAACTGAGTGGTCCAAAAGGGCCTCCCTGAAAAAGTCTGTTTTGAACAGATTTCTGAATATTATCAGCTAGGAAGCTGCGTAAAAATCTCAGGGATGGGTGATTTTTCCAGTCGAAAAACTGTAAAGGCTCCAAAGTCACAATAGAGCTATAAGTTTCTCTAATAAAGTAACTTCTGACAAAGAATGAGAAGAAATAACTAACCCAGGTTTGAAAGAAAAGGGACAGACTTTCTATGGAATTCATATTTAATTAAAGCTCTAAAGGACAAAAATACAATAGAGCAAAATTCTGGTCACGCTGATATACCTAACGAAAGTTCATAAACAAGGTGTGGGTAGCAAAGAGTGTGTGGCAATGTTGGTAAGAACAGTGGGGAAGAGTCATCCCTGAACATGTTCTTAAATGAAGCAATTTTTGTGTTGTATTAAAGGGTAAATTGGAGTTTGCCTAAGTGATTAGAGAAGGATGCCTCAGCTTATGGAAGTTCAAAGCCATAAAGATGTGACAAACTACTGCAGATATTTTCATGTATATTTGTTGTTGCTTCTAGTAATGGTGATCTAAAAACTCCTACTTAAGACAACTAAAAATCCAGACAAAATAGCTTTTAAAGTTAAAAATATCAGAATGATTATAAAAATAAGTGAGGGATTACTGGGCCAAAATACGAAATACAATGAGAGCCTAGAGATATATGCCCTGAAGCCATTTTAGCTATGAGAGCATTTGAAACTGCTAAAACACACTGAGCTGTGTTGTTAATAGACTCTTGATACTAGAGAAACAAATCCAGCAGCAATCAAATTTGAGGACTTTGGTCCAACCCAAATTTAAGTTGAGATCCCCAAAGCACAAGGAGAAGCAGAAATAAGACTATAGCCTACCTTGCCTACTGTGTAAACTGAGAAAGCCAATCACTGAATTTGGAGTATGATTGTCTTATAGAGTCTCAGATATAAGAGAAAATCCTACCAAGGAGGACCATACCGTTATTATAGCTCTTAATTATCCCTACTCAATAAGAGTTTCAAATATAATGTCTTGAACATAGCAAAATGTAACAAAGCACACAAAGAAAAACCATTAACAAGATTTGATAGACAAAATGGGATTAAGTATGATGTTAAAATGATCAATAAAGATTGTAAAATGGCTTGATTACTCTGCTCAAAGAAATGAGAGGGGAAGCAAATTGAACAAAAAACTGACACTAAAAATGATATTGAGAAAGGTTTTATAAATGAACCAAATGGATACTCTAGAACTTTAAAGATATGACAGCTAATTTAAGATACCACAGGGGTGCCTGGGTGGCTCACTTAATTAAACCTCCAATTCTTTTTCCTTTTTTTTTAATACCTTAATCTTATTTTATCTCTTTCAATTTGGCTCAGGTCATGATGTCAGGGTTGTGAAATAGAGCCCAGAGTTGAGCTCTGTGCTGAGCCTGGAGCCTGCTTAAGATTCTTTTCCCTTCTTTTTCTATCCCTCCCTGCACTCTCACTTGCTCACTCTATCTTGATTGCAAATAAATAGATAGATAGATAGATAATAGACAAAGCAAAATAAAAGCAGATTATGAAAATAAATATAAAGATTTTGAAATGAAAACAAGTTCAAAATAAAATAGAGAAGACCTACACAGCTAAAAGTTCATTCAGAAAATCTACTATTAAAGAAGTCAGTATGACACAATGTTAAGATATCAAAAGATTTGAGCATGTACTTTACAGAAAGGGTAATCCAAATGGCCACTCATATATAAAAACTGTTTATCTTTATTATGAATCTGGAATTAAATTAAATTAAATTAAAAATAAATTAAAACCTAAAATGACATACTATTACACACTTACCATATTGGGCAACAGTAAAATTGCCTTGCAAGAATGTGAAAGAATGAAAGTGCCCATAATAAAAACATTTGAGGTAAGTTGGACAATATTTAGAAAAATAAAAATAAAAATAAAAATTTGGTCCATTCCTAGAAATACAACATGGAACTAAATGAATATTTTCACCAGGATATGCAAACAGATGATTATAGCTATTTCATTCATAACGGCAGATCAGTAGTGGTCTATTTGCACAATGTTACATTAAATAAGAGAGAATATTAACAAACTGGGAGGAGGGGCTAGGTTGTTATCATAAACAGATCTTCTATGGTGCTGATTATGTTCTATTTCTCAAAATCTTTAAGTTAAAAAAGTTTTCAAATTTATATCTAGATAGATAGATGATAGATAGACAGATATCCCAGAAGCTGCAATGTAGGCTAAGACCAGGCTTTAAAGGGCTTTTCTATACTCTACTAAATACTTGAAACCATTCATTATATCATAGCTCAGTGTTCAAATCTCCATTTGTTTCCTCAGTTTCCTAATATTTACCTTAAGGTGACCTGATTCAGACTTTTGATCACCTTTGTCTAAATATTTCTATTTTAACAAAGTCCTTTTTAACACTGAGAGACTAAAACTTAGAAAAATACTCTGATTGTTATCTCACTAGGGTGGAAAATATATAGTTACCCATTAACTAATGATATCCATGTCTACATTAGATCCATGGCATTTTTAATTCTTGGGAGCTTTTGGTTAAATGAAATTTTTAAGCTTCCTTTAAATGAAGCTTTAAGCCATCACCACATGAATAATATTAAAGAACCAAATGAAAACAGGCCAAGTATTTACAGAGTAATAGAATGTGCAGTGGAAAGAGTACAATTCTGAAATCATAAAGCCTAAATTAGTGTGATGCATCTTTACTAGCCATGTAATCATAAACCAGTTATCTAAATGTGTTAGCCTCAGTTTTTTCACCCATGTAATGGTGATGATAATACTTATTATGCAGCGTTGTTGTGTGGATGTGATGAAGCATGGAGCATGAGAGTCTCATACTCCATGCTAAAATGATAGCTATTTTTATACTTATAATAATTCTAGTAATAGTAATTAAATTGTTCAAAATGGTAATATTCATTTATATTGAGGCATTGTATTGACTATTCATAGACACATTTACCAAAATAAATTTCATTTTACTTTACCCCCTCTGAGGATATATATTCCCTAATTCAATATGAATCTCCTTATGAATAATAATTATCATAATAAATATGCTGATTTTTCTTCTATTTATTTTTAGGGAGGTATCCTTTACTGTTGAACATAAAGAAACTTAAGCAAGTCTGTCTTATTCAAAATTTGCATGCTGCTTTCTTATGAAACTAGATTATAGAGTTGTATGAAATAAATTCATGCAGTTAAGACATTGATGTTTGGAACACTGGGTGGTCAGTTTAGTATTTCAAAAGAAGATATTAAATTTAAACCTTAAAACTGAGCTCTTTCAGCCTTTTTTATAGACCATCCTTCATGCTTCATAAGTACTCCTCCATTGTAAACCAAGTAATACTTTTTGTCACAGTGTATATAACGAAAATGGATTTTATATTCTATTATTTCAGAGTTAGTTGCAGTTTCTACTGCCTTACTTCATTTTTTGAAAAATAGATTAATTCTACAAAAAGTTTATTCCAGCTTTATTGAAAAAAATCCACATATTTGTAAATTTAAGAAATGATTTCTTATAACATTGCAAACTTTTAACATTGTGTAAATTTTGTACAATTTGATAAATTGGTATACATCTTTATTGCAATATAATCTACATAAAAATGTTAATACATCTACTATCTCGTATAGTTGCCACTGTTTTTTATGCATGTATCGTAAGGAATTTTAAGATCTACTCTCTTAGCAACTTTTATGTATATAGTATAGTAGAGATAAACTTCAGAGGTCTTGTGGGTTTTGTTCCAGACTGCCTCAATAAAGTGATTATCTCAATAAACTAAGTCAAATTATTATTTTTTTTGGTTTCCCAGTGCATATAAAAAATAGACACTATACTGTACTGTTCAAAAGCATTATGTTTTTAAAGAAAAACAATGTATATACCTTAAGTAAACTAGTTCTGAGTTTTCAGTGGGTCATAATTACTGATCACAGTTCACCATAACAAATACAATAATAATTAAAAAACTTGAAATATTGCAAGAATTACCAACATGTGACAGAGAGACACAAAATGAACAAATGTTGTTAGAAAAATGGTGGCAGCAGACCTCTTTTATACAAGATTGCTATAAACTTTCAACTTGTAAGAATGTGATATATGCAAAGTTTAATAAAGGGAAGCACAATAAAAAAAAAGTATGTATATTTTATTAACTATGATCATCATGCTGTACATTAGATCCCCAAAACTTTTTCATATTATAGTTGCAAGTTTGCACCCTTGGACCACCTTACTCCACCCCAGGTTCACCCCTTGTCAACTCAACTCTAAGTTTCCATTAGTTTTCCTTTTCCTCAGATTCTGTATGTAAGGGATATCATAATACATAAATTAAAAAAATATATAAAATCTTTGAAATATTTCACTTAGTATAATACCTTCAAGATCCATCCATGCTGTTGTAAATGGCGGTATTTCTTAATTTTTCATGGTTAAGTAGTATTCCACAGTATATATTTACCATACTTATTTTATTCATTCATCCATTAATGGATACTGAAGTTATTTCCATCTCTTGCTTAGAGTTAATAATTTTATAATAAACATAAGCGTGCAGATATGTCTTTGAACAGTGACTTCGTTTCCTTTAGATAGATACCTAGAAGTGGGATTACTGAATCATATGGTAATTTTACTTTTAATAATATGAATAATCTCCATACTGTTTTCCATACAAACTTATATCCCTATCACAGTGCATAAGTTCCCCATTTTCCACAATATTTACCAAAATTTGTTAGTTTCAATTTTTTGGTAGTATATATTCTAATATCTTGCTGTGTTTTTCAGAGGTAAACAACAACAACAACAACATAAGGACTTTGCCCTGAGTTTTTTACGTTGAGCACTTTTTAATGCTCCTGTTGGTCATTTATATAACTTTTTTGAAAGAAAAAAAGTCTATTGAGATCCTTTTGCTATTTTTTTAATTATATATTTTTTTCTATTTGTATCTGTTGGTTATTAACCTCTTTTCAGATAGAAGATTTGTAAGTATTTTCTTACATTCTGTGGATTGTGTTTTCATTCTCTCTCTCTTTTTTTGGCAATGCAGAAACGTTAGTTTGATGTAATACCATTTATTTATTTTTGCTTTTTTTGCTTGTGTTTTTGGTCTGGTATCCAAAAATCTATTGGCAAGACCAATGTTAAGGAGAATTTTTCCTATGTTTTCCTTTAGGAAATTTAGTTTCATGCATCACCTTTAAGTCTTTAATCTATTTCAAGTTAAGACTTATGAGTGATATAAGGTTCCAGTTTCATACTGTTTATATGATTATTCAGTTTTAAATATCATTTATTGAACAGACTATCTTTACCCATTACATATGTTGGCCCCTGTCAAATACTAGGTGACTGTATGAAAGGATTTATTTCTGGACTCTCAATTCTGTTCTACTTGTTTATTGGTCTGTTTTTATGCCAGTATACTTTATTGTTTTGGGCATGAGGGCTTTGTAGTATAGTTTCAAATCAAGAAGTGTAATCTCCCTTCTTCATTCTTTCTCAGAACTGCTTTGATTATTTGTTGTCTTTTATGTCTCATATAAATTTTAGGATTCTTTACTTACTTCTGTAAAAAAAATAATATTGGATTTTTTTAAAGATTTTTAATTTATTTATTTGACAGAGAGAGATGACAAGCAGGCAGAGAGGCAGGCAGAGAGAGAAGAGGAAGCAGGCTTCCTGCTGAGCAGAGAGCCTGATGTGGGGCTCGATCCCAGGACCCTGGGATCATGACCTGAACCAAAGGCAGCGGCTTAACCCACTGAGCCACCCAGGCACCCCTAACATTGGATTTTTGATAGGAATTGGATTTACAGATGGTTTTCGGTAGAATGGACATTTTAACAATGTTAATTCTTACCATTCATAAATATGAGCTATCTTTCCATTTGTCTATCCTTCAATTTCTTTATCAATGTCATAGTTTATGGAGTACAGATCTTTCATCTTCTTAGTTAAATCTATTCCTAAGTATTTTATTATTTTTGATGCTATTGTGAATTAGATTGTTTTCTTTATTTTTTCAGATAGTTCATCATTAGAGTGTTAAAATGCTCCTGTCTTGTGCTTACTTTGGCAGCACATATACTAAAATTGGAATGATGCAGAGAAGTTTAGCGTGATCACTGAACAAGGATGACATGACAAACTGGGAAGCATTCCATATTAAAAAAAAATGAAACAAAACAAAATTCTTGTCTTTTATATATTGATCTTGTATTTGGCAGCTTTACTAAATTTGTTTATTCTAATTTTTTTGTGACGTTTTTAGGATTTTTTAACATGTAAGTTCATGTTACTCAAAAAAAGAAAATTTTACTTCTTCCTTTTTTTTTTTTTTTTTTTTGGAGTCTCTTATTTCTTTGTGTTCCTTGTTTCTCTGGCTAGGACATCCAGTACTATATCAAATGAGAGTAGTGAAATTGGACACACTTGTCTTTCTTCTGATCTTTAAGGGGAAAACCTTCAAACGTTTTTGATTGAATATGAGATTAGCTCTGGGCTTGCAATATGTGTTTTTTCTTTGATGTATTTTTTAAATTATTTTTTAAAATTTTTTATAAACATATAATGTGTTTTTATCCCTAGGGGTACAGGTCTGTGAATCACCAGGTTTACACATTTCACAGCACTCACCATCACTCACCATAGCACCTGCCCTCTCCAATGTCCATACCCCCACCATCGTCTCCCAACACACCTCCCCCCAGCAACCCTCAGTCTGTTTTGTGAGATTCAGTCTTTTATGGTTTGTCTCTCTCCCAATCCCATCTTCTTTTATTTTTCTTTTCGTAAGCCTGAAACCGCCTATATTGCATCTCCACTTCATCATATCAGGGAGATCATATGATAGTTGTCTTTCTCAGATTGATTTATTTCGCCAAGCATAATACCCTCTAGTTCCATCCATGTCATCACAAATAGCAGCCTGAGCAAGACTCTACAGCATGGTGTAATAAACCCGCATGGAGCGAAATCTTCTTTGCCTGGGCATCCCCTCTGCCTGAGAGAGAACCGTGGTTGCGCCTGTGGAAAGAGCCTTAAGGAAAGGGACATGTCTGTCACTGGGCTCCCCAGGTGCCTGTCTGGGGAAAGTGCAGCACACTGCCCCAGGAGAAGAGAAGGAGCCCTTGGCCTTGTGGTCGGGAAACGGTCACGAAGCTGGAGAGCCGGCCCTGGCAGGAACAGGGGGCCGGTGGCAAGACAACTGTCACCCGCTCCCTGTGCAGAGAGATGAAGCCTGGCTGCTAAGGAGACACGAGGGGATGATTGGGCAGGGGAGCGTGCTCCAATATGAGGAAGGAGTCTGGGCAGAAGGAAGGCCTTTCCTGTGCCTCTGGTCCCAAGGGGACAGCATCTCCTTGGCCACCTGTCCAGAGGGCAGATGAGGGCTTGCCACCAAGCTCCCGGCCCTGAACTCGCAGAAACACCTCCTGCAGGAACGGGCAATCAGATGCCGTCTTCCTCCAGGATGTGGCAGCATTGGCGGAGGCAGGGGGTGTCCCGGGGAAACAGGGACAGTTACCCATTACTCCCCATCCCAGGGCACAGGCGGTGTGCAGTGATCCTCTCACGTCTCCTCAAGGATGGGGAAGGCATGGCCTAGTCCCCTGTCCACCTGAACGCCAGAGCGAAAGGGCAGGCCTTGCCTACGTCGAGAGATGGCATTGTGAGCAGAGTGCCATCCTAGGCCACGCACGCTGCTGCAGGGTCGAGGCTCTGTCTGCTTATTTCGGCCTTTCAGGATAAACCATGGATGTGAAATTGGAGCCCGGGAAGGCAAGACCCAAGAGGCACCAGCTCTCAAGCAGCTCTTCTTCCCTGATGCGACTGAAGCCTTGCTGAGGAAGCAGCGGCGACGTGCTCTTCACTCCAAGCCAAAGCCTCTGCGAAAGCACAGCATTCGCTGAGAAATCAGAGTCGGTTCTGCGGGCTCTGTTGCTGCTTGCCTGTGCCCAGTCTCACAGTGGGAGAAACCCGCATACAGCGAAAGCCTCTTTGCCATGGCATCTCCTCTGGGAAAGCACAGCATTTGTTGGGAAATCAGAATCGGATGTGTGGGATGCTGCAGCTGAATGTCTAAGCTAGTCTCCGCAGCATGGTGGAAGATACCCGCATGGAGCGAAATCCTCTTTGCCCTAGCACCCCTTTGCCTAAGAGAGAAGCATGGTTGCATATCTGAAAGGGCCTTAAGGAAAGGGACACGTCTGTCACCGCGCTCCCCAGGAGCAAGTGTGGGGAAGGCACAGCACACTGTCCCCGGGGAAGAGAAGGAACCCTTGGCCTTGGAGTTGGGAAACGTCGGGAAGCAGGGTAACCTGCCGCGGCACACACAGCAGGCCGGTGGCAAAACAAGTGTCACCCGCTCCCTGTGCGGAGAGATGGAAGCCTGGCTGCTAAGGAGACATGAGGGGACGACTAGGGCAGGGGCACGTGCTCCACTCTGAGGAAGGAGTCTGGGCAGAAGGCAGGCCTGTCCTGTGCCTCTGGTCCCAAGGGGACAGCATCTCCTGGGCCACCTGTCCCAAGGGCAGACTTGGGCTTGCCACTAGGTGCCATACCCGGAACTCGCAGAAACAACCCCATGGAGAAATGGTCAGTCAGATGCCGTCTTCCAACAAGATGTGGCAGCGTTGTGGGTGGCAGGGGGTGTGCCAGGGAAGGAGTGGAGACAGTCCCCCACAGTTTCCCATCCCAGTGCCCGGGCCGTGTGCAGGGATCCTGTCGCCTCCTCTCTCCAGTGGTGAAGGCAGTGGCCTAGACCCCGAGTCTGCCTGAGCGCCGGAGCAAAAGGCAAAGCCTTACCTACCCCAGGAGATGGTAATAGGCATAGAGTGCCATGCTAGGCCACGCACGCTGCTGCAGGGTTGTGACTGTGTCTGCTTAGTTCGGCTTAGCAAGGTGAACCCCGGGCGTAAACTTGGAGCCTGGGAAAGCAAGGCCCAAGAGGCAGCAGCTCTCCCGTGGCTCTTCTTCCCTGCCGTGACAGAGCGAACGACCAAAGCCTTGCTGAGGAAGCAGCAGCGAAGTGCGGTTCGTGCCAAGCTGAAAACCTCTGCGAAAGCATAGCAGTCGCTGGGAAATCAGAGTTGGTTCTGTGGGCTGCTTTTGTTGCTTGCCTAGTATTTGCAGCACGATGGGAGAAACCCGCATAGAGCGAAAGCCTCTTTGCCAGGGCATCCCCTCTGGGAAAGCACAGCATTCTTTCGGAAATCAGAGTCGGGTCTGTGGGATGCTGCCAGCTGCTTGCCGGAGCTAGTCTCCAAAGCATGGTGTAATAAACCCGCACGGAGCGAAATCCTCTTTGCCTGGGCATCCCCTCTGCCTGAGAGAGAAGCTCAGTGGCGCCTGTGGAAAGAGCCTTAAGGAAAGGGACACGTCTGTCACTGCAGAGCAAAGGAAGCCGGGCTGCTAAGGAGACACGTGGGGAAGATTAGGGCAGGGGAAGGGCTCCACTCTGAGGAAGGAGTCTGGGCAGAAAGCATGCCTGTCCTGAGCCTTTGGGCCCAAGGAGACAGCAGCTCCTTGGCCACCTGTCCGTGGTGGAGCCATGGGCTTGCCACCAGGCGCCTACTCTGAACTTGAGCAACAACTCCCAGAAAGATTTGGCCATCAGATGCCGTCTTCCTCTAGGATGTTGAAGCTTGGAGGAGGCACGGGGTTTAAGGGGAAGGAGTGGGGAAAGTCCCCCAAAGCTCCCTATTCAGTGCACGGGCGGTGTGCAGGGATCCTGTCACCACTCCTTTCCTGTGGGGAAAGCACTGGCTTAGTCCGCGAGTCTGCCTGAGGGCCAGAGTAAATGGCCAAGCGATACCTACACCGGGAGTTGGTAAGGTGCGTAGAGTGCCTTCGTAGGCTACACACGCTACTGCACGGTTGTGACTGTGTCTGCTGAGTTCGGCCTGGCAGGGTGAACCCAGGACACGAACATGGAGCCAGGTAAAGCAAGGCGCAAGAGGCACCAGCTCTCCCGCAGCTCTTCTTCCCTGACGCGACTGAAGCCTTGCTGCGGAAGCAGCGGCGAAGTGCTGTTCGCTCCAAGCCAAAGCCTCTGTGAAAGCACAGCTTTCGCTGAGAAATGTTGTGCGGGCTGCTGCTGCTTGCCTGAGCCCAGTCTCGGAGTGGGAGAAACCCGCATACAGTGAAAACCTCTTTGCCTGGGCATCTCCCCTGGGAAAGCACAGCATTTGTTGGGAAACCAGGGTTGGGTTTGGGGATGCTGCTGCTTGCCTGAGTTAGTCTCCGTAGCACTGTGGAAGATAGCCGCATGGAGCGAAGTACTCTTTGCCCTAGCATCCCCTCTGCCTGGGAGAGAAGCATGGTTGTACACGTCTGTCACTGCGCTCCCCAGGAGCCAGTGTGGGGAAGGCACAGCATGCCACCGCTGGGGTAGAGAAGGAGCCATTGGCCTTGGGGTCTGGAAAATTGAACAGCCACATGCAGAAAATGAAATTGGACCATTTCCTTACACCATACATTAAAATAGATTGGAAATGGATGAAGAAGCATAAGCCAAGGACAAAAAAGTGTTGGTACTCCATTATTCTGATGGTCCATTAACTCTTGCTTTTTTGGTTCCTGTGTCTATCACTGCCCCTGCCTTTTTGAAGATAATGACCATTCATCTGAGTACACGGTTCACAGAATCCCTTTGCAGTGGCCCATGCGGGCCAAGGTAGTAGAGCATAATAGATCTCTGTAAGTTTTTAAAAAATGTCTTTGTCCCTGTTGCCCATGGCCATTAAAGACCAAAGGTCGGGGGTAGGGGGATATTGGAAAAGGTGAAGTTATAGTTACTCACTGATTTTTTGATTGGTAGAGAGAAAGCAACACCTACATACAGGGCCAGTGGGTGAGTGGAGGAAACATCTTTGGCTCTAGGAGGAATGGGGGAAGGAGAAATATTAATAATCTTTGTCTTTGGAACTGCCCCTGAAGACTTCCCCACACAGGAGAATGACCTAGCGTGACTCTCCTAAACTTCGGCAAGCCCCTTAAATTTAACTGACATCTAGATCTGATACTCCCTGCTGGATAACTCTGATCATTATTGGATTGTTACTTATTTTATTTTAAAATTATTTTTAAAGAAAATTTTAATCTAAATACAATTAATTAACATATAATATTAGTTTCAGACATACAGGTTAGTGATTCATCAGTCTTTTATAACACTCAGTGCTCACTGTATCACATGCCTTCCTTAATGTCCATCACCCAGTTACCCCATCCACCCATCCCTCTCCCCTCCAAGAACCCTCAGTTTGCTTACTGTGATTAAGAGTCTCTTCTGAGGGGTACCTGGCTGGCTCAGTGGGTTAAAGCCTCTGCCTTCAACTCAGGTTATGATCTCAGGGTCCTGGGATCGAGCCCCACATCAGGCTCTCTGCTCCCTGGGGAGTCTGCATCCTCCTCTCTCTCTCTTCCTGCCTCTCTGCCTACTTGTGATCTCTGTTTGTCAAATAAGTAAATAAAAATCTTTTTTTTTAAAGTCTCTTCTGGTTTGTCTCCCTCTTTGACTTCATCTTGTTTTATTTTTTTTCCTTTACTCCCCTATGATTCTGGTTTGTTTCTTGAACTCCACATATGAGTGAGATCATATGATAATTGTCTTTCTCTGACTGACTTATTTCGCTTGGCATAATACCCTCTACTTTCATCCCTGTCATTGCAAATAATTGCCATTTATTTTAACTCGACAGAGAAGGCCACTAGAAACAGCAGGTGATGGCCCCAGCTCCTGTTCCTCCATGCAGAACATCTGTCAACAACTGTGGACATCTTTTCCTCCCCCCATTCCTATGAATGTTGCTCAGTTGTTACATGGCATGGACAAATGCTGTTGGCTGGTGGCATGGACACACTGGACAAGCTTGGCCTTCGGTAAAACAAAGACTGGCTTTAATTACTCAAACTGAAACAGGAATGCTTGGATGAACAAGCCTGCCAGGAAGTCCCACTGGAGGTACTCAACCTGTGCCCCTTCCCTCCTTGGACCAAGAACCTGAACTTGAGAGATGAATGGCTTATTCAAGGTTATGGCAAGGTTACAGAGAGCTGAAACTAGACACAGGTGTACATGCCTTTTGATCAAGGCTGGCTGAGAAATCGAACTGCCTCAAATCTTGATTCTTTTTGCCACTTCTTATTCTCTGACCCTGTTTTTTATAGTTTAGGATGTAGGAATAATAAAAATATCAGCTAATGGGGTATCCTGACTTTTTGATGTTTTAGTTCTTGTCAGACATTTACCATAATGCTTAGCACATGGATATGTGTGTGCACACACGTGCACATGCATGACACTCAAAAAATTGTTCCCTGATATTAACTTTATCAGTGCACTTTGCATCCACCACCAATTGGCTGTTTTGTCACAAACTGATTAAAGCAGAACTGTCAAGTGAGGAACTTCAAAGCCAAAGCATTAAGTGCTTTGAAAAACCAGCACCTGGGAGGATTTGTCTCAGCATCTGTGATTAGAAGGCAGCAAAAAGAGACTTTGGGGACACAGTTCACCCCTTCATGAAGCAGCCATTCAGAACTTTCTCCGAAGGGCTAATGCCTAATCTTCCAAAGACCAGCAAGAACAAGCTTATGGTCTGTTAAAATCAGATTTTTAAAAGATTTTTATTTATTTATTTGAGAGAGAGAGAGAGAGTGAGAGAGAGAGCATGAGAGGGGAGAAGGTCAGAGGGAGAAGCGGACTCCCCATGAAGCTGGGAGCCTGATGCAGTCCTTGATCCTGGGACTCCAGAATCAAAATCAGATTGATTGACTCAATACAGTCAGGGAGGACAGTCCTCAGGAGTCACAGAATGCTGGTTGCCATGAGGGAGGAGTCTTCTACAAAGTCTGGGCTCTCACAGAAGGAGTCTGAAGCACGTGTATGGAAAGCAGAGGTCAGTTCTGGATTAGAAGCTCTTTCTGAGGGGAAATGAGTAGAAGCAGGGATTAACCTGGACTTGGGCTCTGCTTTATTCAGTTCAAGTTGCTGCAACAAATGATGACAGACTGGGTGGCTGAAACAGCAAAACATGTACTATTCCTTGCAGTTCTAGAGACTGAGAAGTCCAAAAGCAAGATCCTGGGAGATCTGATATCTAGCAAGAGACTGCTTCATTATCTATAAATGCCCATATTTCTGTTGTAGACTTGCATGGATGACAGCTGGCAGAACAATCTCTCAGGTCGTTTCTCAGAAGTGCTTTTATCTCATTCACAAGTGTTCCAATCTCATGACCTCACCACCTCTCAAAGCCCATACCTCCTGATGGCACTCCTTGAGGGTCAGGGCTTCAACATCTGAATTGGGACAAGACACAAACATTCAGTCCATTAGCAAGTGTTGTCATGAGGACAGCATAGCTTATCAACTGGGTATCCCCAGGAATCCATGGGACTAGCAAAGCAGAATCTGGGGGTGTCACTGGTAGGAAAGCAGGAGTTCCCCAAGAGACAGTCTTCATAGCATTTTACAGAGACAGCAGGACCCTTGAGAAACAATAGTTTCCGTGACCCATACACCAGCCTTTATCTATGCCTGTCCTCCCTGCTGGATTCACAGCAAGCCTACTTCTTTCTTTTCCAGTACAAATGGATTTCCACTCTCTGAATCCTGATGAATTTTTGCTCTTTTGCAGTTAGTAGGTTGTCCCTCAGGATTCTGCATGTCTGGATTTGCAATCGTGGAAACTGCCAAAGGTCTAGAGACCTGCATGGCAGAACCCGGCCTCTACCACTATTGCCCAAGGTAGGGACTCTGGTCCCTTGAGCGTCCTGTGCTGCTGTCAAAGGTCTGTGTGCATTGGCTTATTCTTTTTATTTTTTTAAAAGTAATTGCTTATACATGTGTTTCATCATGCTCAAGTGGCCTTTCTGTGAAAAAGTGGCCAAGCTACACCTAGAAGTCACTGAAGAAAGTTCTAAGAACTCCTGGTTAGTATGAGGCTAGAGAGAGAGAGAGAAAGAGAGAAAAGAAATCTGCCTCTCTGCATTTTGCAAGTCCCTGGGCAAAATCTGTTGGCTGTGCACTCCTCACACGGAGATTCCAGGCAGGGAGACCCTCCTGAGCCTCATCTCCCTGAGTTCCTCTTCCAGGAGCAATCCCTAGTTTGAGACCAGGGTTAGCGAAAATAGAGCAGCAAAGCAGGGTCCAGAAGGAAGGACTGCCACAGACCATGGAGCACCAGGGGGACAGGCTGGTACCTCCTCACGGTTGGGGTACAAATGGGCTCAGCTCAGCAGGTATAGGGGTGCCCTTGGCCCCTCTGGTGGGCTTTGCAGTGCCCCAATCTCAGGAAGAAAAAAGGCTGGCTCAGGTGACTTATTTTTGACTGGGAAGGAGCTGACAGCAATGGAAATAAACAAGTAGGGAATGATGTTGGAAAGTTGGAGGGTTTGTCCTTTATATCTCAGCTTTCTCTCCTATCTTCCCTTGCTCTGTAGTGTGTTATCAAAGAAGTTTTTGGCATGATATTCCTGTTCACTGATTAACCCTTGAGCTGTGTCTTTTCTGCTGTTCAGCTCATCTGGTGAATTCTTTTACTGTAAAAAGTATCTTGCCCTTGCAAGGGCAAGGGCAAGACCTGAGAAATCCCAGAGATTTCAGCTTGCCACCCAGAAGGAAACCAGGCTATTTGGAATGCTGGAAAGGATTCAGAGTAGGGGAAATCGTCTTGGACATCTGAGACCACCCCCACATTCAGCGGTCCCCTGGACACAAACCCAGACCTTGATACTGATCCTGAACCATGCTCTCAACTCAGACCCCTGTGATCCTCACCACAGTGCTTTCAGATCAGTGCAGCCATGCCCATAGGCACAAACTCTTAAGCCTAGATTCTGTCCTGAGAGGTCTGTCCCCAATGGCCTGGCTCCCAAGCCTCAGAGATTGGGGACAGCGAGGAACACCATAAGACTCACCCTGCCACCCTGAAAGGAACCATGCCATTTGTAGCTCCAGAAAGGATTCAGAGGAACTGAAATCTGCATTCCTACCTCTGGACACCCCCATATTCAGCAGGCCACTGGATGCAAACCTGGAGCTTGACACTCACCCTGAACAAATCCCTCGACTGCCCCCTCCCCCAGAAAGATGGACAGAGTGCTGGCAGATCGGGCCTGCCATGTGGTGGGCCCTAACCATAACCTTTGGTTTGGTTTGGTTCTCAGGATTCTGACCCCAAAGGCCTTGCAGTAGGTGCCCTACAATTTGGGGACACATGGGCAATCCCAGAGGACTCAGCCTGCTGCCCAGAAGGAAACTGTGCCATTTGGAACTCCGGAAAGGATTCAGAGGAGCAGAAATATGCATGCCTAGCTGAGGACACACCCACACAGAGCTGACTTCTGGACACAAAGCCAGAGCCAGACACTCACCCTCACCTCCACTGTCAACTCAGCCACCCAGACAGCTCTCCATGGGGTCTTCAGGTCAGTCCTGCCATGTCCCTGGTTCCTAACACTAACCCTTGGATGGGTTCTGTAATGATGTCCTCATTTCAGGTTATGTGGTGGTTCTGCAGGACATTGTCCTGGCGTGGGATCAAACACACTGAAGCATCCCGTGTGAAGTGGCAAACGTGGTAAAGAAATGACGGTTGGGGAATCTGACTGTGGAGACAGCACGTATTTGTGCTGCTATAACAAGCTGACTGCACTTTGAAATCACCACAGAGGAAATGAATCTTCCAAACATCCATGTTAGCACGACGACACGGAAGCAGAGAGAACATCAGACTTTGGGATGGAGTCCAAGCCCTCCCAGATCCAGGTCACCCAACATGGAGAGGACACATGTTAGCAAGAGACTCGTGGGAGAATTAAATCATGGGCCCCTGTATCTCAGGTGCAGTAGAAGCAGTGGATTTGGAATTTCAGTTTTTCCACAACGTTCCACCAAAATCTGGTTAGAACTGTGCAAAAGCAGGAAGGGAAGCCCCAGTAAAGTGGACTGGGGATGCCAGAAGGGGAGGCTGGAAGGGGGCGCCTGCTGCTCAGTGCCCATTACAGACTCCACATTGCAATCCCCCACAGGAGAGACTCACCAATTCCAGGCCCCACACGGGAAGCTGGCGGTTCATCTCCTGAATTTTTGTAGGAGCTTTGCAGCTCAGCTGGTGAGAATTCTCCATCACCCTGCCTTTCTCCAAGGGACTTTCCTTCAAGCACCCTTCCCAACTTCTTCCTCCTCCATGAAATAATGTTCCTCTCCTTTGTTTCTCGCACTTGCCTGTGATGGGACCTTAGCTTGCTCAGCCCAGACTGCCATTCTCTGCTCTTCCCAATTAAATCCATGCTGCTGGTCAAATAACTGGCAGATTGAGTTTAAGGCCAATCGAACAAATAAATTCAAGATCTTGCAAGGAACATAATCAATATGCAGAAATTAGTGGCACTCCTACGTGCTCGGAAGGAACCATCAAAAAGAGACTGCGGAGAACGATCTCATTTACACCTGCATCCAAGACAGCAAGATACCCGGGAGACCCTGAACCAAGAAGGTGACAGACCTGTCATCTGACAGCCCTGCAACAATGACGACAGACAGGGAGGGGTACACACGGAGATGGGGAGGCACTGTGCTCAGGGTAGAACCCACACTGGGAAAATACCTACTCTCCCCAAAACCGTCTACAGAGTCCTCACTCTGGCTCCCGAATTTCCGGACTCGGCACAAGCCTGGAGTGGGTGTGGACACGGGAAGGACCCCGCAGGGCTGAGGTGGGGAGAGCACAAGCACCGAAGAAGGCAGACGCTCCCTGACTGCAGACCATCTGAGGAGCCCCAGGAACCGAATCCGCGAGCATACAAACACAGACGAGGACCGAGGAGCACCCGAGCCCAGAAAGGGGGGACCCCACAGCCCCAGGCACAGCACAGCAGGAGGCCACGTCTCCTCACACAAAACGACGGAAGCCCCAGTGTCTACACAGGGCGCCCTTCCTCTGTGGGGTCCTGAGACCACGAACCCCTTGACAGTCCACTCAGGTGGCTTCTCCTCAGCTCCTCCAGCATCTGGTCCTTAGGAGGTTGGACTGCTGCAAGTTTGGGCGTGTCCTCCACAACGGTCCGGTCAGTGTGGATGCAGAGCCACACCCTCCTCAGCTTGTCCTGTCAGGGTGGGAGGCGCCCCACATTCTCCAGAAGTCTCCACAGTGGGTCCTGAAGAGGCGGGGCTCTGGTCTGAGCTGTGGCTTTGCAGCCTGGGCTCAGGGCAGAGCTGGGGTCTGGCGCCCTCTGCAGGCGGTGGAAGGCAGTGCAGGACTGTGGGAGCTCACCCTTCAGTGGAAGGTCCTGCTCCCTCCTGGGGAGCAGCTGAAGCCATTTCATTCCGGAAATTCAAGCTGCATGGAGCCCAATGACCCCCAACTTCCCCCCAAATAGCTAATGAACAATGAATTGGAAACAATGTGGAATTACAACAGTCCTTGACCCAAACAGTGTCACTGAACATGGCCCTGATGCAGACCCACACTCTGACCTCAACTTGGTCTTAAGCCTGGACCCTACCCTAATCCAAGACCCTAACCCTAGCCCCCGACCCAAACAATGTTCACAAGAATCAAAAGGTAGAAACTGCAAATATCCATCAATGGCAAGTGCATAAGCAAAGTGTGGTGAAGGGTTTGAATTTGGGTTCAGGTTCAAGTTTTAGTCAGAGTTCTAATCAGGCTTTGGGTTTAGTGTTAGGGTGAGGATTTAGAGTGAAGGACAAGGGAACAGAGTTATAGTTTAGGGCTTTAAGTTTATGATTTAGGCTTTAAGACTCAGGGCTTATGGGATAAAGTTCAAGGTCAAATTTGGGGTTTGACTTCATGCTGAGATTTGGGTTCAGGTTTCATGACTTGGAGGTCTGGTTTAGGGTTTGGGTTCGTGGTTCAGGGCTTGGATCCAGGGCTCAGGTACAGGCTTTGGGTTCCATTCCAGGTTTGGGATTCAGGGTTCTAGTTTGGGCTTTAAGGTCAGCTTAGGTTTCAGCATTGGTAGGGTTTAAGGTTAGGTTTAGGGATGACACATTTTCTTCAGTTGTCATCATGGACAAAATAATTCTATCTGAAGTTTCTAAGTCAGAAATGTATTTCATCTGGGGGCGCCTGGGTGGCTCAGTTTGTTAAGCCTCTGCCTTGGGCTCAGGTCATGATCTCAGGGTCCTGGGATCAAGCCCTTCATCAGACTCTCTGCTTGACGGGGAGCCTGCTTCCCCATCTTTCTCTCTGCCTGCCTCTCTGCCTACTTGTGATCTCTGTCTGTCAAATAAATAGAATTAGTAAAAGCTATTATATGATCTTTTACAAACCATTTCCTATCTTTGCATTCTCATGTGCCAAGACAGACAGGGATTATTTAAAACCCTGAAGAGAGTGCTCTTGCTTTTAAATTGCCTGTAACCTTCGTGTAATAGATTTATGATTGATGATAGATTTATTTAAAATATAACTATTTAAAATATTTACTCTCAGTAAACGATTTCAACCTATGCTCATTTAAGTAACTTGGTGCATAATCCCTTTTCTATTAAACCATAGTGCAAGGACCAATGCAGCGTTTCCAGGAGAACCCCAAGCTATTTTTCTAGAATGGCTGTATGCTTATATATGGCGTCCTGTTTTCACTCCCTTTGTGGAGCACCTACCCTGGAGGTCATGTAATAACCAATGACCAAAAAAAACAAACGAAACCCCAAACATCCAGGTCGAAGTGCCATCCCTGCCTGGAGTGGAGGAGACTGCTCAGACAGATCCCAGGCAGGCATCTCAGCCCAGGCCTGTGCTGGGGAAGCTGGTTCCTGGCTTTAGGCGCAATCTGGAAGCCAGCAAACTGACCCAAGAGTGCTGCCGGGGTTTAAGACTGATGATCTATTCGCAGCCAGGCTGCACGTGGACACCTGCTCAGGGAGCCAGGCTAGGAGGCTACCCAGCGCAGGAGCTGGCAATGCAGTAGCCTGCCAGGGCTTAGCCCCGCACCCCAGCCAGGGATCAGGTTTCAGGAGTGAGGGGGCGGGGCCGGAGCAGAGAAGGGTCTTCGCTAATTTCCAAAGCTGGAAGTGAGCTCTCAGAGGACTCAGGAGGGAGGGGGGCGGGGGCGGGGCGGGGGCTGCCAGGAGAAGGGGCTTTGCTAATTGCCCAGGTGGGAAGGAGGGGCGCACAGCGCCAGGGTGCTGTGCTGCAGCCCATTCGGGACTGCAGGACACACCATACTCGCTGCCCCTGCGCTCCCACGCTGCAGCCTAGCCCCGGACGCCGCGGTGTCCTGTTCCAGTTCCGGCTGCCTGCTGCCCCTCCCCGCCCCATGGCTTCTCTGGAGGACCCTCTGCTCACAGGTAAAGTGACACCTCGACGCGCCCTCACCTGAAGCAGAAAACGCAGGATAGGAGCAGGGTGTGGGGTGGTCGGGGCCCAGCCTCCCGCCAACCCCAGGGCACCAGGACCACCCCGGACGCCACGCCACACCCTGTCCGCAGGGGGTCGGGCCAGGACAGTGCCACAGGAGGCACCCCCCACCCCAGCCAGCAGGCAGACTAGCCCCCATAGTAGGACACTCCCACGTGCCTGTCAGAGCCTCCTGCCATTCCCAGGGCACCCAGAACCCAGAGAGTGAGGCCTTGGGTGCTTTCTAGTGACAGATTCAAGGCAATTTTTCGACTTTGGGACTCAGAGTTAACATAGTTTTCATTTGTGATTATTATTTTTGTGTGGGGGCCGTAGCTTTTCTTTTGACCTATGGTTGTTTTCACTCCCGGTTCTGAAGAAGCCCCTAAATCCTAACCCTGTTGAGGACTCAGAAAGCTCTCAGAGCAGCAGTGCTGGGGGACAGTGTGGACACATGGTTTGGTTTCTCCTCTGGCCTGCTTCTGTGGCAGCCCCGCTCTGTCCTCCTCAGACTTCAGAGCAATATCTGAACAAGTGGAGAAGCGACCAGGGGGTCAGGAAGGTGGCCACCGAAGAGTGACTTCTCTGGAGGGTGGCTGAGCTAGCAAGTGAGCATGTTAGTCCAGCTCTGCCTGCATTCAGTACGGAGCTGAACAGGGGCCAGGGAAGGGGAGGAGGAGCAGAGAGCAGGGACAAAGGAACCAAAGAGGAGATTCAGATGAAGGGAAGTAATGGCGAGGAAAGAGAAGAAACTCTAGAAGACAGGTATGTAGAAAGGAAAAGGGATGAAGTGGGCATTGGGAAAGGGCACCACCAGGGAAGGAGAGAGGGGAAGGAAAGAGGGAGGAAGAGAGGAAAGGGGAAAGGGAGAAGGGAGGAGTCAGCATGCCAGGGCTCCCCCTGCATCTGAAGAAGAGGTGGCTGGTCCAGCTTGTCAAACAGGGTGCTCACTCTTTGGTCCCAGTTTCTGCTCCCAGTGCTACTGGGCTTTGCAAGGAAGGCAGGCTGTCCCTTGGGACCTACTGGAGCCCAATAGAGCCCACAGGAGGGTGGGAGAGGTAAGATGCCACCGGGTCCTGTCCTGTGATAGAGTAAGATAGCAATGCTCCAACAAACGGACTGTTTCCTCCCACTTGACCTCAACAGTCTTATACATTTGCTTAGCGAAAACATATTGTCTCCTTCCATTAAGCTCATAACGTGGTCTAATCGTATACATGCGCCTTCGTTAGATGCGAAGCGATACAGAGGTCCTTTTTTTTTTTTTTTTTTAATTTTACAAGGTAAAGTCAGTGAACACATCCAACTTGACGAATACGTCTCTAAAATGTCAATCCAGGCAAAGCGTTTTCTGCCTACAGTTTGGAGCCTATGTGGTGACATTTTTAAAATGCTTTCAGTCCCTCAGTGAGGCTCTTAGAAGCTAGCCAGGGCTTACTACGTGCCAGGCACTGTGTCAGGTGTTGGAGCTAAAGGGAAGGAGAGCTTGGAGGCTGGCTGGGGAGGGACATCCATGACATAACCACAGCTAGAAACGGAGGCCAGTGCTAGCAAAGAGAGAGCAGGCTGCATGGAGAGTGTGTACCATGGGGCTTGTGAGCTCACGAATAAGTGGGAGTAACTGGAGTGGGGAGATGGGGGAGAGAAGAGGGTCTTCCCATCAATGGGAATCACCTGTGCTTGGAGGCAGGTGGCCTGAGAGGTCTCCACAGGAAGAAGGAGGCAGTGTGGTTGAAGGGCAGAGAGATGGGGCAGAACAGGCATCAGTCAGTTGGAGGGGTATGAAGAGATTGATGGGAGGATTATGGGTGCCTTTGGAGGACTGAGAATTTGTTAGAAGATCAGTGCAGATTTCTATGGAGACAAATGCCAGGAACTGATAGGTCTTTGAAAGGTCACTCTGGCTGCCTTTTGGCAAAGGGGTTGGTAAAAGGCACTTGCAGGTGTGAACACACCAGGTGGGAGGTGAGTGCAGGAAATCAGGTGAGGGAGCATGGGAACTTGATCCGGGGGTATATAAGGGAGAATAGCCTTTAAGGAGTTCCACAAATTGGCACCAGCTGTGGCTTCATTACAGAGCTGGAAGGGGGAGGTGGGTGTGTCCTGGAGGTTACAGAAATTACATGAGAAAGGGAAATCTTTTTAGATCTCTTTTTCAACTAGAGGAACTCTCACCGTATTGATAGAATTCCAGAGTGGGAACCTATGATATGAGGACATCTTTGAAAAATCTGAATATGTTCTTCGACATCTTTGCAAGTGACGAGGAGACCTTGGTCTTAGGAGGCCTTGGCCCTCTTTGTAGCCAGAAAGATTTCACCTACAGATTTCGGTTCTCCCTTTTAAAGTCAAGGAGTCAGTCCTTTCAAATTACACCTCCTATCATTTTACCCTCTCATCACACCTCACGTGCTGGCATCTCCAAGACCCTCTGTTCCAGGTTGAGAGTATCCACTTTGGCCGGGCTGGTCTTGCCAAGAACACCACCACAGGAAATCTACAGCCTATAGTGCTATTAATAACATCATCTAAGACTGTGTTTGCTGCCCTCATGGCCTCTTCCCACCATGACTCACTGAAGCTTTTAACACATTGTATTCATTAAGCTATAGTTCCCAAAGCTCATCTTCTCTTAGATTTTAAGGGACCAGGCAAACCTTAAACTTGTCCCCCTTAATTGGATCCCTGTGCCCCCACAATCTCTTTGAATGCCTTTCACCATGATCCTTGAATGAGATCTGAGACCACTGCTGGTACCTAACACTTCTTGGCACCTTGTCTGCTAGGTTCTTGGAAGAGGAGGTGGCTATGGAGGTGAGTGGGGATGGGAGTGGGAGGATTTCTCCCTTCACTTCCCTTTTTGTGTTTTCAAATAATGGGTTTTGAGGGGGAGGGAAAGGTTAACCAGACCATTTATTTTCCATCTCCCATCGATAAAATGTTTACCACTCCCCACTGGAAGAATTTAGATCTTTCGTTTAAATCTCCAGGAAAATCTCCCAAACTCAGACCACCACCATGTGGATTCAGCCATCTTCTGATTCACCTCCAGATTGTCTCCTCCTAACTGCTCAAGCCACAGGTTAAGGGCGAAATGTTCAATGCCCAAGCAATATAGTGGGGAACACGTTTATCTAAGCAATTATATGCAGCTCTGTATCTGCATACAGGGGGTCTCTCCCAAGACTTTCCAACCTCAGCAAAACAAGACAAAGCCCCAGCCATCTGGGCTATATATCATTCATTCATTCCTGTGTTCAACACTCATGGCGGATCCCCACCAAGACAGTGGGAGAGCAAGGACTGGAGAAATCCTGGAAGCTGAAGTCTGAGGAGGATTTCAAATTCAAGTCAGAGATGAAAGAAACATCTGGACTCGGTCCTCAGGTACATGCAGTATTCTGAACTGAAGCTAGAACCAGAGACCATTCTAATGAAAGGCCTCTACAGGTGGGCTCTCACAGGTGGGCTCCAACTCAGTTTCGTGTATATTCATTCATGAAATAGCTCTTTGGGTCAACATGCAGAAGAAAACCATTTAAGAAAACTGACAATGAGGAGTGGAAAGGGAAGCCAGAAGGCATGTGAATGGGGAGAGAGGAGGAGCCAGGGCAGAAAACCAAGAATCCCTCCCTGCCCTCCTTGCTGCCAGGGAGGTCTGAGGGACTAGTTTCCACCTGGGATCCCAAGGCCAGAACAAAAGCAGCCGGGCCACGTCGGGTGAGGGAAGGGGGTCCTCAGCCCGGGCGCATGGGGCTGCGGAAAGATGGGGGCTAGCGCGCCCGCTGCCGGGGGGGCACCTCGCAAGGCGCTGTCCCCAGCCGACCCCATGCGGACCGGGTTTGGCGCAGCGTCCGGGGTGGTCCCGGTGCCCTGGGGTTCGCGGGAGGCAGGGCCTCCACAAGCCCCCTCTCCGCCCCCAGGTCGGTCTGCGCTTTCTGCTCAAGGTGAGGGCGCGGCGGGGTGTCACTTCACCTGTGCGCAAACGGTGGTCCAGAGAAGCCTTGGGGCGGGGAGGGGCAGCAGGCAGCAGGAGCGGGACAGCGGAGCCTCACACGAGAGCGCACGGGCGGCGAGTCCGGTGGGTCCTGCAGTCCCGACTGGGCCGCAGCACAGCACCGCGGCGCTGCCCGCCCCTCCTCAGCCAGCCCCTCCACCTCCTCCCAGACTCTCAGCCACATCCTCTGTGAGCTCACTTCCAGCTTCGGCAATTAGCAAAGCGCCTTCTACCCGCTGCCCTCGACCCGCCCCCGCCCCCCTCCCTCCTGAGTCCTCCGCCAGCTCACTTTTTGCTTTGGCAATTAGCAAAGCCCCATCTCTGCGCCGCCCCGCCCCCCTCCCTCCTGAGGCCCCGCCCTGGCTGGTGCGCGGGGGGAAGCCCCAGGGGCTGCAAGCTTTGCCAGCGCTGGCGCTGGGCAGCTTCCTAGCCTGGCTCCTTGAGCGGGTGTCCACCCGCCTCCTGGCTGCAAAAAGATCATCAGTGCTGTTAACCCTGGCTGCACTCTCCTGTCAGTTTGCTGGCTTCCTGATTGCACCCAAAGCCAGGAACCAGCTTCCCCAGCACAGGCCTGGGCTGAGATGCCTGCCCAGGATCTGTTTGAGCAGTCTACTCATCTCCAGGCAGGGATGGCACTTCCACATGGATGTTTGGGTTTTTTTATTGTTTTTTGGTTATTGGTTATTATACATGACCTCCAGGGTAGGTGCTCCACAAAGGGAGTGAAAACAGGATGCATGATATACCCCTCACCTCCCATGCTGTCTTTCTCTTAAATAATAAGCACTGCTGAACTATCTGAGATTCTGTACCTTCTCTCCAGCCATGAACCTATCACTGTCTTTAACTCTTGAAAACTTCATTAGACAAATTAATGTGGTGAAGGAAGCAATATGAGAAAGCCTATTAATCTGATGAGCATGGAACTGAACAAACCCTATAGATACTTTCCCTTTGATTTCTAGCCTATCAATACCTACAGTGAGTCACATACACTCAAGATTATTGTTTTTATTGTATACTTCATATATTCATTGATTTTGGACTCGTTATCATTTTGTTGAAGTGTTAAACTATGGTAATAAACAAACTTTTAATTAACTTTTCCTCCTATGATACAAATATAACTTGCACTTGAGCTTTAGCTAATGTTATGTTCTAAAATTGCCAAAACAAAATGATCAAGGTTTCTAGATTATTTACTGTATTTTCTAGTATGTAATATTGTTCTATCTCTTCTGTATAAAGAAAATGAATGCTTGGGGCTCTTGGGTGGCTCAGTGTGTTAAAGCCTCTGCCTTCTGCTCAGGTCATGATCCCAGAGTCCTGGGATAGAGCCCCACATCAGGCTCTCTGCTCAGCAGGGACCCTGCTTCCCTTCCTTTCTCTCTGCCTGCCTCTCTGTCTACTCGTGATCTGTCTCTCAAATAAATAAATAAAATCTTTAAAAAAAGAAAATGAATGCTTGATAACTAAATGAATGCTTTACTGAACAAATTAAATATGGCAATAGCATTTTATTTTATCATGCTTCACATGTTAAACTATAATATTATATCACTAGTCTACAAATAATCTACTGACATAGTCATTTGGAAGCTTTTAGCAAAAGAATTCTTCCTCCTGATTGTAGTATAAAAGCCACAGAAATATACAGAAGACTCCTAGGATAGAAAGTTAAATCCAGTTATCCGTGATGGCTTGAGTAGGACCTGACTTATGTATGTCCTTGGATGCACTAGTAACTGTTACATGTGATAGGATTATATTTAGTATATACAGTTTCATTTACTTCACAAAGGACATATAAATTTGAGAATAAAATATTTGATGAATCTATAAAGTCTATATCTATTTGTAACTAATGTGGTAGAATTAAGATGTTAATTTGAAAAAAAATCATTGAACACATACACATATTCAATTGTTTTTATATATATAAACAGCATTATTTATTTATGTAAATAAATGCATTGTCTGTAAAATCCATTTACTTATCAATCATAAGGGTAATTTTAAGTACTAAGAATAAGAAATATGTGAAAAGATAAGTGTTCAAGAGTGCAGTTTGTGGTAATTAATACAATATGATAGGCTCATGAAAAGGATATATTACTTGAACTTAAAAGCTTCTATAATTAAGCGATGACCACTTGAAATTTGTAATTAGTCTTGCTGCAGTTTTTCCTTGCACTTATTGCCCTTCCCCAGAAGTTCATTAAGAATTTCTGTGAATGTCCTTATGTTTAATCTCATTCATAGATTCCACTGCTGCTCACAAAACAAAGCCAAAATAAGAGGTAACTCTATGTGGCACTCCATCCACAAGCAATTCATTCATAAATAATTAAAAAGCTCTCTACTTCATTTGTTACTCATTCAGCTGATAATTTAAATGAGTAACTGAGGGATTTTATCAGCACTTTTAATAGAATGCGACTCAGAAACTTCACAGTGTTATTTAAGAAGAAATGCTCACGTGTTAAGGTTTTTATTTTTTTTAAATCAACAAAATAATTTTCAAATATTAAAAGCAAATGTCTCCTTTTCCTCCAAGTTTCCTTGCTATGTCAAAGTTACAAATAAATACATTACAATCGTATTTTGAGTAGTAGATAAAAACAAATGTTTTGAAACTGTCTGTGGGTTGAGTGTCTGGATTAACTTGTATAAATATCTGAACTCAATGTATTTAGACTTTATTAGATGGTTTTTTTTAGACTATTTAAAAATACATGCTCAGATAATGACAACATTATTTTATTCATTTTAATAAATAAATTAATTTATTTTTTTAAAATTACTTTATTTAATTATGTTTAGATATTATTAAATTAATGATTTAATATTTAATAATCTAAATTTGAAATATTTTAAATTTTAAAAATATTTACTTAAATTGATATATTTAATATAAATATTTAATAAATTATTTAATCATTATTATAATTATGGTATACATTATGTATTGTGTAATAATTGCATTTTAATAAATAAATAAATGTATTATTCACATTATTTTATTATATTTTATTTAGTTGACAAAGAGAGGGAGAACGCAAGCAAAGGGAGCTGCAGGCAGAAGGAGAGGGAGAAGTAGGCTCCCAGCTGAGCAGAAAGTTCAACCTGGGGTTCCATCCCACGACCCTGGGATCACCACCTGAGTTGAAGGCAGCTGCTTAACTGACTGAGCCATCCAGATGCCCAAGGCTTTGTATTCTTCGCTTCTAAATATTGATGCTCCTTCATCTCTGGAGTTAGTAAATTGATGTTGAGAATTCATATCAAAGAATTGATAGTAGCTGTTAAACAGAAACATGTAATTTAGGGAAAAAAAAAGAACAGAAGGAAGAGAAAGGCCAAAAGTCAAAAGCACATTAATATAAAATTTAATTAGATAAATAAAGCTGATATTCCTGAAGGGGGCTAATAAAAGAGCTGCAAAGAGCTGATAGGATTAGGAAAATTCTCCACTCCTGGTCATTTCATAATTTTAGACTATTCCTTATTAATAAATATACTTAGTTCCAGAAACACAAGCACATAAGAACATTTCCACCAAGTTTCCTCTAACAGCATTTACAAATTAGACGTTCAAACAATGCAGTTCGTTACATGTTGCATCTGTATCTTAAAGTTTAAACACTTTCTGTGACACATTTTCTAACAATTAAAATTAAAAAATATATATATATACATATATATATATATATATATATATATATATACCTTATCCCTAAATGGGAAAAAAAATATATATATACATAGAAACCTTATTCCTAAATGAAACCTTTCTTTGTTTATTAGCTTAAATAGGTAAATTAGCAACAACAACAACAACAAATAGCTAATATTATAGAGGTAGGAACAATTGACCTTTTCATTCATTGCTATTTTCTAAAAATTCCTATTTTATTTTTTTCTCAAGTCTGTCATAATAATTTTCTAAATCTCCTGCCTTATTCAATTTTTTTCTTTTAGTGGAAATCTCTATTTCATATTTATTTTCTCTTCCTCCACTCTTTGCTCTAATAATTCAATGTATTATTAGATTTTCTGTTTTTCTCTTTATCCAGATATATCTTTTCTTTCTTTCTTTCTTTTTTAAATAATTTGATTTGCTGGCATTTTACATCAGTACATGCTTTCTTATGGATGTTAGAAATGTCTGTGGAACTACTAGAAGAATAAACTTTTTTACCTTTAAGAAGTTTACAGTCTAGAGTGCCTGGGTGGCTCAGTTGGTTAAGTGTCTTCCTTCAGCTTAGGTCATGATGCCAGGGTACTAGGATCCAGTCCTGCATCAGCTGCCTGCTCAGCAAGGAGTCTGGTTCTTCCTCTCCCTCTGCCCCTCCCTCTCTCTCTCTAATAAATAAATAAAATCTTTAAAAAAAAGACTTACTGAAATCTGAGACTGAATTACTAAATTCAGTCTTAATAGAAGACAGCTAAACAAAGCAATGATCACAACTGGAAAATTTAGCGAGATCATGGTTTAACATTTTTGGTTGACACAGGACCTCTTTCAGTAACAACTTTCCCTAAATATCAATTTCTTTTTAAGGCAAAAAATTTTGACAAGAAATCCAGATCCTTCTGATCATTTTCATATCAATTTAAGGTGACATCCTCAGAGTATATAATCAAATATGTAATTATTCTATCTGTTGCCTTGTATATTGCCTGTATCTTTTTCAGACTCAAAGTTCCATTGAGGTAGAGTTTGTTTTTTTTTAAAGCAGAGATTTTTAAAGTGTTTGATATATACAAGATGCTTAATAAGTGTTTACAAAGCCTATGTATTACAGAAGCCTTAAACAGGCTTTCAAATAATGTAGGTGATATTAGTGGTCATATCAAACAATTTTTAGGTTTCAGTCATGTAAATAACTACATTTCTCAGAGACAGAGAAACATACAAATGGTCTGGGTCCAGTAGGATAATGCTAGCATGTGTTGTAAATTCTCTTATATGACCTTATTCTTGCAAGAATTGGTTATGTGGCAGAAAAAAAGGTATCACTATCTTATACTTTATTATTTAAATAGATTTATGGAAGTCTTAATTTCTTACACTACCCCTTTGTTTCAGTGGACCCAATTTCCGTGGTAATGGTGAGAGGAAAGTAGGCAATATAGGTAGCAGCAAAAATCTCCTACAAGGCACTATAAAATAAGGCTTGTTCTAGATCATGGTTCTGTCCAAAGGGGAATGTTAAGGGGTAGAATGGATGATGGATGCATTGTAGACTTATAACTTTAAGATTAATACTGTTATGCGCCAATAATGGGTCTATGATTAAAGGGGCGAGACTGATGTAAAGCAAAGGTCAAGCAAAGCTTTATTTCATGCCAAGCATCAAGAATCTAACCGAACGTTCGAATGTTCGGGGCCACACCTCTTATGAGAGAAGGCAACCCTTTGCTGTTTCACAGTCTAGCTTTTAAGGGCAAAGGCCATGCAGTCAGGCCTAGCCACGCACAGGTGACCAATGAGATTTTAACACACACAGGAAACTCCACAGTGAGGCTAGGTGACCAATTGAGGTTCAATTTACCCTAGTATAGACATTTGACCCAGCCTATTACATCTTGATTAGGATTAGTGCCAAAAAGGTTCCCAAAGGGCAGAGGAGTGGGACATACTCCTTAGTATCTAGGGAGACAATATGCAAACACCGCCCCCCTCCCGCTGATTGATGTCTCCACCTGGCCTGACCCACCCTTGTATATGGGCTTTGTTACCTGGAGCTGATTTCCAGGACTTGTTTTTAAGTGAATCCCCTGGGGGAAGTGGAGCAAGGACAGTTTAAGGGTTAACCTCAATGAAAGCCTCTTGCTAAAATATAAAAATATAAAATAGGTCCTTACATTACAACAACTCAGTAGGGAAAGTCCCAGTGTGGTGATAAAAGAAGTGAGGTAACTTGCATTGCACATTTTATTTAAAACGTGTAAGTTGTATTTTTCCGTGCCATGACATCATACTTTATCTTCATCTCTGTCTACTAGTTTAAAACTAGTTAAACATACTCAACAATTTTTTAAAAAATATTTTATTTATTTATTTAAGAGCCAAAGCCAGAGAGAGAGAGAGAGAGCATGAGCAATATGGGGCTGGATCCCAGGACTCTTGAGATCATGATCTGAGCCAAAGGCAGACACTTAACTGACTAAGCAAATGAGACTCCCACAAACTCAACAATTTTATAAAATTTTTATTTGTTGGGGTGCCTGGCTGGAACAGTCAGTAAAATATGTAAATCTTGATCTTGGGGTTGTATGTTTGAAATCCACCTTGGGTGTAGAGGTTTTATTTAAAAATAAAATCTTTAAAAAAATTTTTTTCATTTTTTTATTTAAGCCATTGTATGGCAGTGTTGATCACTATATTGTACACCTGAAACTAATATTAACCTTATTTTAACTAACTACAATTTAAATAAAAACTTTAAAAATAAAATAAAAATAATAATCATAAAAATAAAAAAGAGGAAAAATTATTTGGCAGGCAATTTTCTTAATTGCATTATTATTTATTATTATCATAGTCTGCGTGTGTCGGTGGGAAGTGGCTGGTATTACAGTGAGTTCCATATCTGTGTTACACTGTGGTCCATGTCTGTAGTCAGTCTTTTTTTTTGTTTTAGTTTATTTTCAGGGATCCAAAATTCATTGTTTATGCACCACACCCAGTGCTTCATGTAAAAAATTCCCTCCTTAATACCCACCACTGGGCTCACCCAACCACCTGCCACCCTCCTCTTCAAAACCCTCAGTTTGTTTCTCAGAGTCCACAGTCTCTCATGGTTTGTCTCTCCCTCCGATTTCCCCCAGCACACTTCTCTCCATCTCCCAGTGTCCTCCACGTTATTCCTTATGTATTGAGTCTTATAAAAACTTTTATTTCTTTCCCTATTCTGCTTTGCATATGCTTACCTTAGATGTTAAAATGTTACAAACCTCTCCTGCCTGGTCCATTTTCTCTCTCTTCTCTCATGATTTCTCATGCTCTCCCTGCCAACCCCACATGCCTTACAATATCTGGATATGACTAATTTCTTCCTGAGCTACTTTATTCTACTCTGCCATATGGTTGCCCTTCCCTCTTCTGTACCATACCTTCTATCCCCTGCATTTGTGCTTTAACAATACCTAATTCTTTTCACTGCGTCTGTATCTTTGAGGTCAATACTCAGTAGTGCAATTGCTGGGTCATAGGCTAGCTCTATTTTACTGGAAAGAAGGGCCATATGCACCCCAGTGTTCATAGCAGCAATGTCCACTATAGCCATTCTGTTGAAAGAGCCAAGATCCCCTTCAACAGACAAAAGGATCAAGAAGATGTGATCTATGGATACAATGGAATATCACTCAGCCATCAGAAAGGATGAATACCCAACTTTTGCATCAACATGGATGGGACTGGAGGAGATTATGTTAAGTGAAATAAGTCAAGCAGTGAAAGTCAATCATCATATGGTTTCACTTATTTGTGGAACCTAAGGAATAGCATGGAGGACATTAGGAGAAGGAAAGGAAAAATGAAGTAGGGGGATTGGAGGGGGAAATAAAACATGAAAATCTATGGACTCCAAGAAACAAACTGAGGGTTTTAAAGATGAGAAGGATGTGGGGATGGGTGAGCCTGGTGATGGGTATTAAGGAGGGCACATATTGCATGGGGCACTGGGTGTTTTACACAAACAATGAATCATGGAACACTACTTCAAAAACTAATGATGTATTGTATGGTAACTAACATAACATAATTAAAAAAAAAAAAAAGGAGGGGGACAATACCTAACACTCAATCTTTGCTAGTTTCTTGTTTATTTCCTTTTAAGAGTAAGCTCATTAGTGTTTTTTTTTTTTTGTTTGTTTGTTTTTGTCTCAACTAGAAGAAGAAAAATAATACACATTATTTTGAAAACTTTTTGAACAGTGTACAAACGTTAGTCAAGTCCACAATGTCTCATCTCTTCTTCCTCCTAACATGGTTAAGTTGAAAAACCCTTTATCTGGGAAAAGATCTTTCTCCTGCCACCTTGTGTAAGATTTCGGCTTTAGCTTAAATTATCCTTTCTTTCCTTTTCTGAAAATAATTTGAAAATATTAATAGCCTCAGTTTCTTCTTCCAAAATATGACTGCTTCTTTACCAAGTGCAAAAGCAACCCATTTTGACCATAGTAAACAGCTTGGACCTACTTTTTTTGGCTCACTGTTTTAGTGAGACAAGTGGAGTGAAGATGACACACCATTTCCAAATGTATTAATAATTGGTAGACCATACTTCTAAATTGAAGTTTTGTTGCCATTAAACTACGACCAGACTCGCTATAATTACAGAGGTAAATTCTTTATATTTACTATATTTGAAATTACCATATAATACCAAAATAAAATTATGATTATGTGAAGAGTCTGTAATATTAAGAAGATGACTTTGAAATGATTGCTTATCTAAATGAAATTTCCCATTTTATAATCTTGTATAAGCTTCCATTGTCATTTCCTATTTAAAATCTATTAGAAGGCACTCTTATTTTCCCTTAAGTGGGAAGTCAAATGTGGAACAAATTCATCCCAAAGGAACTGATTCTATATTCCACTGAAGACCAGGTGGCTTCCATGTGGCATTTTGCCTCTTGCATATTGTTCATCTCCTACAACAAATGGGGGTATGCTCTTTAGTAAACTAATTCAACTCAATTAGAGACATTGTCTTCAAGGGATAACATCATAGAGACTAGAATCAGAATCATACTTTTGGAAAAATTGGGGCCAGGATTTTTGTTTTGTTTTGTTTTAAGATTTTATTTATTTATTTGACAGACAGAGACCACAAGTAGGCAAAGAGGCAGAGAGAGGGGGTGGGGAAGCAGGCTCCCTGCTGAACAGAGAGCCTGATGCAGAGTTCGATCCCAGGACCCTGAGATCATGGCCTGAGCCGAAGGCAGAGGCTTAACCCACTGAGCTACCCAGGTGCCCCTGGGCCCAGGTTTTGATGGCTTCTTTCCTCAATCTTATAAAACCTATTTGAACTCTACTGGATGCCAGAACTGCTTAAAAATATTTGGTCCCTTGTAATTTTAACCTTCCAGTATTCAATGCACCTGATCCATGTAATATCCTATAGTATTTTTGTCAAATGAAGACTCTCAAAGTGTGTTTCTTGGGAGACACTTTTCAATTGGTTGCTTACATTTCTGCATTTATTATTTGTTCTAGGCCATCCTTTGAAGATGGTTGTATTGAATAGACTTGGAAGACAGAAATAGTATCTTTTTTTTTTAACTTAACCTGTTGTGTTTGCAAATATTTTCTGCCTCTGTTTTGATTCTTCTTGTGGGAACTGAGGCTCAGAACTGATATATAACTCCCACCCCTACACACACACACACACACACACACACACAAACACACACACACACACACACACACACACACACACAAATACTGTTAATATTCTGGCTACCTCTATTGCTGTGAATAATAAACTATATTATTTCTGAACCATGAGTCGGCGTCTTCTATCAACACCCAATAAACTACGGCAGATTCATACACCAGCTTTCAAATAAGGGAAAATAATCTCAGATGCTTTATATTTTTTGATAGTGTTAACTACTTCTGAACATATGACTGAACACATATAAAGCTGGAGCCCTGACCATTTAGAGCTTCTTCTGTGGAAGAACTATGCATTCACTAGTAAACAAAAGTAGTTTCATCTTTTTTTTTTTTCCTCCTGGACATCATTTCCTCTCTCACACTGTTGCTCAAATTGGATGGAGTCTAAGGTCCTTTGAGGAAATTTTTGTTTAATGACTCAAAATAAAATAGGAAGAGTCTAAAGTGCTAAAAATAATTCTAGATAAAAGGTATAAGATAATGCCAGAAAGGATAGTAATTTTATCTAACAACTGCCTGTTCACCCCTTATTTGTTCATTAACTAATCTCCAAATTCCTGACTAAATCCCTTTTGTAAGCCAGAATGTGAGCTAAAAACTGGGATTTTAAAAAATTTTCATTTGAAATCCAGTTAGTTAACATACATGGTTGTATTAGTTTCATGTGTACAATATAACATATAGCACTCAGTGCTCATCATGACAAGTGCTCTAATTAACCCCCATCACTTATTTAATCCATCACTCCTTTCAGATCCCCTCAAGTAACCATCAGTTTGTTCTCTGTAGTGAAATGTCTGTTTCTTGCTTTGTTTCTCTTTCTATGTCTTATTATTTCCCCTTTGCTTGTTTGTTTTGTTTCTTTTATTCCATATATGAGTAAAGGTATTTGTCTTTCTCTGACTGACTTATTTCACTTTTAGCATTATACTGTCTAGTTCCAACCATGTTATTGCAAATGGCAAGATTTTAGTCTTTTTTATGGCAGAATAATATTCCATTGTATATACATACCACTTATTCTTTATTTATTCATCAATTGATGGATACTTGGGCGCTTTCCATATCTTAGCTTTATAAATAATGCTGCTATAAACATAGGGGTGCTAGCATCCCTTTGAATAAGTTTTCTTATATTCATTGGGTAAATACACACCAACAGGATTGTTGGATCACAAAGGACTTCTATTTTTAAATTTTATGGAAATTCCATACTGTTTTCAAATATGGCTGTATCAGTTTGCATCACCACCAACAGTTCACAATTGTTACTTTTTCTTTTTTTTTAAAGATTTTATTCATTTGACAGAGAGAGATCACAAGTAGAGAGAGAGAGAGGAGGGAGCAGGCTCCATGCCTGGCAGAGAGCCCGATGTGGGACTTGATCCCAGGACCCTGAGATCATGACCTGAGCTGAAGGCAGAGGCTTAACCCACTGAGCCACCCAGGCAGCCCGCACAAGTGTTACTTTTTCACATCCTCTCCAACACCTTTTGTTTCTTGTAGTCTTGATTTTAGCCATTCTGACAGGTGTGAGGTGGTATCTCTTTCTAGTTTTGCTTTGCAATTTCCTGATGATACATGATGATGGACATCTTTTCATGTATCTACTGAACATTTGAAAGTGTTCTTTGGGGAAACACTTGTTCATGTCTTCTATCCATGTTTTTATTGGATTATTTGTTTTTGGATGTTGACTAAAAACTGGATATTAAGTAACACACAAGACAGGTTTCCTTGAGCTTAAATTTTATTTGCATGAGTATCATTAACAGGAAAAAATATGCATATGTGTATGTACAAGTGCGTTTATGTATACATCTATCTATCTATCCTCTATCCCCGGTCTTCTAATTGTGGTAAATCCTGTAAGGTGGGGAATGGGATAGTCTGAAGAAATATGCTTCTGGATATGCTGGGTAAGCAAATTTAATTGCACTCAGATGCATTGGATATAAGTGAATCACTCAAATGAGTTATTTAATATTATATAGAAACAAATTAAAAGTTTATGTAGTTTAAAATAATAGGTAGTTAAAATAATTTTTTTGTTTATTGTTTTTATGTCTTTTTTTTTAAGATTTTATTTATTTTATTTGACAGACAGAGATCACAAGTAAGCAGAGAGGCAGGCAGAGAGAGAGGAGGAAGCAGGCTCCCCGCTGAGCAGAGAGCCCGATGCGGGACTCGATCCCAGGACCCTGAGATCATGACCTGAGCCGAAGGCAGCGGCTTTACCCACTGAGCCACCCAGGCGTCCCTTGTGTCTTTTTTTGTTTATATATACTATGGTGTGAATGTTTATGTCTCCCAAAATCATATTATGAAATCTAACTCTGGAAGTGATAGTATTAAAACATAGGGGCCTTTGGGAGGTGATTAGGTCATAAGTGGGATTACAGTCCTTTTAAAGGAGACCCCAGAGAGTTCTCTTGATTCATTCATAATGTACTTTTACAGTGAGAAGATAGCCATCTATGAGGAAGTGGGCTCTCCCTGGATCTGCCCATTCCTTAATCTTGAACTTCTCTGTTCTAGAACTGTGAGAAATAAATTCCTGTTCTTTATAAGCTATTGAGTCTATATCATGTCCGTTATAGCAGCCTGCATGCAGAAGGACACTATGACCTAAAATGAGAGCAATAAGTATAAAGTTTCAGTAAAGTCAGTTGGTACAATGTTTTTTTTACTTAGAGAAGACATGCTGCTTCATGTTAAACCTTGATATTGTATATGTTTCTTGAAGGGCCACTTCTTACTCCTTTGTGTGTTTTCCACAAAGTCCAGGATGATGCCTTACATAAAGGTAATATTTTATAAATACTGTTGGAAATATATACTTCTCTAAAATCTTATTTTGCCTACAGATTACTTGGATCCACTTTGCCTTGTGTAGAATATTTGAAATATATTAAGGACAGAATGTCTCTCTAAATAACATTTAGAATCATCATTAGTTTATGACTCCTGACTCATTTGTTTATGCAGTGATACTTACTGCAAGGACACTGAAGTTTGTAATATAATTTTGAATTAATCACCAAGCTAGTTTATTTTAACTTATGAAAAAATAATTTCTCATGTTGGTTTAATTCTGCTCTTATGTTATGGTCATGACATTTTCATTAAAATAAAGTAGAAAATGGAAGTAAATAATAAATGAAAAATAAAAAATAATAAATAAAAAAATAAAAGTAAAACTCTTGTGAAATGTTAAACTTTTCTTACTTATTTTGTTTTGCTTTTTCTCTACCATGCTGGCAAAGCTGTATGTTGCAGATAGGTACAATTTTATAGGTGCTAGGTTTGTTACTTTTGCTAAAATTTTCAAAATATAAGGAGTTGAATAGTCATGGATTGTTTATTAAACTCCTTATCTACACATATAAAAATAAAACAATGATGGTGACCTGGGTATTTCTAAAATTGTATTCTGTTTTTCCATATTATGTTTTACAATGTAATTAATAAAGATTCTGCATATATTAACATCATCACCTTCTATCTCATCTGTATGTCCATTACAGAGCATGTATGATTTCTATTCATTGCTATGTTGTCGTGAAGAGATTGTCTGAAGTAGCCTATATTTATGCAGGTAGATCTTAAGCTACGGTGCTCTTGTTTATTTGCTTGTTCGTGATCAGTATGTCTGAAAGATGGTAACTATTGCATCAGGTATGATGATTAAAAAATATTATTGGTGCCTGATACGCTGTGATGAAATAGGTAAGTCGATTCATAATTTGTTAATTAAATTGGAAAAGATTAAGACAAACTGAGGGTTGCTGGGAGGAGGGGGCTTGGGAGAAGAGGGTGGGATTATGGACATTGGGGAGGGTATGAGCGTTGGTGAGTGCTGTGAAGTGTGTAAACCTGGTGATTCACAGACCTGTACCCCTGGGGATAAAAATATATGTTTATAAAAAATAAAAAATTAAAAAAAATTGGAAAAGAAATTCCTTTGGATTTGTCCTTTATTAAGAGTTTTTTTTTTTTTTAACGAATTCCTTGGGATGTTTTTTGTGTAACATATATCACATGCCTCAAACTTTAAATTTGAATGTAGAAAAGAGTTATCAGAATGAGCCTAGAAAATATTGTTATGGGGGTGCCTGGGTGGCTCAATGGGTTAAGCCACTGCCTTCGGCTCAGGTCATAATCTCAGAGTCCTGGGATCGAGTCCCACATTGGGCTCTCTGCTCAGCAGGGTGCCTGCTTCCTCCTCTCTCTCTGCCTGCCTCTCTGCCTACTTGTGATCTCTCTCTGTCAAATAAATAAATAAAATCTTTTAAAAAAAAAGAAAACATTGTTTTGAAATATTTTTGTTCTGTTATATTATGTTAACTTAGGAAATAATGGTAGTTATTTTTATTAGCATTTCCTACTTTCCACATGCCCTTACAGATGAGATATCATAATTTTCCTACTCTTTTTATCATGGTTGTTATATTATTCATGATCAATAAAAATCAATGAAAATTCATAACATTAATTTTCTTTGGGAAAGTGATATTTTAGCAAGAATCCATGACCAAAAATTTTAGCTGTTGTTCTTCCAGGAGATGAGACTATCAATGTTCCCGAAATTTTAAGAAATAGAACTTATTAATTGTGTTGGTTGATGTTTATTGTCTCTGAACTTAGAGGTGCATAATTCAATTTAAAATTTATTTGGGGGGCACCTGGGTGGCTCAGTGGGTTAAAGCCTCTGCCTTTGGCTCAGGTCATGATCCCAGGGTCCTGGGATCGAGCCCCGCATCGGGCTCTCTGCCTAGCAGGGAGCCTGCTTCCTCTTCCCTCTCTCTCTGCCTGCCTCTCTGCCTATTTGTGATCTCTATCTGTCAAATAAAATAAATAAAATCTTAAAAAAAACGGAGTGTACCTTATGGGGGTGCTTATCTGAAATTGAGGGACATTATAAAAAAATAAAAAATAAAATTTATTTTGAATTGAAAACAAGATCTTACTGAAGTTTAGGCATCCCACTTTATATCAGGCCTCCAGTACATTCTAATTTATTTATAGAAAATATCATAAACATGAATGACACTTTTCCTATTGCATTTATATGAAACTGCAATGACTCAAAGATGTCAGATTTGAAAAGCACTACCTTTCTATATTTTCTGTTTCCTAGGAGGAATGGATATACCATTTTAGCTCAATTATCCAACAGTATTCAAAACCACCATGAATTTTAAAACATACTTATTACACCCTAAAAATCAAGTATGAAAATGTATAAACAACCAAATCTCTATCTGTAAATGAAATACTCCCACACAGACGGGTTTTAAAACTTTCTAACTTAAGGAATTTGATAGCACAGACTCAGGGTAGTAGTTTCAGTGCCTACAGTATACTTTCAGGGAGAGAGTAATGTAAGCTCTGAGTCACTTTCTGCCTAGAGATGACCAAATAGTGGTTCTGGCATTGTTTGTTTGTTTTTGAAAATATGTTCCTGGGCGTCATTCAGAAAATGTAGAGTTTGGCATCTATATAAATTAAGGATGATCTTTTTGAACTTTTGCCTTTCATTACATCAAATTAACATAATTGGAAAGAAATTCCACTAAATTAAGCATTTTTAGGAAATGTGTAAATTGGAGCTGCTCAAATAAGTTGCTCTTTGAGCTATGTGCTGTTGGTTCAGGATTAGATAAGGATTTTGAAGGCAAACCTAAATCATTGCTTCCTTTTTTGAGAGATTCTCAGCATATTTTCTTAAAATTAGCTGAAATAAACAATGTGTTTAGTCGCAAAGTGATTTGCATTTTTGCACAAACTCCCTATCTCCTTGAGAATTATAACAAATATTTCATGAAACATCAGTGATCTTTACTTTGTTTCACTGCTGTAAAGTACATTCAGAGTTGCCAGTTAAAGGTGTTAGTGTTGAGATGAAATGTCATGCATTTTTCTTCACTTCCATGCAAATGAACACAGTAATTTATTAAGACACAATAAAGAAAAAAAAATTGACAATGAGTTCCAGATTTTAAAAATCACTTGCCATTCAATCCAAATTGTGAGTTTGATCGGTTACCGAACACTTTATAATGCACCCCCGGTAATTTTACAGAGATTACTCTTTTCTTACCAATTCTTGATTATTCTGTCCTGCAATGCAGAGAAAGCTAACTAATTTAAAATAAACTTCCGTTAATTTTTATTGTTATAAACTTAAAATTGATTAATTTCCATATACAGAGTTTAAAATGTTCACAATTTACATTAAATATATATTCTGTGTATACCTTGGTAAAATTATACTGAAAATTGAAATTAAAATGATGTTGTATATAGCTGCAAGAAGCTGCCTGTCCCATTTCATTTTACTATATAAGTTGTGTCAGGTAATTTATAAAATCCCTGCTGCATAACAAATTTATTTTTTGTTGGAATGGGTAGTAATGTTTCTTCTTATTTCGAAATAAGAGTTGGTCTATGAGTGCCTCTGCAACTGTATTTTCCCTAAGTGGCTTCATGGTCTTGAACTGAGAAAGCTCAGAGCATTAAACATCAAAGTAATATATTTTGACATAATTAGACATCAAGGAAATGCAACTAAAATGACACTGAGATATCACTACACACTTACCAGAATGGCTAAAATAAAATATAATGACAAGCCCAAAAGAAAAAAATATACCATTTGATGATACACAATGGCAAGTTGTACCATAACTTAACCATCTCAGACTAGTGTAGTGTTAAATTTGTTTTTCTAAGCCATGTTTTGGGTCACTTACCACTTTTCAAGGATATAAAGTGCTATCATTTTACTTAAAACTGTGAAATTTGGTCAGATTTAAATTTCAATTTATGTTAAAACATTCTGTAAACTGTGTTAAACTTTGACATTTGTTCCCTCTGTTCAGTGAATAACACCATATCATATTCTGAAAAATTCGCTAATTTTCATCTTGAAAAATATCTCTTTTTCCTCTTATGGTAATTATTAATATGAATTAATAGTAGAATTTGATATTGTTCCATATGTCCATAAATACTTTATTGTATATTATCAAATTTAATAATGAATATAATGTATTATATATAACCTCAGATAAATTTCAACAAATCATAATTTATTAAAATCATGTCTACTTAAAAATCTCATAGAAGAGTAAAACCATCAAAAATAAAAATAAACACACACAACACACACACATCACCCATGTATTGGCAAATCACAATTGCTGTAACAATACATTAGGCATTCCACAGTTAAGGGCTATCAAAATTTCCATCAGTGACAAAAAGATTTGTATCCAAATGGACTGATTTTCCAGAATCCAAGAAAAAGTCTCCTAGGATTTATTTAAAGGTAAATATTTGAACAAATACTTCTTAAATTTAGGAAATTCAGAACATACGATTAAAGAATATTTGCAGTGCAGACTATATTCAATCCTTCCTTCAAAATGTGCCTTTGAGTACATAATTCTGTTTTCTGTATCTAAATTGAGCTGTCTTCCAAGAAAGTTTTGCAAAATGTGTGTCTCTGTGTGATAAATGTTCTAAGACCTAACATGCTTCATTGTATTTTACTGTGCTCTCAAATTTAATCAATAATTTGGATTGATGTATAATACCTAGTTTCAAATATCTTTTCCATCTATACAAACACCCAGCTGTCTCTTTATATGCTATTACTATTGAGAATTGTGCTGTCGGTATTATTCTTGTACATTTTAGGTGATCTGTTCTTCTCTTGGGCATCATTTATGCTCTTCTCTGTTTTTGATATTCTTAAAACTCACCATAATGTATATGAGTGGTTTTTAGTGTGTGTAGTTTTTGTTTTGTTTTGTTTCTGATATCTCATGCTTGGCATCATTTTAAGTCTGGTATCTTTTATCTTTCTTTAATTCTCCAAAATTTATCTCAGTACTTATTTAAATATTTTCTTTATTTTTTTTTTCTCTTCTGCTGTATTTGGGCAGAAGTCATTAATTTGTTTGTTTGTTTTTCCCAACTCATTTATTCATTTTACAGCTATATTCATCTTAGTCTCCATTTATTGTATTCTTTATCTCAACAATTTTCACTTAATTTATATTCACAGTATAGTATCTTTCTTTTCCTTGTATATGTATATCATTATTTTATCATATACTTTTAAGCTATTTTTAAAAATATTTTATTTATTTATTTGACAGTGAGAGATCACAAGTAGGCAGAGAGGCGGGCAGAGAGAGAGGAAGGGAAGCAGGCTACCTGCTGAGCAGAAAGCCCGATGTGGGGCTTGATCCCAGGACCCTGAGATCATGACCTGAAACGAAAGCAGTGGCTTAACCCACTGAGCCACCCAGGCGCCCCTTTTAAGCTATTTTTTAAAAGAACAGTCATTCTTTTTTTTTTTTAAGTTTTTCTTTATTTATTTATTTGACAGAGAGAGATCACAAGTAGACGGAGGGCAGGCAGAGAGAGAGAGAGAGAGAGGGAAGCAGACTCCCTGCTGAGCAGAGAGCCTGATGCAGGACTTGATCCCCAGGACCCTGAGATCATGACCTGAGCTGAAGGCAGTGGCTTAATCCACTGCGCCACCTAGGTGCCCCTAAGCTATTTTTTTAATTCCTGTTCCAATAACACTTGGATTGCCATATAAAGTTAACCACATCATCTTTTTTGGTAAGTAATTGTACTTTTTATGTGCATAGTTATTTTGGTCCATGAGTTCAGCTCCTCTTAGGATCATCAAATCTCTGTAAAGTCTGGGTATGCTAGGATTTTCTAAGCAACAATAAAATACATTGAAACCTGGTAGCTTAATTATAATAATGTTTTCTTTCTCAATCATTCACAATAGTATTCCATTCTGAGTAGCTTCCTTCTATTTTGCAGCTATAGTGTTTGGTAAAACTTGAATTGTGATATCACTGTGATAATGTGAATTAATCAGGGTTTTTCAGAGAATCGGGAAGAGAAAAAAAGGAAGATATTCTCCAGGGCCAACTCTAGAAGTGACTAATAAAACATCTGTCCAAATTCAATTGAACAAAACTCAGAAATGCCATCTCCAGTGAAATACAAAGAAGATTATATATAGTTCTGGGCACACACATCTCATTTGACCCAATGTTGTACATCAATGAAAGACTGAAGGCCAATCACCACTCCATGGGAGAAATTAAAAATAAATTTACTATTGAGGCCAAGAATTCAGAATCACAAATACATCAGAATAATAACTGCCTTCACTTGATGTTATTCTATAAGATAAATCCTGCGATCAAGTTTCAATTTTAAATTCTTACAATTTTAAATTCTTAAATCCTTATGAAAAGGCATCATTTGGAGGGAGCAGTTTTCATAATTTATCATCCATCAGCCTTTTTTTAAAGATTTTATTTATTTATTGGACACACAGAGAGAGAAAGAGAGCGAGAGAGAGATCACAAGTAAGCAGAGAGGCAGGCAAGCAGGGAGGGAAGCAGGCTTCCTTTTGAGCAGAGTCCGATGTGGGGCTGGATCCCAGGACCCAGAGACCATGACTTGAGATGAAGGTAGAGGCTTAACCCACCACCCACGTGATGAGAGAGCCACTCACGTGCCCCTCATCCATCAGTCTTAATTGATTGGAGGAAAATGTGTGGAGGAATAATGCCTTAGGGAGCTAATCTCTCTAAAGAATTTTCAAGTCTTTACCCCTTCAAGGTTTTTGTACAGTTCTGATAGCCTCTAAACATCCAGCGGATTTCTACAGTGATAGGCCTGTTAAAACCTGTCTTCAAACCAGGAATAGAGCTTGAAACATACCAGTCAAGGGCAACTTTGAGTCTTTTAAGGAGTTTATCATCATTTCTTTGTTTTTGGTTAATATCTGAAATAGTTCCATATTACACTTGCATAATTCTCCAGAGCTGACTTTGAAGGAGGCATTCAGTTCCAGCTAGTTCCATATTTTGGCAAGAACTATACTTCTATATTAAAAAAAAAACATATTTTAGGGCACCTGGGTGGCTCAGTGGGTTAAAATTACTGTCTTTGGCTCAGGTCATGATTCCAGGTTCCTGAGATTGAGTCCCACAGTGGGCTCTCTTCTCAGCAGGGAGCATGCTTCCATTCCTCTCTCTCTGGCTGCCTCTCTGCTTTCCTATGATCTCTGTCAAGTAAATAAATAAAATTAAAAAAAACATATTTTATACCAGTTATTCATGTTTATTAACTAAGATATCACAATACAAATAATACAAACAGTTGCTCTTTATTAATACCTTCAACCAAGATCAAAAAATATGTCATATTTTATCCAAAAATTTTATATCATCTGATAGGTCAGATATATATAAAATTACATTTAAAGTTTTAAAAATATCAGCAAATATTTTCATTTAAATGCCAATTTGAAAAGAAATCTACTTTTCCAAACCCGACTTTTTATCCTATTTATTTTGAATTTTGTCAACAACTGATAAAATATTTAGCGAGACTATAAATGTTAGATCGAAAAAAATTATTAATAGATGTAGGTTCAAATTATTATGTCCCATTAAAAATGATTTAGTCTTTGATGAACATCTGTTTGGTAATATGTTGTATCCAGATATAGTAAATTAAAGACATATATAAAATTATGGGAAATGACACCTTCCGTTCGATTATGAGTAGAGCTTTTAAAATGCTATTTGTCACAACCTGTCATCTTGTCATTATGTAGCATTATGTAGCAATTAAAAAATGTATACTCTTTACTTCGAAGTCTTTTGGAAATCTAAAATATGACTTTCTATGGTTTGTGTCTCCATATTGCTTTATTGCCAGTTAAAACAAATCCACATGCTTTGATTCAAAGGTAATAAATTCCTCTTATTTGGAAAAAGGATGTTTATTTTTGTTCTCTCACCCTTAGCAGGTGGTTTCATTTTAGCACACTTCAGAGTTATAATTTCATGCTTATTAAAAACATTTATTTTGATCTACATAGATGAATAAAACTTTTGTTTTATTACATTATTTGCCAAAAAATCTGTAATTTTTAAAAATGTATTTCCTTTGAAGGGTTATTTTAGAGCATTCAAAGAGGATCTAAGAGTGTGGTATTATGCAGTTTTTAAGTAGGTATGAAATGGTTAATTATAGGATTGTTTCTTTAAGGCTTATGTATGTTGTCCATTATATGCTATAAAATATGATGAAAGTAAATTTAAGGTATGTTTTACATAGTTTATTTTATGGAAAAAATATTGAAATGACTTATGAAATTCAGTATACTCTCAACATTAATTTATTTTGAAATTTACCAGTTGTCTACTGAACTATTATATGGCAGATATTACTTCAGACTACACTGGTAAATGAAATACTTGGCTTTGTAGAACTTTTATTTTAATGGGTGAGGCAATTAAAAGCTATGAACCTTAATAAAAATGGCATAGTGCATTCAAAAAGGATGAGTACAATGGGGAAAAAGAAAAATTCGATCAGGGTAAGAAAAATCAAGGTTGCTAGGCAGGGGATGGGGAGTTAAAATTTTTATTAGGAAGATCAGGGTAGTTACAATGAAGCTGACAATTGAACCAAGGTATGGAAAGGTGATGAATTTGCCCAGAACTATCATCAATAATGTCACTCCAGACAAAGGAATTGGCTATCTTGAAGGCCATAAGGTTGGATCATGCCTGGCATATCTGAGGAATAGCAAGGAGGCCACTGTGAGTGACTGAAGAGTAGCAGGGAAAGAGGTCACAGAGGTTAAATGAGTGGCTAGATCATGTAAAAGCTTAGAAGTCATTGTAAAACTCTGGCTTTTATATTTGGAAACTTACTATGTGATAGAATTTCTGCTAATAACTGAGAGTTCAAATGTCCATAAAATTTCAAGGATTCCTATTCCAGTAAGACAGAATAAAGAGAAAGAGTTCATATTTTCACATGGTGTAACAAATGCTCGGAGATACAAGTGTAGGAAGCTATGGGAGCACAGAAGAAGGCACTAAATTCACACCATATATTTGATGACTGTGACTTTATATAAATTTGTATTTTCTAGATTTTTTGTAGTCATGGAATCACACAGTATATACTATTCATTGCCTGGCTTTTCTTTTCTCAGCATCATTACTTTGAGAATCTCCAATTGTCTTTGCTCTATTGATGGACATTGATGAACATTTCCACTGTTTTCAATTTTTAAAAATAAAGCTGATATGAAATTCATAAACAAGTCCTTGTATGAACATAGGGTTTGTTTCTCTTGGTGAAATGCCTAGAACAAAATGGCTATTTGTGTAACTGCAACATATTTTTCATTTAAAAAAATTTTGAAACTATTTTCCAAAGTGGTTGTATCATGATATATGCCAACAAAAAGAAAGTGAGAGAGAAAGAGAAAGAAAAAGAGAAAGGGAAAGACAGAGAGGTGGCTGCAGTGAATTGATGAGTTGCAGGATAGATTTTAAAGTTTTGTCTTTTGCTTTCTACATTTCCTTTTCCTTAGGTTCAAGAGAACAATCAGTATTATCTCAGTTGCCTGCTGGTAACATCAGAAGAAAGAGTTAGAAGTTCCCAGAAAATTAAAGAAGAGATATAGTTTTCCTGACATAAGAAAAGTCATTTTTTGTCCCCAGCTATTTTCAATGATCTATACCCCACCTGTGTACTTTCCCAAGCACACTTCTTCCAAAACTTCCTGGGAGGTTCTTACAAAGAAATGCAAAAACCTCACTCATTAAGGATTTTGAGGGAACAAGGCAATGGGAAAACTAACAGTCACAACCAGACCAGGAAATAGCCTAAGCTATTGAGACAATAAATCAGTGGCAAAACTCCTAGTGCTATTTCAAAAGCAATCAAGGCCTTGCATTTTTTGTCCCAGAAAATGAGCCCAAGACCCCATCTAGTTTATATCTGCTCTTGAAGCCTGCAGAGTCCCTTTCCCTTGTCCAACAGTTACCTCTGCTTTATTCTAACGTTGAAGTTTCTGCCCTCGGTGGAATACAAGTTTCATTCAGGTGAACATGCAATACATATTGCACAAATACATATGTGGATGTGCATGCATCCACAACCTTATGACCAACCATACACGGGATAATAAAACTCTCCCTTCTGAGTATTCATCTTAAATACTAAATAAAAATCTCTCTCCTGTTCAAACAGTCAAGGCTTTGGAACTTATTCCCTGAGATCTCCTTGTATGTTGTAAACAAAGATTACTTTGTTTGACAACTCCACCTGTTTCTGTGATTCACCAAAGACTGACCTCAGTTAGTTCAGTTACTGTAATTTAATATCATGCATATCCAGTTAGTTGATCATTTTGTTCAAGTCTTACATATCTTACCAATGTGATGACCATTTGTCTATGTAATCTTAAAATAAGGGTGTTGAAATTATTTTCCATTTGTCGTCCAAGGTAGAAGTTATGATTTTTGTTCTTCGTTTTTCCCTATATATCCATAAATCTGTTGTTACGTATTAAAAGTCAAGAATTATTATACTCCCTGATGAATTCATCCTTTTACTCTTCTGTAATTTTGACTTGATCTTTATGTCTGATAATGAAATTTGCTTTAAAATCACTTTTCATTATCTTGATATAACCACCAAAGTTATAGTGTGATTAGAGTTAATATAGCATATTTTTTCTTTTACTTTTTAAAGCACTTCTATATTGAATCCTGACAAAGAAACAAAACAGCTTTTTAACTCTGGAAGCATCTTTCTAAATTATCTTTTTTTTTTTTTAAATGAAGCAGTAGCAATATTTGTTAAGGGACCTAAACTGAAAGTAGGTTTAGAAATTTATTTATTTTTTTATTTATTTAGTAAAAGATTTTATTTTATTTATTGAAAGCAAGAAAGAGAGAGAGAGAGAGAGAGAAGAAGCACACAAACAGGGGGAATCATGTGCAAAGGGAGAGGAAGAAGCATGCTCCTTGGGGTGCAAGTAGTCCCATGCAGGGCTGGATCCCTGTACACTGGAATCATGACCTCAGCCAAAGGCAAACATCTGCTTAAACAACTAAGTCATCCAGGCACCCCTAGAAAATTAAAAAAAAAAGACCTTTTAAAAACATTTTGTTTCTTTCTTGTTTTTTTTTTTTAATATTTTATTTATTTGACAGACAGAGAGACAGGAAGAGGAACTATAAGCAGGGCAGAGGGAAAAGGAGAAGCAGGTTTCCCACTGAGCAGAGAGCCTGATGTGGGGCTCCATCCCAGGACCCTGGGATCATGACCTGAAAAGAAGGGACACTTCTTGGAGGAAGCCACCCAGACACCTCTTTTCTTTGTTTTTAATATATGGCAACTGATGCTTCCCAGCCACGAGGAGCATATTACCCATTGATTAAATCTTTGATAACAACCTATTTAAAAAGGTGTGTAAATATATACTTACTCAGATTTATACACTTTGTGTTTTCTTCATAGTTTGGGGCTGGACCCCATGGTCACAACACTGCTTCCAGTCTTTGCCTTCCCATCTTTTGATACCAGGTATTTGGTCAGCAAAGCAAATTAGTATCAAAATTAATAAGCCCTTGGCACCATATCTCTGGAGCAGGGCTTGCTCTTAGCCAAGGCCCAGAGCAGTTGACCTCCCCTCGCTAGTGCTATAGCCCCAAGGACTAGGTCCCTGCCACCAGAACTCAGTCTTACATGTTATGCTAAGCAGACAAAACCAAAACAGGAAAGCTCCGACAGCTTTCACTGGCATGCCTCATCTCCAACTCCCTCGACGTCCAGGCAGTACCAGATGACAGGGAGGGGTCTTGGTCCAACATATGGGAGGGAAGGAAGTAGCCACGAGCAAGTACCTGCCTCTCTGTTCCTTTCTTTCATGAGCAGGTTGTAAGGAGGAGGAAGAGGAAGGGGAAGAGAGGTGAACTTCAAGGGGTGAAGGCCTCAGGTAGGCAGCTGGCTCCTGCCAGTAGGAAAGGGACAAAGGAGAAGGCAGTGAGTCTTGCAGGGAGGGTGGGGGGTAAGGGTTACAGCTTATGATGAAATCTGGACAGGAGTAATAGGGATACTAGTCATTTGAGTCCACCATTGGCAAGCTGGGCTGGGTGTCAGGGCAGATAGGCCTCCCTGGGCAACGGCACATGAGAGAAGGTGGAATTCTTCTCTGAGGAGCAGGTGGAGTTTTGGGTGTTGGGAAAGCATAGACAGTATTGTTCCAGGGCCAAGGACAGGTCCGGGTACTCCTGGTTGGAGGTCAAGGCCACAGTATGATCCAGGTCTTCTACCAGCAGCTTGAAGGTACCACATGCCAGCCACCCCTCATTATTGTGTCTAACTCTCTGGTGCACTTATTGGCTTATCCATCAAATGACTCCTTCAGCAGCTTGAAAACCACCTCCACAGGCACTCCAGGATATGGGAGGCTTCCAGAGTGAAAATTTTGCACAGGATCACCCCCAAAAGACCAGAAGTCACTCTGGTGGATGTAGATCTGGTCAAACATGGCCTTAGGGACCATCCACTTCACAGGCAGTCCACTGTTGATTCTCATTTTATAGTAACTGATGTGGTGATATCTCTGGCAAGGCTGAAGTCTGAGATCTTCATCATGTTGTCCTTTGTCACGAGCACTTCCCTGGTGGCCAGGTCTTGGTGTATGCACTTCTTGGAGGCAAGGTACTCCATGCCTCAGGCTACCTGGTAGGCACAGGATACCAGGTCCTTGGAGGAGAGTTGCTCTGCTGCATTGTGGCTGATATTGTAACAGTACTCCAGGTCAGGAGGCCTCTGGGCCTGCAGGTACTCCTGTATGTTGTCTTTGGAGGCATATTCCATGATAGTGTACGAAGGACCATCCTGTGTGCAGGACCCAGCAGGTTGATGGTGTCCTTGTGCTGTCCAATCATCTTCATCATCTCCATTTCTGAGATTAGGTTTGACAGGTCTTTCTCTGTTGCATCTGACTTCAACATCTTCACAGACACTTTAGTCAAATGGTTGGATTTGTCTTTGTCCAGCCCAATGGCCTCCTCCAACACCACCTGCCCAAAGTAGGCCTCTCTTAGGGGTATGCCTAAACTGCCTACAACCAGCCTGCCTCAAGGCAGTTATGTACTCTAGATTATCCTCAAAAACATTAAACCACAAGCTAAAAATTCTCTTCACTAGGTCTCTGTCGCAGGTCTAATTTTCTTATCTTTCATCATTTATCTTTTTCCTAATTCTTATTTTCAGTATAGTTTATTTGGCTTCCAGGTGTTTCCCCGGGTTTCTGTATGCTGTTTCATAGGGAAGAATTATCCTGTCATAAAATTATTTCTTGAGCATTCATTACATCTCTCAGTTAAAATGGGTTCTTTTATGGTATTGATTCATTTGAGTTTTCTCAAAAAGGGAAGAATTTTCAAAATGGTGTTTTCCTCAAGGTTCAGAGTATGTCTTAGCCTCATCTTTACTCTTTTTGAAATTCACTTTTCAAATTCTTGTCCCTCTTTTTATCTTTTTAAATTAAAATGTTTTCTTTTTACTATTTTTTTATTTGAGTGTAGTTGATAGTCAGTGTTACATTGGTTTCAGGTTTTCAATATCTCCATACATTATTCTATGATCACTACAAATATAGCCACCATCTGTCACCATATAACACTATTATAATATCATTGACTATATTCTCTACACTGTCCCATATCTCTTTTTAAAATCTCTGATTTTTATGTTTTCTGTTATTCCAATTTTCGACCATCATTTTACTTGGTTACTTTAATAAAATATGCCTGATTACACACTCTATGCTGAAAACCATAGCATTTGATTTATAGTAGTCTTCTTCTTCTTCTTCTTCTTCTTCTTCTTCTTCTTCTTCTTCTTCTTCTTCTTCTTCTTCTTTTTAATTAACATATAATGTATTATTAGCCCCAGGGGTACAGGTCTGTGAATCACCAGGTTTACACACTTCACAGCACTCACCACAGCACATACCTTCCCCAATGTTCATAATCCCACCACCCTCTCCCTACCCTCCTCACCCCGCCAGAAACTCTCTGTTTGTTTTGTGAGATTAAGAGTCTCTTATGGTTTGTCTCCCTCCCGATCCCATCTTGTTTCATTTACTCTTTTCCTGTTCCCCAAACCCCCCACATTGCACCTCCATTTCCTCATATCAGGGAGATCATATGATAGTGTCATTCTCTGGTTGACTTATTTTGCTAAGCATAATACCCTCCAGTTCCATCCATGTCAATGCAAATGGCAAGATTTCATTTCTTTTGATGGCTGAATAGTATTCCATTGTGTGTATATATATATATATATATATATATATATATATATATATATAATTCATTTGTTGATGGACATCTAGGTTCTTTCCATAGTTTGGCTATTGTGGATATTATTGCTATAAACATTTGGTGCACGTGCCCCTTTGGATCATATAGCAGTCTTCTTTACCTCTATCAGAACCCCAGGAAGCTTTATTTATTTATTTACTCACATAAACAGATGATCCAACACAACGTTTTTTGATGTTCAAATGTATTATAATGTCTTACCGCTTAACACTATGCTTACTGCTCTCTTTCACTGTCTGACTAAATCCTCATCATCACTATGCCATTTAATGAGAAAGAACATTTGAACTCAGAGTTCTCTCCATATCAGGGAATGAAGACTCCACCCTTCTGTTTGTGCAGGTAAAATAAATGTTGATGTCTGTCCTGCACATACCCCATCCTGTTCACCAGAATATTCACCATCAAAATATATACACAATGAAAACCATACCTCACCACTTCTATTACCACCCAGCATGCTAAAAACACCATCATATGTTCCTGAATTATTGACTTGATTGATAACCCCACTTCCACACATACTGCACTCCTTTCTCCCTGCAAATTTATTTTGGTACAGCAATTTAACCTAAAAATCAAGTCAGATGATTTTATTCTGCTGTTGAAAGACTTTTGGTATCTTACCCTTTCATATTAAATAAAAACTGAAGGCGTTTCAATGTACTAGAAGGTCATACATCAATAAGTTCTTCTCTCTCCACCACTATGAACTCCTCATTGGCCTCCTTGCTTTTCCTCAAAAGTAACAGACAAGCTGTTCACACAAAGTCTATATACTTACTTGCTCTGCCTAGAGCAATCTTTTCCTTTAATATTTGTATAACACTCTCCTTCACTTCCTGGGTCTTTGTGCAAATAGCATCTCATAAATGAGATATAACCACCCAACACAAAATAAAATTAACTTTCATCCCAGCATTCTCCAATTGCTTTTACCTTTCTTGTATTTCTTTGTAACACTTATCACCATCAACCATCAATTATTATTCTATTACTGGTTTATTTTCTTATTTGAGACAGAGAGAGAGAGAATAGGGAGGGTGCGCAGAGGAAGAAGAAAACACCCCACTGCCTAGAAAGCCTGCTGGTGAGTTACATCCCAGGACCCTGAGATCATGACCCAAGCCAAAGGCAGTCACTCAATGGACTGAGCCACCCAGGTGCCCCTCTATTATTGGTTTATTTCACTATTATATTTCAAAAGAATGTAAGCTCTTTGTGGTCAGGTATTTTATATGTTTTATTAACTGAAGTATTCTCAGAAAGATAGCTGGCAGATTGTAAGGGCTCACTAAACTGTATTTTGTTTTTATTATTGGGCTCCTTTATGGGCTTTACCTCTTACGCTAGAAGTCTATCCTTCAGATGTAAGCGATAAGAATAGAGCCCTGCTGCCTGTTCAAATGTGTAAAAAGCCTGTATTAAGTGGATATTTTAAAAGCTAAATGAATGGCTTAATAGTTGTATATAGGGGGAAAGGGAACATATTTTCCACAGTTTAGAAGTGGAGTTCTTTTACAAGCCTACACTATGGAACGATAATGGGCAGTTGTACATTACAATTATAAAAACACTTTGGTAATTTATATCCTTTTTTTGTAATTCTTGACTGGATCATTTAATTCCTTAGGAGCAATTATAGCATTTCAACTTTTCATGTTCAATAAACTTATTGGGGTTGCTACCTTTTTTATTCAAATGGAGAAATAGTCATGATTTAATCTAAATAAAGTGTTATTGATTGTGTTGTTTTCTAGCAATGAGTCGCACATGCTAGTTTAAAAGTTTTGTTAAATTCCCAAGTCTGTCACTGATAAAAGCCATTTGTAGATTAGTAACTTGATCAAAACGGAAAAGTTATGTAACACCAATTGTTATACTATCTTTGTTTCCATCTTTCATTGTAATAACACCCATCTTAACTCTATTTAAGACAAATCATTGCCAGATGGATTTCTGGCATTGATTGCAGGATATGAAATCTAGTATAACTAAAAGTTTTTGGTATTAGTAGCATATAAATCAATTTAGAAAAATATATGTATTTGAATATAAGATAAAGTTTTAAATTATTTGGCAATAGTAAACTAAACTTTTTTTTGTAAATTTTTATTTTCTAAAATTTCATTGAGCTCTTTTGCAATAAGAAACAAGTTACAAAAAATTAAGGTTTATTTACCCCAATTCAAAATTATTAGGAATATAATCATAGAGGTTGAAGTATTTAAAATATTGAACCCCAAATGTTTTATTAGGTAAATTCATGAATGCTGAGCATTCACTGTTAAAATATACTAATACTATTGATAGACTGGTAGAAGCCTAAAATCAAATATTTATTAAATATTTATATCCATATCTTTTCATAGCTTGGTAATTCATTTCTCTAGCATTAAATAATATTCCATTGTTTGCATGTACTACACTTTATTGGACCTTTCACCTATGGAAGGATATCTTGGTTGCTTCCAAGCTTTTGTCAGTTATGAATAAAACTACTATAGACATCTTTGTGGGTATAGATTTCATCTTCTTTGGATAAATACCAAGAGCTGCTACTGCTGAATCATCTGGCAAGAATATGTTTAGTTTTGTAAGAAACTGCCAAGTTGTTTTCCATTCTTTATTCTCAATAGACATGGAAGAACATTCCTGTTGCTCCACATCCTCACCAACATTTCGTGTTCTGTTGTCAGTGCTCTGGATTCTGGGTATGTACTGGTGTCTCTTTTTTGTTTTAATTTGCATTTTCCTGATGACATATGATGTGAAGCATCTTTTTATATGCTTATTTGCCATCTGTAATATTTTCTTTGGTGAGGTATCTGCTAAGGTCTTTGGCTCATTTTTAATCAGGTTTTTCCCCCATTGTTGAGTTTTAAGGGGTCTTTGTGTATTTTTGATTAACAGTCCTTTGCCAGATGTGTATTTTGCAATTTTTTTCTCTATTCTGTGCTTTGCCTTTTCATTCTCTTGGCATTGTGTTTCACAGAGTAGACATTTTTAAATTCAGTGCTTGTGCTTTTGTAGCTAAAGTTATTGCGAAAACCAAGGTCATTTAAATTTTCTTCTATATTACCTTCTACATGTTTCATGTTTAGGTTTATAATCCAATCTGAGTTAATTTTTGTGAAGAGTGTATGATATCTGCCTGGATTTATTTTATTTTATTATTTTATTTTATTTTATATTTTTACATTTAGCTTCACCATTACTCCAGAACCATTTGTTTAAAAGATTGTATTTTGCTCTCTTGTATTGCTTTTGCTTTTCTATTAAATATAAAATATAATTGATAATATATATTCTGTTGCTTTAATCTAGTCTTTCTGTGGTATTACAATATCTTGCTTACAATTATCGTTATGGTAAACTTTTTTTCAAGATTTTATTTATTTTTTTGACAGAGAGAGAGAGATCACAAATGGGCAGAGAGACAGAGAGAGAGAGATGAGGAGAAGCAGGCTCCCTGCTGAGCAGAGAACCCAATGTGGGACTCGATCCCAGGCCCCTGGGATCATGACCTGAGCCAAAGGCAGAGGCTTAACCCACTGAGCCACCCAGGCGCCCCATCGTTATGGTAAACTTTGAAGTCAGTCCTCAGTCTTTGTTCTCCTTCAACACTATGTTGACTATTGTGAGTCTTTGCCTCTCCATATAAACTTTAAAATAAGTTTGTTAATATTAAAAAAAAAAGAACTTGCTGGAATGCATTAATTGTATAGATAAACTTGGAAACCAGTGACCTCTTGAGCTTAGCAGGAGATAGACCATGGACATCAGTTGTCACAGTGGTGCTTCTGGCAGAACCTATTGCAAATCCCTAGGCAAAATGACACCTCAAGGATCTGAGAGAATGTCTAAGAAGTACTTGATACATCCCTTGGGTATGGTTTATTGAAGTGTCCACCTGTCTGAAAGCTGGGGAATCTAGATAAGGGAGGGAAAATTAGTTATGATAAAACATATCAATAAACATCAATAAATTTTGTAAAACTAAATGTCATGGCTCATATACAATATGACCAACAGAGGGACCATCAGAAGGAAAGCATCAGTTATGTTTATTGTGAAATTTTTTATTCAAAATAAAGCAATGTGAGGGGAAGACACAATGAGAAAATTACCATTTTTTAAATGGTAAACATCTGTGCTCGCTTCGGCAGCACGTATATTAAATGGTAAACATCTTACAAAATGGAATAGGTTTTATATTCTAAGTAGTATATTGAAAAGTAAAACATTGGGGCGCCTGGGTGGCGCAGTGGGTTGGGCTGCTGCCTTCAGCTCGGGTCATGATCTCAGGGTCCTTGGATTGAGCCCCGCATCGGGGTCTCTGCTCCGCAGGGAGCCTGCTTCCCCCCCCCTCTCTCTCTCTCACTGCCTGCCTCTCTGCCTACTTGTGATCTCTGTCTCTCAAATAAATAAATAAAATCTTTTAAAAAAAAAGAAAAGAAAAGTAAAACATTAAAAAATAAAATTTCAATAAAAAAATTATTTAATTTTTAAAAAAGGTTAAAAATAGCAGAACCATTTTTCTTATAACTGGAAAATACACTGTATATACATCTATCAAAATAACTTGTCATGGGGGAGCCTGGGTGGCTCAGTAGGTTAAAGCATCTGCCTTCGGCTCAGGTCATGATTCCAGGATCCTTGGATCGAGGCCCACATCGGGCTCTCAGCTCAGCAGGGAGCCTGCTTCCTCCTCTCTCTCTCTGCCTGACTCTGCCTAATTGTGATCTCTGTCAAATAAATAAATAAAAACTTTTATAATAAATATTTGAAAAAATAACTTGTCATGTCTGGAATCACGAGCATATGGAAAAAAATAATATCTGAGGACAATACTTCTGCCATGTTTTGTGCCTTGCTAATATTTTTAAACAGTCAGGCAACTTTTAGCTTTATTGACATACCTGCTAAGATACCTGCAGTGCCTTTTGGAGCCCTATGACTATAAAAATTAATTGCAAATATTCAAAATGTTTACTATGGTGTCACTATTTAGGGCCACCACCAAGTATGTTTCAGAAGTAAGCATAACTGTTACTCTTCCATAAGGCAAAAGGGCATATTTTCAGGAGTTCCATCTGCTGTACCAGGAGGTGAATCAAGTAATGATTTTTGTCTATAAAATAATTCACTTTTCAATCTAACATTCCTCATTCCACATTATAATAATAAAAACCAGGAGGAGACTAAAACAAACAAACAAATACAACTACAACAACCAGCTTTTCCTACAGTGGAAAAGTAAATATAACCTTAGGAGTAGCCTGAAATTTATTTTTAAATATTTTTAAGATAAACGTTTTTGTTAGAAAACCATATATTTTATATTACTAAGAAATAACAGGCAACGTTTTATTAACTTCTAAAAAGTCTAGTTACTTATATTTATCTATTAACTCATCTCTTTATGAAGTAGAACATGATCACACCTCTTGTATCTACCCAAGTTTGTATGCTTTGGTTGTTTTATGTTTGCTATTTCCTTGCTTAATTTTTACAATATTTGATACATAATAGTATCTTTAAGTCCATCTATGGTTTCACAGAATTTGTTTGAACTTCATAAAAATGTACCATACTTTTTGCACTGTCCTTGTTTTACTTCTCTATTAGCTTTCCAAGTTTTATTCACTTTAGAGTGTGTAGCTATCATTTATTTTTACTCCTCCATAATGCTATGTTTACAAATTTGTATTTATCTGTACTTTTAAAAATATCTTAATTATATACCATTTCTCATCTCACGTAACACTCATGTTACTTCTACACTTATCAGATATTATGTAACTGAAAACCACAACTCAGCAACAATAGAACACCATTTTTCAAAATTAAATGGCTTACCAGAATTCTTTAATTCTATCCTTTATTTGTATTAGATGACCCTTTATTCTGGTATTTGGCATTGTTCATATGGAGGAAAGCTTATAAGTTGATATTCCATAAATAGAAGGATTTTTATGATTGATTAATTATTTTCATTTAGAATGCATAGACTATGGTTGATTTAATATTTCTTTCTTACTCTCTGCCTGGAACATAGTGCTATCTATGCAATAGCCACTAAAATATTAAGTTAATTACCTAGACTTTAAACTGCATATTAATAGGAATAGCATACAGAACTCTTCTCAGATTGGGACACCTGGGTGGCTCAGTCAGTTAAGCGCCTGAGCCTTTAGCTCGGGTCATGATCTTAGGGTCCTGGGACTCAGTTCTGCAACAGATTCCCTGCTTAGCCGGGAGTTTGCTTCTCCCTCATCCTGCTGCTCCCCCTGCTTGTGCTCTCTCTCTTACAAATAAATAAAATTAAAAAAATAAATTTTTCTCAGATAGCTAATATAGAATATCGTCTTTGTATTCATCAAAGGGAAAGTGCCATATAATAATAAAATCCAGACTACTTCAAATTCACTTTTTAACCAGTAAGAAAGTACTGGAAACAAGCCAAAAATGTCCTCAATGAATTAAAGAAATAGATTGATTTTCAATATCTTAATGTTTCTAAAATAAATTGCAAGATTTTTATACTAGATATCAGTGTAAATATTCATTATACAAGGATATTCTAAAAATAAACCTGAGAAAACTACTTGACATATATGATGACAAAAACGAGTTTGACCAATGTCAGTTTGGGTAAAACTTACAACACCTACCACCTGAAACTCTTGTTCTATATGGTGCCATCTTGTGATTCTGGGCAGCGGCAGTGAGCCACAGCTTCCAGTCAGCTAGAAGATTACAGGGGTGAACACCTGATATTCTTACAAGCATTCTATATATAGAATATATATATAGAATATATATATTCTTCCTTTTTTAGTGTAATATTTAATAAATTGCATGTGATATTTGATACTTTGTTATAAAATAGGCTTTTGCTTAAGATGATTTTGCCCAAATGCAGGCAAATGTAAGTGTTCTGAGTATGTTTAAATAAGCTTAAGGTAAGCTATGATATTTGATAGTTTAGGGTATTAAATGCATTTTCAATTTTTTATGTGTTTCTCTGACATAGCCCCCTTGTAAGCTGAGGAACATCTCTATATGTATATGTAGCCTTGGTATGGCTTACATATTATTGGCATGAAACATCTAGAACAGTACGTGTGCCATAGAATTGTCTACAACATCAAACAAGTTTCTTGAAAACTTGTGCCAAAGGGGTTATGTCTTTAAGGATTCTTATTTCAGAAGGGTTCTCTCAAACGTAAGATTTTTCAGAAGTTAAGTGAAAATCTGACCAAACTAAACATTTTTCCATTTTCCCTAGTGAGCAAAGATAGCTAAAATCTATCTGCCATTTTCAACACTGTACTCAACAATTGTAATTCTAATTTAAGAACAGATTATTTATATCAAAACCACATGTTGGCCTAATCTTATACAATATTCATAAGTCACACTCAGACCCTTGGACACTTTTATTTGTTGAGTCTATATGGTACTACAGACATTCATCTGTTTTGACCTCATAGCTTCATGTATGTCTATACTTTTGAAAATACATGCATCATAGTTCCATTGTAAAATGTCTGGGTTATAAAATGTGCTATGCTATCAAAATGGTAATAAGAACATACAAATGACCTGATGTAATGAACTGGACCAGATTGCCAGATATCACATTTCATACCAGAAAGATTCAGTGGTAAGTTTTAAAATGGCCAGCTATACATTGACTGAATTATAACTCATTTAACTTCTTTCTTTGTGTACAGTATTATACATTAGTCAGTATTATAGTAGATAAGTACTTTGGACAGATGTAAATATGCTGTAATAAAAAATGTTTTTCTTTTTTCTTTTAGTCCTTTTTACTTGTAAGACTAGCCACAAATACCACGCTTCCCCCAAAATAATTTGCAATCCAAATTTATCTCTAAATGAATTTATTGCACAGAAAAATATGTATATATATATATACACTTACAGTAGACATGTTCAAAAATAGTTACACAACAGCAGGGCCCTAAATGTAAGCAGTATAGTTGTTTTGTTTTGTTTTGTTTTGTTTCTTTTAAAAAAAGAGGTTATGTGAAATATTAGGATTTTATTTCCAGGCGTAGTATTTCAAGACAGTTAACTACACCTATGGTGTCAACAGCCTCTTGTTGGCAGTATGATTTTATTGGCTCTATGGAATAACAGCAAGAATTTACTATTGCTTCTTTCTTTTATGACACACACAGAAAAAAAAAATTGACACATTTGCTCAAGACCAACCAGAATCCTTTTACCTATCAAAATTGATAGAAGGCCTTCACTGCCAAAGTCACTGCTGGGTTTTCACAATTCATTGCAGACAATCTGCTACTCCCATTATGATAAAGGAGAGAAGAGTCATAATCAGGGAAGAAAGCTAGATTAATACTTGTAATTATCATTGATATTTAGCCTGCTATAGGATTATTATTATTAGTGTCATTTGATAATTTTCTCTCATTTTATTAAACACAACTGTGAGTAATTACGCTACCTAATATTTCTCTGTATTGGCTGACTAGCTAGCAAACATTCATGAAAATATCCATTAGCCACACATATAAAATGCTGCATTATGATGCTGTTGAATCAGAACATACCACTACCTGATCCTGTAGCTCTTTGAGGATTTGCAAATCAATTAATTCTATGTTTATTGCATTCTTCCCATACAATTAGAAAATTTATAATCGAGTCCATGAACATTATTAGTTTTACCATTTTAAACCAGCAATCACACTTTGATTTTTACAACAAAAGCAGAAATATAAACACACACATTTGGATCCGTTTTCTCTTAGTCTGTCTGGACTTCAAAATCCTATTCCTCAAGATGATGCACACCAAAGTTCTGGATTAAACAAGAAATTAGATGGCACCTGAACACTTGGTTTCATATTCTCAAAAGGACTATGCAACTTCTTTCTTACAATATGACATTGTTTTACAAAGATCCACACTTTTATAATGTTAGTATTTTTAATAATCAATAAAGTCAATTAATCATGATTAAAAATCAAACATAAAAATTTCTACTTTTTGCTTTTGCCCCCTCCATTTAGAACTTATTTATAGCCTGATAATTCAAAGGTCCCTATGTTTATGAAAATCTGGACAGAAATAGCTCTAAGAGTCCATTCAGAACTTGATATTAATCTAAGTCTTTTGGCTCCATTTATCCTGAGAGCAAAGAGTAGGACAAAGGATTTGAGTACTGTTAGTTTATCTGGGAGATTATCCAAGGTAGAAAAGAATGGGAAAGTGATACAGTGAAGAAGCAACTTTGTCAAAGAGGTACATTGTTGATAATTGTTGTGGATAGAAAATGAAGGCTTGCTTTTACTGAAAGGTCCTGAGAAACTTCTTTAAGTTGTCCTCATGAAGACCTGAAAACTGACAATTTTACCTATGGTTCTTATTTCCACTTCACTGAGAGCTGTCCTCAGAGGACATTAACTCTCCTACACTTTCAGGTTGTGTTGGAGACATTCTAAAATGAGAGAGAGAACATGAGATGCTATCAGTGTTAAGTAACTGCAATTTCCCATGGAACTATCCACCACAGGTTTGGCTATAATCAGGTGTTGGGCCTTGATATCAGAGGGATTTGAGGCAGTATCATTTTAGGTTAATCATTATATCTGAAATTTCCAAAAACTTCAACTGATGAAACTTTGATTATAAACCTATAAATATAACAATAAATCTACAGTATTCAAATTATTTTCATAGAAATACACAAACAAAGCATCAATTGATTAATATTTAAATGTTACAAAATACTGAACTGAAAGAATTTGGTCATATAACAACGTGTAAGAAGTAGAGCTTAGGTTTAGTTTAGAAGTCAGGATGCATTTGGGACTCAGTTAAGAAATTGAATGGAGGGACGCCTGGGTGGCTCAGTGGGTTAAGCCACTGCCTTCGGCTCAGGTCATGATCCCAGGGTCCTGGGACCGAGCCCCAAATCAGGCTCTCTGCTCAGCAGGGAGACTGCTTCCTCCTCTCTCTCTGCCTGCCTCTCTGCCTGCTTGTCATCTCTCTCTGTCAAATAAATAAAATCTTAAAAAAAAGAAATTGAATGGATGTCTGACTATCTTATAGGTTTGCTAAAAATCAGTGTCTTTGTGTTCACGTGTGGCTATGCAGGAATTTTTAACTTTCTCTAAGAAGTTATTAGATTGATTATATAATGGCAGTAAAGGATGGGGAAAAGCAAAGTACAAACCCCATAAAGACAAAGACACTGAGTATGAGAAAAGAGTAATAGATAAGAAGAATCAATGCATTTGAGGAAAATGGGAATTGAAATACACAATGATTGTTGATTTTTTTAGATGCAGAAAACAAAACTAGCTTGCAAGAAGGAAATAACAGAAGACATGTTGTGAAAAGGCAGTAACGTGGAATAAAGGAGTAGGGAGAGCATATCAGGTAATTTGGATAGGAAGGAGTTAGGAGATAATTGCTTGATAAATTTTATATGGCCCACTTAAATGCACAGATTTCTCTTCTTTAATTTATATGGAGAACAGGGTGTCGTTTCTTTTCCCTTTCAGAGCACCCGAGGTGTACTCTTTCAGACTGAAAATCTGAAAAGCTCAGGACTCAGTTGCTTAAGCACAGCTGAGAGGACATATTTCAATTAAGATTTACATTTTGCTGTAGGTAGTAGACTGTCAAAAGTGGTTTAACCATATTTTTCATTTAACAAGAAGACTACAGAGAGTGTTTTCTGGTGTTGGTTCAGAATCTTAAGAAAGTCAAGTGAACTATCTTAGAGGTTTTCATGGCTTTTTATTCACAGTTGCAAAAATTGCTGCTGTTGGAGTTCTCACTATTAAGCCCACATTTCTGGCAAAAAGATAGAGGTAAAAGAGAATGATATCTTGTACGACTGATACTTTGTCATAAGGTTACAATGTAACTAGAAAAGAGACAATAAAATATTTGATGTTGTTTTAAGTTTCCTTGTTTCAATCCCTCAGTGCTTTCTGATACTAAAGGAAAAAGTAGATGGATATTGACCTGGCAACTATCAACACCTGTCAGTCTCTCTTGGATAACCAATATCTCTATAATCTCTTCTTCCCAGTAAAAAAAAAATAAAATATATTCATAACCCACACTGTGCCATCTCAAGTTACTGCACAAAGATAAAATTACAATGATTTTCAGTTGTTCCAAATGGACAGAATACCCTTCCTTATGATATCATGTCTTATAAGATAGATAATTGGCTTGCTACCAATATACCCAGATGAGACTGTGGAAGAGACAGGAAAAAAATAATAATATTTATTTATTCCTTGGGTTGACCCTGTTTACACAGATGCATTACTATTAGAAAAGGTTGGTTTGGGACATTGGAATGAATTTACTTAATGGGTCTGTATGTAATTGGGTTGGAGAAAATTTTTAATTTCTGCAAAAATTATTAGAATTCTATCTTACTCCCTTTTGTTAATTTTCACATGTTAACAAAGCCAACATTTTTGTCTAGCAGACAAGATCTTAAATCCTAACAAAACTCAATTTTTTCCTTTTTTTTTAAGTTTGAGAGCCTCATGTTCTCTCATGCTGCTTTAAATACAACTCAAAAAAAAAAGGAGCTAAATGGGGCAGTAAGCCCAGACTTTTTATTTTAATTTATTTATCTTATTTTTAATTAAAAAATTAAAGATTGTATTTATTTATTTGAGAGAGAGAGAGCATGAGTGGGGCAGGGGGATGTAGCTGCAGAGAGAGACTGAGAAGTATACTCCCTAATGAGCAGGAAGCCCGATATGGGGCTCGATCCCAGGATCCTGACTGAGATCATGACCAGAGACAAAGGCAGATACATGTGCAAAATCCCTTTTTTTCTGGGAAACAATACTTTACAAGAGATGTTTGAAAAAGTACTGGGGAATCAACTTTAATCAGAGATACAAAAATTTAATTGACTTCTGTAAAGCTACAGGGATCCAAATGATGGGAATCCCAGCCCGTTTAGGTTGTGGACCACAGAGTATTCTTCTCTGTAATATTTTATTTTCTTCCATGTCTACTAACTCCAGTCCAAGTTCACTGATCTCTTTTTAGATAGTGCAAAACATGGCAAAGAATACCAAACAAGTGCCCAATATTCTACATTTATTACATCATTTCTAACATATAGAAGTGTGTTATCAAGGCTGGTTCTGTGAACGAACCTAGTTATGCTAAAGTGTGTTTTGTTCTCCAAAAATTAAATTCATGATTATCACACAATTATAAAATACTTGTGTCAAGAATTTTTATTCAAAAATTAATAAGAGAAGCAGATATTAAAACTAGTTCACATGGTTATTTGGGATATAAGCAGAGTTGTGCAGCAGAAGTGCTCTGGGCCCATAATTTGCATTATAGAATTTATGTTTTCTAATGAAAAATCACTAACTTGCATTATTGTTAACAAGAATCCTGTGCATTACCATCAGTTTTCTACATTATAACCTCTTGCTCTACAGTTTGTAAATAACTTTGTCAATAGCAAGCTAATAAACGGGGTGACTCCAATGGATTGAGATAATCTCCAGAGTTTCTGCTACATAATGAACAGGACTCCATTGAAAGGACACTTAAGAATTTATTTTGCCCAAAAATTTGATCACTTTTTTCACTGTCCTTACCTATTTTCCAAACCTAGTCCTTTTCAGTCTACAGACAACCCTGTATCTGACTGACTTGTTAATTCTGGGAATGTCTTGCAGATTAATTTGCTTGCCCGAGGTGGTTCCTCTAATTGATGTCTAAGAACCCTAATTAGTTAAGAAAACTTTTTTTTTAACATTTTCATTGCTATTTATTATTATTATTATTATTATTGCTAATATCTCTATTATAAATAATTCACAAGGGCATCTTTCTGACAAAAGACAAAGAGCTGGCTACTAGTAGAAAAAGTACATTTGACTCTGTCAGTGAAAGTGGTAAAGGGATTTGAGAAAATAAGGCAAAGCAGTGGAATTATGTGTTAAAACTTTAAATATTATAGACACATTTACTTAATTTCTAATACTGCTTATAATTAAAAAAGATGTTTTCCATGAACCACGCATTACAGTAAATATATTGTTTATACAGATTAAATTTTCATCAAAGGGACGCCTGGGTGGCTCAGTTGGTTAAGCAGCTGCCTTTGGCTCAGGTCATGATCCCAGCGTCCTGGGATCGAGTCCCGCATCTGGCTCCTTGCTCGGCCGGAGCCTGCTTCTCCCTCTGCCTCTGCCTGCCATTCTGTCTGCCTGTGCTTGCTCTCTCGCCCACTCTCTCTGATAAAGAAATAAAATCTTAAAATAAATAAATAAATTTTCATCAAAAAATTATAAGTGTATTTTTTTGTAGGATCATGATAAGCATTTTGCAGATGAGAAAAGTGAAATTTAGAAAAGTATGTCTCTTCAAATCCCTCATACAATATCTGGCCTAGATAGAAGGATATACTATCACAATTGAGGAAGATAATTGAGATTACTTAAAATGATAAACTTTACTGTATAGGGTTTTTTACAAGTTTGCCACAGATTCACATTTTTTAAAATATATATCTATTTGTGTAAAGAGAATGCACTGAGAAGTAAAAAGATAGTGATATATCAGTGCTACCAACTAATGGCTATAATATCATCACCTTATTTATGAACAATGAAACAGTGTGTAATATTTAAATAAATTTAAATAAATTCCTATTTATTTTATATATTTATAAATTTAAATGAATTCCTATTTATTTATTATTAAAGAAATTCCTCTAACAAACAGTATGTTTTGAAGGTTGCTAGCAGGAAAGTGTTGTACGACATGGAAGTAATCAGAAAATGTGATCTAAAATTCTGCTTTCAAGGGCGCCTGGGTGGCTCAGTGGGTTAAAATTCTGCTTTCAAGAAGCTATCACAGTAAGTACTGAGCATTAGCTATTATATGCTATGGATGAATAACTGAAATCTACATTTGAAACTAATGGTACACTATATGTTACCTAATTGAATTTTAAAAAGTTAATAAAAAAACCCACTATTTTATAAAACAATATTCCCAACAGGCTCTTTTGCTTTAAAATACTCACTTTGTAATGAGAGTCCTTACTTTTGTCTAGCCAGTTCTTACAGCACTGTTTATCCCTTCCCTGCTTTATCCCTTCCCAGTATCAATAAAGGCTCACTTGGGTTACCTAGAAGCCATGAGAAAGCTTGTAATAGATCTGGCTGGTTTTCACCAGCAATTTGACCACCATGTGCACAGGGAAGTCTATTGATAAAGGCTTTATTGCAATAAGTTGCAAATACATGGATGATTTTGAATTCTCTTTCTTGAGGTCTTGTTTCATGATAATAAATTTAGGGTGGCTTATTGGAATGGATGTTATTAACATATCTTCATAGTTATAAGCACATGGAATTGTAAAATAGATGAATGAATGTGGCATTACTGACAACTGTCCTCATTTTGAAATCGAATTACAGTGTACTAAGATGAGGAAGCAAAGCAGATTTGGGATTATGAGTGAAATAATTTTAAAAAGTATTAGGGGTATGATCGGACTATAGGGTAATTCAGTAGAAAAATGTCAACTGATTGAGATTCTGTGTTCCCTGCTTTCAGAGAGAAGTTAAGATAAATAAGTAACACGAGGAGACTAGGAAGCCAAACATAAGTGATAATTTTGTGCCAGGGTGTGTATACATCTGTTTATCTTCTTGCTTTACCACTAAGGTTGCTCCTAGAGGAGAGTTTAAATATGTGTTGGAGCTAATCTCTGTGGATTACACAAGAAACCACATCCTACAGCTCTCCCTGAAACACCCCTTATGATTTCAATGTAATTTGGTTTTTGCATTTTTAGAAATAACAAAATACTTTGCAAACTCATCTACTTTATTACCATCACAAGTGAGTCAGCTGACTCCACATTTTAACACAGTGACAGTCACAGAGGAATGGAGGAATGAGTAGAGTTATCAATATATGTGCTTTTAAGAAGTATGACAGGGTAGCAGCTATTTCCAGGAACCAAAACATGGGTCAGCAGCTGTGCAGGAAAAGTGATGGAATAAATGACTCATTTCAGAGGAGTTCTATAACATATTAGTTCTATAATGTATCTTCAGCCCCCAATTACCCGCTTTGATCTAAAGATAAGGATTTAGGGCGCCTGGGTGGCTCAGTGGTTAAGCCGCTGCCTTCGGCTCAGGTCATGATCTCAGGGTCCTGGGATCGAGTCCCGCATCGGGCTCTCTGCTCAGCAGGGAGCCTGCTTCCTTCTCTCTCTCTCTGCCTGCCTCTCTGCCTGCCTCTCTGCCTACTTGTGATTTCTCTCTGTCAAATAAATAAATAAAATCTTTAAAAAAAATAAAATAAAGATAAGGATTTACAGTTAAGGTCCCATTTATGATTTGACTGGTAGGGTCTGAATCATTTTTACTATTGTTTTGACTATTACTTGAAACCTATAGTAGTACTTGGGATATGTGTTGTGTATTCTGTGAACATGTGCTATTTTTAGATTAGATAATTTCTGTCTCGAACCCCTGTTCATTTGTTTGTTTTTGTTTATTTGATAGTGGTTTCAGTAAATGGATATATCTGAAAAATTGCAAAGCCACTATTAAAATAAGTTATTATTATATATAGCAAGGAATTGCACATTCCTCCTTTGAATCCGACAGAGCTTCACCATATCCTTAACAATTTGGGAAAAACATGCTATTATTTTTCTTTATAAAATTTCTTCTGTTAGGCTGTGATGGTTGTCATCAGCAGTAACTCCTCTGAAGGCTTTGTCAAAAGAGTTGAAAAAATTGGAAAGGTGTGTGAATGAAGCTGTTTGCTGAATATAAAGAAAAGAGCATTGAAGTACAATCCACACTCTTACTTCTCCTTCTATGCTTTCAGATGTTTGACATTTGAAAATTTTGCTTCTAGAAGAGATGCCCTATATAATTCTTACTTTAAGGAGCAAGTTGCTTTTATAATTTTTTTATTATTCTACCATTCCAGTATTTCCATTTAAATTAAATTCAATACCATTTAAAAAAAATCAAAAGTGCAGCCAGTATTCAATTCCTGGGCTAAATAATTTTAGAAAGCTTTGTGTTATTGAACCTACAGGGTTTATCTGTAGTTTTAACTCTTTCTTTCTGTGATTTTTCCCATTAGTCACGTAAATGACTGCAATATAACAGACATTGAGGATAAAGAAGGACTGAATAGAACAATCCTTGGCCTCATGAAGTTGAGAATCTAGCAAGGGAGTCAAACAATTCAATCATTCAGAGACAAATTATTGAGTGCCTGGCCTAAGATGAGCACAACAAAACCCCAGCCCAGAGGAATCATTTTAATGGGAGAGATAGATAATAGGTAAGCCAACTTTAAAAAAAAAAAAAAACGTACTGATTTTTCTTTAATAGAGATGCATATTTGAACGAAATAAGCACATTTTAAAAAGAGCAGTGATTGAGAAGAGGTTTTTAAACTGAGTGGTCCAAAAGGGCCTCCCTGAAAAAGTCTGTTTTGAACAGATTTCTGAATATTATCAGCCAGGAAGCTACGTAAAAATCTCAGGGATGGGTGATTTTTCCAGTCGAAAAACTGTAAAGGCTCCAAAGTCACAATAGAGCTATAAGTTTCTCTAATAAAGTAACTTCTGACAAAGAATGAGAAGAAATAACTAACCCAGGTTTGAAAGAAAAGGGACAGACTTTCTATGGAATTCATATTTAATTAAAGCTCTAAAGGACAAAAATACAATAGAGCAAAATTCTGGTCACGCTGATATACCTAACGAAAGTTCATAAACAAGGTGTGGGTAGCAAAGAGTGTGTGGCAATGTTGGTAAGAACAGTGGGGAAGAGTCATCCCTGAACATGTTCTTAAATGAAGCAATTTTTGTGTTGTATTAAAGGGTAAATTGGAGTTTGCCTAAGTGATTAGAGAAGGATGCCTCAGCTTATGGAAGTTCAAAGCCATAAAGATGTGACAAACTACTGCAGATATTTTCATGTATATTTGTTGTTGCTTCTAGTAATGGTGATCTAAAAACTCCTACTTAAGACAACTAAAAATCCAGACAAAATAGCTTTTAAAGTTAAAAATATCAGAATGATTATAAAAATAAGTGAGGGATTACTGGGCCAAAATACGAAATACAATGAGAGCCTAGAGATATATGCCCTGAAGCCATTTTAGCTATGAGAGCATTTGAAACTGCTAAAACACACTGAGCTGTGTTGTTCATAGACTCTTGATACTAGAGAAACAAATCCAGCAGCAATCAAATTTGAGGACTTTGGTACAACCCAAATTTAAGTTGAGATCCCCAAAGCACAAGGAGAAGCAGAAATAAGACTATAGCCTACCTTGCCTTCTGTGTAAACTGAGAAAGCCAATCACTGAATTTGGAGTATGATTGTCTTGTAGAGTCTCAGATATAAGAGAAAATCCTACCAAGGAGGACCATACCGTTATTATAGCTCTTAATTATCCCTACTCAATAAGAGTTTCAGATATAATGTCTTGAACATAGCAAAATGTAACAAAGCACACAAAGAAAAACCATTAACAAGATTTGATAGACAAAATGGGATTAAGTATGATGTTAAAATGATCAATAAAGATTGTAAAATGGCTTGATTACTCTGCTCAAAGAAATGAGAGGGGAAGCAAATTGAACAAAAAACTGACACTAAAAATGATATTGAGAAAGGTTTTACAAATGAACCAAATGGATACTCTAGAACTTTAAAGATATGACAGCTAATTTAAGATACCACAGGGGTGCCTGGGTGGCTCACTTAATTAAACCTCCAATTCTTTTTCCTTTTTTTTTTAACACCTTAATTTTATTTTATCTCTTTCAATTTGGCTCAGGTCATGATGTCAGGGTTGTGAAATAGAGCCCAGAGTTGAGCTCTGTGCTGAGCCTGGAGCCTGCTTAAGATTCTTTTCCCTTCTTTTTCTATCCCTCCCTGCACTCTCACTTGCTCACTCTCTCTTGCTTGCAAATAAATAGATAGATAGATAGATAATAGACAAAGCAAAATAAAAGCAGATTATGAAAATAAATATAAAGATTTTGAAATGAAAACAAGTTCAAAATAAAATAGAGAAGACCTACACAGCTTAAAGGTCATTAAGAAAATCTACTATTAAAGAAGTCAGTATGACACAATGTTAAGATATCAAAAGATTTGAGCATGTACTTTACAGAAAGGGTAATCCAAATGGCCACTCATATATAAAAACTGTTTATCTTTATTATGAATCTGGAATTAAATTAAATTAAATTAAAAATAAATTAAAACCTAAAATGACATACTATTACACACTACCATATTGGGCAACAGTAAAATTGCCTTGCAAGAATGTGAAAGAATGAAAGTGCCCATAATAAAAACATTTGAGGTAAGTTGGACAATATTTAGAAAACTTAAAAATAAAAATAAAAATTTGGTCCATTCCTAGAAATACAACATGGAACTAAATGAATATTTTCACCAGGATATGCAAACAGATGATTATAGCTATTTCATTCATAACGGCAGATCAGTAGTGGTCTATTTGCACAATGTTACATTAAATAAGAGAGAATATTAACAAACTGGGAGGAGGGGCTAGGTTGTTATCATAAACAGATCTTCTATGGTGCTGATTATGTTCTATTTCTCAAAATCTTTAAGTTAAAAAAGTTTTCAAATTTATATCTAGATAGATAGATGATAGATAGACAGATATCCCAGAAGCTGCAATGTAGGCTAAGATTAGGCTTTAAAGGGCTTTTCTATACTCTACTAAATACTTGAAACCATTCATTATATCATAGCTCAGTGTTCAAATCTCCATTTGTTTCCTCAGTTTCCTAATATTTACCTTAAGGTGACCTGATCCAGACTTTTGATCACCTTTGTCTAAATATTTCTATTTTAACAAAGTCCTTTTTAACACTGAGAGACTAAAACTTAGAAAAATACTCTGATTGTTATCTCACTAGGGTGGAAAATATATAGTTACCCATTAACTAATGATATCCATGTCTACATTAGATCCATGGCATTTTTAATTCTTGGGAGCTTTTGGTTAAATGAAATTTTTAAGCTTCCTTTAAATGAAGCTTTAAGCCATCACCACATGAATAATATTAAAGAACCAAATGAAAACAGGCCAAGTATTTACAGAGTAATAGAATGTGCAGTGGAAAGAGTACAATTCTGAAATCATAAAGCCTAAATTAGTGTGATGCATCTTTACTAGCCATGTAATCATAAACCAGTTATCTAAATGTGTTAGCCTCAGTTTTTTCACCCATGAAATGGTGATGATAATACTTATTATGCAGCGTTGTTGTGTGGATGTGATGAAGCATGGAGCATGAGAGTCTCATATTCCATGCTAAAATGATAGCTATTTTTATACTTATAATAATTCTAGTAATGGTAATTAAATTGTTCAAAATGGTAATATTCATTTATATTGAGGCATTGTATTGACTATTCATAGACACATTTACCAAAATAAATTTCATTTTACTTTACCCCCTCTGAGGATATATATTCCCTAATTCAATATGAATCTCCTTATGAATAATAATTATCATAATAAATATGCTGATTTTTCTTCTATTTATTTTTAGGGAGGTATCCTTTACTGTTGAACATAAAGAAACTTAAGCAAGTCTGTCTTATTCAAAATTTGCATGCTGTTTTCTTATGAAACTAGATTATAGAGTTGTATGAAATAAATTCATGCAGTTAAGACATTGATGTTTGGAACACTGGGTGGTCAGTTTAGTATTTCAAAAGAAGATATTAAATTTAAACCTTAAAACTGAGCTCTTTCAGCCTTTTTTATAGACCATCCTTCATGCTTCATAAGTACTCCTCCATTGTAAACCAAGTAATACTTTTTGTCACAGTGTATATAACGAAAATGGATTTTATATTCTATTATTTCAGAGTTAGTTGCAGTTTCTACTGCCTTAATTCCTTTTTTGAAAAATAGATTAATTCTACAAAAAGTTTATTCCAGCTTTATTGAAAAAAATCCACATATTTGTAAATTTAAGAAATGATTTCTTATAACATTGCAAACTTTTAACATTGTGTAAATTTTGTACAATTTGATAAATTGGTATACATCTTTATTGCAATATAATCTACACAAAAATGTTAATACATCTACTATCTCGTATAGTTGCCACTGTTTTTTATGCATGTATCGTAAGGAATTTTAAGATCTACTCTCTTAGCAACTTTTATGTATATAGTATAGTAGAGATAAACTTCAGAGGTCTTGTGGGTTTTGTTCCAGACTGCCTCAATAAAGTGATTGTCTCAATAAACTAAGTCAAATTATTATTTTTTTGGTTTCCCAGTGCATATAAAAAATAGACACTATACTGTACTGTTCAAAAGCATTATGTTTTTAAAGAAAAACAATGTATATACCTTAAGTAAACTAGTTCTGAGTTTTCAGTGGGTCATAATTACTGATCACAGTTCACCATAACAAATACAATAATAATGAAAAAAACTTGAAATATTGCAAGAATTACCAACATGTGACAGAGAGACACAAAATGAACAAATGTTGTTAGAAAAATGGTGGCAGCAGACCTCTTTTATACAAGATTGCTATAAACTTTCAACTTGTAAGAATGTGATATATGCAAAGTTTAATAAAGGGAAGCACAATTAAAAAAAGTATGTATATTTTATTAACTATGATCATCATGCTGTACATTAGATCCCCAAAACTTTTTCATATTATAGTTGCAAGTTTGCACCCTTGGACCACCTTACTCCACCCCAGGTTCACCCCTTGTCAACTCAACTCTAAGTTTCCATTAGTTTTCCTTTTCCTCAGATTCTGTATGTAAGGGATATCATAATACATAATAAATTAAAAAAATATATAAAATCTTTGAAATATTTCACTTAGTATAATACCTTCAAGATCCATCCATGCTGTTGTAAATGGCGGTATTTCTTAATTTTTCATGGTTAAGTAGTATTCAACAGTATATATTTACCATACTTATTTTATTCATTCATCCATTAATGGATACTGAAGTTATTTCCAACTCTTGCTTAGAGTTAATAATTTTATAATAAACATAAGCGTGCAGATATGTCTTTGAACAGTGACTTCGTTTCCTTTAGATAGATACCTAGAAGTGGGATTAAACTGAATCATATGGTAATTTTACTTTTAATAATATGAATAATCTCCATACTGTTTTCCATACAAACTTATATCCCTATCACAGTGCATAAGTTCCCCATTTTCCACAATATTTACCAAAATTTGTTAGTTTCAATTTTTTGGTAGTATATATTCTAATATCTTGCTGTGTTTTTCAGAGGTAAACAACAACAACAACAACATAAGGACTTTGCCCTGAGTTTTTTACGTTGAGCACTTTTTAATGCTCCTGTTGGTCATTTATATAACTTTTTTGAAAAAAAAAAGTCTATTGAGATCCTTTTGCTATTTTTTTAATTATATATTTTTTTCTATTTGTATCTGTTGGTTATTAACCTCTTTTCAGATAGAAGATTTGTAAGTATTTTCTTACATTCTGTGGATTGTGTTTTCATTCTCTCTCTCTTTTTTTGGCAATGCAGAAACGTTAGTTTGATGTAATACCATTTATTTATTTTGGCTTTTTTTGCTTGTGTTTTTGGTCTGGTATCCAAAAAAATATTGGCAAGACCAATGTCAAGGAGAACCTTTCCTATGTTTTCCTTTAGGAAATTTAGTTTCATGCATCACCTTTAAGTCTTTAATCTATTTCAAGTTAAGACTTATGAGTGATATAAGGTTCCAGTTTCATACTGTTTATGTAATTATTCAGTTTTAAATATCATTTATTGAACAGACTATCTTTACCCATTACATATGTTGGCCCCTGTCAAATATTAGGTGACTGTATGAAAGGATTTATTTCTGGACTCTCAATTCTGTTCTACTTGTTTATTGGTCTGTTTTTATGCCAGTATACTTTATTGTTTTGGGCATGAGGGCTTTGTAGTATAGTTTCAAATCAAGAAGTGTAATCTCCCTTCTTCATTCTTTCTCAGAACTGCTTTGATTATTTGTTGTCTTTTATGGTCTCATATAAATTTTAGGATTCTTTACTTACTTCTGTAAAAAAAATAATATTGGATTTTTTTAAAGATTTTTAATTTATTTATTTGACAGAGAGAGATGACAAGCAGGCAGAGAGGCAGGCAGAGAGAGAAGAGGAAGCAGGCTTCCTGCTGAGCAGAGAGCCTGATGTGGGGCTCGATCCCAGGACCCTGGGATCATGACCTGAACCGAAGGCAGCGGCTTAACCCACTGAGCCACCCAGGCACCCCTAACATTGGATTTTTGATAGGAATTGGATTTACAGATGGTTTTCGGTAGAATGGACATTTTAACAATGTTAATTCTTACCATTCATAAATATGAGCTATCTTTCCATTTGTCTATCCTTCAATTTCTTTATCAATGTCATAGTTTATGGAGTACAGATCTTTCATCTTCTTAGTTAAATCTATTCCTAAGTATTTTATTATTTTTGATGCTATTGTGAAATAGATTGTTTTCTTTATTTTTTCAGATAGTTCATCATTAGAGTGTTAAAATGCTCCTGTCTTGTGCTTACTTTGGCAGCACATATACTAAAATTGGAATGATGCAGAGAAGATTAGCGTGATCACTGAACAAGGATGACATGACAAACTGGGAAGCATTCCATATTAAAAAAAATGAAACAAAACAAAATTCTTGTCTTTTATATATTGATCTTGTATTTCGCAGCTTTACTAAATTTGTTTATTCAAATTTTTTGGTGACGTTTTTAGGATTTTTTAACATGTAAGTTCATGTTATTCAAAAAAAAGAAAATTTTACTTCTTCCTTTTTTTTTTTTTTTTTGGAGTCTCTTATTTCTTTGTGTTCCTTGTTTCTCTGGCTAGGACATCCACTACTGTGTCAAATGAGAGTAGTGAAAGGGGACACACTTGTCTTTCTTCTGATCTTTAAGGGGAAAACTTTCAAACGTTTTTGATTGAATATGAGATTAGCTCTGGGCTTGCAATATGTGTTTTTTCTTTGATGGATTTTTTAAATTATTTTTAAAAATTTTTTATAAACATATAATGTGTTTTTATCCCTAGGGGTACAGGTCTGTGAATCACCAGGTTTACACATTTCACAGCACTCACCATCACTCACCATAGCACCTGCCCTCTCCAATGTCCATACCCCCACCATCCTCTCCCAACACACCTCCCCCCAGCAACCCTCAGTCTGTTTTGTGAGATTCAGTGTTTTATGGTTTGTCTCCCTCCCAATCCCATCTTCTTTTATTTTTCTTTTCGTACGCCCGAAACCGCCTATATTGCATCTCCACTTCATCATATCAGGGAGATCATATGATAGTTGTCTTTCTCAGATTGATTTATTTCGCCAAGCATAATACCCTCTAGTTCCATCCATGTCATCACAAATAGCAGGATTTTATTTCTTTTGATGGCTGCATAGTATTCCATTGTACATATATACCACATCTTATTTATTGATTCATCTGTTGAAGGACACTTAGGTTCTTTCCATAGTTTAACTATTGTGGACATTGCTGCTATAAACATTTGGGTGCATGTGCCCCTTCAGAATGCCACGTTTGTATCTGTAGGGTATATACCCAGTACTACAAGCACTGGGTCATAGGGTAGTTCTATTTTCAGATTTTTGAGGCACATCCACGCTGTTTTCCAGAGTGGTTGCACCAGCTTGCATTCCCACGTACAGTGTAGGAGGGCTGCCCTTTCTCCACATCCTCGCCAGCATCTGTCATTGACTGACTTGTTCATTTTAGCCATTCTGAACGGTGTGAGGTGGTATCTCATTCTGGTTTTGATTTGTATTTTTCTGATGCCGAGTGATGTGGAGCGTTTTTTCATGTGTCTGTTGGCCATTGGGATGTATTTTTTGCAGATATGTCTGTTCATGTCCTCTGCCCATTTCTTCATTGGATTATTTGTTTTTAGGGTGTTGAGTTTGATAAGCTCTTTATAGATTTTGGATACTGGCCCTTTATCTGGTATGTCATTTGCAAATACCTTCTCCCAGATAACTTCTGACAGTCATCTTTTGGCTTTGTTAACTGTTTCCTTTGTTGTGCAAAAGCTTTTTAATCTGATGAAATCCCAATAGTTTATTCTTGCCCTTGCTTTCCTTGCCTTTGTCGATGTTCCTAGGAAGAAGTTGCTGCTGCTGAGGTCAAAGACTTTGCTACCTGTTCTCTCCACAAGTATTTTGATGGATTCTTTTCTCACATTATGCTTCTTCATCCATTTCCAGTCTATTTTCATGTATGGTGTAAGGAAATGGTCCAATTTCATTTTTCTGCATGTGGCTGTTCAATTTTCCCAACACCATTTGTTGAAGAGGCTGTCTTTTTTCCATTGGACATTCCTTCCTGCTTTGTTGACGATTAGTTGACCATAGAGTTGAGGGTGTATTTCTGGGCTCTCTATTCTGTTCCATTGATCTATGTCTGTTTTGGGGACAGTTCCCTACTATCTTGATGATGACAACTTTGTAATAGACCTTGAGGTCTGGAATTGTGATGCCAATAACTTTGGCTCTCTTTTTCAATATTCCTCTGGCTATTCGAGGTATTTTCTGGTTCCATATATATTTTAGGATTATTTGTCCCATTTCTTTGAAAAAAAATGGATGGGATTTTGATAGGGCTTGCATTAAATGTGTAGATTGCTTTAGGTAGCATAGACATTTTCACAATATTTGTTCTTCCAATACAGGAGCATGGAACATTTTTCCATTTCTTTGTGTCTTCTTCAATTTCTTTCATGAGTACTGTAGAGTTTTCTGAGTATAGATTCTTTGTCTCTTTGGTTAGGGTTATTCCTAGGTATCTTAGGGTTTGGGGTGCAATTGTAAATGGGATTCACTCCTTAATTTCTATTTCATCAGTCTTGTTGGTTTAAAAAAATGCAACCAATTTCTGTGCATTGATTTTATATCCTGACACTTTACAGAATTCCTATACAAGTTATAGCAGATTTGGAGTGGAGTCCTTTAAGTTTTCCACATAAAGTATTATATCATCTGAAAACAGGGATAGTTTGACTTCTCTTTTGCCAATTTGGCAAAAATTGGATGCCTTTAATTTCTTTTTGTTGTCTGATTGCTGAGGCTAGGACTTCTAGTATGATGTTGAATAGCAGTGGTGATAACAGACATCCCTGCCGTGTTCCTGACCTCAGCAGAAAAGTATTCAGTTTTTCTCCATTGAGAATGATATTTGCAGTGGGTTTTTCATAGATGGCTTTGATAATATTGATAATATGTGCCCTCTATCCCTACACTTTGAAGAGTTTTAATCAGGAAGGGATACTGCACTTTGTCAAATGCTTTTTCAGCATCTATGGAGAGTATCATATGGTTCTTGTTCTTTCTTTTATTGATGTGTTGTATCACATTGATTGATTTGCAGATGTTGAACCAACCTTGCAGCCCTGGAATAAATCCCACTTGGTCGTGGTGAATAATCCTTTTAATGTACTGTTGAATACTATTGGCTAGTATTTTGGTGAGAATTTTCGCATCTGTGTTCATCAAGGATATTGGTCTGTAGTTCTCTTTTTTGATGGGATCCTTGTCTGGTTTTGGGATCAAGGTGATGCTGGCCTCAGTAAAAAAGAGTTTGGAAGTTTTCCTTCCATTTCTATTTTTTTTGGAACAGTATCATGAGAATAGGAATTAATTCTTCTTTAAATGTTTGGTAGAATTTCCCTGGGAAGCCATCTGGTCCGGGGCTTTTGTTTGTTTGGAGATTTTTGATGACTGTTTCAATCTCCATACTGGTTATGGGTCTGTTCAGGTTTTCTATTTCTTCCTGGTTCAGTTGTGGTAGTTTATAAGTCTCTAGGAATGTATCCATTTCTTCCAGATTGTTGAATTTGTTGGCGTAGAGATGCTCATAGTATGTTCTTATAATTGTTTGTATTTCTTTGGTGTTGGTTGTGATCTCTCCTCTTTCATTCATGATTTTATTTATTTGGGTTCTTTCTCATTTCTTTTTGATAAGTCTGGAAAGGGGTTTAACAATCTTATTAATTCTTTCAAAGAACCAGCTCCTCCTTTCGTGGATTTGTTCTATTGTTTTTTTGTTGTTGTTGTTGGTTTTTTGTGGTTTTTGTTTCTTTGTTTCTTTGTTTCTCTTTCATTGATTTCTGCTTTGATCTTTATTATTCCTCTTCTCCTGCTGGGTTTAGGCTTTCCTTGTTGTTCTTTCTGCAACTCCTTTAGGTGTAGGGTTATGCTGTGTATTTGAGATCTGAGAGAGAAGCGTGGTTGCACACGTCTGTCACTGCGTTCCCCAGGAGCAAATCTGGGGATGGTGCAGCACGCCGCCCCCAGAGAAGAGAAGGAGCCGTTGGCCTTGTGGTCGGGAAAAGGTCGGGAAGCAGGATAGCCTGCCGTGGCAGGAACAGCAGGCCGGTGGTAAGACAAGTGTCACCCGCTCCCTGTGCGGAGAGACGAAGCCTGGCTGCTAAGGAGACATGAGGGGACAACAAGGGAAGGGACGTGTGCTCCACTTTGAGGAAAGAGTCTGGGCAAAAGGCAGGCCTGTCCTGTGCCTCTGGTCCCAAGGGGACAGCACCTGTCCGTAGGGCAGACTTGGGCTTGCTACCAGGCGCCATACCCGGAACTCACAGAAACAGCTCCCTCGAGAAACGGGCAGTCAGATGCCATCTTCCTCCAAGATGTGACAGCGTTTTCGGTGGCAGGGGGTTTGCCGAGGAAGGAGTGGGGACAATCCCCCAAAGCTCCCCATTCCAGTGAACAGGCGGTGTTCAGGGATCCTGTCGCCTCTCCTCTCCTGAGGGGAAAGAACTGGCCTTGTCGGCGAGTCCGCCTGAGGGCCAGTGCCAAAGGCCAAGCGTTGCCTACACTGGGAGATGGTAGTGTGCATTGAGTGCCATCCTAGGCCACACACACTGCTGCAGGGTTGTGGTTGTGTCTGCTTAGTTCGGCCTGGCAGGGTGAACCCAGGACGCGAACTTGGAGCCTGGGAAAGCAAGGCCCAAGAGGGACCAGCTCTTCCGCAGCTATTCTTCCCTGACTCGACAGAGGGAACACCCAAAGCCTTGCTGAGGAAGCAGCAGCGAAGTGCCATTCGCGCCAAGCTGAAAACTTCTGCGAAAGCATAGCAGTCGCTGGGAAATCAGAGTCGGTTCTGTGGGCTGCTGTTGCTGCTTGCCTTAGCCTAGTATTCACAGCACGGCGAGAGAAACCCTCATAGAGCGAAAGCCTCTTTGCCCGGGCATCCCCTGTGGGAAAGCACAGCATTCTTTGGGAAATCAGAGTCGGGTCTGTGGGATGCTGCTGCTGCTTGCCTGAGCAAGACTCTACAGCATGGTGTAATAAACCCGCATGGAGCGAAATCCTCTTTGCCTGGGCATCCCCTCTGCCTGAGAGAGAACCGTGGTTGGGCCTGTGGAAAGAGCCTTAAGGAAAGGGACATGTCTGTCACTGGGCTCCCCAGGTGCCTGTCTGGGGAAAGTGCAGCACGCTGCCCCAGGAGAAGAGAAGGAGCCCTTAGCCTTGTGGTCGGGAAACGGTCACGAAGCTGGAGAGCCGGCCCTGGCAGGAACAGGGGGCCGGTGGCAAGACAACTGTCACCCGCTCCCTGTGCAGAGAGATGAAGCCTGGCTGCTAAGGAGACACGAGGGGACGATTGGGCAGGGGAGCGTGCTCCAATCTGAGGAAGGAGTCTGGGCAGAAGGAAGGCCTTTCCTGTGCCTCTGGTCCCAAGGGGACAGCATCTCCTTGGCCACCTCTCCAGAGGGCAGATGAGGGCTTGCCACCAAGCTCCCGGCCCTGAACTCGCAGAAACACCTCCTGCAGGAACGGGCAATCAGATGCCGTCTTCCTCCAGGATGTGGCAGCATTGGCGGAGGCAGGGGGTGTCCCGGGGAAACAGGGACAGTTACCCATTACTCCCCATCCCAGGGCACAGGCGGTGTGCAGTGATCCTCTCACGTCTCCTCAAGGATGGGGAAGGCACTGGCCTAGTCCCCTGTCCACCTGAACGCCAGAGCGAAAGGGCAGGCCTTGCCTACGTCAAGAGATGGCATTGTGAGCAGAGTGCCATCCTAGGCCACGCACGCTGCTGCAGGGTCGAGGCTCTGTCTGCTTATTTCGGCCTTTCAGGATGAACCACGGATGTGAAATTGGAACCCGGGAAGGCAAGACCCAAGAGGCACCAGCTCTCAAGCAGCTCTTCTTCCCTGACGTGACTGAAGCCTTGCTGAGGAAGCAGCGGCGACGTGCTCTTCACTCCAAGCCAAAGCCTCTGCGAAAGCACAGCATTCGCTGAGAAATCAGAGTCGGTTCTGTGGGCTCTGTTGCTGCTTGCCTGTGCCCAGTCTCACAGTGGGAGAAACCCGCATACAGCGAAAGCCTCTTTGCCATGGCATCTCCTCTGGGAAAGCACAGCATTTGTTGGGAAATCAGAATCGGATGTGTGGGATGCTGCAGCTGAATGTCTAAGCTAGTCTCCGCAGCATGGTGGAAGATACCCGCATGGAGCGAAATCCTCTTTGCCCTAGCACCCCTTTGCCTAAGAGAGAAGCATGGTTGCATATATGAAAGGGCTTTAAGGAAAGGGACACGTCTGTCACCGCGCTCCCCAGGAGCAAGTGTGGGGAAGGCATAGCACACTGTCCCCGGGGAAGAGAAGGAACCCTTGGCCTTGGAGTTGGGAAACGTCGGGAAGCAGGGTAACCTGCCGCGGCACACACAGCAGGCCTGTGGCAAAACAAGTGTCACCCGCTCCCTGTGCGGAGAGATGGAAGCCTGGCTGCTAAGGAGACATGAGGGGACGACTAGGGCAGGGGCACGTGCTCCACTCTGAGGAAGGAGTCTGGGCAGAAGGCAGGCCTGTCCTGTGCCTCTGGTCCCAAGGGGACAGCATCTCCTGGGCCACCTGTCCCAAGGGCAGACTTGGGCTTGCCACTAGGTGCCATACCCGGAACTCGCAGAAACAACCCCATGGAGAAATGGTCAGTCAGATGCCGTCTTCCAACAAGATGTGGCAGCGTTGTGGGTGGCAGGGGGTGTGCCAGGGAAGGAGTGGAGACAGTCCCCCACAGTTCCCCGTCCCAGTGCCCGGGCCGTGTGCAGGGATCCTGTCGCCTCCTCTCTCCAGTGGTGAAGGCAGTGGCCTAGACCCCGAGTCTGCCTGAGCGCCGGAGCAAAAGGCAAAGCCTTACCTACCCCAGGAGATGGTAATAGGCATAGAGTGCCATGCTAGGCAATGCACGCTGCTGCAGGGTTGTGACTGTGTCTGCTTAGTTCGGCTTAGCAAGGTGAACCCCGGGCGTGAACTTGGAGCCTGGGAAAGCAAGGCCCAAGAGGCACCAGCTCTCCCGTGGCTCTTCTTCCCTGCCGCGACAGAGCGAACGACCAAAGCCTTGCTGAGGAAGCAGCAGCGAAGTGCGGTTCGCGCCAAGCTGAAAACCTCTGCGAAAGCATAGCAGTCGCTGGGAAATCAGAGTCGGTTCTGTGGGCTGCTTTTGTTGCTTGCCTAGTATTTGCAGCACGATGGGAGAAACCCGCATAGAGCGAAAGCCTCTTTGCCAGGGCATCCCCTCTGGGAAAGCACAGCATTCTTTCGGAAATCAGAGTCGGGTCTGTGGGATGCTGCCAGCTGCTTGCCGGAGCTAGTCTCCACAGCATGGTGTAATAAACCCGCACGGAGCGAAATCCTCTTTGCCTGGGCATCCCCTCTGCCTGAGAGAGAAGCGCAGTGGCGCCTGTGGAAAGAGCCTTAAGGAAAGGGACACGTCTGTCACTGCAGAGCGAAGGAAGCCGGGCTGCTAAGGAGACACGAGGGGAAGATTAGGGCAGGGGAAAGGGCTCCACTCTGAGGAAGGAGTCTGGGCAGAAAGCATGCCTGTCCTGAGCCTTTGGGCCCAAGGAGACAGCAGCTCCTTGGCCACCTGTCCGTGGTGGAGCCATGGGCTTGCCACCAGGCGCCTACTCTGAACTCGAGCAACAACTCCCAGAAAGATTTGGCCATCAGATGCCGTCTTCCTCTAGGATGTGGAAGCTTGGAGGAGGCACGGGGTTTAAGGGGAAGGAGTGGGGAAAGTCCCCCAAAGCTCCCTATTCAGTGCACGGGCGGTGTGCAGGGATCCTGTCACCACTCCTTTCCTGTGGGGAAAGCACTGGCTTAGTCCGCGAGTCTGCCTGAGGGCCAGAGTAAATGGCCAAGCGATACCTACCCCGGGAGTTGGTAAGGTGCGTAGAGTGCCTTCGTAGGCTACACACGCTACTGCACGGTTGTGACTGTGTCTGCTGAGTTTGGCCTGGCAGGGTGAACCCAGGACACGAACATGGAGCCAGGTAAAGCAAGGCGCAAGAGGCACCAGCTCTCCCGCAGCTCTTCTTCCCTGACGCGACTGAAGCCTTGCTGCGGAAGCAGCGGCGAAGTGCTGTTCGCTCCAAGCCAAAGCCTCTGTGAAAGCACAGCATTTGCTGAGAAATGTTGTGCGGGCTGCTGCTGCTTGCCTGAGAAACCCGCATACAGCGAAAGCCTCTTTGCCTGGGCATCTCCCCTGGGAAAGCACAGCATTTGTTGGGAAACCAGGGTTGGGTTTGGGGATGCTGCTGCTTGCCTGAGTTAGTCTCCGTAGCACTGTGGAAGATAGCCGCATGGAGCGAAGTACTCTTTGCCCTAGCATCCCCTCTGCCTGGGAGAGAAGCATGGTTGTACACGTCTGTCACTGCGCTCCCCAGGAGCCAGTGTGGGGAAGGCACAGCATGCCACCGCTGGGGTAGAGAAGGAGCCATTGGCCTTGGGGTCTGGAAAATTGAACAGCCACATGCAGAAAATGAAATTGGACCATTTCCTTACACCATACATTAAAATAGATTGGAAATGGATGAAGAAGCATAAGCCAAGGACAAAAAAGTGTTGGTACTCCATTATTCTGATGGTCCATTAACTCTTGCTTTTTTGGTTATTGTGTCTATCACTGCCCCTGCCTTTTTGAAGATAATGACCATTCATCTGAGTACACGGTTCACAGAATCCCTTTGCAGTGGCCCATGCGGGCCAAGGTAGTAGAGCATAATAGATCTCTGTAAGTTTTTAAAAAATGTCTTTGTCCCTGTTGCCCATGGCCATTAAAGACCAAAGGTCGGGGGTAGGGGGATATTGGAAAAGGTGAAGTTATAGTTACTCACTGATTTTTTGATTGGTAGAGAGAAAGCAACACCTACATACAGGGCCAGTGGGTGAGTGGAGGAAACATCTTTGGCTCTAGGAGGAATGGGGGAAAGAGAAATATTAATAATCTTTGTCTTTGGAACTGCCCCTGAAGACTTCCCCACACAGGAGAATGACCTAGCGTGACTCTCCTAAACTTCGGCAAGCCCCTTAAATTTAACTGACATCTAGATCTGATACTCCCTGCTGGATAACTCTGATCATTATTGGATTGTTACTTATTTTATTTTAAAATTATTTTTAAAGAAAATTTTAATCTAAATACAATTAATTAACATAGTTTCAGACATACAGGTTAGTGATTCATCAGTCTTTTATAACACTCAGTGCTCACTGTATCACATGCCTTCCTTAATGTCCATCACCCAGTTACCCCATCCACCCATCCCTCTCCCCTCCAAGAACCCTCAGTTTGTTTACTGTGATTAAGAGTCTCTTCTGAGGGGTACCTGGCTGGCTCAGTGGGTTAAAGCCTCTGCCTTCAACTCAGGTTATGATCTCAGGGTCCTGGGATCGAGCCCCACATCAGGCTCTCTGCTCCCTGGGGAGTCTGCATCCTCCTCTCTCTCTCTTCCTGCCTCTCTGCCTACTTGTGATCTCTGTTTGTCAAATAAGTAAATAAAAATCTTTTTTTTTAAAGTCTCTTCTGGTTTGTCTCCCTCTTTGACTTCATCTTGTTTTTTTTTTTTCCTTTACTCCCCTATGATTCTGGTTTGTTTCTTGAACTCCACATATGAGTGAGATCATATGATAATTGTCTTTCTCTGACTGACTTATTTCGCTTGGCATAATACCCTCTACTTTCATCCCTGTCATTGCAAATAATTGCCATTTATTTTAACTCGACAGAGAAGGCCACTAGAAACAGCAGGTGATGGCCCCAGCTCCTGTTCCTCCATGCAGAACATCTGTCAACAACTGTGGACATCTTTTCCTCCCCCCATTCCTATGAATGTTGCTCAGTTGTTACATGGCATGGACAAATGCTGTTGGCTGGTGGCATGGACACACTGGACAAGCTTGGCCTTCGGTAAAACAAAGACTGGCTTTAATTACTCAAACTGAAACAGGAATGCTTGGATGAACAAGCCTGCCAGGAAGTCCCACTGGAGGTACTCAACCTGTGCCCCTTCCCTCCTTGGACCAAGAACCTGAACTTGAGAGATGAATGGCTTATCCAAGGTTATGGCAAGGTTACACAGAGCTGAAACTAGACACAGGTGTACATGCCTTTTGATCAAGGCTGGCTGAGAAATCGAACTGCCTCAAATCTTGATTCTTTTTACCACTTCTTATTCTCTGACCCTGTTTTTTATAGTTTAGGATGTAGGAATAATAAAAATATCAGCTAATGGGGTATCCTGACTTTTTGATGTTTTAGTTCTTGTCAGACATTTACCATAATGCTTAGCACATGGATATGTGTGTGCACACACGTGCACATGCATGACACTCAAAAAATTGTTCTCTGATATTAACTTTATCAGTGCACTTTGCATCCACCACCAATTGGCTGTTTTGTCACAAACTGATTAAAGCAGAACTGTCAAGTGAGGAACTTCAAAGCCAAAGCATTAAGTGCTTTGAAAAACCAGCACCTGGGAGGATTTCTCTCAGCATCTGTGATTAGAAGGCAGCAAAAAGAGACTTTGGGGACACAGTTCACCCCTTCATGAAGCAGCCATTCAGAACTTTCTCCGAAGGGCTAATGCCTAATCTTCCAAAGACCAGCAAGAACAAGCTTATGGTCTGTTAAAATCAGATTTTTAAAAGATTTTTATTTATTTATTTGAGAGAGAGAGAGTGAGAGAGAGAGCATGAGAGGGGAGAAGGTCAGAGGGAGAAGCGGACTCCCCATGAAGCTGGGAGCCTGATGCAGTCCTTGATCCTGGGACTCCAGAATAAAAATCAGATTGATTGACTCAATACAGTCAGGGAGGACAGTCCTCAGGAGTCACAGAATGCTGGTTGCCATGAGGGAGGAGTCTTCTACAAAGTCTGGGCTCTCACAGAAGGAGTCTGAAGCACGTGTATGGAAAGCAGAGGTCAGTTCTGGATTAGAAGCTCTTTCTGAGGGGAAATGAGTAGAAGCAGGGATTAACCAGGACTTGGGCTCTGCTTTATTCAGTTCAAGTTGCTGCAACAAATGATGACAGACTGGGTGGCTGAAACAGCAAAACATGTACTATTCCTTGCAGTTCTAGAGACTGAGAAGTCCAAAAGCAAGATCCTGGGAGATCTGATATCTAGCAAGAGACTGCTTCATTATCTATAAATGCCCATATTTCTGTTGTAGACTTGCATGGATGACAGCTGGCAGAACAATCTCTCAGGTCGTTTCTCAGAAGTGCTTTTATCTCATTCACAAGTGTTCCAATCTCATGACCTCACCACCTCTCAAAGCCCATACCTCCTGATGGCACTCCTTGAGGGTCAGGGCTTCAACATCTGAATTGGGACAAGACACAAACATTCAGTCCATTAGCAAGTGTTGTCATGAGGACAGCGTAGCTTATCAACTGGGTATCCCCAGGAATCCATGGGACTAGCAAAGCAGAATCTGGGGGTGTCACTGGTAGGAAAGCAGGAGGTCCCCAAGAGACAGTCCTCATAGCATTTTACAGAGACAGCAGGACCCTTGAGAAACAATAGTTTCCGTGACCCATACACCAGCCTTTATCTATGCCTGTCCTCCCTGCTGGATTCACAGCAAGCCTACTTCTTTCTTTTCCAGTACAAATGGATTTCCACTCTCTGAATCCTGATGAATTTTTGCTCTTTTGCAGTTAGTAGGTTGTCCCTCAGGATTCTGCATGTCTGGATTTGCAATTGTGGAAACTGCCAAAGGTCTAGGGACCTGCATGGCAGAACCCGGCCTCTACCACTATTGCCCAAGGTAGGGACTCTGGTCCCTTGAGCGTCCTGTGCTGCTGTCAAAGGTCTGTGTGCATTGGCTTATTGTTTTTTTTTTTTTAATGTAATTGCTTATACGTGTGTTTCATCATGCTCAAGTGGCCTTTCTGTGAAAAAGTGGCCAAGCTACACCTAGAAGTCACTGAAGAAAGTTCTAAGAACTCCTGGTTAGTATGAGGCTAGAGAGAGAGAGAAAGAGAGAAAAGAAATCTGCCTCTCTGCATTTTGCAAGTCCCTGGGCAAAATCTGTTGGCTGTGCACTCCTCACACGAATATTCCAGGCAGGGAGACCCTCCTGAGCCTCATCTCCCTGAGTTCCTCTTCCAGGAGCAATCCCTAGTTTGAGACCAGGGTTAGCGAAAATAGAGCAGCAAAAAGCAGGGTCCAGAAGGAAGGACTGCCACAGACCATGGAGCACCAGGGGGACAGGCTGGTACCTCCTCATGGTTGGGGTACAAATGGGCTCAGCTCAGCAGGTATAGGGGTGCCCTTGGCCCCTCTGGTGGGCTTTGCAGTGCCCCAATCTCAGGAAGAAAAAAGGCTGGCTCAGGTGACTTATTTTTGACTGGGAAGGAGCTGACAGCAATGGAAATAAACAAGTAGGGAATGATGTTGGAAAGTTGGAGAGTTTGTCCTTTATATCTCAGCTTTCTCTCCTATCTTCCCTTGCTCTGTAGTGTGTTATCAAAGAAGGTTTTGGCATGATATTCCTGTTCACTGATTAACTCTTGAGCTGTGTATTTTCTGCTGTTCAGCTCATCTGGTGAATTCTTTTACTGTAGAAAGTATCTTGCCCTTGCAAGGGCAAGGGCAAGACCTGAGAAATCCCAGAGATTTCAGCTTGCCACCCAGAAGGAAACCAGGCTATTTGGAATGCTGGAAAGGATTCAGAGTAGGGGAAATCGTCTTGGACATCTGAGACCACCCCCACATTCAGCGGTCCCCTGGACACAAACCCAGACCTTGATACTGATCCTGAACCATGCTCTCAACTGAGACCCCTGTGATCCTCGCCACAGTGCTTTCAGATCAGTGCAGCCATGCCCATAGGCACAAACTCTTAAGGCTAGATTCTGTCCTGAGAGGTCTGTCCCCGACGGCCTGGCTCCAAAGCCTCAGAGATTGGGGACAGCGAGGAACACCATAGGACTCACCCTGCCACCCTGAAAGGAACCATGCCATTTGGAACTCCAGAAAGGATTCAGAGGAACTGAAATCTGCATTCCTACCTCTGGACACCCCCATATTCAGCAGGCCACTGGATGCAAACCTGGAGCTTGACACTCACCCTGAACAAATCCCTCGACTGCCCCCTCCCCCAGAAAGATGGACAGAGTGCTGGCAGATCGGGCCTGCCATGTGGTGGGCCCTAACCATAACCTTTGGTTTGGTTCGGTTCTCAGGATTCTGACCCCAAAGGCCTTGCAGTAGGTGCCCTACAATTTGGGGACACATGGGCAATCCCAGAGAACTCAGCCTGCCGCCCAGAAGGAAACTGTGCCATTTGGAACTCCGGAAAGGATTCAGAGGAGCAGAAATCTGCATGCCTAGCTGAGGACACACCCACACAGAGCTGACTCCTGGACACAAAGCCAGAGCCAGACACTCACCCTCACCTCCACTGTCAACTCAGCCACCCAGACAGCTCTCCATGGGGTCTTCAGGTCAGTCCTGCCATGTCCCTGGATGGGTTCTGTAATGATCTCCTCATTTCAGGTTATGTGGTGGTTCTGCAGGACATTGTCCTGGTGTGGGATCAAACACACTGAAGCATCCCGTGTGAAGTGGCAAACGTGGTAAAGAAATGATGGCTGGGGAATCTGAGTGTGGAGACAGCACGTATTTGTGCTGCTATAACAAGCTGACTGCACTTTGAAATCACCACAGAGGAAATAAATCTTCCAAACATCCATGTTAGCACGACGACACGGAAGCAGAGAGAACATCAGACTTTGGGATGGAGTCCAAGCCCTCCCAGATCCAGGTCACCCAACATGGAGAGGACACATGTTAGCAAGAGACTCGTGGGAGAATTAAATCATGGGCCCCTGTATCTCAGGTGCAGTAGAAGCAGTGGATTTGGAATTTCAGTTTTTCCACAATGTTCCACCACAAGCTTGTTAGAACTGTGCAAAGCAGGAAGGGAAGCCCCAGTAAAGTGGACTGGGGATGCCAGAAGGGGAGGCTGGAAGGGGGCGCCTGCTGCTTAGTGCCCATTACAGACTCCACATTGCAATCCCCCACAGGAGAGACTCACCAATTCCAGGCCCCACACGGGAAGCTGGCGGTTCATCTCCTGACTTTTTGTAGGATCTTTGCAGCTCAGCTGGTGAGAATTCTCCATCACCCTGCCTTTCTCCAAGGGACTTTCCTTCAAGCACCCTTCCCAACTTCTTCCTCCTCCATGAAATAATGTTCCTCTCCTTTGTTTCTCGCACTTGCCTGTGATGGGACCTTAGCTTGCTCAGCCCAGACTGCCATTCTCTGCTCTTCCCAATTAAATCCATGCTGCTGGTCAAATAACTGGCAGATTGAGTTTAAGGCCAATCAAACAAATAAATTCAAGATCTTGCAAGGAACAAAATCAATATGCACAAATTAGTGGCACTCCTACGTGCTCGGAAGGAACCATCAAAAAGAGACTGCGGAGAACGATCTCATTTACACCTGCATCCAAGACAGCAAGATACCCGGGAGACCCTGAACCAAGAAGGTGACAGACCTGTCATCTGACAGCCCTGCAACAATGACGACAGACAGGGAGGGGTACACACGGAGATGGGGAAGCACTGTGCTCAGGGTAGAACCCACACTGGGAAAATACCTACTCTCCCCAAAACCGTCTACAGAGTCCTCACTCTGGCTCCCGAATTTCCGGACTCGGCGCAAGCCTGGAGTGGGTGTGGACACGGGAAGGACCCGCAGGGCTGAGGTGGGGAGAGAACAAGCACCGAAGAAGGCAGACGCTCCCTGAGTGCAGACCATCTGAGGAGCCCCAGGAACCGAATCCGCGAGCATACAAACACAGACGAGGACGGATTAGCACCCGAGCCCAGAAAGGGGGGACCCCACAGCCCCGGGCACAGCACAGCAGGAGGCCACGTCTCCTCACACAAAACGACGGTAGCCCCAGTGTCTACACAGGGCGCCCTTCCTCTGTGGGGTCCTGAGACCACGAACCCCTTGACAGTCCACTCAGCTGGCTTCTCCTCACCTCCTCCAGCATCTGGTCCTTAGGAGGTTGGACTGCTGGCAGTGTGGGCGCGTCCTCCACAACGGGTCCGGTCAGTGTGGATGCAGAGCCACACCCTCCTCAGCTTGTCCTGTCAGGGTGGGAGGCGCCCCACATTCTCCAGAAGTCTCCAGAGTGGGTCCTGAAGAGGCGGGGCTCTGGTCCCAGCTGTGGCTGTGCAGCCTGGGCTCAGGGCGGGAGCTGGGGTCTGGTGCCCTCTGCAGGCGGTGGAAGGCAGTGCAGGACTGTGGGAGCTCACCCTTCAGTGGAAGGTCCTGCTCCCTCCTGGGGTCCAGCTGAAGCCATTTCATTCCGGAAATTCAAGCTGCATGGAGCCCAATACCCCCCAACTTCCCCCCAAATAGCTAAGGAACAATGAATTGGAAACAATGTGGAATTACAACAGTCCTTGACCCAAACAGTGTCACTGAACATGGCCCTGATGCAGACCCACACTCTGACCTCAACTTGGTCTTAAGCCTGGACCCTACCCTAAAACAAGACCCTAACCCTAGCCCCCAACCCAAACAATGTTCTCAAGAATCAAGAGGTAGAAACTGCAAATATCCATCAATGGCAAGTGCATAAGCAAAGTGTGGTGAAGGGTTTGAATTTGGGTTCAGGTTCAGGTTTGAGTCAGAGTTCTAGATCAGGCTTTGGGTTTAGTGTTAGGGTGAGGATTTAGAGTGAAGGACAAGGGAACAGAGTTATAGTTTAGGGATTTAAGTTTATGATTTAGGCTTTAAGACTCAGGGCTTATGGGATAAAGTTCAAGGTCAAATTTGGGGTTTGACTTCATGCTGAGATTTGGGTTCAGGTTCCATGACTTGGAGGTCTGGTTTAGGGTTTGGGTTTGTGGTTCAGGGCTTGGATCCAGGGCTCAGGTACAGGCTTTGGGTTCCATTCCAGGTTTGGGATTCAGGGTTCTAGTTTGGGCTTTAAGGTCAGCTTAGGTTTCAGCATTGGTAGGGTTTAAGGTTAGGTTTAGGGATGACACATTTTCTTCAGTTGTCATCATGGACAAAAAATTCTATCTGAAGTTTCTAAGTCAGAAATGTATTTTATCTGGGGGCGTCTTGGTGGCTCAGTTTGTTAAGCCTCTGCCTTGGGATCAGGTCATGATCTCAGGGTCCTGGGATCAAGCCCTTCATCAGACTCTCTGCTTGACGGGGAGCCAGCTTCTCCATCTTTCTCTCTGCCTGCCTCTCTGCCTACTTGTGATCTCTGTCTGTCAAATAAATAGAATTAGTAAAAGCTATTATATGATCTTTTACAAACCAGTTCCTATCTTTGCATTCTCATGTGCCAAGACAGACAGGGATTATTTAAAACCCTGAAGAGAGTGCTCTTGCTTTTAAATTGCCTGTAACCTTCGTGTAATAGATTTATGATTGATGATAGATTTAGTTAAAATATAACTATTTAAAATATTTACTCTCAGTAAACGATTTCAACCTATGCTCATTTAAGTAACTTGGTGCATAATCCCTTTTCTATTAAACCATAGTGCAAGGACCAATGCCGCGTTTCCGAGAAAACCCCAAGCTATTTTTCTAGAATGGCCACATGCATATATATCAGGCGTCCTGTTTTCACTCCCTTTGTGGAGCACCTACCCTGGAGGTCATGTAATAACCAATGACCAAAAAAAACAAACGAAACCCCAGACATCCAGGTCGAAGTGCCATCCCTGTCTGGAGTGGAGGAGACTGCTCAGACAGATCCCAGGCAGGCATCTCAGCCCAGGCCTGTGCTGGGGAAGCTGGTTCCTGGCTTTGGGCGCAATCTGGAAGCCAGCAAACTGACCCAAGTGTGCTGCCGGCGTTTCAGACTGATGATCTATTCGCAGCCAAGCTGCACGTGGACTCCGGCTCAGGGAGACAGGCTAGGAGGCTGCCCAGCACAGGTGCTGGCAATGCAGTAGCCTGCCAGGGCTTAGCCCTGCACCCCAGCCAGGGCTCAGGTTTCAGGAGTGAGGGGGCGGGGCCGGAGCAGAGAAGGGTCTTTGCTAATTTCCAAAGCTGGAAGTGAGCTCTCAGAGGACTCAGGAGGGAGGGGGGCGGGGGCGGGGCGGGGGCGGCCTGGAGAAGGGGCTTTGCTAATTGCCCAGGCGGGAAGGAGGGGCGCACAGCGCCAGGGTGCTGTGCTGCAGCCCATTCCGGACTGCAGGACACACCATACTCGCTGCCCCTGCGCTCCCACGCTGCAGCCTAGCCCTGGACGCCGCGGTGTCCCGTTCCCATTCTGGCCGCCTGCTGCCCCTCCCCTCCCCATGGCTTCTCTGGAGGACCCTCTGCTCACAGGTAAAGTGACACCGCGAGGCGCCCTCACCTGAAGCAGAAAACGCAGGACAGGAGCGGTGTGTGGGGTGGTCGGGGCCCAGCCTCCCGCCAACCCCAGGGCACCAGGACCACCCCGGACGCCACGCCACACCCTGTCCGCAGGGGGTCGGGCCAGGACAGCGCCACAGGAGGCACCCCCCACCCCCGCCAGCGGGCAGGCTAGCCCCCATAGTTGGACACTCTCACGCGCCTGTCAGATCCTCCTGCCATTCCCAGGGCATCCAGAACCCAGAGAGTGAGGCCTTGGGTGCTTTCTAGTGACAGATTCAAGGCAATTTTTCGACTTTGGGACTCAGAGTTAACATAGTTTTCATTTGTGATTATTATTTTTGTGTGGGGGCCATAGGTTTCCTTTTGACCTATGGTTGTTTTCACTCCCGGTTCTGAAGAAGCCCCTAAATCCTAACCCTGTTGAGGACTCAGAAAGCTCTCAGAGCAGCAGTGCTGGGGGACAGTGTGGACACATGGTTTGGTTTCTCCTCTGGCCTGCTTCTGTGGCAGCCCCGCTCTGTCCTCCTCAGACTTCAGAGCAATATCTGAACAAGTGGAGAAGCGACCAGGGGGTCAGGAAGGTGGCCACCGAAGAGTGACTTCTCTGGAGGGTGGCTGAGCTAGCAAGTGAGCATGTTAGTCCAGCTCTGCCTGCATTCAGTATGGAGCTGAACAGGGGCCAGGGAAGGGAAGGAGGAGCAGAGAGCAGGGACTAAGGGACCAAAGAGGAGATTCAGATGAAGGGAAGTAATGGGGAGGAAAGAGAAGAAACTCTAGAAGACAGGCATGTAGAAAGGAAAAGGGATGAAGTGGGCATTGGGAAAGGGCACCACCAGGGAAGGAGAGAGGGGAAGGAAAGAGGGAGGAAAGAGGAAAGGGGAAAGGGAGAAGGGAGGAGTCAGCATGCCAGGGCTCCCCCTGCATCTGAAGAAGAGGTGGCTGGTCCAGCTTGTCAAACAGGGTGCTCACTCTTTGGTCCCACTTTCTGCTCCCAGTGCTACTGGGCTTTTCAAGGAAGGCAGGCTGTCCCTTGGGACCTACTGGAGCCCACTGGAGCCCACAGGAGGGTGGGAGAAGTAAGATGCCACCGGATCCTGTCCTGAGCTGCTCCCAGCCACCAGCCTCACCACATGGTGCAAGAGGGACCCCAGAACAAAGGAAGGACACAGGCCAGCATGTCTGCTGGTGGCCCTGGGCACTTAGCTCATCGCAGTGAACCACACGGCCTCCTCAACCCACGCTTTCAAAGCCTCCTTCTTCGTTTCTGGCTTTCATGTCTGTAGGAACATGAGCCAGATCTAACTCATCTCCGACAGACAATTCTGACTCACCCCGTGTCAGATTCTTAAGAGTGGCTGTGATAGAGTAAGATAGCAATGCTCCAACAAACGGACTGTTTACTCCCACTTGACCTCAACAGTCTTATACATTTTCTTAGCGAAAACATCTTGTCTCCTTCCATTAAGCTCATAACGTGGTCTAATAGTATATATGCGCCTTCGTTAGATGCGAAGCGATACAGAGGTCCTTTTTTTTTTTTTTTAATTTTACAAGGCAAAGTCAGTGAACACATCCAACTTGATGAATACGTCTCTAAAATGTCAATCCAGGCAAAGCTTTTTCTGCCTACAGTTTGGAACCTACGTAGTGACATTTTTAAAATGCTTTCAGTCCCTCTGTGAGGCTCTTAGAAGCTAGCCAGGGCTTACCACGTGCCAGGCACTGTGTCAGGTGTTGGAGCTAAAGGGAAGGAGAGCTTGGAGGCTGGCTGGGGAGGGACATCCATGACACAAGGACAGCTAGAAACGGAGGCCAGTGCTAGAAAAGAAAGAGCAAGCTGCATGGAGAGTGTGTACCATGGGGCTTGTGAGCTCACGAATAAGTGGGAGTAACTGGAGTGGGGAGATGGGGGAGAGAAGAGGGTCTTCCCATCAATGGGAATCACCTGTGCTTGGAGGCAGGTGCCATGAGAGGTCTCCACAGGAAGAAGGAGTCAGTGTGGTTGAAGGGCAGAGAGATGGGGCAGAACAGGCATCAGTCAGTTGGAGGGGTATGAAGAGACTGATGGGAGGATTATGGGTGCATTTGGAGGACTGAGAATTTGTTAGAAGATCAGTGCAGATTTCTATGGAGACAAATGCCAGGAACTGATAGGTCTTTGAAAGGTCACTCTGGCTGCCTTTTGACAAAGGGGTTGGTAAAAGGCACTTGCAGGTGTGAACACACCAGGTGGGAGGTGAGTGCAGGAAATCAGGTGAGGGAGCATGGGAACTTGATCCGGGGGTATATAAGGGAGAATAGCCTTTAAGGAGTTCCACAAATTGGCACCAGCTGTGGCTTCATTACAGAGCTGGAGGGGGAGGTGGGTGTGTCCTGGAGGTTACAGAAATTACATGAGAAAGGGAAGTCTTTTTAGATCTCTTTTTCAACTAGAGGAACTCTCACCTTATTGATAGAATTCCAGAGTGGGAACCAATGATATGAGGACATCTTTGAAATGTCTAAATATGTTCTTCGACATCTTTGCAAGTGACGAAAAGACCTTGACCTTAGGAGGCCTTGGCCCTCTTTTTAGCCAGAAAGATTTCACCTACAGATTTGGGTTCTCCCTTTTAAAGTCAAGGAGTCAGTCCTTCCAAAGGACACCTCCTATCATTTTACCCTCTCATCATACCTCACGTGCTGGCATCTCCAAGACCCTCTGTTCCAGGTTGAGAGTATCCACTTTGGCGGGCTGGTCTTGCCAAGACCACCACCACAGGAAATCTAGAGCCTATAGTGCTATTAATAACATCATCTAAGACTGTGTTTGCTGCCCTCATAGCCTCTTCCCACCATGACTCACTGAAGCTTTTTACACATTGTATCCATTAAGCTATAGTTCCCAAAGCTCATCTTCTCTAGTGCCATTAATTTTTAGGGGACCAGGCAAACCTTTAACTTGTTCCCCCACAATCTCTTTGAATGCCTTTCACCATGATCCTTGAATGAGATCTGACCACTGCTGGTACCTAACACTTCTTGGCACCTTGTCTGTTAGGTTCTTGGAAGAGGAGGTGGCTATGGAGGTGAGTGGGAATGGGAGTGGGAGGATTTCTCCCTTCACTTCCCTTTTTGCATTTTCAAATAATGGGTTTTGAGGGGGAGGGAAAGGTTAACCAGACCATTTATTTTCCATCTCCCATCGATAAAATGTTTACCACTCCCCACTGGAAGAATTTAGATCTTTCGTTTGAATCTCCAAGAAAATCTCCCAAACTCAGACCACCACCATGTGGATTCAGCCATCTTCTGATTCACCTCCAAATTGTCTCCTCCTAACTGCTCAAGCCACAGGTTAAGGGCAAAATGTTCAATGCCCAAGCAATTAAGTGGGGAACACGTTTATCTAAGCAATTGCATGCAGCTCTCTATCTGCATATAGGGGGTCTCTCCCAAGCCTTTCCAACCTCAGCAAAACATGACAAAGCCCCAGCAATCTGGGGTATATATCATTCATTCATTCCTGTGTTCAACACTCATGGCGGATCCCCACCAAGACAGTGGGAGAGCAAGGACTGGAGAAATCCTGGAAGCTGAAGTCTGAGGAGGATTTCAAATTCAAGTCAGAGATGAAAGAAACATCTGGACTCGATCCTCAGGTACATGCAGTATTCTGAACTGAGGCTAGAACCAGAGACCATTCTAATGAAAGGCCTCTATAGGTGGGCTCTCACAGGTGGGCTCCAACTCAGTTTCGTGTATATTCATTCATGAAATAGCTCTTTGGGTCAACATGCAGAAGAAAACCATTTCAGAAAACTGACAATGAGGAGAGGAAAGGGAAGCCAGAAGGCTTGTGAATGGGGAGAGAGGAGGAGCCAGGGCAGAAAACCAAGAATCCCTCCCTGCCCTCCTTGCTGCCAGGGAGGTCTGAGGGACTAGTTTCCACCTGGGATCCCAAGTCCAGAACAAAAGCAGCAGGGCCACGGTGGGGGAGGGAAGAGGGTCCTCAGCACGGGCGCATGGGGCTGCCAAAAGATGGTGGCTAGCGCGCACGCTGGCGAGGGGCACCTCGCAAGGCGCTGTCCCCAGCCCGACCCCATGCGGACCTGGGATTGGCGCAGCGTCCGGGGTGGTCCCGGTGCCCTGGGGTTCACGGGAGGCTGGGCCTCCACAACCCCCCTCTCCGCCCCCAGGTCGGGTCCGCGCTTTCTGCTCCAGGTGAGGGCGCGGCGCGGTGTCAATTTAACTGTGTGCAGAGGGTGGTCCGGAGAAGCCTTGGGGCGGGGAGGGGCAGCAGGCAGCAGGAGCGGGACAGCGAGGCCTCACGAGGGAGCGCAGGGGCGGCGAGTCCGGTGGTCCTGCCGTCCAGACTGGGCCGCAGCACAGCACCACGGCGCTGCCCGCCCCTCCTCCGCCAGCCCCTCCACCTCCTCCCAGACTCTCAGCCACATCCTCTGTGAGCTCATTTCCAGCTTCGGCAATTAGCAAAGCGCCCCCGCCCTCCTCCCTCCTGAGTCCTCCGCGAGCTCATTTTTGCTTTGGCAATTAGCAAAGCCCTTATCTGCCCCGCCCCGCCCCCCTTTCTCCTGTGGCCCCGCCCTGGCTGGGGCGCGGGGGAAGCCACGGGGGCTGCAAGCTTTGCCAGCGCTGGAGCTGGGCAGCCTCCTAGCCTGGCTCCTTGAGCGGGTGTCCACCCGCGGCCTGGCTGCAAAAAGATCATCAGTCCTGTTAACCCTGGCTGCACTCTCCCGTCAGTTTGCTGGCTTCCAGATTGCGCCCAAAGCCAGGAACCAGCTTCCCCAGCACAGGCCTGGGCTGAGATGCCTGCCCAGGATCTGTTTGAGCAGTCTACTCATCTCCAGGCAGGGATGGCACTTCCACATGGATGTTTGGGCTTTTTTATTGTTTTTTGGTCATTGGTTATTATTACATGACCTCCAGGGTAGGTGCTCCACAAAGGGAGTGAAAACAGGATGCATGATATACCCCTCACCTCCCATGCTGTCTTTCTCTTAAATAATAAGCACTGGTGAACTATCTTAGATTCTGTACCTTCTCTCCAGCCATGAACCTATCACTGTCTTTAACTCTTGAAAACTTCATTAGACAAATTAATGTGGTGAAGGAAGCAATATGAGAAAGCCTATTAATCTGATGAGCATGGAACTGAACAAACCCTATAGATACTTTCCCTTTGATTTCTAGCCTATCAATACCTACAGTGAGTCACATACACTCAAGATTATTGTTTTTATTGTATACTTCATATATTCATTGATTTTGGACTCGTTATCATTTTGTTGAAGTGTTAAACTATGGTAATAAACAAACTTTTAATTAACTTTTCCTCCTATGATACAAATATAACTTGCACTTGAGCTTTAGCTAATTTTATGTTCTAAAATTGCCAAAACAAAATGATCAAGGTTTCTAGATTATTTACTGTATTTTCTACTATATAATATTGTTCTATCTCTTCTGTATAAAGAAAATGAATGCTTGGGGCTCTTGGGTGGCTCAGTGCATTAAAGCCTCTGCCTTCTGCTCAGGTCATGATCCCAGAGTCCTGGGATAGTGTCCCACATCAGGCTCTCTGCTCAGCAGGTACCCTGCTCCCCTTCCTTTCTCTCTGCCTGCCTCTCTGTCTACTCGTGATCTCTGTCTGTCAAATAAATAAATAAAATCTTTTAAAAAAAATGAATGCTTGATAACTAAATGAATGCTTTACTGAACAAATTAAATATGGCAATAGCATTTTATTTTATCATGCTTCACATATTAAACAATAATATTATATCACTAGTCTCCAAATAATCTACTCGCATAGTCATTTCGAAGCTTTTAGTAAAAGAATTCTTCCTCCTGATTGTAGTATAAAAGCCACAGAAATATACAGAAGACTCCTAGGATAGAAAGTTAAATCCAGTTATCCGTGATGCCTTGAGTAGGAACTGACCTATGTATGTCCTGGGATGCACTAGTAACTGTTACATGTGATAGGATTATATTTAATATATACAGTTTCATTTACTTCACAAAGGACATATAAATTTGAGAATAAAATATTTGATGAATCTATAAAGTCTATATTTATTTGTAACTAATGTGGTAGAATTAAGATGTTAATTTGAAAAAAAATTCATTGAACACATACACATATTCAATTGTTTTTATATATATAAACAGCATTATTTATTTATTTAAATAAATGCATTGTCAGTAAAATCCATTTACTTATCAATCATAAGGGTAATTTTAAGTACTAAGAATAAGAAATATGTGAAAAGATAAGTGTTCAAGTGCAGTTTTTGGTAATTAATACAATATGATAGGCTCATGAAAATGATATATTACTTGAACTTAAAAGCTTCTATAATTAAGCGATGACCACTTGAAATTTGTAATTAGTCTTGCTGCAGTTTTTCCTTGCACTTATTGCCCTTCCCCAGAAGTTCATTAAGAATTTCTGTGAATGTCCTTATGTTTAATCACATTCATAGATTCCACTACTGCTCACAAAACAAAGCCAAAAAGAGAGGTAACTCTATGTGGCACTCCTTCCACAAGCAATACATTCATAAATAATTAAAAAGCTCTCTACTTCATTTGTTACCCATTCAGCTGATAATTTAAATGAGTAACTGAGGCCATTTTATCAGCACTTTTAATAGAATGTGACTCAGAAACGTCACAGTGTTATTTAAGAAGAAATGCTCACATGTTAAGGTTTTTATTTTTTTTAAATCACCAAATAATTTTCAAATATTAAAAGCAAATGTCTCCTTTTCCTCCAAGTTTCCTTGCTATGTCAAAGTTACAAATAAATACATTAAAATCGTATTTTGAGTAGTAGATAAAAACAAAAGTTTTGAAACTGTCTGTGGGTTGAGTGTCTGGGTTAACTTGTATAAATATCTAAACTCAATGTATTTAGACTTTATTGCATGGTTTTTTTTAGACTATTTAAAATTACATGCTCAGATAATGACAACATTATTTTATTCATTTTAATAAATAAATTATTTTATTTAATTATGGTTAGATATTTATTTATGAAATTAATGATTTAATATTTAATAATCTAAATGTGAAATATTTTAAATTCTAAAAATATTTATTTAATTAAATTGATATATTTAATATAAATATTAAATAAATTATTTAATCATTATTATAATTATGCAATACATTATGTATTGTGTAATAATTGCATTTTAATAAATAAATAAATGTATTATTTACATTATTTTATTATATTTTATTTAGTTGACAAAGAGAGGGAGAACGCAAGCAAAGGGAGCTGCAGGCAGAAGGAGAGGGAGAAGTAGGCTCCCAGCTGAGCAGAAAGTTCAACCTGGGGTTCCATCCCACGACCCTGGGATCACCACCTGAGTCGAAGGCAGATGCTTAAGTGACTGAGCCATCCAGATGCCCAAGGCTTTGTATTCTTCGCTTCTAAATATTGATGCTCCTTCATCTCTGAAGTTAGTAAATTGATGTTGAGTATTCATATCAAAGAATTGATAGTAGCTGTTAAACAGAAACATGTAATTTAGGGGAAAAAAAAGAACAAAAGGAAGAGAAAGGCCAAAAGTCAAAAGCACATTAATATAAAATTTAATTAGATAAATAAAGCTGATATTCCTGAAGGGGGCTATTAAAAGAGCTGCAAAGAGCTGATAGGATTAGGAAAATTGTCCACTCCTGGTCATTTCATAATTTTAGACTATTCCTTATTAATAAATATACTTAGTTCCAGAAACACAAGCACATAAGAACATTTCCACCAAGTTTCCTCTAACAGCACTTACAAATTAGACGTTCAAACAATGCAGTTTGTTACATGTTGCATCTGTATCTTAAAGTTTCAACACTTTATGTGACACATTTTCTAACAATTAAAATTAATATATATATATGTATATATATATATATATACATATATATATACCTTATCCCTAAATGGGAAAAAAAAAATATATATATATACATAGAAACCTTATTCCTAAATGAAACCTTTCTTTGTTTATTAGCTTAAATAGGTAAATTAGCAACAACAACAACAACAAACAGCTAATATTATAGAGGTAGGAACAATTGACCTTTTCATTCATTGCTATTTTCTAAAAATTCCTATTTTATTTTTTTCTCAAGTCTGTCATAATAATTTTCTAAATCTCCTGCCTTATTCAATTTTTTTCTTTTAGGGAAATCTCTATTTCATATTTATTTTCTCTTCCTCCACTCTTTGCTCTAATAATTCAATGTATTATTAGATTTTCTGTTTTTCTCTTTATCCAGATATATCTTTTCTTTCTTTCTTTCTTTTTTAAATAATTTGATTTGCTGGCATTTTACATCAGTACATGCTTTCTTATGGATGTTAGAAATGTCTGTGGAACTACTAGAAGAATAAACTTTTTTACCTTTAAGAAGTTTACAGTCTAGAGTGCCTGGGTGGCTCAGTTGGTTAAGTGTCTTCCTTCAGCTTAGGTCATGATGCCAGGGTACTAGGATCCAGTCCTGCATCAGCTGCCTGCTCAGCAAGGAGTCTGGTTCTTCCTCTCCCTCTGCCCCTCCCTCTCTCTCTCTAATAAATAAATAAAATCTTTAAAAAAAAAAGACTTACTGAAATCTGAGACTGAATTACTAAATTCAGTCTTAATAGAAGACAGCTAAACAAAGCAATGATCACAACTGGAAAATTTAGCGAGATCATGGTTTAACATTTTTGGTTGACACAGGACCTCTTTCAGTAACAACTTTCCCTAAATATCAATTTCTTTTTAAGGCAAAATATTTTGACAAGAAATCCAGATCCTTCTGATCGTTTTCATATCAATTTAAGGTGACATCCTCAGAGTATATAATCAAATATGTAATTATTCTATCTGTTGCCTTGTATATTGCCTGTATCTTTTTCAGACTCAAAGTTCCATTGAGGTAGAGTTTTTTTTTTTTAAAGCAGAGATTTTTAAAGTGTTTGATATATACAAGATATACAAGATGCTTAAATAAGTACTGAGATAAATTTTGGAGAATTAAAGAAAGATAAAAGATACCAGACTTAAAATGATGCCAAACATGAGATATCAGAAACAAAACAAAACAAAAACTACACACACTAAAAACCACACGTATACATTATTGTGAGTTTTAAGAATATCAAAAACAGAGAAGAGCATAAATGATGCCCAAGAGAAGAACAGATCACCTAAAATGTACAAGAATAATACCGACAGCACAATTCTCAATAGTAATAGCATATAAAGAGACAGCTGGGTGTTTGTATAGATGGAAAAGATATTTGAAACTAGGTATTATACATCAAGCCAAATTATTGATTAAATTTGAGAACACAGTAAAAATACAATGAAGCATGTTAGGTCTTAGAACATTTATCACACAGAGACACACATTTTGGAAAACTTCCTTGGAAGACAGCTCAATTTAGATCGAGAAAACAGAATTATGTACTCAAAGGCACATTTTGAAGGAAGGATTGAATATAGTCTGCACTGCAAATATTCTTTAATCGTATGTTCTGAATTTCCTAAATTTAAGAAGTATTTGTTCAAATATTTACCTTTAAATAAATCCTAGGAGACTTTTTCTTGGATTCTGGAAAATCAGTCCATTTGGATACAAATCTTTTTGTCACTGATGGAAATTTTGATAGCCCTTAACTGTGGAATGCCTAATGTATTGTTACAGCAATTGTGATTTGCCAACACATGGGTGATGTGTGTGTGTTGTGTGTGTTTATTTTTATTTTTGATGGTTTTAATCTTCTATGAGATTTTTAAGTAGACATGATTTTAATAAATTATGATTTGTTGAAATTTATCTGAGGTTATATATAATAAAATGAAATTTGTGTGAACTAAAGAAATGCGTCTCCATTTTTTTGTTTTAAGAGTAGACTGGTCTTTAAAAATTGTCCAAAGAAGTACATTATATTCATTATTAAATTTGATAATATCCAATAAAGTATTTATGGTCATACGGAACCATATCAAATTCTACTATTAATTCATATTAATAATTACCATAAGAGGAAAAAGAGATATTTTTCAAGATGAAAATTAGCATATTTTTCAGAATATGATATGGTGTTATTCACTGAACAGAGGGAACAAATGTCAAAGTTTAACACAGTTTACAGAATGTTTTAACATAAATTGAAATTTAAATCTGACCAAATTTCACAGTTTTAAGTAAAATGATAGCACTTTATATCCTTGAAAAGTGGTAAGTGACCCAAAACATGGCTTAGAAAAACAAATTTAACACTACACTAGTCTGAGATGGTTAAGATATGGTACAACTTGCCATTGTGTATCATCAAATGGTATATTTTTTTCTTTTGGGCTTGTCATTATATTTTATTTTAGCCATTCTGGTAAGTGTGTAGTGATATCTCAGTGTCATTTTAATTGCATTTCCTTGATGTCTAATTATGTCAAAATATATTACTTTGATGTTTAATGCTCTGAGCTTTCTCAGTTCAAGACCATAAAGCCACTTAGGGAAAATACAGTTGCAGAGGCACTCATAGACCAACTCTTATTTTGAAATAAGAAGAAACATTACTACCCATTCCAACAAAAAATAGATTTGTTATGCAGCAGGGTTTTTATAAATTACCTGACACAACTTATATAGTAAGATGAAATGGGACAGGCGGCTTCTTGCAGCTATATACAACATCATTTTAATTTCAATTTTCAGTATAATTTTTCCAAGGTATACACAGAATATATATTTAATGTAAATTGTGAACATTTTAAACTCTGTATATGGAAATTAGTCAATTTTAAGATTATAACAATCAAAATTAACGGAAGTTTATTTTAAATTAGTTAGCTTTCTCTGCATTGCAAGACAGAATAATCAAGAATTGGTAAGAAAAAAGTAATCTCTGTAAAATTACCGGGGGTGCATTATAAAGTGTTCAGTAACCAATCAAACTCACAATTTGGATTGAATGGCAAGTGGTTTTTAAAATCTGGACTCATTGTCAATTTTTTTTCTTCATTGTGTCTTAATAAATTACTATGTTCATTTGCATGGAAGTGAAGAAAAATGCATGACATTTCATCTCAACACTAACACCTTTAACTGGCAACTCTGAATGTACTTTACAGCAGTGTAACAAAGTAAAGATCACTGATGTTTCATGAAATATTTGTTATAATTCTCAAGGAGTTAGGGAGTTTGTGCAAAAATGCAAATCACTTTGCGACTAAACACATTGTTTATTTCAGCTAATTTTAAGAAAATATGCTGAGAATCTCTCAAAAAAGGAAGCAATGATTTAGGTTTGCCTTCAAGCTCCTTATCTAATCCTGAACCAACAGCACATAGTTCAAAGAGCAACTAATTTGAGTAGCTCCAATTTACACATTTCCTAACAATGCTTAATTTAGTGAAATTTCTGTCCAATTATGGTAATTTGATGTAATGAAAGACAAAAGTTCAAAAAGATCATCCTTAATTTATATAGATGCCAAACTCTGCATTTTCTGAATGACGCCCAGGAACATATTTTCAAAAACAAACAAACAATGCCAGAACCACTATTAGGTCATCTCTAGGCAGAAAGTGACTCAGAGCTTACATTACTCTCTCCCTGAAAGTATACTGTAGGCACTGAAACTACTACCCTGAGTCTGTGCTATCAAATTCCTTAAGTTAGAAAGTTTTAAAACCTGTCTGTGTGGGAGTATTTCATTTACAGATAGAGATTTGGTTGTTTATACATTTTCATACTTGATTTTTAGGATGTAATAACTATGTTTTAAAATTCATGGTGGTTTTGAATACTGTTGGATAATTGTGCTAAAATGGTATATCCATTCCTCCTAGGAAACAGAAAATATAGAAAGGTAGTGCTTTTCAAATCTGACATCTTTGAGTCATTGCAGTTTCATATAAATGCAATAGGAAAAGTGTCATTCATGTTTATGATATTTTCTATAAATAAATTAGAATGTACTGGAGGCCTGATATAAAGTGGGATGCCTAAACTTCAGTAAGATCTTGTTTTCAATTCAAAATAAATTTTATTTTTTATTTTTTTATAATGTCCCTCAATTTCAGATAAGCAACCCCATAAGGTCCACTCTGTTTTTTTTTTTAAGAATTTATTTATTTTATTTGACAGATAGAGATCACAAGTAGGCAGAGAGGCAGGCAGAGAGAGAGGGAAGAGGAAGCAGGTTCCCTGCTAGGCAGAGAGCCTGATGCGGGGCTCGATCCCAGGACCCTGGGATCATGACCTGAGCCAAAGGCAGAGGCTTTAACCCACTGAGCCACCCAGGCGCCCCAAAAATAAATTTTAAATTGAATTATGCACCTCTAAGTTCAGAGACAATAAACATCAACCAACACAATTAATAAGTCCTATTTCTTAAAATTTCGGGAACATTGATAGTCTCATCTCCTGGAAGAACAACAGCTAAAATTTTTGGTCATGGATTCTTGCTAAAATATCACTTTCCCAAAGGAAATTAATGTTATAAATTTTTATTGATTGTTATTGATCATGAAGAATATAACAACAAGGATAAAAAGAGTAGGAAAAACATGATATCTCATCTGTAAGAGCATGTGGAAAGTAGGAAATGCTAATAAAAATAACTACCATTATTTCCTAAGTTAACATAATATAACAGAACAAAAATATTTCAAAACAATGTTTTCTTTTTTTTTTTAAGATTTTATTTATTTTTTTGACAGAGAGAGATCACAAGTAGGCAGAGAGGCAGGCAGAGAGAGAGGAGGAAGCAGGCACCCTGCTGAGCAGAGAGCCCAATGTGGGACTCGATCCCAGGACTCTGAGATTATGACCTGAGCCGAAGGCAGTGGCTTAACCCACTGAGCCACCCAGGCGACCCCATAACAATATTTTCTAGGCTCATTCTGATAACTCTTTTCTAAATTCAAATTTAAAGGTTGAGGCATGTGATATATATTACACAAAAAACATCCCAAGGAATTCGTTAAAAAAAAACTCTTAATAAAGAACAAATCCAAAGGAATTTCTTTTCTAATTTAATTAACAAATTATGAATCGACTTACCTATTTCATCACAGCGTATCAGGCACCAATAATATTTTTTAATCGTCACACCTGATGCAATATTTACCATCTTTCAGACATACTGATCACGAACAAGCAAATAAACAAGAGCACCATAGCTTAAGATCTACCTGCATAAATATAGGCTACTTCAGACAATCTCTTCACCGCAACATAGAAATGAATAGAAATCATACATGCTCTGTATGGACATACAGATGAGATAGAAGGGGATGGATGTTAATATATGCAGAATCTTTATTAATTACATTGTAAACCATAATATGGAAAAACAGAATACAATTTTAGAAATACCCAGGTCACCATCATTGTTTTATTTTTATATGTGTAGATAAGGAGTTTAATAAACAATCCATGACTATTCAACTCCTTATATTTTGAAAATTTTAGCAAAAGTAAAAAACCTAGCACCTAGAAAATTATACTTATCTGCAACATACAGCTTTGCCAGCATGGTAGAGGAAAAGCAAAACAAAATAAGTAAGAAAAGTTTAACATTTCACAAGAGTTTTACTTTTATTTTTTATTTATTATTTTTTATTTTTCATTAATTATTTACTTCTACTTTCTACTTTATTTTAATGAAAATGTCATGACCATAACATAAGAGTAGAATTAAACCAACATGAGAAATTATTTTTTCATAAGTTAAAATAAACTAGCTTGGTGATTAATTCAAAATTATATTACAAACTTCAGTGTTCTTGTAGTAAGTATCACTGCATAAACAAATGAGTCAGGAGTCATAAACTAATGATGATTCTAAATGTTATTTAGAGAGACATTCTGTTCTTAATATATTTCAAATATTCTACACAAGACAAAGTGGATCCAAGTAATCTGTAGGCAAAATAAGATTTTAGAGAAGTATATATTTCCAACAGTATTTATAAAATATTACCTTTATGTAAGGCATCATCCTGGACTTTGTGGAAAACACACAAAGGAGTAAGAAGTGGCCCTTCAAGAAACATATATAATATCAAGGTTTAACATGAAGCAGCATGTATTCTCTAAGTAAAAAAAAAACATTGTACCAACTGACTTTACTGAAACTTTATATTTATTGCTCTCATTTTAGGTCATAGTGTCCTTCTGCATGCAGGCTGCTATAACGGACATGATATAGACTTAATAGCTTATAAAGAACAGGAATTTATTTCTCACAGTTCTAGAACGGAGAAGTTCAAGATTAAGGAATGGGCAGATCCAGGGAGAGCCCACTTCCTCATAGATGGCTATCTTCTCACTGTAAACGTACATGATGAATGAATCAAGAGAACTCACTGGGGTCTCCTTTAAAAGGACTGTAATCCCACTTATGACCTAATCACCTCCCAAAGGCCCCTATGTTTTAATACTATCACTTCCAGAGTTAGATTCCATAATATGATTTTGGAAGACATAAACATTCACACCATAGTATATATAAACAAAAAAAGACACAAAAACAACAAACAAAAAAATTATTTTAACTACCTATTATTTTCAACAACATAAACTTTTAATTTGTTTCTATATAATATTAAATAACTCATTTGAGTGATTCACTTATATCCAATGCATCTGAGTGCAATTAAATTTGCTTACCCAGCATATCCAGAAGCATATCAAACAATTTTTAGGTTTCAGTCATGTAAATAACTACATTTCTCAGAGACAGAGAAACATACAAATGGTCTGGGTCCAGTAGGATAATGCTAGCATGTGTTGTAAATTCTCTTATATGACCTTATTCTTGCAAGAATTGGTTATGTGGCAGAAAAAAAGGTATCACTATCTTATACTTTATTATTTAAAGAGATTTATGGAAGTCTTAATTTCTTACACTACCCCTTTGTTTCAGTGGACCCAATTTTCGTGGTAATGGTGAGAGGAAAGTAGGCAATTTAGGCAGCAGCAAAAATCTCCTACAAGGCACTATAAAATAAGGCTTGTTCTAGATCATGGGTCTGTCCAAAGGGGAATGTTAAGGGGTAGAATGGATGATGGATGCATTGTGGACTTATAACTTTAAGAAAATACTGTTATGCCCCAATAATGGGTCTATGATTAAAGGAGCAAGACTGATGTAAAGCAAAGGTCAAGCAAAGCTTTATTTCATGCCAAGCATCAAGAATCTAACCGAACGTTTGGGGCCACACCTCTTATGAGAGAAGGCAACCCTTCGCTGTTTCACAGTCTAGCTTTTAAGGGCAAAGGCCATGCAGTCAGGCCTGGCCACGCACAGGTGACCAATGAGATTTTAACACACACAGGAAACTCCACAGTGAGGCTAGGTGACCAATTGAGGTTCAATTTACCCTAGTATAGACATTTGACCCAGCCTATTACACCTTGATTAGGATTAGTGCCAAAAAGGTTCCCAAAGGGCAGAGGAGTGGGGCATACTCCTTAGTATCTAGGGAGACAATATGCAAACCCGCCCCCCCTCCGCTGATTGATGTCTCCACCTGGCCTGACCCACCCTTGTATATGGGCTTTGTTACCTGGAGCTGATTTCCAGGCCTTGTTTTTAAGTGAATTTCCTGGGGGAAGGGGAACAAGGACAGTTTAAGGGTTAATCTCAATGAAAGCCTCTTGCTAAAATATAAAAATATAAAATAGGTCCTTACATTACAACAACTCAGTAGGGAAAGTCCCAGTGTGGTGATAAAATAAGTGAGGTAACTCTCATTACACATTTTTTTTTTATATTTTATTTTATTTATTTGACAGAGAGAAATCACAAGTAGGCAGAGAGGCAGGAAGAGAGAGAGGAGGAAGCAGGCTCCCTGCTGAGCAGAGAGCCCGATGCGGGACTGGATCCCAGGACCCTGAGATCATGACCTGAGCCAAAGGCAGGGGCTTAACCACTGAGCCACCCAGGCGCCCCTGCATTACACATTTTATTTTTAAAACGTGTAAGTTGTATTTTTCCGTCCCATGACATCATACTTTATCTTCATCTCTGTCTACTAGTTTAAAACTAGTTAAACAAATTCAACAATTTTTTTAAAAATATTTTATTTATTTATTTAAGAGCAAAAGCCAGAGAGAGAGAGAGAGAGAGAGAGAGCATGAGCAATATGGAGCTCGATGCCAGGACTCTTGAGATCATGATCTGAGACAAAGGCAGACACTTAACTGACTAAGCAAATGAGACTCCCACAAACTCAACAATTTTATAAAATTTTTATTTGTTGGGGTGCCTGGCTGGAACAGTCAGTAAAATATGTAAATCTTGATCTTGGGGTTGTACGTTTGAAATCCACCTTGGGTGTAGATGTTTTATTTAAAAATAAAATCTTTAAAAAAATTTTTTTTCATTTTTTTATTTAAGCCATTGTATGGCAGTGTTGATCACTATATTGTACACCTGAAACTAATATTAACCTTATTTTAACTAACTACAATTTAAATAAAAACTTTAAAAATAAAATAAAAATAATAATCATAAAAATAAAAAAGAGATAAAATTATTTGGCAGGCAATTTTCTTAATTGCATTATTATTTATTATTATCATAGTCTGTGTGTGTCGGTGGGAAGTGGCTGGTATTACAGTGAGTTCCATATCTGTGTTACACTGTGGTCCATGTCTGTAGTCAGTCTTTTTTTTGTTTTAGTTTATTTTCAGGGATCCAAAATTCATTGTTTATGCACCACACCCAGTGCTTCATGTAATAAATTCCCTCCTTAATACCCACCACTGGGCTCACCCAACCACCTGCCACCCTCCTCTTCAAAACCCTCAGTTTGTTTCTCAGAGTCCACAGTCTCTCATGGTTTGTCTCTCCCTCCGATTTCCCCCAGCACACTTCTCTCCATCTCCCAGTGTCCTCCACGTTATTCCTCATGTATTGAGTCTTATAAAAACTTTTATTTCTTTCCCTATTCTGCTTTGCATATGCTTACCTTAGATGTTAAAATGTTATAAACCTCTCCTGCCTGGTCCATTTTCTCTCTCTTCTCTCATGATTTCTCATGCTCTCCCTGCCAACCCCACATGCCTTACAATATCTGGATATGACTAATTTCTTCCTGAGCTACTTTATTCTACTCTGCCATATGGTTGCCCTTCCCTCTTCTGTACCATAACTTCTATCCCCTGCATTTGTGCTTTAACAATACCTAATTCTTTTCACTGCGTCTGTATCTTTGAGGTCAATACTCAGTAGTGCAATTGCTGGGTCATAGGCTAGCTCTATTTTACTGGAAAGAAGGGCCATATGCACCCCAGTGTTCATAGCAGCAATGTCCACTATAGCCATTCTGTTGAAAGAGCCAAGATCCCCTACAACAGACAAACGGATAAAGAAGATGTGATCTATGGATACAATGGAATATCACTCAGCCATCAGAAAGGATGAATACCCAACTTTTGCATCAACATGGATGGGACTGGAAGAGATTATGTTAAGTGAAATAAGTCAAGCAGAGAAAGTCAATCATCATATGGTTTCACTTATTTGTGGAACCTAAGGAATAGCATGGAGGACATTAGGAGAAGGAAAGGAAAAATGAAGTGGGGGGATTGGAGGGGGAAATGAAACGTGAAAAACTATGGACTCCAAGAAACAAACTGAGCGTTTTAAAGATGAGAAGGATGTGGGGATGGGTGAGCCTGGTGATGGGTATTAAGGAGGGCACATATTGCATGGGGCACTGGGTGTTTTACACAAACAATGAATCATGGAACACTACTTCAAAAACTAATGATGTATTGTATGGTAACTAACATAACATAATTAAAAAAAAAAAAGGAGGGGGACAATACCTAACACTCAATCTTTGCTAGTTTCTTGTTTACCTCCTTTTAAGAGTAAGCTCATTAGTGTTTTTTTTTTTTTTTTGGTTTGTTTGTTTTTTTTTTTTTGTCTCAACTAAAAGAAGAAAAATAATACACATTATTTTGAAAACTTTTTGAACAGTGTACAAACGTTAGTCAAGTCCACAATGTCTCATCTCTTCTTCCTCCTAACATGGCTAAGTTGAAAAACCATTTATCTGGGAAAAGATCATTCTCCTGCCACCTTGTGTAAGATTTTTGGCTTTAGCTTAGATTATCCTTTCTTTCCTTTTCTGAAAATAAGTTGAAAATATTAATAGCCTCAGTTTCTTCTTCCACAATATGACTGCTTCTTTACCAAGTGCAAAAGCAACCCATTTTGACCATAGTAAACAGCTTGGACCTACTTTTTTTGGCTCACTGTCTTAGTGAGACAAGTGGAGTGAAGATGACACACCATTTCCAAATGTATTAATAATTGGTAGACCATACTTCTAAATTGAAGTTTTGTTGCCATTAAACTACGACCAGACTCACTATACTTACAGAGGTAAATTCTTTATATTTACTATATTTGAAATTACCATATAATACCAAAATAAAATTATGATTATGTGAAGACTGTAATATTAAGAAGATGACTTTGAAATGATTGCTTATCTAAATGAAATTTCCCATTTTATAATCTTGTATAAGCTTTCGTTGTCATTTCCTATTTAAAATCTATTAGAAGGCACTCTTATTTTCCCTTAAGTGGGAAGTCAAATGTGGAACAAATTCATCCCAAAGGAACTGATTCTATATTCCACTGAAGACCAGGTGGCTTCCATGTGGCATTCTGCCTCTTGCATATTGTTCATCTCTTACAACAAATGGGGGTATGCTCTTTATTAAACTAATTCAACTCAATTAGAGACATTGTCTTCAAGGGATAACATCATAGAGACTAGAATCAGCATCATACTTTTGGGAAAATTGGGCCCAGGGTATTTGTTTTGTTTTGTTTTGTTTTAAGATTTTATTTAATTATTTGACAGACAGAGACCACAAGTAGGCAAAGAGGCGGGGGGGGGGGGAAGCAGGCTCCCTGCTGAACAGAGAGCCTGATGCAGAGCTCGATCCCAGGACCCTGAGATCATGGCCTGAGCCGAAGGCAGAGGCTTAACCCACTGAGCTACCCAGGTGCCCCTGGGCCCAGGTTTTGATGGCTTCTTTCCTCAATCTTATAAAACCTATTTGAACTCTACTGGATGCCAGAACTGCTTAAAAATATTTGGTCCCTTGTAATTTTAACCTTCCAGTATTCAATGCACCTGATCCATATAATATCCTATAGTATTTTTGTCAAATGAAGACTCTCAAAGTGTGTTTCTTGGGAGACACTTTTCAATTGGTTGCTTACATTTCTGCATTTATTATTTGTTCTAGGCCATCCTTTGAAGATGGTTGTATTGAATAGACTTGGAAGACAGAAATAGTATCTTTTTTTTAACTTAACCTGTTGTGTTTGCAAATATTATCTGCCTCTGTTTTGATTCTTCTTGTGGGAACTGAGGCTCAGAACTGATATATAACTCCCACACCTACACACACACACACACACACACACACACACACACACACACACACAAACACAAAAACACACACACACACAAATACTGTTAATATTCTGGCTACCTCTATTGCTGTGAATATTAAACTATATTATTTCTGAACCATGAGTCTGCGTCTTCTATCAACACCCAAGAAACTACGGCAGACTCATACACCAGCTTTCAAATAAGGGAAAATAATCTCAGATGCTTTATATTTTTTGATAGTGTTACCTAATTCTGAACATATGACTGAACACATATAAAGCTGGAGCCCTGACCATTTAGAGATTCTTCTGTGGAAGAACTATGCATTCACTAGTAAGCAAAAGTAGTTTCATCTTTTTTTTTTCCTCCTGGACACCATTTCCTCTCTCACACAGTTGCTCAAATTGGATGGAGTCTAAGGTCCTTTGAGGAAATTTTTGTTTAATGACTCAAAATAAAATGGGAAGAGTCTAAAGTGCTAAAAATAATTCTAGATAAAAGGTATAAGATCATGCCAGAAAGGATAGTAATTTTATCTAACAACTGCCTGTTCACCCCTTATTTGTTCATTAACTAATCTCCAAATTTCTGACTAAATCCCTTTTGTAAGCCAGAATGTGAGCTAAAAACTGGGATTTTAAAAAATTTTCATTTGAAATCCAGTTAGTTAACATACATGGTTGTATTAGTTTCATGTGTACAATATAACATATAGCACTCAGTGCTCATCATGACAAGTGCTCTAATTAACCCCATCACTTATTTAATCCATCACTCCTTTCAGATCCCCTCAAGTAACCATCAGTTTGTTCTCCTTAATGAAATGTCTGTTTCTTGCTTTGTTTCTCTTTCTATGTCTTATTATTTCCCCTTTGCTTGTTTGTTTTGTTTCTTTTATTCCATATATGAGTAAAGGTATTTTTCTTTCTCTGACTGACTTATTTCACTTTTAGCATTATACTGTCTAGTTCCAACCATGTTATTGCAAATGGCAAGATTTCAGTCTTTTTTATGTCAGAATAATATTCCATTGTATATAGATACCACTTATTCTTTATTCATCAATTGATGGATACTTGGGCGCTTTCCATATCTTAGCTTTATAAATAATGCTGCTATATACATAGGGGTGTTAGCATCCCTTTGAAAAAGTTTTCTTATATTCTTTGGGTAAATACTCACCAACAGGTTTGTTGGATCACAAAGGACTTCTATTTTTAAATTTTATGGAAATTCCATACTGTTTTCAAATATGGCTGTATCAGTTTGCATCACCACCAACAGTTCACAATTGTTACTTTTTCTTTTTTTTTTAAGAATTTATTCATTTGACACAGAGAGATCACACGTAGAGAGAGAGAGAGGAGGGAGCAGGCTCCATGCCTGGCAGAGAGCCCGATGTGGGACTTGATCCCAGGACCCTGAGATCATGACCTGAGCTGAAGGCAGAGGCTTAACCCACTGAGCCACCCAGGCAGCCCCCACAAGTGTTACTTTTTCACATCCTCTCCAACACCTTTTGTTTCTTGTAGTGTTGATTTTAGCCATTCTGACAGGTGTGAGGTGGTATCTCTTTCTAGGTTTGCTTTGCAATTTCCTAATGATACATGATGATGGCCATCTTTTCATGTATCTACTGAACATTTGAATGTGTTCTTTGGGGAAACACTTGTTCATGTCTTCTATCCATGTTTTTATTGGATTATTTGTTTTTGGATGTTGACTAAAAACTAGATATTAAGTAACACACAAGACAGGTTTCCTTGAGCTTAAATTTTATTTGCATGAGTATCATTAACAGGAAAAAATATGCATATGTGTATGTACAAGTGTGTTTATGTATACATCTATCTATCTATCCTCTATCCCCTGTCTTCTAATTGTGGTAAATCCTGTAAGGTGGGGAATGGGATAGTCTGAAGAAATATGCTGCTGGATATGCTGGGTAAGCAAATTTAATTGCACTCAGATGCATTGGATATAAGTGAATCACTCAAATGAGTTATTTAATATTATATAGAAACAAATTAAAAGTTTATGTAGTTGAAAATAATAGGTAGTTAAAATAATTTTTTTGTTTGTTGTTTTTGTGTCTTTTTTTGTTTATATATACTATGGTGTGAATGTTTATGTCTTCCAAAATCATATTATGAAATCTCACTCTGGAAGTGCTAGTATTAAAACATAGGGGCCTTTGGGAGGTGATTAGGTCATAAGTGGGATTACAGTCCTTTTAAAGAAGACCCCAGAGAGTTCTCTTGCTTCATTCATCATGTACGTTACAGTGAGAAGATAGCCATCTATGAGGAAGTGGGCTCTCCCTGGATCTGCCCATTCCTTAATCTTGAACTTCTCCGTTCTAGAACTGTGAGAAATAAATTCCTGTTCTTTATAAGCTATTAAGTCTATATCATGTCCGTTATAGCAGCCTGCATGCAGAAGGACACTATGACCTAAAATGAGAGCAATAAATATAAAGTTTCAGTAAAGTCAGTTGGTACAATGTTTTTTTTACTTAGAGAAGACATGCTGCTTCATGTTAAACCTTGATATTGTATATGTTTCTTGAAGGGCCACTTCTTACTCCTCTGTGTGTTTTCCACAAAGTCCAGGATGATGCCTTACATAAAGGTAATATTTTATAAATACTGTTGGAAATATATACTTCTCTAAAATCTTATTTTGCCTACAGATTACTTGGATCCACTTTGCCTTGTGTAGAATATTTAAAATATATTAAGAACAGAATGTCTTCTAAATAACATTTAGAATCATCATTAGTTTATGACTCCTGACTCATTTGTTTATGCAGTGATACTTACTGCAAGAACACTGAAGTTTGTAATATAATTTTGAATTAATCACCAAGCTAGTTTATTTTAACTTATGAAAAAATAATTTCTCATGTTGGTTTAATTCTGCTCTTATGTTATGGTCATGACATTTTCATTAAAATAAAGTAGAAAATAGAAGTAAATAATAAATGAAAAATAAAAATTAAAAAATAAAAAATAAAAGCAAATCTCTTGTGAAATGTTACACTTTTCTTACTTATTTTGTTTTGCTTTTCCTCTACCATGCTGGCAAAGCCGTATTTTGCAGATAGGTACAATTTTCTAGGTGGTAGGTTTGTTTTTATTGGATTAAATTTTGCTAAAATTTTGCTAAAATATAAGGAGTTGAATAGTCATGGATTGTTTATTAAACTCCTTATCTACACATATAAAAATAAAACAATAATGGTGACCTGGGTATTTCTAAAATTGTATTCTGTTTTTCCATATTATGGTTTACAATGTAATTAATAAAGATTCTGCATATATTAACATCCATCCCCTTCTATCCCATCTGTATGTCCATACAGAGCATGTATGATTTCTATTCATTGCTATGTTGTGGTGAAGAGATTGTCTGAAGTAGCCTATATTTATGCAGGTAGATCTTAAGCTACGGTGCTCTTGTTTATTTACTTGTTCATGATCAGTATGTCTGAAAGATGGTAACTATTGCATCAGGTGTGATGATTAAAAAATATTATTGGTGCCTGATACACTGTGATGAAATAGGTAAGTCGATTCATAATTTGTTAATTAAATTAGAAAAGAAATACCTTTGGATTTGTTCTTTATTAAGAGTTTTTTTTTTTAACGAATGCCTTGGGATGTTTTTTGTGTAATATATATCACATGCCTCAACCTTTAAATTTGAATGTAGAAAAGAGTTATCAGAATGAGCCTAGAAAATATTGTTATGGGGGCGCCTGGGTGGCTCAGTGGGTTAAGCCGCTGCCTTCGGCTCAGGTCATAATCTCAGAGTCCTGGGATCGAGTCCCACATTGGGCTCTCTGCTCAGCAGGGTGCCTGCTTCTTCCTCTCTCTCTGCCTGCCTCTCTGCCTACTTGTGATCTCTCTCTGTCAAATAAATAAATAAAATCTTAAAAAAAAAGAAAACATTGTTTTGAAATATTTTTGTTCTGTTATATTATGTTAACTTAGGAAATAATGGTAGTTATTTTTATTAGCATTTCCTACTTTCCACATGCTCTTACAGATGAGATATCATGTTTTTCCTACTCTTTTTATCGTGGTTGTTATATTCTTCATGATCAATAACAATCAATGAAAATTCATAACATTAATTTTCTTTGGGAAAGTGATATTTTAGCAGGAATCCATGACCAAAAATTTTAGCTGTTGTTCTTCCAGGAGATGAGACTATCAATGTTCCCGAAATTTCAAGAAATAGAACTTATTAATTGTGTTGGTTGATGTTTATTGTCTCTGAACTTAGAGGTGCAGAATTCAATTTAAAATTTATTTTGGGGGCGCCTGGGTGGCTCAGTGGGTTAAAGCCTCTGCCTTTGGCTCAGGTCATGATCCCAGGGTCCTGGGATCGAGCCCCACATTGGGCTCTCTGCCTAGCAGGGAGCCTGCTTCCTCTTCCCTCTCTCTCTGCCTGCCTCTCTGCCTACTTGTGATCTCTATCTGTCAAATAAAATAAATAAAATCTTAAAAAAAACGGAGTGGACCTTATGGGGGTGCTTATCTGAAATTGAGGGACATTATAAAAAAATAAAAAATAAAATTTATTTTGAATTGAAAACAAGATCTTACTGAAGTTTAGGCATCCCACTTTATATCAGGCCTCCAGTACATTCTCATTTATTTATAGAAAATATCATAAACATGAATGACACTTTTCCTATTGCATTTATATGAAACTGCAATGACTCAAAGATGTCAGATTTGAAAAGCACTACCTTTCTATATTTTCTGTTTCCTAGGAGGAATGGATATACCATTTTAGCACAATTATCCAACAGTATTCAAAACCACCATGAATTTTAAAACATAGTTATTACACCCTAAAAATCAAGTATGAAAATGTATAAACAACCAAATCTCTATCTGTAAATGAAATACTCCACACAGACGGGTTTTAAAACTTTCTAACTTAAGGAATTTGATAGCACAGACTCAGGGTAGTAGTTTCAGTGCCTACAGTATACTTTCAGGGAGAGAGTAATGTAAGCTCTGAGTCACTTTCTGCCTAGAGATGACCTAATAGTGGTTCTGGCATTGTTTGTTTGTTTTTGAAAATACGTTCCTGGGCGTCATTCAGAAAATGCAGTTTGGCATCTATATAAATTAAGGATGATCTTTTTGAACTTTTGTCTTTCATTACATCAAATTAACATAATTGTACAGAAATTCCACTAAATTAAGCATTGTTAGGAAATGTGTAAATTGGAGCTACTCACATTAGTTGCTCTTTGAACTATGTGCTGTTGGTTCAGGAGTAGATAAGGATTTTGAAGGCAAACCTAAATCATTGCTTCCTTTTTTGAGAGATTCTCAGCATATTTTCTTAAAATTAGCTGAAATAAACAATGTGTTTAGTCGCAAAGTGATTTGCATTTTTGCACAAACTCCCTATCTCCTTGAGAATTATAACAAATATTTCATGAAACATCATTGATCTTTACTTTGTTACACTGCTGTAAAGTACATTCAGAGTTGCCAGTTAAAGGTGTTAATGTTGAGATGAAATGTCATGCATTTTTCTTCACTTCCATGCAAATGAACACAGTAATTTATTAAGACACAATGAAGAAAAAAAAATTGACAATGAGTTCCAGATTTTAAAAATCACTTGCCATTCAATCCAAATTGTGAGTTTGATCGGTTACCGAACACTTTATAATGCACCCCCGGTAATTTTACAGAGATTACTTTTTTCTTACCAATTCTTGATTATTCTGTCTTGCAATGCAGAGAAAGCTAACTAATTTAAAATAAACTTCCGTTAATTTTGATTGTTATAATCTTAAAATTGACTAATTTCCATATACAGAGTTTAAAATGTTCACAATTTACATTAAATATATATTCTGTGTATACCTTGGAAAAATTATACTGAAAATTGAAATTAAAATGATGTTGTATATAGCTGCAAGAAGCCGCCTGTCCCATTTCATCTTACTATATAAGTTGTGTCAGGTAATTTATAAAATCCCTGCTGCATAACAAATCTATTTTTTGTTGGAATGGGTAGTAATGTTTCTTCTTATTTCGAAATAAGAGTTGGTCTATGAGTGCCTCTGCAACTGTATTTTCCCTAAGTGGCTTCATGGTCTTGAACTGAGAAAGCTCAGAGCATTAAACATCAAAGTAATATATTTTGACATAATTAGACATCAAGGAAATGCAATTAAAATGACACTGAGATATCACTACACACTTACCAGAATGGCTAAAATAAAATATAATGACAAGCCCAAAAGAAAAAAATATACCATTTGATGATACACAATGGCAAGTTGTACCATAACTTAACCATCTCAGACTAGTGTAGTGTTAAATTTGTTTTTCTAAGCCATGTTTTGGGTCACTTACCACTTTTCAAGGATATAAAGTGCTATCATTTTACTTAAAACTGTGAAATTTGGTCAGATTTAAATTTCAATTTATGTTAAAACATTCTGTAAACTGTGTTAGTCTTTGACATTTGTTCCCTCAGTTCAGTGAATAACACTATATCATATTCTGAAAAATACGCTAATTTTTATTTTGAAAAATATCCCTTTTTCCTCTTATGGTAATTATTAATATGAATTAATAGTAGAATTTGATATGGTCCAATATGACCATAAATACTTTATTGTATATTATCAAATTTAATAATGAATATAATGTACTTCTTTGGACAATTTTTAAAGACCAGTCTACTCTTAAAACAAAGAAAATGGAGATGCACTTCTTTAGTTCACACAAATTTCATTTTATTATATATAACCTCAGATAAATTTCAACAAATCATAATTTATTAAAATCATGTCTACTTGAGGGACTTTCGCAAGATGGTGGAGAAGTAGCAAGCTGAGACTGCTTCAGCTAGCGGGAGATCAGCTAGATAGCTTATCTAAAGATTGCAAACACCTGAAAATCCATCGGCAGACCGAAGAGAAGAAGAACAGCAATTCTGGAAACAGAAAAACAACCGCTTTCTGAAAGGTAGGACCGGTGGAGAAATGAATCCAAAGCGACGGGAAGATAGACCCCGGGGGGAGGGGCCGGCTCCCGGCAAGCGGCGGAGCAACGGCGCACAAAATCGGGACATTTAAAAGTCTGTTCCGCTGAGGGACATCGCTCCAGAGGCTAAACTGGGGCGAAGCCCACGTGGGGTCAGCGTGGCCTCAGGTCCCGCAGGGTCACAGAAGGATCGGGGGTGTCTGAGTGTCGCAGAGCTTGCGGGTATTGGAACGGGAAAGCCGGCTACAGAAACAGAGCCGACAGTAAGCTCACAGCTCGGTGTTACCTTGAACCGATCGAAGGCTCGGTGAGCTCGGAGCGCGGCCGGAGGTCAGGCAGACGGGAATAACTGGGCGCTGTTCTCTGAGGGCGCACTGAGGAGTGGGGCCCTGGGCTCTCGGCTACTCCGGGCCGGAGACCAGGAGGCCGCCATTTGTGTTCCCGTCCTCCGGAACTCTACTTAAAGCGCTCAGGGAACAAAGCTCCTGAAAGCAAACCCGAGCGGATTACTCACTCCGGCCCCGGGTAAGGGAGGTGTAATTCCGCCTTGGGCAAAGACACTTGAGAATCACTACAACAGGCCCCTCCCCCAGAAGATCAACAAGAAATCCAGCCAAGACCAAGTTCACCTACCAAGGAGTGCAGTTTCAATACCAAGGAGAGCAGCAGAATTCCAGAGGAGGAGAAAGCCAAGCACGGAACTCATGGCTTTTTTCCTGTGATTTTTTTTTTTTAGTCTTGCAGTTAATTTAATTTTTTCTTTTTCATTTTTTTTTTCTTTTTCTTCTCGCCTTCGGGTAAAATTTTTTTTTTTTAACTGTTACCTTTTTCTTTCTTAACGATTTTTTACTAGTTTATCTAATATATATATTTTTTCTTTTTCACATTTTTCTCAGGTGTTTTCTTTTTTTAAAAAATTTTTTTTTTCTTTTCTTTTTTTTTCTTTCTTTCTTTTTGAACCTCTTTTTATCCCCTTTCTCCCCACTCACGATTTTGGATCTCTTCTAATTTAGTTAAAGCATATTTTTCTGGGGTTGTTGCCACCCTTTTAGTATTTTACTTGCCCCTTCATTTACTCTTATCTGGCCAAAATGACAAGACGTAAAAATTCAACGCAAAAAAAAGAACAAGAGGCAGTACCGAAGGCTAGGGACCTAATCAATACAGACATCGGTAATATGTCAGATCTAGAGTTCAGAATGACAATTCTCAAGGTTCTAGCCGGGCTCGAAAAAGGCATGGAAGATATTAGAGAAACCCTCTCGAGAGATATAAAAGCCCTTTCTGGAGAAATAAAAGAACTAAAATCTAACCAAGTTGAAATCAAAAAAGCTATTAATGAGGTGCAATCAAAAATGGAGGCTCTAACTGCTAGGATAAATGAGGCAGAAGAAAGAATTAGTGATATAGAAGACCAAATGACAGAGAATAAAGAAGCTGAGCAAAAGAGGGACAAACAGCTACTGGACCACGAGGGGAGAATTCGAGAATTAAGTGACACCATAAGACGAAACAACATTAGAATAATTGGGATTCCAGGGACGCCTGGGTGGCTCAGTGGGTTAAGCTGCTGCCTTCGGCTCAGGTCATGATCTCAGGGTCCTGGGATCGAGCCCCACATCGGGCTCTCTGCTCAGCAGGGAGCCTGCTTCCCCCTCTCTCTCTCTCTCTCTGCCTGCCTCTCCATCTACTTGTGATTTCTCTCTGTAAAATAAATAAATAAAAATCTTAAAAAAAAAATAAAAAATAAATAATAATTGGGATTCCAGAAGAAGAAGAAAGAGAGAGGGGAGCAGAAGGTATACTGGAGAGAATTATTGGGGAGAATTTCCCCAATATGGCAAAGGGAACGAGCATCAAAATTCAGGAGGTTCAGAGAACGCCCCTCAAAATCAATAAGAATAGGCCCACACCCCGTCACCTAATAGTAAAATTTACAAGTCTCAGTGACAAAGAGAAAATCCTGAAAGCAGCCCGGGAAAAGAAGTCTGTAACATACAATGGTAAAAATATTAGATTGGCAGCTGACTTATCCACAGAGACCTGGCAGGCCAGAAAGAGCTGGCATGATATTTTTAGAGGACTAAACGAGAAAAACATGCAGCCCAGAATACTATATCCAGCTAGGCTATCATTGAAAATAGAAGGAGAGATTAAAAGCTTCCAGGACAAACAACAACTGAAAGAATTTGCAAATACCAAACCAGCTCTACAGGAAATATTGAAAGGGGTCCTCTAAGCAAAGAGAGAGCCCACAAGTGGTAGATCAGAAAGGAAAAGAGACCATATACAATAACAGTCACCTTACAGGCAATGCAATGGCACTAAATTCATATCTCTCAATAGTTACCCTGAATGTTAATGGGCTAAATGCCCCTGTCAAAAGACACAGGGTATCAGAATGGATAAAAAAACAAAACCCATCTATATGTTGCCTCCAAGAAACTCATTTTAAGCCCGAAGACACCTCCAGATTTAAAGTGAGGGGGTGGAAAAGAATTTACCATGCTAATGGACATCAGAAGAAAGCAGGAGTGGCAATCCTTATATCAGATCAATTAGATTTTAAGCCAAAGACTATAATAAGAGATGAGGAAGGACACTATATCATACTCAAAGGGTCTGTCCAACAAGAAGATTTAACAATTTTAAATATCTATGCCCCCAACGTGGGAGCAGCCAACTATATAAACCAATTAATAACAAAATCAAAGAAACACATCAACAACGATACAATAATAGTAGGGGACTTTAACACTCCCCTCACTGAAATGGACAGGTCATCCAAGCAAAAGATAAGCAATGAAATAAAGGCCTTAAACGACACACTGGACCAGATGGACATCACAGATATATTCAGAACATTTCATCCCAAAGCAACAGAATACACATTCTTCTCTAGTGCACATGGAACATTCTCCAGAATAGATCACATCCTCGGTCCTAAATCAGGACTCAACCGGTATCAAAAGATTGGGATCATTCCCTGCATATTTTCAGACCACAATGCTCTAAAGCTAGAACTCAACAACAAAAGGAAGTTTGGAAAGAACCCAAATACATGGAGATTAAACAGTATCCTTCTAAAAAATGAATGGGTCAACCGGGAAATTAAAGAAGAATTGAAAAAAATCATGGAAACAAATGATAATGAAAATACAACGGTTCAAAATCTGTGGGACACAACAAAGGCAGTCTTGAGAGGAAAATATATAGCGGTACAAGCCTTTCTCAAGAAACAAGAAAGGTCTCAGGTACACAACCTAACCCTACACCTAAAGGAGCTGGAGAAAGAACAAGAAAGAAACCCTAAGCCCAGCAGGAGAAGAGAAATCATAAAGATCAGAGCAGAAATCAATGAAATAGAAACCAAAAAAACAATAGAAAAAATCAATGAAAGTAGGAGCTGGTTCTTTGAAAGAATTAATAAAATTGATAAACCCCTGGCCCAACTTATCAAAAAGAAAAGAGAAAGGACCCAAATAAATAAAATCATGAATGAAAGAGGAGAGATCACAACTAACACCAAAGAAATACAAACTATTATAAGAACATACTATGAGCAACTCTACGGCAATAAATTTGACAATCTGGAAGAAATGGATGCATTCCTAGAAACATATAAACTACCACAACTGAACCAGGAAGAAATAGAAAGCCTGAACAGACCCATAACCAGTAAGGAGATTGAAACAGTCATTAAAAATCTCCAAACAAACAAAAGCCCAGGGCCAGATGGCTTCCCGGGTGAATTCTACCAAACATTTAAAGAAGAACTAATTCCTATTCTCCTGAAACTGTTCCAAAAAATAGAAATGGAAGGAAAACTTCCAAACTCATTTTATGAGGGCAGCATCACCTTGATCCCCAAACCAGACAAGGATCCCACCAAAAAAGAGAGCTATAGACCGATATCCTTGATGAACACAGATGCGAAAATACTCAACAAAATACTAGCCAATAGGATTCAACAGTACATTAAAAAGATTATTCACCACGACCAAGTGGGATTTATTCCAGGGCTGCAAGGTTGGTTCAACATCCGCAAATCAGTCAATGTGATACAACACATCAATAAAAGAAAGAACAAGAACCATATGATACTCTCAATAGATGCTGAAAAAGCATTTGACAAAGTACAGCATCCCTTCCTGATCAAAACTCTTCAAAGTGTAGGGATAGAGGGCACATACCTCAATATCATCAAAGCCATCTATGAAAAACCCACCGCAAATATCATTCTCAATGGAGAAAAACTGAAAGCTTTTCCACTAAGGTCAGGAACACGGCAGGGATGTCCATTATCACCACTGCTATTCAACATAGTACTAGAGGTCCTAGCCTCAGCAATCAGACAACAAAAGGAAATTAAAGGCATCCAAATCGGCAAAGAAGAAGTCAAATTATCACTCTTCGCAGATGATATGATACTATATGTGGAAAACCCAAAAGACTCCACTCCAAAACTGCTAGAACTTATACAGGAATTCAGTAAAGTGTCAGGATATAAAATCAATGCACAGAAATCAGTTGCATTTCTCTACACCAACAGCAAGACAGAAGAAAGAGATATTAAGGAGTCAATCCCATTTACAATTGCATCCAAAACCATAAGATACCTAGGAATAAACCTAACCAAAGAGACACAGAATCTATACTCAGAAAACTATAAAGTACTCATGAAAGAAATTGAGGAAGACACAAAGAAATGGAAAAATGTTCCATGCTCCTGGATTGGAAGAATAAATATTGTGAAAATGTCTATGCTACCTAAAGCAATCTACACATTTAATGCAATTCCTATCAAAGTACCATCCATCTTTTTCAAAGAAATGGAACAAATAATGCTAAAATTTATATGGAACCAGAAAAGACCTCGAATAGCCAAAGGGATATTGAAAAAGAAAGCCAACGTTGGTGGCATCACAATTCCGGACTTCAAGCTCTATTACAAAGCTGTCATCATCAAGACAGCATGGTACTGGCACAAAAACAGACCCATAGATCAATGGAACAGAATAGAGAGCCCAGAAATAGACCCTCAAATCTATGGTCAACTCATCTTCGACAAAGCAGGAGAGAATGTCCAATGGAAAAAAGACAGCCTCTTCAATAAATGGTGCTGGGAAAATTGGACAGCCACATGTAGAAAAATGAAATTGGACCATTTCCTTACACCACACACAAAAATAGACTCAAAATGGATGAAGGACCTCAATGTGCTAAAGGAATCCATCAAAATCCTTGAGGAGAACACAGGCAGCAACCTCTTCGACCTCTGCCGCAGCAACATCTTCCTAGGAACAACGCCAAAGGCAAGGGAAGCAAGGGAAAAAATGAACTATTGGGATTTCATCAAGATCAAAAGCTTTTGCACAGCAAAGGAAACAGTTAATAAAATCAAAAGTCAACTGACAGAATGGGAGAAGATATTTGCAAACGACATATCAGATAAAGGACTAGTGTCCAGAATCTATAAAGAACTTAGCAAACTCAACACCCAAAGAACAAATAATCCAATCAAGAAATGGGCAGAGGACATGAACAGACATTTCTGCAAAGAAGACATCCAGATGGCCAACAGACACATGAAAAAGTGCTCCATATCACTCGGCATCAGGGAAATACAAATCAAAACCACAATGAGATATCACCTCACACCAGTCAGAATGGCTAAAATCAACAAGTCAGGAAATGACAGATGCTGGCGAGGATGTGGAGAAAGGGGAACCCTCCTACACTGTTGGTGGGAATGCAAGCTGGTGCAGCCACTCTGGAAAACAGCATGGAGGTTCCTCAGAATGTTGAAAATAGAACTGCCCTATGACCCAGCAATTGCACTATTGGGTATTTACCCTAAAGATACAAATGTAGTGATCCAAAGGGGCACATGCACCCGAATGTTTATAGCAGCAATGTCCACAATAGCCAAACTATGGAAAGAACCTAGATGTCCATCCACAGATGAATGGATCAAGAAGATGTGGTATATATACACAATGGAATACTATGCAGCCATCAAAAGAAATGAAATCTTGCCATTTGCGACAACATGGATGGAACTAGAGCGTATCATGCTTAGCGAAATAAGTCAAGCAGAGAAAGACAACTATCATATGATCTCCCTGATATGAGGAAGTGGTGATGCAACATGGAGGCTTAAGTGGGTAGGAGAAGAATAAATGAAACAAGATGGGATTGGGAGGGAGACAAACCATAAGTGACTCTTAATCTCACAAAACAAACTGAGGGTTGCTGGGGGGAGGGGGTTTGGGAGAAAGGGGTGGAATTATGGACATTGGGGAGGGTATGTGCTTTGGTGAGTGCTGTGAAGTGTGTAAACCTGGTGATTCACAGACCTGTACCCCTGGGGATAAAAATATATGTTTATAAAAAATAAAAAGTTAAAAAAAAATCATGTCTACTTAAAAATCTCATAGAAGAGTTAAACCATCAAAAATAAAAATAAACACACACAACACACACACACATCACCCATGTATTGGCAAATCACAATTGCTGTAACAATACATTAGGCATTCCACAGTTAAGGGCTATCAAAATTTCCATCAGTGACAAAAAGATTTGTATCCAAATGGACTGATTTTCCAGAATCCAAGAAAAAGTCTCCTAGGATTTATTTAAAGGTAAATATTTGAACAAATACTTCTTAAATTTAGGAAATTCAGAACATACGATTAAAGAATATTTGCAGTGCAGACTATATTCAATCCTTCCTTCAAAATGTGCCTTTGAGTACATAATTCTGTTTTCTCGATCTAAATTGAGCTGTCTTCCGAGGAAGTTTTCCAAAATGTGTGTCTCTGTGTGATAAATATTCTAAGACCTAACATGCTTCATTGTATTTTTACTGTGCTCTCAAATTTAATCAATAATTTGGATTGATGTATAATACCTAGTTTCAAATATCTTTTCCATTTATAAAAACTCCCAGCTGTCTCTTTATATGCTATTACTATTGAGCATTGTGCTGTCAGTATTATTCTTGTACATTTTAGGTGATCTGTTCTTCTCTTGGGCATCATTTATGCTCTTCTCTGTTTTTGATATTCTTAAAACTCACAATAATGTATACGAGTGGTTTTTAGTGTGTGTAGTTTTTGTTTTGTTTTGTTTCTGATATCTCATGTTTGGCATCATTTTAAGTCTGGTATCTTTTATCTTTCTTTACTTCTCCAAAATTTATCTCAGTACTTATTTAAATATTTTCTTTATTTTTTTTTTCTCTTCTGCTGTATTTGGGCAGAAGTCATTAATTTGTTTGTTTGTTTTTCCCAACTCATTTATTTATTTTACAGCTATATTCATCTTAGTCTCCATTTATTGTATTCTTTATTTCAACAATTTTCACTTAATTTATATTCACAGTATAGTATCTTTCTTTCCCTTGTATATGTATATCATTATTTTATCATATACTTTTAAGCTATTTTTAAAAATATTTTATTTATTTATTTGACAGTGAGAGATCACAAGTAGGCAGAGAGGCGGGCAGAGAGAGAGGAAGGGAAGCAGGCTACCTGCTGAGCAGAAAGCCCGATGTGGGGCTTGATCCCAGGACCCTGAGATCTTGACCTGACCCGAAGGCAGCGGCTTAACCCACTGAGCCACCCAGGCGCCCCTTTTAAGCTATTTTTTAGAAGTACAGTCATTCTTTTTTTTTTAAGTTTTTCTTTATTTATTTATTTGACAGAGAGAGATCACAAGTAGACGGAGGGGAGGCAGAGAGAGAGAGAGAGAGAGAGAGGGAAGCAGACTCCCTGCTGAGCAGAGAGCCTGATGCAGGACTTGATCACAGGACCCTGAGATCATGACCTGAGCTGAAGGCAGTGGCTTAATCCACTGTGCCACCTAGGCGCACCTAAGCTATTTTTTTAATTCCTGTTCCAATAACACTTGGATTGGCATATAAAGTTAACCACATCATATTTTTTAGGTAAGTAATTGTACTTTTTATGTGCATAGTTATTTTGGTCCATGAGTTCAGCTCTTCTTAGGATCATCAAATCTCTGTAAAGTCTGGGTATGCTAGGATTTTCTAAGCAACAATAAAATACATTGAAACCTGGTAGCTTAATTATAATAATGTTTTCTTTCTCAATCATTCACAATAGTATTCCATTCTGAGTAGCTTCCTTCTATTTTGCAGCTATAGTGTTTGGAAAAACTTGAAATGTGATATCACTGTGATAATGTGAATTAATCAGGGTTTTTAGAGAATCGGGAAGAGAAAAAAAGGAAGATATTCTCCAGGGCCAACTCTAGAAGTGACTATTAAAACATCTGTCGAAATTCAATTGAACAAAACTCAGAAATGCCATCTCCAGTGAAATACAAAGAAGTTTATATATAGTTCTGGGCACACACATCTCATTTGGCCCAATGATGTACATCAATGAAAGACTGAAGGCCAATCACCACTCCATGGGAGAATTTAAAAATAAATTTACTAATGAGGCCAAGAATTCAGAATCACAAATACTTCAGAACTAATAATAACTGCCTTCACTGGATGTTATTCTATAAGATAAATCCTACGATCAAGTTTCAATTTTAAATTCTTAAATCCTTATGAAGAAGCATCATTTGGAGGGAGCAGTTTTCATAATTTATCATCCATCAGCCTTTTTAAAAAGATTTTATTTATTTATTGGACACAGAGAGAGAGAAAGAGAGAGAGAGAGATCACAAGTAAGCAGAGAGGCAGGCAAGCAGGGAGGGAAGCAGGCTTCCTTTTGAGCAGTGCCCAATGTGGGGCTGGAACCCAGGACCCAGAGACCATGACTTGAGATGAAGGCAGAGGCTTAACCCACCACCCACGTGATGAGAGAGCCACTCAGGTGCCCCTCATCCATCAGTCTTAATTGATTGGAGGAAAATGTGTGGAGGAATAATGCCTTAGGGAGCTAATCTCTCTAAAGAATTTTCAAGTCTTTACCCCTTCAAGGTTTTTGTATAGTTCTGATAGCCTCTAAACATCCAGCGGATTTCTACAGTGACAGGCCTGTTAAAACCAGTCTTCAAACCAGGAATAGAGCTTGAAACATACCAGTCAAGGGCAACTTTGAGTCTTTTAAGAAATTTATCATCATTTCTTTGTTTTTGGTAAATATCTGAAATAGTTCCATATTACACTTGCATAATTTCTCCAGAGCTGACTTTGAAGGAGGCATTCAGTTCCAGCTAGTTCCATATTTTGACAAGAACTATACTTCTATATTTAAAAAAAAAAAAACATATTTTAGGGCGCCTGGGTGGCTCAGTGGGTTAAAATCTCTGCCTTCGGCTCAGGTCATGATTCCAGGTACCTGGGATTGAGTCCCACAGTGGGCTCTCTTCTCAGCAGGGAGCATGCTTCCATTCCACTCTCTCTGGCTGCCACTCTGCCTTCCTATGATCTCTGTCAAGTAAATAAATAAAATTTTAAAAAAAACATATTTTATACCAGTTATTCATGTTTATTAACTAAGATATCACAATACAAATAATACAAACAGTTGCTCTTTATTAATACCTTCAACCAAGATCAAAAAATATGTCATATTTTCTCCAAAAATTTTATATCATCTGATAGGTCAGATATATATATAAAATTACATTTAAAGTTTTAAAAATATCAGCAAATATTTTCATTCAAATGCAAATTTGAAAAGAAATCTACTTTTCCAAACCCGACTTTTTATCCTATTTATTTTGAATTTTGTCAACAACTGATAAAATATTTAGCGAGACTATAAATGTTAGATCGAAAAAAATGATTAATAGATGTAGGTTCAAATTATTATGTTCCATTAAAAATGATTTAGTCTTTGATGAACATCTGTTTGGTAATATGTTGTATCCAGATATAGTAAATTAAAGACATATATAAAATTATAGGGAAATGACACCTTCCGTTCCATTATGAGTAGAGCTTTTAAAATGCTATTTGTCACAACCTGTCATCTTGTCATTATGTAGCATTATGTAGCAATTTAAAAATGTATACTCTTCACATCGAAGTCTTTTGGAAATCTAAAATATGACTTTCTATGGTTTGTGTCTCCATATTGCTTTATTGCCAGTTAAAACAAATCCACATGCTTTGATTCAAAGGTAATAAATTCCTCTTATTTGGAAAAAGGATGTTTATTTTTGTTCTCTCACCCTTAGCAGGTGGTTTCATTTTAGCACACTTCCGAGTTATAATTTCATGCTTATTAAAAACATTTATTTTGATCTACATAGATGAATGAAACTTTTATTTTATTAAATTATTTGCCAAAAAATCTGTGATTTTTAAAAATGTATTTCCTTTGAAGGGTTATTTTAGAGCATTCAAAGAGGATCTAAGAGTGTGGTATTATGCAGTTTTTAAGTAGGTATGAAATGGTTAATTATAGGATTGTTTCTTTAAGGCTTATGTATATTGTCCACTATATGCTATAAAATATTTTGAAAGTAAATTTAAGGTATGTTTTACATAGTTTATTTTTTGGAAAAAACTATTGAAATGACTTATGAAATTCAGTATACTCTCAACATTAATTTATTTTGAAATTTACCAGTTGTCTACTGAACTATTATATGGCAGATATTACTTCAGACTACACTGGTAAATGAAATACTTGGCTTTGTAGAACTTTTATTTTAATGGGTGAGGCAATTAAAAGCTATGAACCTTAATAAAAATGGCATAGTGCATTCAAAAAGGATGAGTACAATGGGGAAAAAGAAAAATTCGATCAGGGTGAGAAAAATCAAGGTTGCTAGGCAGGGGATGGGGAGTTAAAATTTTAAATAGGAAGATCAGGGTAGTTACAATGAAGCTGACAATTGAACAAAGGTATGGAAAGGTGATGAATTTGCCCAGAACTATCAGCAATAAGGTCACTCCAGACAAAGGAATTGGCTATCTTGAAGGCCATAAGGTTGGATCATGCCTGGCATATCTGAGGAATAGCAAGGAGGCCACTGTGAGTGACTGAAGAGTAGCAGGAAAAGAGGTCACAGAGGTTAAATGACTGGCTAGATCATGTAAAAGCTTAGAAGTCATTGTAAAACTCTGGCTTTTATATTTGGAAAATTACTGTGTGATAGAATTTCTGCTAATAACTGAGAGTTCAAATGTCCATAAAATTTCAAGGATTCTTATTCTAGTAAGACAGAATAAAGAGAAAGAGTTCATATTTTCACATGGTGTAACAAATGCTCGGAGATCCAAGTGTAGGAAGCTAAGGGAGCACAGAAGAAGGCACTAAAATCACACCATATATTTGATGACTGTGACTATATATAAATTTGTATTTTCTAGATTTTTTGTAGTCATGGAATCACACAGTATATACTATTCATTGCCTGGGTTTTTTTTTTTCTCAGCATCATTACTTTGAGAATCTCCAATTGTCTTTGCTGTATTGATGGACATTGATGAACATTTCCACTGTTTTCAATTCTTAAAAATAAAGCTGCTATGAAATTCATATACAAGTCCCTGTATGAACATAGGGTTTGTTTCTCTTGGTTAAATGCCTAGAAGTAAAATGGCTATTTGTGTAACTGCAACATATTTTGCATTTAAAAAAATTTTCAAACTATTTTCCAAAGTGGTTGTATCATGATATATGCCAACAACAGTTTAGATTTTTTGTTGCTTCTCAATCTAGCTCAGACCAAGTACAATTAGCCTTTATAATTTTAGCCATTCTAATAGATACGTAATCATGTCTCATTATGATTTTAATTTGTATTTCTTTAATGTCTAAATTTTGAGAAATTTGTCATGTGCCTCTAAGCCATCCATATACTTTTGGTGACATGGCTCTTCCATTATTTCCTTCACATGTAAAATTGGATACTCTGTTTGGTTATTAGTAAGGTTTTTTATTTTTATTCATTTTTTAATAATCAGAGTAGATGTCCATTATCAGATATGTAATTTGGAAATCGCTTGTCCATCTTTACAGTTTCTCAATGGAGCTTTGATAGCTGTGTCTTTCAAGAAATATGCTACTTCTTTCCTGGTACACGGAGGTATGACTACAACATTATCAATGTTGACCTTTGCAAAGAAAATCATGGCTTAAGATATATGTAGTCTGCAGTTGTTGGGAGTGTTCACCATCCTTGCCTCTAACTCATCTCTCACTGCCCACACATTCAGATATGGGGGAATATTGATTGACAAAATATTAATTGCCAAATAACACTAGTTGGAGAATAAGAAAAATGCAGGCACCTGATTATATAATATTACATAAATAAAATATGTTTTTATAAGTGCTATTAGAAGTAAATTCCTCAATACTTGAATCACACAGAATGATGGAATCCTAGATTTTTTTTCTTGTACTTAGTAAGAAAATGATCATGCCTCAAGTATATTAAAATGGAATAGGGAAAATTAAAAATTGTTTTAAGATGATTTGCGTGTGTTGTGCGTATATGAGAGAGAAAATGAGAGAGAAAGAGAAAGAGAAAGAGAAAGGGAAAGACAGAGAGGTGGCTGCAGTGAATTGATGAGTTGGAGGAGAGATTTTAAAGTTTTGTCTTTTGCTTTCTATATTTCTTTTTCCTTAGGTTCAAGAGAACAATCAGTAATATCTCAGAAGCCTGCTGGTAACATCAGCAGAAAGAATTAGAGGTTCCCAGAAAATTTAAGATGACATATAGTTTTCCTGACATAAGAAAATCATTTTTTGTCCCCAGCTATTTTCAATGATCTGTACCCCACCTGTGTACTCTCCCAAGCACACTTCTTCCAAAACTTCCTGGGAGGTTCTTAAAAAGAAATGCAAAAACCTCACTCCTTAAGGATTTTGAGGGAACAAGGCAATGGGAAAACTAACAGTCACCACCAGACCAGGAAATAGCCTAAGCTATTGAGACAATAAATCAGTGGTAAAACTCCTAGTGCTATTTCAAAAGCAATCAAGGCCTTTCATTCCTTGTCCCAGAAAATGAGCCCAAGACCCCATCTAGTTTATATCTGCTCTTGAAGCCTGCAGAGTCCCTTTCCCTTGTCCAACAGTTACCTCTGCTTTATTCTAACGTTGAAGTTTCTGCCCTCGGTGGAATACAAGCTTCATTCAGGTGAACATGCAATACATATTGCACAAATACATATGTGGATGTGCATGCATCCACAACCTTATGACCAACCATACACGGGATAATAAAACTCTCCCTTCTGAGTATTCATCTTAAATACTAAATAAAAATCTCTCTCCTGTTCAAACAGTCAAGGCTTTGGAACTTATTCCCTGTGATCTCCTTGTATGTTGTAAACAAAGATTCCTTTGTTTGACAACTCCACCTGTTTCTGTGATTCACCAAAGACTGACCTCAGTTAGTTCAGTTGCTGTAATGGCTTTCACTACTCTGATTCTACCTCTGCAAGTCTCCAAATTTAACTATTTTTTCTCCCAATTCCGCATGTTCTTGGCTTTAAACTGCAACTCTGAAGAGAAGATTTGCTTGTTTAAAAAAAAATCAAGAAAAGGGAGTAGTAGTCAACATTCTTACTTTGAACTTCCTGCCCTAAGGGGCTCTCCTGTTCTTTCTCTTTGACTTCCTGGACTAAAACGACAGAAATTTGGCAATACATCACTCCCCAATCCAGATTACTGCCAGAACAGTTTATACTCTTAGAAAAATATTAGTTTAAAAGATCACATAATTAATTGCTTAAGCATGTAGTGTAATATAGTGGTTTACAAGAAATATATTTTGGTCATCTGAATATTTGGTTTTCAGCCATGGCTACTGACTCACAGCTCCTAAAACTCTTGGGATTTCCTGTGATAAGGGTGAGAGAGGTGTGTTTTGTTATGTTAATGAAGTGACCTTCAGACCTCACTCAAGGCAAGGGCTGTTTGCCTGAAGGACCAACCACTTGGTGAAAGCCTTCACAACTTTTTGCCCAACGTGCCTCCCCTTCCTCCCAATACAGGATTATCTGGGGAGGGAAGAGGATCTGGAGATTAGATCAGCAAATGACAATGATTTAGTCAGTCATGACTATGTCATGAAGCCTCCACAGAAAACCTGAAAGGACTGGGTTCAGAAAGCTTTTAGTTTGTTAAATGTATGAAAAGGCAGGAAGAGTGGCAGTCTTACAGAAGGTAATAGAAGCTCTGTGCCCATTCTCCATACCTTGCCCTGTGCACTTCTTTATCTATCTATTGATTTAAATCTTCTATTATATCTTTTAATAAGCTGGCAAACATAAAGTAAGCATTTTTCTGAGTTTTGTGAGTCCCCGTAGCAAATTAAAAGAACGTAAGAAGTAGGCCACTGGGACCTCCAACCTGTAGTTGCTCAGTCACAAGCACAGGTAATAACCTGGGGCCTACAGTGAGACTGGCATCTGAGGTGGGGTTGGAGATAGTCTTGGAGGACTGATCCCTTAACTGATGAAATCTTACACTATGTTCAGGTAGATAGTGTCAGAATTTAGTTGAATTCTTGGAGATCCTGCTGTTGTCTGAAAATTATTTGGCATTATTGGTATGATGTCCTAAAGCCCAAAAAGATATAGCTACCTCAAAATAAGAATACTGTTGACAGCTTATATATAATAAGTGAGTATTTCAGGGATTTAAAATATACCCAATAAATAATGTAAGGAAATAAGGAAATATTTTGAAATAAAAACAAGAATAAGAACCTAGTGGTACTAATAGATTAAATATATGTAATCTAGTTGAATTAAGAATACAATGGATAGAATACGTAATGGATTCAATAGAGATAAGAAGTCACTTAAGGATATAGTCATCTGGATACCAGCAAAGCATTAAAATTATCAATATAAAAGAGGTGTAAGATGTAGGTGATGTGTGTGGAACAAAAGCTAGAGAAGAAATTAGATTTCCTTACTACTCATAGCCTGTTGACAAGTCCTTGAAGCTCCTCTGGGGACTCAGCTGCTTCCATGTGGACACATCCACTCAGGGCAAAAAGCATTCTTAGTCCACCCCCCAGGATACTGAAAATCTACTTTCACATGTAAAAATTACTTTGGAAACTTCTTTATCTCTACTCCCCACCCCTGCCCTCAAGATATACATTGGCAATCATCTCCCAAGCAGATACCCACTGATATACATCAGAAGAGTCTCTTCCCTGAGTTTTTACTAAATAGTAAGAAATGACCTTTCCCTAACAATAGCTAGCCCCCTCAAGGTCCTGGAAACCTTGTTTATAAAATACCTTGGAGGCTTGTGCTATCCCTAACCTCCTCCCAAATTGAAAGTATATAATCAGCCACTCTTCATGACCCTCTCTCTCTACTCCAAATAAATAAATAAATATTTTTAAATAAAATAAAATAAATGACTTTTTTTAAATGAAAGAAGAAAAAGGAAAGAAATATTTGAATATTAATGTACATCTATTTCTCAAGCATAAAATAGTCAAGACACTGGATTAAAACTTACATACAAGAAAAGAAAGAAAATATTCATAACTATAGTTGACTCTATGAATCCCAAACTAGGGCATACATACCAAAGACACACAAAAAAAATCACAAGTGTTAGAGAGAAAAAAATAATTCATTAATAAAGAAACAAGAATCAGACTGACAGAAATTTTTTAAATAACATCAGATATAAAAACGAATGAAGTAATAGCTTTATTATCTTGAAAAAAAATCGCAAATGGAAACATTTAGATCCTTATAAAATGTCATTGGCATAGGAAGGCATAATAAAAAAAAATATTTTCAGGAATACAGACCACAGATAATTTTCCTTAATTTGTGTAGGCAGCACTTAAATACTAATATTATTTTAATAGTTAAAATATACTCTATGACCTTTGAGGTTGGGGAAAAGAGGATGACCAAGTCATCTTGAAATAATTCAGTTTTATGAAAAAAGTAAAAAGATCAAAAAAAAGACTTGTAGAAAAGAGAGATAAAACATATGCATAATAAAAATAAATAAATAAATAAACAGCTGGAGTGCCTGGGTGACTTAGTCGGTTCAAGTGTCTGCCTTCAGCTCAGGTGATGATCCCAGGGTCCTGGTATTGAGCCCTGCATCAGGCTCCCTGCTCAGTGGAGAGTCTGCTTCTCCCTCCCATTGAGAAAGAAAATTTGACTTATTTATTTGAGAGAGATAATCTTTAAATTTTACTTATTTATTTGAGAGAGAGTGAGAAAAGAAAAACATGCACACAGCAGAGGGAATAACAGAGGGAGAGGGAGAAGCATGCCACTGAGCAGGGAACCCTCTGCGGGGCTCTATCCCAGGACCCGGGTATTATGACCTGAGCTATAGGTAGACACTTAACTCAGGTACCCCAATAAATACAATCTTTTAAAAAAAATAAATAATAATAAAAATAAATAATATTTCAGATAGTATGATTTTTTTTACTGTAAGACTTGGTATAAAAACAGGATGACATACTTGTCTAATTATAGCAAAAGACTTTGATAAGTTTAGATGCAGTAGTACATAAAAAATTTAGCTTCTTTCATTAACTGATAATTTAATTAGATTAAATTAAGAGACATCAAAATTTAGAGAATCTAATAGTCCTGATCTATTAATAAATGTAGCCATCCTGACCCCAAAACAAGAGTCTTCAGTAAGTATATAAGCATAAGTTGAACATTTACACAAACAGGCCATTATTTAGGCCAGAAGTATATGCCAATAAATTCCTAGAGTTAAATATCAGGCTATATTTTCCAAGAATAAGGCAATGAAATTAGAAAACAATGACCAAAATATTAAATTCATATAATTGGAAGTTAACTTCATCCCTAAAAAGAAATAATACAGCTAATTCAGAAATTTTTAGAATTACAGTACTTTGGTAATATCAACTCTCAAAATGAGTGACGGACAGGTGGGGCTAGCAAGAGACTCGTGGGAGGATTAAATCATGGGCCCCTGTATCTCAGGTGCAGTAGAAGCAGTGGATTTGGAATTTCAGTTTTTCCACAACGTTCCACCACAAGCTGGTTAGAACTGTGCAAAAGCAGGAAGGGAAGCCCCAGTAAAGTGGACTGGGGATGCCAGAAGGGGAGGCTGGAAGGGGGCGCCTGGTGCTCAGTGCCCATTACAGACCCCACATTGCAATCCCCCACAGGAGAGACTCACCAATTTTAGGCCCCACAGGGGAAGCTGGAGGTTCATCTCCTGACTTTTTGTAGGAGCTTTGCAGCGCAGCTGGTGAGAATTCTCCATCACCCTGCCTTTCTCCAAGGGACTTTCCTTCAAGCACGCTTCCCAACTTCTTCCTCCTCCATGAAATAATGTTCCTCTCCTTTGTTTCTCGCACTTGCCTGTGATGGGACCTTAGCTTGCTCAGCCCAGACTGCCATTCTCTGCTCTTCCCAATTAAACCCATGCTGCTGGTCAAATAACTGGCAGATTGAGTTTAAGGCCAATCGAACTAATAAATTCAAGAACTTGCAAGGAACAAAATCAATATGCACAAATTAGTGGCACTCCTAGGTGCTCAGAAGGAACCATCAGAAAGAGACTTCGGAGAACGATCTCATTTACACCTGCATCCAAGACAGCAAGATACCCGGGAGGCCCCTGAACCAAGAAAGTGACAGCCCTGCAACAATGACGACAGACAGGGAGGGGTACACACGGAGATGGGGAGGCACTGTGCTCAGGGAAGTACCCACACTGGGAAAATACCTACTCTCCCCAAAACCGGCTACAGAGTCCTCACTCTGGCTCCCGAATTTCCGGACTCGGCGCAAGCCTGGAGTGGGTGTGGACACGGGAAGGACCCCGCAGGGCTGAGGTGGGGAGAGCACAAGCACTGAAGAAGGCAGACGCTCCCTGACTGCAGACCATCTGAGGAGCCCAAGGAACCGAATCCGCGAGCACACAAACACAGACGAGGACCAAGGAGCACCCGAGCCCAGAAAGGGGGGACCCCACAGCCCCGCGCACAGCACAGCAGGAGGCCACGTCTCCTCACACAAAACGACGGAAGCCCCAGTGTCTACACAGGGCGCCCTTTCTCTGTGGGGTCCTGAGACCACGAACCCCTTGACAGTCCACTCAGGGACTTCTCCTCACCTCCTCCAGCGTCTGGTCCTTAGGAGGTTGGACTGCTGGCAGTGTGGTCGCGTCCTCCACAACGGGTCCGGTCAGTGTGGATGCAGAGCCACACCCTCCTCAGCTTGTCCTGTCAGGGTGGGAGGCGCCCCACATTCTCCAGAAGTCTCCACAGTGGGTCCTGAAAAGGCAGGGCTCAGGTCCCAGCTGTGGCTGTGCAGCCTGGGCTCAGGGCGGGAGCTGGGGTCTGGCGCCCTCTGCAGGCGGTGGAAGGCAGTGCAGGACTGTGGAAGCTCACCCTTCAGTGGAAGGTCCTGCTCCCTCCTGGGGTCCAGCTGACGCCATTTCATTCCGGAAATTCAAGCTGCATGGAGCCCAATACCCCCCAACTTCCCCCCAAATAGCTAAGGAACAATGAATTGGAAACAATGTGGAATTACAACAGTCCTTGACCCAAACAGTGTCACTGAACATGGCCCTGATGCAGACCCACACTCTGACCTCAACTTGGTCTCAAGACTGGACCCTACCCTAATCCAAGACCCTAACCCTAGCCCCCAACCCAAACAATGTTCACAAGAATCAAGAGGTAGAAACTGCAAATATCCATCAATGGCAAGTGCATAAGCAAAGTGTGGTGAAGGGTTTGAATTTGGGTTCAGGTTCAGGTTTTAGTCAGAGTTCTAATCAGGCTTTGGGTTTAGTGTTAGGGTGAGGATTTAGAGTGAAGGACAAGGGAACAGAGTTATAGTTTAGGGCTTTAAGTTTATGATTTAGGCTTTAAGACTCAGGGCTTATGGGATAAAGTTCAAGGTCAAATTTGGGGTTTGACTTCATGCTGAGATTTGGGTTCAGGTTTCATGACTTGGAGGTCTGGTTTAGGGTTTGGGTTCGTGGTTCAGGGCTTGGATCCAGGGCTCAGGTACAGGCTTTGGGTTCCATTCCAGGTTTGGGATTCAGGGTTCTAGTTTGGGCTTTAAGGTCAGCTTAGGTTTCAGCGTTGGTAGGGGTTAAGGTTAGGTTTAGGGATGACACATTTTCTTCACTTGTCATCATGGACAAAAAAATTCTATCTGAAGTTTCTAAGTCAGAAATGTATTTCATCTGAGGGCGCCTGGGTGGCTCTGTGTGTTAAGCCTCTGCCTTGGGATCAGGTCATGATCTCAGGGTCCTGGGATCGAGCCCTTCATCAGGCTCTCTGCTTGGCGGGGAGCCTGCTTCCCCATCTTTCTCTCTGCCTGCCTCTCTGCCTACTTGTGATCTCTGTCTGTCAAATAAATAGAATTAGTAAAAGCTATTATATGATCTTTTACAAACCATTTCCTATCTTTGCATTCTCATGTGCCAAGACAGACAGGGATTATTTAAAACCCTGAAGAGAGTGCTCTTGCTTTTAAATTGCCTGTAACCTTCGTGTAATAAATTTATGATTGATGATAGATTTAGTTAAAATATAACCATTTAAAATATTTACTCTCAGTAAACGATTTCAACCTATGCTCATTTAAGTAACTTGGTGCATAATCCCTTTTCTATTAAACCATAGTGCAAGGACCAATGCCGCGTTTCCGAGAGAACCCCAAGCTATTTTTCTAGAATGGCCATATGCGTATATATCAGGCGTACTGTTTTCACTCCCTTTGTGGAGCACCTACCCTGGAGGTCATGTAATAACCAATGACCAAAAAAACAAACCAAAAACCCAAACATCCAGGTCGAAGTGCCATCCCTGCCTGGAGTCCAGGAGACTGCTCACACAGATCCCAGGCAGGCATCTCAGCCCAGGCCTGTGCTGGGGAAGCTGGTTCCTGGCTTTGGGCGCAATCTGGAAGCCAGCAAACTGACCCAAGAGTGCAGCTGGCGTTTAGGACTGATGATCTTTTCGCAGCCAGGCTGCCCGTGGACACCCGCTCAGGGAGCCAGGCTAGGAGTCTGCCCAGCGCAGGCGCTGGCAATGGGGCAGCATGCTAGGGCATAGCCCTGCACCCCAGCCAGGGCTCAGGCCTCAGGAGTGAGGGGGCGGGGCCGGCGCAGAGAAGGGTCTTTGCTAATTTCCAAAGCTGGAAGTGAGCTCTCAGAGGACTCAGGAGGGAGGGGGGCGGGGGCGGGGCGGGGGCGGCCAGGAGAAGGGGCTTTGCTAATTGTCCAGGCGGAAAGGAGGGGCGCACAGCGCCAGGGTGCTGTGCTACAGCCCATTCGGGACTGCAGGACCCACCATACTCGCTGCCCCTGTGCTCCCACGCTCCAGCTTAGCCCCAGAGGCCGTGGTGTCCCGTTCTCGTTCCCACCGCCTGCTGCCCCTCCCTGCCCCATGGCTTCTCTGGAGGACCCTCTGCTCACAGGTAAAGTGACACCGCGACGCGCCCACACCTGAAGCAGTAGCAGTGCTACTGGGCTTTTCAAGGAAGTCAGGCTGTCCCTTGGGACCTACTGGAGCTCACTGGAGCCCACAGGAGGGTGGGAGAAGTAAGATGCCACCGGATCCTGTCCTGAGCTGCTCCCAGCCACCAGCCTCACCACATGGTGCAAGAGGGACCCCAGAACAAAGGAAGGACACAGGCCCGCATGTCTGCTGGTGGCCCTGGGCACTTAGCTCATCCCAGTGAACCACACCGCCTCCTCAACCCACGCTTTTAAAGCCTCCTTTTTCGTTTCTGGCTTTCATGTCTGTAGGAACATGAGCCAGATCTAACTCATCTCCGACAGACAATTTTGACTCACCCCGTGTCAGATTTTTATGAGTGGCTGTGATAGAGTAAGATAGCAATGCTCCAACAAACGGACAGTTTCCTCCCACTTGACCTCAACAGTCTTATACATTTTCTTAGCGAAAACATCTTGTCTCCTTCCATTAAGCTCATAACGTGGTCTAATAGTATACATGCGCCTTCGTTAGATGCGAAGCGATACAGAGGTCCTTTTTTTTTTTTCTTTTAATTTTACAAGGTAAAGTCAGTGAACACATCCAACTTGACGAATACGTCTCTAAAATGTCAATCCAGGCAAAGCTTTTTCTGCCTACAGTTTGGAGCCTACGTGGTGAAATTTTTAAAATGCTTTCAGTCCCTCAGTGAGGCTCTTAGAAGCTAGCCAGGGCTTACTACGTGCCAGGCACTGTGTCAGGTGTTGGAGCTAAAGGGAAGGAGAGCATGGAGGCTGGCTGGGGAGGGACATCCATGACACAACCAAAGCTAGAAACGGAGGCCAGTGCTAGCAAAGAGAGAGCAGGCTGCATGGAGAGTGTGTACCATGGGGCTTGTGAGCTCACGAATAAGTGGGAGTAACAGGAGTGGGGAGATGGGGGAGAGAAGAGGGTCTTCCCATCAATGGGAATCACCTGTGCTTGGAGGCAGGTGCCATGAGAGGTCTCCACAGGAAGAAGTAGGCAGTGTGGATGAAGGGCAGAGAGATGGGGCAGAACAAGCATCTGTCAGTTGGAGGGGTATGAAGAGACTGATGGGAGGATTATGGGTGCCTTTGGAGGACTGAGAATTTATTAGAAGATCAGTGCAGATTTCTATGGAGACAAATGCCAGGAACTGATAGGTTTTGAAAGGTCACTCTGGCTGCCTTTTGGCAAAGGGGTTGGTAAAAGGCACTTGCAGGTGTGAACACACCAGGTGGGAGGTGAGTGCAGGAAATCAGGTGAGGGAGCATGGGAACTTGATCCGGGGGTATATAAGGGAGAATAGCCTTTAAGGAGTTCCACAAATTGGCACCAGCTGTGGCTTCATTACAGAGCTGGAAGGGGGAGGTGGGTGTGTCCTGGAGGTTACAGAAATTACATGAGAAAGGGAAGTCTTTTTAGATCTCTTTTTCAACTGGAGGAACTCTCACCTTATTGATAGAATTCCAGAGTGGGAACCAATGATATGAGGACATCTTTGAAAAGTCTGAATATGTTCTTCGACATCTTTGCAAGTGACGAGGAGACCTTGACCTTAGGAGGCCTTGGCCCTCTTTGTAGCCAAAAAGATTTCACCTACAGATTTGGGTTCTCCCTTTTAAAGTCAAGGAGTCAGTCCTTCCAAAGGACACCTCCTATCATTTTACCCTCTCATCATACCTCACATGCTGGCATCTCCAAGACCCTCTGTTCCAGGTTGAGAGTATCCACTTTGGCCGGGCTGGTCTTGCCAAGAACACCACCACAGGAAATCTAGAGCCTGTAGTGCTATTAATAACATCATCTAAGACTGTGTTTGCTGCCCTCATGGCTTCTTCCCACCATGACTCACTGAAGCTTTTAACACATTGTATCCATTAAGCTATAGTTCCCAAAGCTCATCTTCTCTAGTGCCATTAATTTTTAGGGGACCAGGCAAACCTTAAACTTGTCCCCCCTAATTGGATCCCTGTTCCCCCACAATCTATTTGAAAGCCTTTCACCATGATTCTTGAATGAGATCTGAGACCACTGCTGGTACCTAACACTTCTTGGCACCTTGTCTGTTAGGTTCTTGGAAGAGGAGATGGCTATGGAGGTGAGTGGGGATGGGAGTGGGAGGATTTCTCCCTTCACTTCGCTTTTTGTGTTTTCAAATAATGGGGTTTGAGGGGGCGGGAAAGTTTAACCAGACCATTTATTTTCCATCTCCCATCGATAAAATGTTTACCACTCCCCACTGGAAGAATTTAGATCTTTCCTTTGAATCTCCAGGAAAATCTCCCAAACCCAGACCACCACCATGTGGATTCAGCCATCTTCTGATTCACCTCCAGATTGTCTCCTCCTAACTGCTCAAGCCACAGGTCAAGGGCGAAATGTTCAATGCCCAAGCAATTAAGTGGAGAACACGTTCATCTAAGCAATTGCATGCAGCTCTCTATCTGCATACAGGGGGTCTCTCCCAAGCCTTTCCAACCTCAGCAAAAGAAGACAAAGCCGCAGCAGTCTGGGGTATATATCATTCATTCATTCCTGTGTTCAACACTCATGGCGGATCCCCACCAAGACAGTGGGAGAGCAAGGACTGGAGAAATCCTGGAAGCTGAAGTCTGAGGAGGATTTCAAATTCAAGTCAGCGATGAAAGAAACATCTGGACTTGGTCCTCAGGTACATGCAGTATTCTGAACTGAGGCTAGAACCAGAGACTATTCTAATGAAAGGCCTCTACAGGTGGGCTCTCACAGGTGGGCTCCAACTCAGTTTCGTGTATATTCATTCATGAAATAGCTCTTTGGGTCAACATGCAGAAGAAAACCATTTCAGAAAACTGACAATGAGGAGAGGAAAGGGAAGCCAGAAGGCATGTGAATGGGGAGAGAGGAGGAGCCAGGGCAGAAAACCAAGAATCCCTCCCTGCCCTCCTTGCTGCCAGGGAGGTCTGAGGGACTAGTTTCCACCTGGGATCCCAAGTCCAGAACAAAAGCAGCGGGGCCACGGCGGGGGAGGGAAGGGGGTCCTCAGCACGGGCGCATGGGGCTGCGGAAAGATGGGGGCTAGCGTGCCTGCTGGCGGGGGGGCACCTCGCAAGGCGCTGTCCCCAGCCCGACCCCATGCGGACCTGGGTTTGGCGCAGCGTCCGGGGTGGTCCCGGTGCCCTGGGGTTCGCGGGAGGCTGGGCCTCCACAACCCCCCTCTCCGCCCCCAGGTCGGGTCCGCGCTTTCTGCTCCAGGTGAGGGCGTGGCGTGGTGTCACTTTACCTGTGTGCAGAGGGTGGTCCGGAGAAGCCTTGGGGCGGGGAGGGGCAGCAGGCAGCAGGAGCGGGACAGCGAGGCCTCACACGGGAGCGCACGGGCGCGAGTCCGGTGGGTCCTGCAGTCCCGACTGGGCCGCAGCACAGCACCTCGGCGCTGCCCGCCCGTCCTCCGCCAGCCCCTCCACCTCCTCCCAGACTCTCAGCCACATCCTCTGTGAGCTCACTTCCAGCTTAGGCAATTAGCAAAGCGCCTTCTCCCCGCCGCCCTCAACCCGCCCCCGCCCCCCTCCCTCCTGAGTCCTCCGCCAGCTCACTTTTTGCTTTGGCAATTAGCAAAGCCCCTTCTCTGCCCCGCCCACGCCCCCCTCCCTCCTGAGGCCCCGCCCTGGCTGGGGCGCGGGGGAAGCCCTGGGGGCTGCAAGCGTTGCCAGCGCTGGCGCTGGGCAGCCTCCTAGCCTGGCTCCTTGAGCGGGTGTCCACCCGCGGCCTGGCTGCAAAAAGATCATCAGTCCTGTTAACCCTGGCTGCACTCTCCCGTCAGTTTGCTGGCTTCCAGATTGCGCCCAAAGCCAGGAACCAGCTTCCCCAGCACAGGCCTGGGCTGAGATGCCTGCCCGGGATCTGTTTGAGCAGTCTACTCATCTCCAGGCAGGGATGGCACTTCCACATGGATGTTTGGGGTTTTTTATTGTTTTTTGGTCATTGGTTATTATTACATGACCTCCAGGGTAGGTGCTCCACAAAGGGAGTGAAAACAGGATGCATGATATACCCCTCACCTCCCATGCTGTCTTTCTCTTAAATAATAAGCACTGCTGAACTATCTGAGATTCTGTACCTTCTCTCCAGCCATGAACCTATCACTGTCTTTAACTCTTGAAAACTTCATTAGACAAATTAATGTGGTGAAGGAAGCAATATGAGAAAGCCTATTAATCTGATGAGCATGGAACTGAACAAACCCTATAGATACTTTCCCTTTGATTTCTAGCCTATCAATACCTACAGTGAGTCACATACACTCAAGATTATTGTTTTTATTGTATACTTCATATATTCATTGATTTTGGACTCGTTATCATTTTGTTGAAGTGTTAAACTATGGTAATAAACAAACTTTTAATTAACTTTTCCTCCTATGATACAAATATAACTTGCACTTGAGCTTTAGCTAATGTTATGTTCTAAAATTGCCAAAACAAAATGATCAAGGTTTCTAGATTATTTACTGTATTTTCTACTATATAATATTGTTCTATCTCTTCTGTATAAAGAAAATGAATGCTTGGGGCTCTTGGGTGGCTCAGTGTGTTAAAGCCTCTGCCTTCTGCTCAGGTCATGATCCCAGAGTCCTGGGATAGAGCCCCACATCAGGCTCTCTGCTCAGCAGGAACCCTGCTTCCCTTCCTTTCTCTCTGCCTGCCTCTCTGTCTACTTGTGATCTCTGTCTGTCAAATAAATAAATAAAATCTTTAAAAAAAGAAAATGAATGCTTGATAACTAAGTGAATGCTTTACTGAACAAATTAAATATGGCAATAGCATTTTATTTTATCATGCTTCACATATTAAACAATAATATTATATCACTAGTCTCCAAATAATCTACTCGCATAGTCATTTGGAAGCTTTTAGTAAAAGAATTCTTCCTCCTGATCGTAGTATAAAGCCACAGAAATATACAGAAGACTCCTAGGATAGAAAGTTAAATCCAGTTATCCGTGATCCCTTGAGTAGGACCTGACCTATGTATGTCCTGGGATGCACTAGTAACTGTTACATGTGATAGCATTATATTTAATATATACAGTTTCATTTACTTCACAAAGGACATATAAATTTGAGAATAAAATATTTGATGAATCTATAAAGTCTATATCTATTTGTAACTAATGTGGTAGAATTAAGATGTTAATTTGAAAAAAAATTCATTGAACACATACACATATTTAATTGTTTTTATATATATAAACAGCATTATTTATTTAAATAAATGCATTGTCAGTAAAATCCATTTACTTATCAATCATAAGGGTAATTTTAAGTACTAAGAATAAGAAATATGTGAAAAGATAAGTGTTCAAGAGTGCAGTTTGTGGTAATTAATACAATATGATAGGCTCATAAAAAAGATATATTACTTGAACTTAAAAGCTTGTATAATTAAGCGATGACCACTTGAAATTTGTAATTAGTCTTGCTGCAGTTTTTCCTTGCACTTATTGCCCTTCCCCAGAAGTTCATTAAGAATTTCTGTGAATGTCCTTATGTTTAATCTCATTCATAGATTCCACTACTGCTCACAAAACAAAGCCAAAAAGAGAGGTAACTCTATGTGGCACTCCATCCACAAGCAATACATTCATAAATAATTAAAAAGCTCTCTACTTCATTTGTTACCCATTCAGCTGATAATTTAAATGAGTAACTGAGGCCATTTTATCAGCACTTTTAATAGAATGCGACTCAGAAACTTCACAGTGTTATTTAAGAAGAAATGCTCACGTGTTAAGGTTTTTATTTTTTTTAAATCAACAAAATAATTTTCAAATATTAAAAGCAAATGTCTCCTTTTCCTCCAAGTTTCCTTGCTATGTCAAAGTTACAAATAAATACATTACAATCGTATTTTGAGTAGTAGATAAAAACAAAAGTTTTGAAACTGTGGGTTGAGAGTCTAGGTTAACTTCTATAAATATCTGAACTCAATGTATTTAGACTTTATTAGATGGTTTTTTTTAGACTATTTAAAAATACATGCTCAGATAATGACAACATTATTTTATTCATTTTAATAAATAAATTAATTTATTTAATTATGTTTAGATATTTATTAAATTAATGATTTAATATTTAATAATCTAAATTTGAAATATTTTAAATTCTAAAAATATTTATTTAATTAAATTGATATATTTAATATAAATATTTAATAAATTATTTAATCATTATTATAATTATGCAATACATTATGTATTGTGTAATAATTGCATTTTAATAAACAAATGTATTATTTACATTATTTTATTTTATTTTATTTTTTTTTTTAAAGATTTTATTTATTTATTTGTCAGAGAGAGAGCGAGCGAGAGCGAGCATAGGCAGACAGAGTGGAAGGCAGAGTCAGAGGGAGAAGCAGGCTCCCTGCGGAGCAAGGAGCCCGATGTGGGACTCGATCCCAGGACGCTGGGATCATGACCTGAGCCGAAGGCAGCTGCTTAACCAACTGAGCCACCCAGGCGTCCCTACATTATTTTATTTTATTTTATTTTATTTAGTTGACAAAGAGAGGGAGAACGCAAGCAAAGGGAGTTGCAGGCAGAAGGAGAGGGAGAAGTAGGCTCCCAGCTGAGTAGAAAGTTCAACCTGGGGTTCCATCCCACGACCTTGGGATCACCACCTGAGTCGAAGGCAGATGCTTAAGTGACTGAGCCATCCAGATGCCCAAGGCTTTGTATTCTTCGCTTCTAAATATTGATGCTCCTTCATCTCTGGAGTTAGTAAATTGATGTTGAGAATTCATATCAAAGAATTGATAGTAGCTGTTAAACAGAAACATGTAATTTAGGGGAAAAAAAGAGCAGAAGGAAGAGAAAGGCCAAAAGTCAAAAGCACATTAATATAAAATTTAATTAGATAAAAAAGCTGATATTCCTGAAGGGGGCTAATAAAAGAGCTGCAAAGAGCTGATAGGATTAGGAAAATTGTCCACTCCTGGTCATTTCATAATTTTAAACTATTCCTTATTAATAAATATACTTAGTTCCAGAAACACAATCACATAAGAACATTTCCACCAAGTTTCCTCTAACAGCACTTACAAATTAGACGTTCAAACAATGCAGTTCATTACATGTTGCATCTGTATCTTAAAGTTTAAACACTTTCTGTGACACATTTTCTAACAATTAAAATTAAAATATATATATATATATATATATATATACATATATATATGTATATATATATATACCTTATCCCTAAATGGAAAAAATATATATAGAGAGAGAGAAACCTTATCCCTAAATGAAACCTTTCTTTGATTATTAGCTTAAATAGGTAAATTAGCAACAACAACAACAACAAACAGCTAATATTATAGAGGTAGGAACAATTGACCTTTTCATTCATTGCTATTTTCTAAAAATTCCTATTTTATTTTTTTCTCAAGTCTGTCATAATAATTTTCTAAATCTCCTGCCTTATTCAATTTTTTTCTTTTAGTGGAAATCTCTATTTCATATTTATTTTCTCTTCCTCCACTCTTTGCTCTAATAATTCAATGTATTATTAGATTTTCTGTTTTTCTCTTTATCCAGATATATCTTTTCTTTCTTTCTTTCTTTTTTAAATAATTTGATTTGCTGGCATTTTACATCAGTACATGCTTTCTTATGGATGTTAGAAATGTCTGTGGAACTACTAGAAGAATAAACTTTTTTACCTTTAAGAAGTTTACAGTCTAGAGTGCCTGGGTGGCTCAGTTGGTTAAGTGTCTTCCTTCAGCTTAGGTCATGATGCCAGGGTACTAGGATCCAGTCCTGCATCAGCTGCCTGCTCAGCAAGGAGTCTGGTTCTTCCTCTCCCTCTGCCCCTCCCTCTCTCTCTCTAATAAATAAATAAAATCTTAAAAAAAAAGACTTACTGAAATCTGAGACTGAATTACTAAATTCAGTCTTAATAGAAGACAGCTAAACAAAGCAATGATCACAACTGGAAAATTTAGCGAGATCATGGTTTAACATTTTTGGTTGACACAGGACCTCTTTCAGAAACAACTTTCCCTAAATATCAATTTCTTTTTAAGGCAAAAAATTTTGACAAGAAATCCAGATCCTTCTGATCATTTTCATATCAATTTAAGGTGACATCCTCAGAGTATATAATCAAATATGTAATCATTCTATCTGTTGCCTTGTATATTGCCTGTATCTTTTTCAGACTCAAAGTTCCATTGAGGTAGAGTTTGTTTTTTTTTTTAAAGCAGAGATTTTAAAGTGTTTGATATATACAAGATGCTTAGTAAGTGTTTACAAAGCCTATGTATTACAGAAGCCTTAAACAGGCTTTAAAATAATGTAGGTGATATTAGTAGTCATATCAAACAATTTTTAGGTTTCAGTCATGTAAATAACTACATTTCTGAGAGACAGAGAAACATACAAATGGTCTGGGTCCAGTAGGATAATGCTAGCATGTGTTGTAAATTCTCTTATATGACCCACTTTACCTGTGAGCAGAGGGTCCTCCAGAGAAGCCATGGGGCGGGGAGGGGCAGCAGGCAGCCAGAACTGGAACAGGACACCGCGGCGTCCAGGGCTAGGCTGCAGCATGGGAGCGCAGGGGCAGCGAGTATGGTGTGTCCTGCAGTCCCGAATGGGCTGCAGCACAGCACCCTGGCGCTGTGCGCCCCTCCTTCCCGCCTGGGCAATTAGCAAAGCCCCTACTCCAGGCCGCCCCCGACCCGCCCCCGCCCCCCTCCCTCCTGAGTCCTCTGAGAGCTCACTTCCAGCTTTGGAAATTAGCAAAGACCCTTCTCTGCGCCGGCCCCGCCCCCTCATTCCTGAAACCTGAGCCCTGGCTGGGGTGCGGGGCTAAGCCCTGGCATGCTACTGCATTGCCAGGGCAGGCGCTGGGCAGTCTCCTAGCCTGGCTCCCTGAGCGGGTGTCCACGTGCAGCCTGGCTGCGAAAAGATCATCAGTCTTAAACGCCGGCTGCACTCTTGGGTCAGTTTGCTGGCTTCCAGATTGCGCCCAAAGCCAGGAACCAGCTTCCCCAGCACAGACCTGGGCTGAGATGCCTGCCTGGGATCTGTCTGAGCAGTCTCCTCCACTCCAGGCAGGGATGGCACTTCGACCTGGATGTTTGGGTTTTTTGTTTGTTTTTTTTGGTCATTGGTTATTACATGACCTCCAGGGTAGGTGCTCCACAAAGGGAGTGAAAACAGGACGCCATATATAAGCATACCGCCATTCTAGAAAAATAGCTTGGGGTTCTCCTGGAAAGGCTGCATTGGTCCTTGCACTATGGTTTAATAGAAAAGGGATTATGCACCAAGTTACTTAAATGAGCATAGGTTGAAATCGTTTACTGAGAGTAAATATTTTAAATAGTTATATTTTAACTAAATCTATCATCAATCATAAATCTATTACACTAAGGTTACAGGCAATTTAAAAGCAAGAGCACTCTCTTCAGGGTTTTAAATAATCCCTGTCTGTCTTGGCACATGAGAATGCAAAGATAGGAAATGGTTTGTAAAAGATCATATAATAGCTTTTACTAATTCTATTTATTTGACAGACAGAGATCACAAGTAGGCAGAGAGGCAGGCAGAGAGAAAGATGGGGAAGCAGGCTCCCCGTCAAGCAGAGAGTCTGATGAAGGGCTTGATCCCAGGACCCTGAGATCATGACCTGATCCCAAGGCAGAGGCTTAACACACTGAGCCACCCAGACGCCCCCAGATGAAATACATTTCTGACTTAGAAACTTCAGATAGAATTATTTTGTCCATGATGACAACTGAAGAAAATGTGTCATCCCTAAACCTAACCTTAAACCCTACCAACGCTGAAACCTAAGCTGACCTTAGAACCCTGAATCCCAAACCTGGAATGGAACCCAAAGCCTGTACCTGAGCCCTGGATCCAAGCCCTGAACCACGAACCGAAACCCTAAACCTGACCTCCAAGTCATGAAACCTGAACCCAAATCTCAGCATGAAGTCAAACCCCAAATTTGACCTTGAACTTTATCCCATAAGCCCTGAGTCTTTTTTTTTTTAAAGATTTTATTTATTTATTTGACAGAGAGAAATCACAAGTAGATGGAGAGGCAGGCAGAGAGAGAGAGAGGGAAGCAGGCTCCCTGCTGAGCAGAGAGCCCGATGTGGGACTCGATCCCAGCACCCTGAGATCATAACCTGAGCCAAAGGCAGCGGCTTAACCCACTGAGCCACCCAGGCGCCCAGCCCTGAGTCTTAAAGCCTAAATCATAAACTTAAATCCCTAAACTATAACTCTGTTCCCTTGTCCTTCACTCCAAATCCTCACCGTAACACTAAACCCAAAGCCTGATCTAGAACTCTGACTAAAACCTGAACCTGAACCCAAATTCAAACCCTTCACCACACTTTGCTTATGCACTTGCCATTGATGGATATTTGCAGTTTCTACCTTTTGATTCTTGTGAACATTGTTTGGGTTGAGGGCTAGGGTTAGGGACTTGGATTAGGGTAGGGTCCAGTCTTGAGACCAAGTTGAGGTCAGAGTGTGGGTCTGCATCAGGGCCATGTTCAGTGACACTGTTTGGGTCAAGGACTGTTGTAATTCCACATTGTTTCCAATTCATTGTTCCTTAGCTATTTGGGGGGAAGTTGGGGGGTATTGGGCTCCATGCAGCTTGAATTTCCGGAATGAAATGGCATCAGCTGGACCCCAGGAGGGAGCAGGACCTTCCACTGAAGGGTGAGCTCCCACAGTCCTGCACTGCCTTCCACTGCCTGCAGAGGGCGCCAGAACCCAGCTCCCGCCCTGAGCCCAGGCTGCCTGCACAGCCACAGCTGGGATTGGAGCCCCACCTCTTCAGGACCCACTGTGGAGACTTCTGGAGAATGTGGGGCGCCTCCCACCCTGACAGGACAAGCTGAGGAGGGTGTGGCTCTGCATCCACACTGACTGGACCCGTTGTGGAGGACGCGCCCACACTGGCAGCAGTCCAACCTCCTAAGGACCAGATGCTGGAGGAGCTGAGGAGAAGCCGGCTGAGTGGACTGTCAAGGGGTTCGTGGTCTCAGGACCCCACAGAGGAAGGGCGCCCTGTGTAGACACTGGGGCTTCCGTCGTTTTGTGTGAGGAGACGTGGCCTCCTGCTGTGCTGTGCCCGGGGCTGTGGGGTCCCCCCTTTCTGGGCTCAGGTGCTCCTCGGTCCTCGTCTGTGTTTGTGTACTCGCAAATTCGGTTCCTGGGGCTCCTCAGATGGTCTGCAGTCAGGGAGTGTCTGCCTTCTTCGGTGCTTGTGCTCTCCCCACCTCAGCCCTGCGGGGTCCTTCCCGTGTCCACACCCACTCCAGGCTTGCGCCGAGTCCGGAAATTCGAGAGCCAGAGTGAGGACTCTGTAGACGGTTTTGGGGAGAGTAGGTATTTTCCCAGTGTGGGTTCTACCCTGAGCACAGTGCCTCCCCATCTCTGTGTGTACCCATCCCTGTCTGTCGTCATTGTTGCAGGGCTGTCAGAGGACAGGTCTGTCACCTTCTTGGTTCAGGGGCCTCCCGGGTATCTTGCTGTCTTGGATGCAGGTGTAAATGAGATCGTTCTCCGCAGTCTCTTTTTGATGGTTTTTTCTGAGCACCAAGGAGTGCCACTAATTTGTGCATATTGATTTTGTTCCTTGCAAGGTCTTGAATTTATTAGTTCGATTGGCCTTAAACTCAATCTGCCAGTTATTTGACAAGCAGCATGGATTTAATTGGGAAGAGCAGAGAATGGCAGTCTGGGCTGAGCAAGCTAAGGTCCCATCACAGGCAAGTGCGAGAAACAAAGGAGAGGAACATTATTTCATGGAGGAGGAAGAAGTTGGGAAGGGTGCTTGAAGGAAAGTCCCTTGGAGAAAGGCAGGGTGATGGAGAATTCTCACCAGCTGAGCTGCAAAGCTCCTACAAAAAGTCAGGAGATGAACCTCCAGCTTCCCGTGTGGGGCCTGGAATTGGTGAGTCTCTCCTGTGGGGGATTGCAATGTGGAGTCTGTAATGGGCACTGAGCAGCAGGCGCCCCCTTCCAGCCTCCCCTTCTGGCATCCCCAGTCCACTTTACTGGGGCTTCCCTTCCTGCTTTTGCACAGTTCTAACCAGCTTGTGGTGGAACGTTGTGGAAAAACTGAAATTCCAAATCCACTGCTTCTACTGCACCTGAGATACAGGGGCCCATGATTTAATTCTCCCACGAGTCTCTTGCTAACATGTGTCCTCTCCATGTTGGGTGACCTGGATCTGGGAGGGCTTGGACTCCATCCCAAAGTCTGATGTTCTCTCTGCTTCCGTGTCGTCGTGCTAACATGGATGTTTGGAAGATTCATTTCCTCTGTGGTGATTTCAAAGTGCAGTCAGCTTGTTATAGCAGCACAAATACGTGCTGTCTCCACACTCAGATTCCCCAGCCGTCATTTCTTTACCACGTTTGCCACTTCACACGGGATGCTTCAGTGTGTTTGATCCCACACCAGGACAATGTCCTGCAGAACCACCACATAACCTGAAATGAGGACATCATTACAGAACCCATCCAAGGGTTAGTGTTAGGAACCAGGGACATGGCAGGACTGATCTGAAGACCCCATGGAGAGCTGTCTCGGTGGCTGAGTTGACAGTGGAGGTGAGGGTGAGTGTCTGGCTCTGGCTTTGTGTCCAGGAGTCAGCTCTGTGTGGGTGTGTCCTCAGCTAGGCATGCAGATTTCTGCTCCTCTGAATCCTTTCCGGAGTTCCAAATGGCACAGTTTCCTTCTGGGCAGCAGGCTGAGTCCTCTGGGATTGCCCATATGTCCCCAAATTGTAGGGCACCTACTGCAAGGCCTTTGGGGTCAGAATCCTGAGAACCAAACCAAACCAAAGGTTATGGTTAGGGCCCACCACATGGCAGGCCCGATCTGCCAGCACTCTGTCCATCTTTCTGGGGGAGGGGGCAGTCGAGGGATTTGTTCAGGGTGAGTGTCAAGCTCCAGGTTTGCATCCAGTGGCCTGCTGAATATGGGGGTGTCCAGAGGTAGGAATGCAGATTTCAGTTCCTCTGAATCCTTTCTGGAGTTCCAAATGGCATGGTTCCTTTCAGGGTGGCAGGGTGAGTCCTATGGTGTTCCTCGCTGTCCCCAATCTCTGAGGCTTTGGAGCCAGGCCATCGGGGACAGACCTCTCAGGACAGAATCTAGGCTTAAGAGTTTGTGCCTATGGGCATGGCTGCACTGATCTGAAAGCACTGTGGTGAGGATCACAGGGGTCTGAGTTGAGAGCATGGTTCAGGATCAGTATCAAGGTCTGGGTTTGTGTCCAGTGGACCGCTGAATGTGGGGGTGGTCTCAGATGTCCAAGACGATTTCCCCTACTCTGAACCCTTTCCAGCATTCCAAATAGCCTGGTTTCCTTCTGGGTGGCAACCTGAAATCTCTGGGATTTCTCAGGTCTTGCCATTGCCCTTGCAAGGGCAAGATACTTTTTGCAGTAAAAGAATTCACCAGATGAGCTGAACAGCAGAAAAGACACAGCTCAAGAGTTAATCAGTGAACAGGAATATCATGCCAAAAACTTCTTTGATAACACACTACAGAGCAAGGGAAGATAGGAGAGAAAGCTGAGATATAAAGGAATAACCCTCCAACTTTCCAACATCATTCCCTACTTGTTTATTTCCATTGCTGTCAGCTCCTTCCCAGTTAAAAATAAGTCACCTGAGCCAGCCTTTTTTCTTCCTGAGATTGGGGCACTGCAAAGCCCACCAGAGGGGCCAAGGGCACCCCTATACCTGCTGAGCTGAGCCCATTTGTACCCCAAGCGTGAGGAGGTACCAGCCTGTCCCCCTGGTGCTCCATGGTCTGTGGCAGTCCTTCCTTCTGGACCCTGCTTTGCTGCTCTATTTTCGCTAACCCTGGTCTCAAACTAGGGATTGCTCCTGGAAGAGGAACTCAGGGAGATGAGGCTCAGGAGGGTCTCCCTGCCTGGAATCTTCGTGTGAGGAGTGCACAGCCAACAGATTTTGCCCAGGGACTTGCAAAATGCAGAGAGGCAGATTTCTTTTCTCTCTTTCTCTCTCTCTCTAGCCTCATACTAACCAGGAGTTCTTAGAACTTTCTTCAGTGACTTCTAGGTGTAGCTTGGCCACTTTTTCACAGAAAGGCCACTTGAGCATGATGAAACACACGTATAAGCAATTACATTAAAAAAAAAAAAAAAAACAGGGGCGCCTGGGTGGCTCAGTGGTTGGGCCGCTGCCTTCGGCTCGGGTCGTGATCCCGGGGTCCTGGGATCGAGTCCCACATCGGGCTCTCTGCTCAGCGGGGAGCCTGCTTCCTCCTCTCTCTCTCTCTGCCTGCCTCTCTGCCTGCTTGTGGTTTCTCTCTGTCAAGTAAATAAATAAAATCTTTAAAAAAAAAACAAAACAAACAAACAAAAAAAAAACAATAAGCCAGTGCACACAAACCTTTGACAGCAGCACAGGACGCTCAAGGGACCAAAGTCCCTACCTTGGGCAATAGTGGTAGAGGCCGGGTTCTGCCATGCAGGTCCCTAGACCTTTGGCAGTTTCCACGATTGCAAATCCAGACATGCAGAATCCTGAGGGACAACCTACTAACTGCAAAAGAGCAAAAAATCATCAGGATTCAGAGAGTGGAAATCCATTTGTACTGGAAAAGAAAGAAGTAGGCTTGCTGTGAATCCAGCAGGGAGGACAGGCATAGATAAAGGCTGGTGTATGGGTCACGGAAACTATTGTTTCTCAAGGGTCCTGCTGTCTCTGTAAAATGCTATGAGGACTGTCTCTTGGGGAACTCCTGCTTTCCTACCAGTGACACCCCCAGATTCTGCTTTGCTAGTCCCATGGATTCCTGGGGATACCCAGTTGATAAGCTACGCTGTCCTCATGACAACACTTGCTAATGGACTGAATGTTTGTGTCTTGTCCCAATTCAGATGTTGAAGCCCTGACCCTCAAGGAGTGCCATCAGGAGGTATGGGCTTTGAGAGGTGGTGAGGTCATGAGATTGGAACACATGTGAATGAGATAAAAGCACTTCTGAGAAACGACCTGAGAGATTGTTCTGCCAGCTGTCATCCATGCAAGTCTACAACAGAAATATGGGCATTTATAGATAATGAAGCAGTCTCTTGCTAGATATCAGATCTCCCAGGATCTTGCTTTTGGACTTCTCAGTCTCTAGAACTGCAAGGAATAGTACATGTTTTGCTGTTTCAGCCACCCAGTCTGTCATCATTTGTTGCAGCAACTTGAACTGAATAAAGCAGAGCCCAAGTCCTGCTTAATCCCTGCTTCTACTCATTTCCCCTCAGAAAGAGCTTCTAATCCAGAACTGACCTCTGCTTTCCATACACGTGCTTCAGACTCCTTCTATGAGAGCCCAGACTTTGTAAAAGACTCCTCCCTCATGGCAACCAGCATTCTGTGACTCCTGAGGACTGTCCTCCCTGACTGAATTGAGTCAATCAAAATGATTTTGATTCTGGAGTCCCAGGATCAAGGACTGCATCAGGCTCCCAGCTTCATGGGGAGTCCGCTTCTCCCTCTGACCTTCTCCCCTCTCATGCTCTCTCTCTCACTCTCTCTCTCTCTCTCAAATAAATAAATAAAAATCTTTTAAAAATCTGATTTTAACAGACCATAAGCTTGTTCTTGCTGGTCTTTGGAAGATTAGGCATTAGCCCTTCGGAGAAAGTTCTGAATGGCTGCTTCATGAAGGGGTGAACTGTGTCCCCAAAGTCTCTTTTTGCTGCCTTCTAATCACAGATGCTGAGACAAATCCTCCCAGGTGCTGGTTTTTCAAAGCACTTAATGCTTTGGCTTTGAAGTTCCTCACCTGACAGTTCTGCTTTAATCAGTTTGTGACAAAACAGCCAATTGGTGGTGGATGCAAAGTGCACTGATAAAGTTAAATGCCTAGAAGTAAAATGGCTATTTGTGTAACTGCAACATATTTTGCATTTAAAAAAATTTTCAAACTATTTTCCAAAGTGGTTGTATCATGATATATGCCAACAACAGTTTAGATTTTTTGTTGCTTCTCAATCTAGCTCAGACCAAGTACAATTAGCCTTTATAATTTTAGCCATTCTAATAGATACGTAAGCATGTCTCATTATGATTTTAATTTGTATTTCTTTAATGTCTAAATTTTGAGAAATTTGTCATGTGCCTCTAAGCCATCCATATACTTTTGGTGACATGTCTCTTCCATTATTTCCTTCACATGTAAAATTGGATACTCTGTTTGGTTATTAGTAAGGTTTTTTATTTTTATTCATTTTTTAATTATCAGAGTAGATATCCATTATCAGATATGTAATTTGGAAATCGCTTGTCCATCTTTACAGTTTCTCAATGGAGCTTTGATAGCTGTGTCTTTCAAGAAATATGCTACTTCTTTCCTGGTACACGGAGGTATGACTACAACATTATCAATGTTGACCTTTGCAAAGAAAATCATGGCTTAAGATATATGTAGTCTGCAGTTGTTGGGAGTGTTCACCATCCTTGCCTCTAACTCATCTCTCACTGCCCACACATTCAGATATGGGGGAATATTGATTGACAAAATATTAATTGCCAAATAACACTAGTTGGAGAATAAGAAAAATGCAGGCACCTGATTATATAATATTACATAAATAAAATATGTTTTTATAAGTGCTATTAGAAGTAAATTCCTCAATACTTGAATCACACAGAATGATGGAATCCTAGATTTTTTTTCTTGTACTTAGTAAGAAAATGATCATGCCTCAAGTATATTAAAATGGAATAGGGAAAATTAAAAATTGTTTTAAGATGATTTGCGTGTGTTGTGCGTATATGAGAGAGAAAATGAGAGAGAAAGATAAAGAGAAAGAGAAAGGGAAAGACAGAGAGGTGGCTGCAGTGAATTGATGAGTTGGAGGAGAGATTTTAAAGTTTTGTCTTTTGCTTTCTATATTTCTTTTTCCTTAGGTTCAAGAGAACAATCAGTAATATCTCAGAAGCCTGCTGGTAACATCAGCAGAAAGAATTAGAGGTTCCCAGAAAATTTAAGATGACATATAGTTTTCCTGACATAAGAAAATCATTTTTTGTCCCCAGCTATTTTCAATGATCTGTACCCCACCTGTGTACTCTCCCAAGCACACTTCTTCCAAAACTTCCTGGGAGGTTCTTAAAAAGAAATGCAAAAACCTCACTCCTTAAGGATTTTGAGGGAAAAAGGCAATGGGAAAACTAACAGTCACCACCAGACCAGGAAATAGCCTAAGCTATTGAGACAATAAATCAGTGGTAAAACTCCTAGTGCTATTTCAAGAGCAATCAAGGCCTTTCATTCCTTGTCCCAGAAAATGAGCCCAAGACCCCATCTAGTTTATATCTGCTCTTGAAGCCTGCAGAGTCCCTTTCCCTTGTCCAACAGTTACCTCTGCTTTATTCTAACGTTGACGTTTCTGCCCTCGGTGGAATACAAGCTTCATTCAGGTGAACATGCAATACATATTGCACAAATACATATGTGGATGTGCATGCATCCACAACCTTATGACCAACCATACACGGGATAATAAAACTCTCCCTTCTGAGTATTCATCTTAAATACTAAATAAAAATCTCTCTCCTGTTCAAACAGTCAAGGCTTTGGAACTTATTCCCTGTGATCTCCTTGTATGTTGTAAACAAAGATTCCTTTGTTTGACAACTCCACCTGTTTCTGTGATTCACCAAAGACTGACCTCAGTTAGTTCAGTTGCTGTAATGGCTTTCACTACTCTGATTCTACCTCTGCAAGTCTCCAAATTTAACTATTTTTTCTCCCAATTCCGCATGTTCTTGGCTTTAAACTGCAACTCTGAAGAGAAGATTTGCTTGTTTAAAAAAAAAATCAAGAAAAGGGAGTAGTAGTCAACATTCTTACTTTGAACTTCCTGCCCTAAGGGGCTCTCCTGTTCTTTCTCTTTGACTTCCTGGACTAAAACGACAGAAATTTGGCAATACATCACTCCCCAATCCAGATTACTGCCAGAACAGTTTATACTCTTAGAAAAATATTAGTTTAAAAGATCACATAATTAATTGCTTAAGCATGTAGTGTAATATAGTGGTTTACAAGAAATATATTTTGGTCATCTGAATATTTGGTTTTCAGCCATGGCTACTGACTCACAGCTCCTAAAACTCTTGGGATTTCCTGTGATAAGGGTGAGAGAGGTGTGTTTTGTTATGTTAATGAAGTGACCTTCAGACCTCACTCAAGGCAAGGGCTGTTTGCCTGAAGGACCAACCACTTGGTGAAAGCCTTCACAACTTTTTGCCCAACGTGCCTCCCCTTCCTCCCAATACAGGATTATCTGGGGAGGAAAGAGGATCTGGAGATTAGATCAGCAAATGACAATGATTTAGTCAGTCATGACTATGTCATGAAGCCTCCACAGAAAACCTGAAAGGACTGGGTTCAGAAAGCTTTTAGTTTGTTAAATGTATGAAAAGGCAGGAAGAGTGGCAGTCTTACAGAAGGTAATAGAAGCTCTGTGCCCATTCTCCATACCTTGCCCTGTGCACTTCTTTATCTATCTATTGATTTAAATCTTCTATTATATCTTTTAATAAGCTGGCAAACATAAAGTAAGTATTTTTCTGAGTTTTGTGAGTCCCTGTAGCAAATTAAAAGAACATAAGAAGTAGGCCACTGGGACCTCCAACCTGTAGTTGCTCAGTCACAAGCACAGGTAATAACCTGGGGCCTACAGTGAGACTGGCATCTGAGGTGGGATTGGAGATAGTCTTGGAGGACTGATCCCTTAACTGATGAAATCTTACACTATGTTCAGGTAGATAGTGTCAGAATTTAGTTGAATTCTTGGAGATCCTGCTGTTGTCTGAAAATCATTTGGCATTGTTGGTATGATGTCCTAAAGCCCAAAAAGATATAGCTACCTCAAAATAAGAATACGGTTGACAGCTTATATATAATAAGTGAGTATTTCAGGGATTTAAAATATACCCAATAAATAATGTAAGGAAATAAGGAAAGATTTTGAAATAAAAACAAGAATAAGAACCTAGTGGTACTAATAGATTAAATATATGTAATCTAGTTGAATTAAGAATACAATGGATAGAATACGTAATGGATTCAATAGAGATAAGAAGTCACTTAAGGATATAGTCATCTGGATACCAGCAAAGCATTAAAATTATCAATATAAAAGAGGTGTAAGATGTAGGTGATGTGTGTGGAACAAAAGCTAGAGAAGAAATTAGATTTCCTTACTACTCATAGCCTGTTGACAAGTCCTTGAAGCTCCTCTGGGGACTCAGCTGCTTCCATGTGGACACATCCACTCAGGGCAAAAAGCATTCTTAGTCCACCCCCCAGGATACTGAAAATCTACTTTCACATGTAAAAATTACTTTGGAAACTTCTTTATCTCTACTCCCCACCCCTGCCCTCAAGATATACATTGGCAATCATCTCCCAAGCAGATACCCACTGATATACATCAGAAGAGTCTCTTCCCTGAGTTTTTACTAAATAGTAAGAAATGACCTTTCCCTAACAATAGCTAGCCCCCTCAAGGTCCTGGAAACCTTGTTTATAAAATACCTTGGAGGCTTGTGCTATCCCTAACCTCCTCCCAAATTGAAAGTATATAATCAGCCACTCTTCATGACCCTCTCTCTCTACTCCAAATAAATAAATAAATATTTTTAAATAAAATAAAATAAATGACTTTTTTTAAATGAAAGAAGAAAAAGGAAAGAAATATTTGAATATTAATGTACATCTATTTCTCAAGCATAAAATAGTCAAGACACTGGATTAAAACTTACATACAAGAAAAGAAAGAAAATATTCATAACTATAGTTGACTCTATGAATCCCAAACTAGGGCATACATACCAAAGACACACAAAAAAAATCACAAGTGTTAGAGAGAAAAAAAATAATTCATTAATAAAGAAACAAGAATCAGACTGACAGAAATTTTTTAAATAACATCAGATATAAAAAAGAATGAAGTAATAGCTTTATTATCTTGAAAAAAAAATCGCAAATGGAAACATTTAGATCCTTATAAAATGTCATTGGCATAGGAAGGCATAATAAAAAAAAATATTTTCAGGAATACAGACCACAGATAATTTGCCTTAATTTGTGTAGGCAGCACTTAAATACTAATATTATTTTAATAGTTAAAATATACTCTATGACCTTTGAGGTTGGGGAAAAGAGGATGACCAAGTCATCTTGAAATAATTCAGTTTTATGAAAAAAGTAAAAAGATCAAAAAAAAGACTTGTAGAAAAGAGAGATAAAACATATGCATAATAAAAATAAATAAATAAATAAACAGCTGGAGTGCCTGGGTGACTTAGTCGGTTCAAGTGTCTGCCTTCAGCTCAGGTGATGATCCCAGGGTCCTGGTATTGAGCCCTGCATCAGGCTCCCTGCTCAGTGGAGAGTCTGCTTCTCCCTCCCATTGAGAAAAAAAATTTGACTTATTTATTTGAGAGAGATAATCTTTAAATTTTACTTATTTATTTGAGAGAGAGTGAGAAAAGAAAAACATGCACACAGCAGAGGGAATAACAGAGGGAGAGGGAGAAGCATGCCACTGAGCAGGGAACCCCCTGCGGGGCTCTATCCCAGGACCCGGGTATTATGACCTGAGCTATAGGTAGACACTTAACTCAGGTACCCCAATAAATACAATCTTTTAAAAAAAATAAATAATAATAAAAATAAATAATATTTCAGATAGTATGATTTTTTTTACTGTAAGACTTGGTATAAAAACAGGATGACATACTTGTCTAATTATAGCAAAAGACTTTGATAAGTTTAGATGCAGTAGTACATAAAAAATTTAACTTCTTTCATTAACTGATAATTTAATTAGATTAAATTAAGAGACATCAAAATTTAGAGAATCTAATAGTCCTGATCGATTAATAAATGTAGCCATCCTGACCCCAAAACAAGAGTCTTCAGTAAGTATATAAGCATAAGTTGAACATTTACACAAACAGGCCATTATTTAGGCCAGAAGTATATGCCAATAAATTCCTAGAGTTAAATATCAGGCTATATTTTCCAAGAATAAGGCAATAAAATTAGAAAACAATGACCAAAATATTAAATTCATATAATTGGAAGTTAACTTCATCCCTAAAAAGAAATAATACAGCTAATTCAGAAATTTTTAGAATTACAGTACTTTGGTAATATCAACTCTCAAAATGAGTGACGGACAGGTGGGGCTAGCAAGAGACTCGTGGGAGGATTAAATCATGGGCCCCTGTATCTCAGGTGCAGTAGAAGCAGTGGATTTGGAATTTCAGTTTTTCCACAACGTTCCACCACAAGCTGGTTAGAACTGTGCAAAAGCAGGAAGGGAAGCCCCAGTAAAGTGGACTGGGGATGCCAGAAGGGGAGGCTGGAAGGGGGCGCCTGGTGCTCAGTGCCCATTACAGACCCCACATTGCAATCCCCCACAGGAGAGACTCACCAATTTTAGGCCCCACAGGGGAAGCTGGAGGTTCATCTCCTGACTTTTTGTAGGAGCTTTGCAGCGCAGCTGGTGAGAATTCTCCATCACCCTGCCTTTCTCCAAGGGACTTTCCTTCAAGCACGCTTCCCAACTTCTTCCTCCTCCATGAAATAATGTTCCTCTCCTTTGTTTCTCGCACTTGCCTGTGATGGGACCTTAGCTTGCTCAGCCCAGACTGCCATTCTCTGCTCTTCCCAATTAAACCCATGCTGCTGGTCAAATAACTGGCAGATTGAGTTTAAGGCCAATCGAACTAATAAATTCAAGACCTTGCAAGGAACAAAATCAATATGCACAAATTAGTGGCACTCCTAGGTGCTCAGAAGGAACCATCAGAAAGAGACTTCGGAGAACGATCTCATTTACACCTGCATCCAAGACAGCAAGATACCCGGGAGGCCCCTGAACCAAGAAAGTGACAGCCCTGCAACAATGACGACAGACAGGGAGGGGTACACACGGAGATGGGGAGGCACTGTGCTCAGGGAAGTACCCACACTGGGAAAATACCTACTCTCCCCAAAACCGGCTACAGAGTCCTCACTCTGGCTCCCGAATTTCCGGACTCGGCGCAAGCCTGGAGTGGGTGTGGACACGGGAAGGACCCGGCAGGGCTGAGTTGGGGAGAGCACAAGCACCGAAGCAGGCGGACGCTCCCTGACTGCAGACCATCTGAGGAGCCCCAGGAACGGAATCCACCAGCACACAAACACAGAGGAGGACCAAGGAGCACCCGAGCCCAGAAAGGGGGGACCCCACAGCCCCGCGCACAGCACAGCAGGAGGCCACGTCTCCTCACACAAAACGACGGAAGCCCCAGTGTCTACACAGGGCGCCCTTTCTCTGTGGGGTCCTGAGACCACGAACCCCTTGACAGTCCACTCAGGGACTTCTCCTCACCTCCACCAGCGTCTGGTCCTTAGGAGGTTGGACTGCTGGCAGTGTGGTCGCGTCCTCCACAACGGGTCCGGTCAGTGTGGATGCAGAGCCACACCCTCCTCAGCTTGTCCTGTCAGGGTGGGAGGCGCCCCACATTCTCCAGAAGTCTCCACAGTGCGTTCTGAAGAGGTGGGGCTCCAATCCCAGCTGTGGCTGTGCAGGCAGCCTGGGCTCAGGGCGGGAGCTGGGGTCTGGCGCCCTCTGCAGGCGGTGGAAGGCAGTGCAGGACTGTGGAAGATCACCCTTCAGTGGAAGGTCCTGCTCCCTCCTGGGGTCCAGCTGACGCCATTTCATTCCGGAAATTCAAGCTGCATGGAGCCCAATACCCCCCAACTTCCCCCCAAATAGCTAAGGAACAATGAATTGGAAACAATGTGGAATTACAACAGTCCTTGACCCAAACAGTGTCACTGAACATGGCCCTGATGCAGACCCACACTCTGACCTCAACTTGGTCTCAAGACTGGACCCTACCCTAATCCAAGACCCTAACCCTAGCCCCCAACCCAAACAATGTTCACAAGAATCAAGAGGTAGAAACTGCAAATATCCATCAATGGCAAGTGCATAAGCAAGGTGTGGTGAAGGGTTTGAATTTGGGTTCAGGTTCAGGTTTTAGTCAGAGTTCTAATCAGGCTTTGGGTTTAGTGTTAGGGTGAGGATTTAGAGTGAAGGAAAAGGGAACAGAGTTATAGTTTAGGGATTTAAGTTTATGATTTAGGCTTTAAGACTCAGGGCTTATGGGATAAAGTTCAAGGTCAAATTTGGGTTTTGACTTCATGCTGAGATTTGGGTTCAGGTTTCATGACTTGGAGGTCTGGTTTAGGGTTTGGGTTCGTGGTTCAGGGCTTGGATCCAGGGCTCAGGTACAGGCTTTGGGTTCCATTCCAGGTTTGGGATTCAGGGTTCTAGTTTGGGCTTTAAGGTCAGCTTAGGTTTCAGCGTTGGTAGGGGTTAAGATTAGGTTTAGGGATGACACATTTTCTTCACTTGTCATCATGGACAAAAAAATTCTATCTGAAGTTTCTAAGTCAGAAATGTATTTCATCTGAGGGCGCCTGGGTGGCTCCGTGTGTTAAGCCTCTGCCTTGGGATCAGGTCATGATCTCAGGGTCCTGGGATCGAGCCCTTCATCAGGCTCTCTGCTTGGCGGGGAGCCTGCTTCCCCATCTTTCTCTCTGCCTGCCTCTCTGCCTACTTGTGATCTCTGTCTGTCAAATAAATAGAATTAGTAAAAGCTATTATATGATCTTTTACAAACCATTTCCTATCTTTGCATTCTCATGTGCCAAGACAGACAGGGATTATTTAAAACCCTGAAGAGAGTGCTCTTGCTTTTAAATTGCCTGTAACCTTCGTGTAATAGATTTATGATTGATGATAGATTTAGTTAAAATATAACCATTTAAAATATTTACTCTCAGTAAACGATTTCAACCTATGCTCATTTAAGTAACTTGGTGCATAATCCCTTTTCTATTAAACCATAGTGCAAGGACCAATGCCGCGTTTCCGAGAGAACCCCAAGCTATTTTTCTAGAATGGCCATATGCGTATATATCAGGCGTCCTGTTTTCTCTCCCTTTGTGGAGCACCTACCCTGGAGGTCATGTAATAACCAATGACCAAAAAACAAACCAAAATCCAAACATCCAGGTCGAAGTGCCATCCCTGCCTGGAGTCCAGGAGACTGCTCACACAGATCCCAGGCAGGCATCTCAGCCCAGGTCTGTGCTGGGGAAGCTGGTTCCTGGCTTTGGGCGCAATCTGGAAGCCAGCAAACTGACCCAAGAGTGCAGCTGGCGTTTAGGACTGATGATCTTTTCGCAGCCAGGCTGCCCGTGGACACCCGCTCAGGGAGCCAGGCTAGGAGTCTGCCCAGCGCAGGCGCTGGCAATGGGGCAGCATGCTAGGGCATAGCCCTGCACCCCAGCCAGGGCTCAGGCCTCAGGAGTGAGGGGGCGGGGCCGGCGCAGAGAAGGGTCTTTGCTAATTTCCAAAGCTGGAAGTGAGCTCTCAGAGGACTCAGGAGGGAGGGGGGCGGGGGCGGGGCGGGGGCGGCCAGGAGAAGGGGCTTTGCTAATTGTCCAGGCGGAAAGGAGGGGCGCACAGCGCCAGGGTGCTGTGCTACAGCCCATTCGGGACTGCAGGACCCACCATACTCGCTGCCCCTGTGCTCCCACGCTCCAGCTTAGCCCCAGAGGCCGTGGTGTCCCGTTCTCGTTCCCACCGCCTGCTGCCCCTCCCTGCCCCATGGCTTCTCTGGAGGACCCTCTGCTCACAGGTAAAGTGACACCGCGACGCGCCCACACCTGAAGCAGTAGCAGTGCTACTGGGCTTTTCAAGGAAGTCAGGCTGTCCCTTGGGACCTACTGGAGCCCACTGGAGCCCACAGGAGGGTGGGAGAAGTAAGATGCCACCGGATCCTGTCCTGAGCTGCTCCCAGCCACCAGCCTCACCACATGGTGCAAGAGGGACCCCAGAACAAAGGAAGGACACAGGCCCGCATGTCTGCTGGTGGCCCTGGGCACTTAGCTCATCCCAGTGAACCACACCGCCTCCTCAACCCACGCTTTTAAAGCCTCCTTTTTCGTTTCTGGCTTTCATGTCTGTAGGAACATGAGCCAGATCTAACTCATCTCCGACAGACAATTCTGACTCACCCCGTGTCAGATTTTTATGAGTGGCTGTGATAGAGTAAGATAGCAATGCTCCAACAAACGGACAGTTTCCTCCCACTTGACCTCAACAGTCTTATACATTTTCTTAGCGAAAACATCTTGTCTCCTTCCATTAAGCTCATAACGTGGTCTAATAGTATACATGCGCCTTCGTTAGATGCGAAGCGATACAGAGGTCCTTTTTTTTTTTTTTTTTTTAATTTTACAAGGTAAAGTCAGTGAACACATCCAACTTGACGAATACGTCTCTAAAATGTCAATCCAGGCAAAGCTTTTTCTGCCTACAGTTTGGAGCCTATGTGGTGAAATTTTTAAAATGCTTTCAGTCCCTCAGTGAGGCTCTTAGAAGCTAGCCAGGGCTTACTACGTGCCAGGCACTGTGTCAGGTGTTGGAGCTAAAGGGAAGGAGAGCATGGAGGCTGGCTGGGGAGGGACATCCATGACACAACCACAGCTAGAAACGGAGGCCAGTGCTAGAAAAGAGAGAGCAGGCTGCATGGAGAGTGTGTACCATGGGGCTTGTGAGCTCACGAATAAGTGGGAGTAACAGGAGTGGGGAGATGGGGGAGAGAAGAGGGTCTTCCCATCAATGGGAATCACCTGTGCTTGGAGGCAGGTGCCATGAGAGGTCTCCACAGGAAGAAGTAGGCAGTGTGGTTGAAGGGCAGAGAGATGGGGCAGAACAGGTATCAGTCAGTTGGAGGGGTATGAAGAGACTGATGGGAGGATTATGGGTGCCTTTGGAGGACTGAGAATTTGTTAGAAGATCAGTGCAGATTTCTATGGAGACAAATGCCAGGAACTGATAGGTTTTGAAAGGTCACTCTGGCTGCCTTTTGGCAAAGGGGTTGGTAAAAGGCACTTGCAGGTGTGAACACACCAGGTGGGAGGTGAGTGCAGGAAATCAGGTGAGGGAGCATGGGAACTTGATCCGGGGGTATATAAGGGAGAATAGCCTTTAAGGAGTTCCACAAATTGGCACCAGCTGTGGCTTCATTACAGAGCTGGAAGGGGGAGGTGGGTGTGTCCTGGAGGTTACAGAAATTACATGAGAAAGGGAAGTCTTTTTAGATCTCTTTTTCAACTAGAGGAACTCTCACCTTATTGATAGAATTCCAGAGTGGGAACCAATGATATGAGGACATCTTTGAAAAGTCTGAATATGTTCTTCGACATCTTTGCAAGTGACGAGGAGACCTTGACCTTAGGAGGCCTTGGCCCTCTTTGTAGCCAAAAAGATTTCACCTACAGATTTGGGTTCTCCCTTTTAAAGTCAAGGAGTCAGTCCTTCCAAAGGACACCTCCTATCATTTTACCCTCTCATCATACCTCACATGCTGGCATCTCCAAGACCCTCTGTTCCAGGTTGAGAGTATCCACTTTGGCCGGGCTGGTCTTGCCAAGAACACCACCACAGGAAATCTAGAGCCTGTAGTGCTATTAATAACATCATCTAAGACTGTGTTTGCTGCCCTCATGGCTTCTTCCCACCATGACTCACTGAAGCTTTTAACACATTGTATCCATTAAGCTATAGTTCCCAAAGCTCATCTTCTCTAGTGCCATTAATTTTTAGGGGACCAGGCAAACCTTAAACTTGTCCCCCCTAATTGGATCCCTGTTCCCCCACAATCTACTTGAAAGCCTTTCACCATGATTCTTGAATGAGATCTGAGACCACTGCTGGTACCTAACACTTCTTGGCACCTTGTCTGTTAGGTTCTTGGAAGAGGAGATGGCTATGGAGGTGAGTGGGGATGGGAGTGGGAGGATTTCTCCCTTCACTTCGCTTTTTGTGTTTTCAAATAATGGGGTTTGAGGGGGCGGGAAAGTTTAACCAGACCATTTATTTTCCATCTCCCATCGATAAAATGTTTACCACTCCCCACTGGAAGAATTTAGATCTTTCCTTTGAATCTCCAGGAAAATCTCCCAAACCCAGACCACCACCATGTGGATTCAGCCATCTTCTGATTCACCTCCAGATTGTCTCCTCCTAACTGCTCAAGCCACAGGTCAAGGGCGAAATGTTCAATGCCCAAGCAATTAAGTGGGGAACACGTTCATCTAAGCAATTGCATGCAGCTCTCTATCTGCATACAGGGGGTCTCTCCCAAGCCTTTCCAACCTCAGCAAAAGAAGACAAAGCCGCAGCAGTCTGGGGTATATATCATTCATTCATTCCTGTGTTCAACACTCATGGCGGATCCCCACCAAGACAGTGGGAGAGCAAGGACTGGAGAAATCCTGGAAGCTGAAGTCTGAGGAGGATTTCAAATTCAAGTCAGAGATGAAAGAAACATCTGGACTTGGTCCTCAGGTACATGCAGTATTCTGAACTGAGGCTAGAACCAGAGACCATTCTAATGAAAGGCCTCTACAGGTGGGCTCTCACAGGTGGGCTCCAACTCAGTTTCGTGTATATTCATTCATGAAATAGCTCTTTGGGTCAACATGCAGAAGAAAACCATTTCAGAAAACTGACAATGAGGAGAGGAAAGGGAAGCCAGAAGGCATGTGAATGGGGAGAGAGGAGGAGCCAGGGCAGAAAACCAAGAATCCCTCCCTGCCCTCCTTGCTGCCAGGGAGGTCTGAGGGACTAGTTTCCACCTGGGATCCCAAGTCCAGAACAAAAGCAGCGGGGCCACGGCGGGGGAGGGAAGGGGGTCCTCAGCACGGGCGCATGGGGCTGCGGAAAGATGGGGGCTAGCGTGCCTGCTGGCGGGGGGGCACCTCGCAAGGCGCTGTCCCCAGCCCGACCCCATGAGGACCCGGGTTTGGCGCAGCGTCCGGGGTGGTCCCGGTGCCCTGGGGTTCGCGGGAGGCTGGGCCTCCACAACCCCCCTCTCCGCCCCCAGGTCGGGTCCGCGCTTTCTGCTCCAGGTGAGGGCGTGGCGTGGTGTCACTTTACCTGTGTGCAGAGGGTGGTCCGGAGAAGCCTTGGGGCGGGGAGGGGCAGCAGGCAGCAGGAGCGGGACAGCGAGGCCTCACACGGGAGCGCACGGGCGCGAGTCCGGTGGGTCCTGCAGTCCCGACTGGGCCGCAGCACAGCACCTCGGCGCTGCCCGCCCGTCCTCCGCCAGCCCCTCCACCTCCTCCCAGACTCTCAGCCACATCCTCTGTGAGCTCACTTCCAGCTTAGGCAATTAGCAAAGCGCCTTCTCCCCGCCGCCCTCGACCCGCCCCCGCCCCCCTCCCTCCTGAGTCCTCCGCCAGCTCACTTTTTGCTTTGGCAATTAGCAAAGCCCCTTCTCTGCCCCGCCCACGCCCCCCTCCCTCCTGAGGCCCCGCCCTGGCTGGGGCGCGGGGGAAGCCCTGGGGGCTGCAAGCGTTGCCAGCGCTGGCGCTGGGCAGCCTCCTAGCCTGGCTCCTTGAGCGGGTGTCCACCCGCGGCCTGGCTGCAAAAAGATCATCAGTCCTGTTAACCCTGGCTGCACTCTCCCGTCAGTTTGCTGGCTTCCAGATTGCGCCCAAAGCCAGGAACCAGCTTCCCCAGCACAGGCCTGGGCTGAGATGCCTGCCCGGGATCTGTTTGAGCAGTCTACTCATCTCCAGGCAGGGATGGCACTTCCACATGGATGTTTGGGGTTTTTTATTGTTTTTTGGTCATTGGTTATTATTACATGACCTCCAGGGTAGGTGCTCCACAAAGGGAGTGAAAACAGGATGCATGATATACCCCTCACCTCCCATGCTGTCTTTCTCTTAAATAATAAGCACTGCTGAACTATCTGAGATTCTGTACCTTCTCTCCAGCCATGAACCTATCACTGTCTTTAACTCTTGAAAACTTCATTAGACAAATTAATGTGGTGAAGGAAGCAATATGAGAAAGCCTATTAATCTGATGAGCATGGAACTGAACAAACCCTATAGATACTTTCCCTTTGATTTCTAGCCTATCAATACCTACAGTGAGTCACATACACTCAAGATTATTGTTTTTATTGTATACTTCATATATTCATTGATTTTGGACTCGTTATCATTTTGTTGAAGTGTTAAACTATGGTAATAAACAAACTTTTAATTAACTTTTCCTCCTATGATACAAATATAACTTGCACTTGAGCTTTAGCTAATGTTATGTTCTAAAATTGCCAAAACAAAATGATCAAGGTTTCTAGATTATTTACTGTATTTTCTACTATATAATATTGTTCTATCTCTTCTGTATAAAGAAAATGAATGCTTGGGGCTCTTGGGTGGCTCAGTGTGTTAAAGCCTCTGCCTTCTGCTCAGGTCATGATCCCAGAGTCCTGGGATAGAGCCCCACATCAGGCTCTCTGCTCAGCAGGAACCCTGCTTCCCTTCCTTTCTCTCTGCCTGCCTCTCTGTCTACTTGTGATCTCTGTCTGTCAAATAAATAAATAAAATCTTTAAAAAAAGAAAATGAATGCTTGATAACTAAGTGAATGCTTTACTGAACAAATTAAATATGGCAATAGCATTTTATTTTATCATGCTTCACATATTAAACAATAATATTATATCACTAGTCTCCAAATAATCTACTCGCATAGTCATTTGGAAGCTTTTAGTAAAAGAATTCTTCCTCCTGATCGTAGTATAAAGCCACAGAAATATACAGAAGACTCCTAGGATAGAAAGTTAAATCCAGTTATCCGTGATCCCTTGAGTAGGACCTGACCTATGTATGTCCTGGGATGCACTAGTAACTGTTACATGTGATAGCATTATATTTAATATATACAGTTTCATTTACTTCACAAAGGACATATAAATTTGAGAATAAAATATTTGATGAATCTATAAAGTCTATATCTATTTGTAACTAATGTGGTAGAATTAAGATGTTAATTTGAAAAAAAATTCATTGAACACATACACATATTTAATTGTTTTTATATATATAAACAGCATTATTTATTTAAATAAATGCATTGTCAGTAAAATCCATTTACTTATCAATCATAAGGGTAATTTTAAGTACTAAGAATAAGAAATATGTGAAAAGATAAGTGTTCAAGAGTGCAGTTTGTGGTAATTAATACAATATGATAGGCTCATAAAAAAGATATATTCCTTGAACTTAAAAGCTTGTATAATTAAGCGATGACCACTTGAAATTTGTAATTAGTCTTGCTGCAGTTTTTCCTTGCACTTATTGCCCTTCCCCAGAAGTTCATTAAGAATTTCTGTGAATGTCCTTATGTTTAATCTCATTCATAGATTCCACTACTGCTCACAAAACAAAGCCAAAAAGAGAGGTAACTCTATGTGGCACTCCATCCACAAGCAATACATTCATAAATAATTAAAAAGCTCTCTACTTCATTTGTTACCCATTCAGCTGATAATTTAAATGAGTAACTGAGGCCATTTTATCAGCACTTTTAATAGAATGCGACTCAGAAACTTCACAGTGTTATTTAAGAAGAAATGCTCACGTGTTAAGGTTTTTATTTTTTTTAAATCAACAAAATAATTTTCAAATATTAAAAGCAAATGTCTCCTTTTCCTCCAAGTTTCCTTGCTATGTCAAAGTTACAAATAAATACATTACAATCGTATTTTGAGTAGTAGATAAAAACAAAAGTTTTGAAACTGTGGGTTGAGAGTCTAGGTTAACTTCTATAAATATCTGAACTCAATATATTTAGACTTTATTAGATGGTTTTTTTTAGACTATTTAAAAATACATGCTCAGATAATGACAACATTATTTTATTCATTTTAATAAATTAATTAATTTATTTAATTATGTTTAGATATTTATTTATTAAATTAATGATTTAATATTTAATAATCTAAATTTGAAATATTTTAAATTCTAAAAATATTTATTTAATTAAATTGATATATTTAATATAAATATTTAATAAATTATTTAATCATTATTATAATTATTCAATACATTATGTATTGTGTAATAATTGCATTTTAATAAACAAATGTATTATTTACATTATTTTATTTTATTTTATTTTTTTTTTTTAAAGATTTTATTTATTTATTTGTCAGAGAGAGAGCGAGCGAGAGCGAGCATAGGCAGACAGAGTGGAAGGCAGAGTCAGAGGGAGAAGCAGGCTCCCTGCGGAGCAAGGAGCCCGATGTGGGACTCGATCCCAGGACGCTGGGATCATGACCTGAGCCGAAGGCAGCTGCTTAACCAACTGAGCCACCCAGGCGTCCCTACATTATTTTATTTTATTTTATTTTATTTTATTTTATTTTATTTTATTTTATTTAGTTGACAAAGAGAGGGAGAACGCAAGCAAAGGGAGCTGCAGGCAGAAGGAGAGGGAGAAGTAGGCTCCCAGCTGAGTAGAAAGTTCAACCTGGGGTTCCATCCCACGACCTTGGGATCACCACCTGAGTCGAAGGCAGATGCTTAAGTGACTGAGCCATCCAGATGCCCAAGGCTTTGTATTCTTCGCTTCTAAATATTGATGCTCCTTCATCTCTGGAGTTAGTAAATTGATGTTGAGAATTCATATCAAAGAATTGATAGTAGCTGTTAAACAGAAACATGTAATTTAGGGGAAAAAAAGAGCAGAAGGAAGAGAAAGGCCAAAAGTCAAAAGCACATTAATATAAAATTTAATTAGATAAAAAAGCTGATATTCCTGAAGGGGGCTAATAAAAGAGCTGCAAAGAGCTGATAGGATTAGGAAAATTGTCCACTCCTGGTCATTTCATAATTTTAAACTATTCCTTATTAATAAATATACTTAGTTCCAGAAACACAATCACATAAGAACATTTCCACCAAGTTTCCTCTAACAGCACTTACAAATTAGACGTTCAAACAATGCAGTTCATTACATGTTGCATCTGTATCTTAAAGTTTAAACACTTTCTGTGACACATTTTCTAACAATTAAAATTAAAATATATATATATATATACATATACATATGTATATGTATATATATATATATAGAGAGAGAGAAACCTTATCCCTAAATGAAACCTTTCTTTGATTATTAGCTTAAATAGGTAAATTAGCAACAACAACAACAACAAACAGCTAATATTATAGAGGTAGGAACAATTGACCTTTTCATTCATTGCTATTTTCTAAAAATTCCTATTTTATTTTTTTCTCAAGTCTGTCATAATAATTTTCTAAATCTCCTGCCTTATTCAATTTTTTTCTTTTAGTGGAAATCTCTATTTCATATTTATTTTCTCTTCCTCCACTCTTTGCTCTAATAATTCAATGTATTATTAGATTTTCTGTTTTTCTCTTTATCCAGATATATCTTTTCTTTCTTTCTTTCTTTTTTAAATAATTTGATTTGCTGGCATTTTACATCAGTACATGCTTTCTTATGGATGTTAGAAATGTCTGTGGAACTACTAGAAGAATAAACTTTTTTACCTTTAAGAAGTTTACAGTCTAGAGTGCCTGGGTGGCTCAGTTGGTTAAGTGTCTTCCTTCAGCTTAGGTCATGATGCCAGGGTACTAGGATCCAGTCCTGCATCAGCTGCCTGCTCAGCAAGGAGTCTGGTTCTTCCTCTCCCTCTGCCCCTCCCTCTCTCTCTCTAATAAATAAATAAAATCTTTAAAAAAAAAGACTTACTGAAATCTGAGACTGAATTACTAAATTCAGTCTTAATAGAAGACAGCTAAACAAAGCAATGATCACAACTGGAAAATTTAGCAAGATCATGGTTTTACATTTTTGGTTGACACAGGACCTCTTTCAGAAACAACTTTCCCTAAATATCAATTTCTTTTTAAGGCAAAAAATTTTGACAAGAAATCCAGATCCTTCTGATCATTTTCATATCAATTTAAGGTGACATCCTCAGAGTATATAATCAAATATGTAATCATTCTATCTGTTGCCTTGTATATTGCCTGTATCTTTTTCAGACTCAAAGTTCCATTGAGGTAGAGTTTGTTTTTTTTTTTTTAAAGCAGAGATTTTAAAGTGTTTGATATATACAAGATGCTTAATAAGTGTTTACAAAGCCTATGTATTACTATGTATTATTTAAAGCCTTAAACAGGCTTTAAAATAATGTAGGTGATATTAGTAGTCATATCAAACAATTTTTAGGTTTCAGTCATGTAAATAACTACATTTCTGAGAGACAGAGAAACATACAAATGGTCTGGGTCCAGTAGGATAATGCTAGCATGTGTTGTAAATTCTCTTATATGACCCACTTTACCTGTGAGCAGAGGGTCCTCCAGAGAAGCCATGGGGCGGGGAGGGGCAGCAGGCAGCCAGAACTGGAACAGGACACCGCGGCGTCCAGGGCTAGGCTGCAGCATGGGAGCGCAGGGGCAGCGAGTATGGTGTGTCCTGCAGTCCCGAATGGGCTGCAGCACAGCACCCTGGCGCTGTGCGCCCCTCCTTCCCGCCTGGGCAATTAGCAAAGCCCCTACTCCAGGCCGCCCCCGACCCGCCCCCGCCCCCCTCCCTCCTGAGTCCTCTGAGAGCTCAATTCCAGCTTTGGAAATTAGCAAAGACCCTTCTCTGCTCCAGCCCCGCCCCCTCATTCCTGAAACCTGAGCCCTGGCTGGGGTGCGGGGCTAAGCCCTGGCATGCTACTGCATTGCCAGGGCCGGCGCTGGGCAGTCTCCTAGCCTGGCTCCCTGAGCGGGTGTCCACGTGCAGCCTGGCTGCGAATAGATCATCAGTCTTAAACGCCGGCTGCACTCTTGGGTCAGTTTGCTGGCTTCCAGATTGCGCCCAAAGCCAGGAACCAGCTTCCCCAGCACAGACCTGGGCTGAGATGCCTGCCTGGGATCTGTCTGAGCAGTCTCCTCCACTCCAGGCAGGGATGGCACTTCGACCTGGATGTTTGGGTTTTTTGTTTGTTTTTTTTGGTCATTGGTTATTACATGACCTCCAGGGTAGGTGCTCCACAAAGGGAGTGAAAACAGGACGCCATATATAAGCATACCGCCATTCTAGAAAAATAGCTTGGGGTTCTCCTGGAAAGGCTGCATTGGTCCTTGCACTATGGTTTAATAGAAAAGGGATTATGCACCAAGTTACTTAAATGAGCATAGGTTGAAATCGTTTACTGAGAGTAAATATTTTAAATAGTTATATTTTAACTAAATCTATCATCAATCATAAATCTATTACACTAAGGTTACAGGCAATTTAAAAGCAAGAGCACTCTCTTCAGGGTTTTAAATAATCCCTGTCTGTCTTGGCACATGAGAATGCAAAGATAGGAAATGGTTTGTAAAAGATCATATAATAGCTTTTACTAATTCTATTTATTTGACAGACAGAGATCACAAGTAGGCAGAGAGGCAGGCAGAGAGAAAGATGGGGAAGCAGGCTCCCCGTCAAGCAGAGAGTCTGATGAAGGGCTTGATCCCAGGACCCTGAGATCATGACCTGATCCCAAGGCAGAGGCTTAACACACTGAGCCACCCAGACGCCCCCAGATGAAATACATTTCTGACTTAGAAACTTCAGATAGAATTTTTTTGTCCATGATGACAAGTGAAGAAAATGTGTCATCCCTAAACCTAACCTTAAACCCTACCAACGCTGGAACCTAAGCTGACCTTAGAACCCTGAATCCCAAACCTGGAATGGAACCCAAAGCCTGTACCTGAGCCCTGGATCCAAGCCCTGAACCACGAACCGAAACCCTAAACCTGACCTCCAAGTCATGAAACCTGAACCCAAATCTCAGCATGAAGTCAAACCCCAAATTTGACCTTGAACTTTATCCCATAAGCCCTGAGTCTTTTTTTTTTTTTTAAGATTTTATTTATTTATTTGACAGAGAGAAATCACAAGTAGGCAGAGAGGCAGGCAGAGAGAAAGATGGGGAAGCAGGCTCCCCGTCAAGCAGAGAGTCTGATGAAGGGCTTGATCCCAGGACCCTGAGATCATGACCTGATCCCAAGGCAGAGGCTTAACACACTGAGCCACCCAGACGCCCCCAGATGAAATACATTTCTGACTTAGAAACTTCAGATAGAATTATTTTGTCCATGATGACAACTGAAGAAAATGTGTCATCCCTAAACCTAACCTTAAACCCTACCAACGCTGAAACCTAAGCTGACCTTAGAACCCTGAATCCCAAACCTGGAATGGAACCCAAAGCCTGTACCTGAGTTCTGGATCCAAGCCCTGAACCACGAACCGAAACCCTAAACCTGACCTCCAAGTCATGAAACCTGAACCCAAATCTCAGCATGAAGTCAAACCCCAAATTTGACCTTGAACTTTATCCCATAAGCCCTGAGTCTTTTTTTTTTTAAAGATTTTATTTATTTATTTGACAGAGAGAAATCACAAGTAGATGGAGAGGCAGGCAGAGAGAGAGAGAGGGAAGCAGGCTCCCTGCTGAGCAGAGAGCCCGATGTGGGACTCGATCCCAGCACCCTGAGATCATGACCTGAGCCGAAGGCAGCGGCTTAACCCACTGAGCCACCCAGGTGCCCAGCCCTGAGTCTTAAAGCCTAAATCATAAACTTAAATCCCTAAACTATAACTCTGTTCCCTTGTCCTTCACTCCAAATCCTCACCGTAACACTAAACCCAAAGCCTGATCTAGAACTCTGACTAAAACCTGAACCTGAACCCAAATTCAAACCCTTCACCACACTTTGCTTATGCACTTGCCATTGATGGATATTTGCAGTTTCTACCTTTTGATTCTTGTGAACATTGTTTGGGTTGAGGGCTAGGGTTAGGGACTTGGATTAGGGTAGGGTCCAGTCTTGAGACCAAGTTGAGGTCAGAGTGTGGGTCTGCATCAGGGCCATGTTCAGTGACACTGTTTGGGTCAAGGACTGTTGTAATTCCACATTGTTTCCAATTCATTGTTCCTTAGCTATTTGGGGGGAAGTTGGGGGGTATTGGGCTCCATGCAGCTTGAATTTCCGGAATGAAATGGCATCAGCTGGACCCCAGGAGGGAGCAGGACCTTCCACTGAAGGGTGAGCTCCCACAGTCCTGCACTGCCTTCCACTGCCTGCAGAGGGCGCCAGAACCCAGCTCCCGCCCTGAGCCCAGGCTGCCTGCACAGTCACAGCTGGGATTGGAGCCCCACCTCTTCAGGACCCACTGTGGAGACTTCTGGAGAATGTGGGGCGCCTCCCACCCTGACAGGACAAGCTGAGGAGGGTGTGGCTCTGCATCCACACTGACTGGACCCGTTGTGGAGGACGCGCCCACACTGGCAGCAGTCCAACCTCCTAAGGACCAGATGCTGGAGGAGCTGAGGAGAAGCCGGCTGAGTGGACTGTCAAGGGGTTCGTGGTCTCAGGACCCCACAGAGGAAGGGCGCCCTGTGTAGACACTGGGGCTTCCGTCGTTTTGTGTGAGGAGACGTGGCCTCCTGCTGTGCTGTGCCCGGGGCTGTGGGGTCCCCCCTTTCTGGGCTCAGGTGCTCCTCGGTCCTCGTCTGTGTTTGTGTACTCGCAAATTCGGTTCCTGGGGCTCCTCAGATGGTCTGCAGTCAGGGAGTGTCTGCCTTCTTCGGTGCTTGTGCTCTCCCCACCTCAGCCCTGCGGGGTCCTTCCCGTGTCCACACCCACTCCAGGCTTGTGCCGAGTCCGGAAATTCGAGAGCCAGAGTGAGGACTCTGTAGACGGTTTTGGGGAGAGTAGGTATTTTCCCAGTGTGGGTTCTACCCTGAGCACAGTGCCTCCCCATCTCTGTGTGTACCCATCCCTGTCTGTCGTCATTGTTGCAGGGCTGTCAGAGGACAGGTCTGTCACCTTCTTGGTTCAGGGGCCTCCCGGGTATCTTGCTGTCTTGGATGCAGGTGTAAATGAGATCGTTCTCCGCAGTCTCTTTTTGATGGTTTTTTCTGAGCACCAAGGAGTGCCACTAATTTGTGCATATTGATTTTGTTCCTTGCAAGTTCTTGAATTTATTAGTTCGATTGGCCTTAAACTCAATCTGCCAGTTATTTGACAAGCAGCATGGATTTAATTGGGAAGAGCAGAGAATGGCAGTCTGGGCTGAGCAAGCTAAGGTCCCATCACAGGCAAGTGCGAGAAACAAAGGAGAGGAACATTATTTCATGGAGGAGGAAGAAGTTGGGAAGGGTGCTTGAAGGAAAGTCCCTTGGAGAAAGGCAGGGTGATGGAGAATTCTCACCAGCTGAGCTGCAAAGCTCCTACAAAAAGTCAGGAGATGAACCTCCAGCTTCCCGTGTGGGGCCTGGAATTGGTGAGTCTCTCCTGTGGGGGATTGCAATGTGGAGTCTGTAATGGGCACTGAGCAGCAGGCGCCCCCTTCCAGCCTCCCCTTCTGGCATCCCCAGTCCACTTTACTGGGGCTTCCCTTCCTGCTTTTGCACAGTTCTAACCAGCTTGTGGTGGAACGTTGTGGAAAAACTGAAATTCCAAATCCACTGCTTCTACTGCACCTGAGATACAGGGGCCCATGATTTAATTCTCCCACGAGTCTCTTGCTAACATGTGTCCTCTCCATGTTGGGTGACCTGGATCTGGGAGGGCTTGGACTCCATCCCAAAGTCTGATGTTCTCTCTGCTTCCGTGTCGTCGTGCTAACATGGATGTTTGGAAGATTCATTTCCTCTGTGGTGATTTCAAAGTGCAGTCAGCTTGTTATAGCAGCACAAATACGTGCTGTCTCCACACTCAGATTCCCCAGCCGTCATTTCTTTACCACGTTTGCCACTTCACACGGGATGCTTCAGTGTGTTTGATCCCACACCAGGACAATGTCCTGCAGAACCACCACATAACCTGAAATGAGGACATCATTACAGAACCCATCCAAGGGTTAGTGTTAGGAACCAGGGACATGGCAGGACTGATCTGAAGACCCCATGGAGAGCTGTCTCGGTGGCTGAGTTGACAGTGGAGGTGAGGGTGAGTGTCTGGCTCTGGCTTTGTGTCCAGGAGTCAGCTCTGTGTGGGTGTGTCCTCAGCTAGGCATGCAGATTTCTGCTCCTCTGAATCCTTTCCGGAGTTCCAAATGGCACAGTTTCCTTCTGGGCAGCAGGCTGAGTCCTCTGGGATTGCCCATATGTCCCCAAATTGTAGGGCACCTACTGCAAGGCCTTTGGGGTCAGAATCCTGAGAACCAAACCAAACCAAAGGTTATGGTTAGGGCCCACCACATGGCAGGCCCGATCTGCCAGCACTCTGTCCATCTTTCTGGGGGAGGGGGCAGTCGAGGGATTTGTTCAGGGTGAGTGTCAAGCTCCAGGTTTGCATCCAGTGGCCTGCTGAATATGGGGGTGTCCAGAGGTAGGAATGCAGATTTCAGTTCCTCTGAATCCTTTCTGGAGTTCCAAATGGCATGGTTCCTTTCAGGGTGGCAGGGTGAGTCCTATGGTGTTCCTCGCTGTCCCCAATCTCTGAGGCTTTGGAGCCAGGCCGTCGGGGACAGACCTCTCAGGACAGAATCTAGGCTTAAGAGTTTGTGCCTATGGGCATGGCTGCACTGATCTGAAAGCACTGTGGTGAGGATCACAGGGGTCTGAGTTGAGAGCATGGTTCAGGATCAGTATCAAGGTCTGGGTTTGTGTCCAGTGGACCGCTGAATGTGGGGGTGGTCTCAGATGTCCAAGACGATTTCCCCTACTCTGAACCCTTTCCAGCATTCCAAATAGCCTGGTTTCCTTCTGGGTGGCAAGCTGAAATCTCTGGGATTTCTCAGGTCTTGCCATTGCCCTTGCAAGGGCAAGATACTTTTTACAGTAAAAGAATTCACCAGATGAGCTGAACAGCAGAAAAGACACAGCTCAAGAGTTAATCAGTGAACAGGAATATCATGCCAAAAACTTCTTTGATAACACACTACAGAGCAAGGGAAGATAGGAGAGAAAGCTGAGATATAAAGGACAAACCCTCCAACTTTCCAACATCATTCCCTACTTGTTTATTTCCATTGCTGTCAGCTCCTTCCCAGTTAAAAATAAGTCACCTGAGCCAGCCTTTTTTCTTCCTGAGATTGGGGCACTGCAAAGCCCACCAGAGGGGCCAAGGGCACCCCTATACCTGCTGAGCTGAGCCCATTTGTACCCCAAGCGTGAGGAGGTACCAGCCTGTCCCCCTGGTGCTCCATGGTCTGTGGCAGTCCTTCCTTCTGGACCCTGCTTTGCTGCTCTATTTTCGCTAACCCTGGTCTCAAACTAGGGATTGCTCCTGGAAGAGGAACTCAGGGAGATGAGGCTCAGGAGGGTCTCCCTGCCTGGAATCTTCGTGTGAGGAGTGCACAGCCAACAGATTTTGCCCAGGGACTTGCAAAATGCAGAGAGGCAGATTTCTTTTCTCTCTTTCTCTCTCTCTCTAGCCTCATACTAACCAGGAGTTCTTAGAACTTTCTTCAGTGACTTCTAGGTGTAGCTTGGCCACTTTTTCACAGAAAGGCCACTTGAGCATGATGAAACACACGTATAAGCAATTACATTAAAAAAAAAAAAAAAACAGGGGCGCCTGGGTGGCTCAGTGGTTGGGCCGCTGCCTTCGGCTCGGGTCGTGATCCCGGGGTCCTGGGATCGAGTCCCACATCGGGCTCTCTGCTCAGCGGGGAGCCTGCTTCCTCCTCTCTCTCTCTCTGCCTGCCTCTCTGCCTGCTTGTGGTTTCTCTCTGTCAAGTAAATAAATAAAATCTTTAAAAAAAAAACAAAACAAACAAACAAAAAAAAAAACAATAAGCCAGTGCACACAAACCTTTGACAGCAGCACAGGACGCTCAAGGGACCAAAGTCCCTACCTTGGGCAATAGTGGTAGAGGCCGGGTTCTGCCATGCAGGTCCCTAGACCTTTGGCAGTTTCCACGATTGCAAATCCAGACATGCAGAATCCTGAGGGACAACCTACTAACTGCAAAAGAGCAAAAAATCATCAGGATTCAGAGAGTGGAAATCCATTTGTACTGGAAAAGAAAGAAGTAGGCTTGCTGTGAATCCAGCAGGGAGGACAGGCATAGATAAAGGCTGGTGTATGGGTCACGGAAACTATTGTTTCTCAAGGGTCCTGCTGTCTCTGTAAAATGCTATGAGGACTGTCTCTTGGGGAACTCCTGCTTTCCTACCAGTGACACCCCCAGATTCTGCTTTGCTAGTCCCATGGATTCCTGGGGATACCCAGTTGATAAGCTACGCTGTCCTCATGACAACACTTGCTAATGGACTGAATGTTTGTGTCTTGTCCCAATTCAGATGTTGAAGCCCTGACCCTCAAGGAGTGCCATCAGGAGGTATGGGCTTTGAGAGGTGGTGAGGTCATGAGATTGGAACACATGTGAATGAGATAAAAGCACTTCTGAGAAACGACCTGAGAGATTGTTCTGCCAGCTGTCATCCATGCAAGTCTACAACAGAAATATGGGCATTTATAGATAATGAAGCAGTCTCTTGCTAGATATCAGATCTCCCAGGATCTTGCTTTTGGACTTCTCAGTCTCTAGAACTGCAAGGAATAGTACATGTTTTGCTGTTTCAGCCACCCAGTCTGTCATCATTTGTTGCAGCAACTTGAACTGAATAAAGCAGAGCCCAAGTCCTGCTTAATCCCTGCTTCTACTCATTTCCCCTCAGAAAGAGCTTCTAATCCAGAACTGACCTCTGCTTTCCATACACGTGCTTCAGACTCCTTCTATGAGAGCCCAGACTTTGTAAAAGACTCCTCCCTCATGGCAACCAGCATTCTGTGACTCCTGAGGACTGTCCTCCCTGACTGCATTGAGTCAATCAAAATGATTTTGATTCTGGAGTCCCAGGATCAAGGACTGCATCAGGCTCCCAGCTTCATGGGGAGTCCGCTTCTCCCTCTGACCTTCTCCCCTCTCATGCTCTCTCTCTCACTCTCTCTCTCTCTCTCAAATAAATAAATAAAAATCTTTTAAAAATCTGATTTTAACAGACCATAAGCTTGTTCTTGCTGGTCTTTGGAAGATTAGGCATTAGCCCTTCGGAGAAAGTTCTGAATGGCTGCTTCATGAAGGGGTGAACTGTGTCCCCAAAGTCTCTTTTTGCTGCCTTCTAATCACAGATGCTGAGACAAATCCTCCCAGGTGCTGGTTTTTCAAAGCACTTAATGCTTTGGCTTTGAAGTTCCTCACCTGACAGTTCTGCTTTAATCAGTTTGTGACAAAACAGCCAATTGGTGGTGGATGCAAAGTGCACTGATAAAGTTAAATGCCTAGAAGTAAAATGGCTATTTGTGTAACTGCAACATATTTTGCATTTAAAAAAATTTTCAAACTATTTTCCAAAGTGGTTGTATCATGATATATGCCAACAACAGTTTAGATTTTTTGTTGCTTCTCAATCTAGCTCAGACCAAGTACAATTAGCCTTTATAATTTTAGCCATTCTAATAGATACGTAAGCATGTCTCATTATGATTTTAATTTGTATTTCTTTAATGTCTAAATTTTGAGAAATTTGTCATGTGCCTCTAAGCCATCCATATACTTTTGGTGACATGTTTCTTCCATTATTTCCTTCACATGTAAAATTGGATACTCTGTTTGGTTATTAGTAAGGTTTTTTATTTTTATTCATTTTTTAATAATCAGAGTAGATATCCATTATCAGATATGTAATTTGGAAATCGCTTGTCCATCTTTACAGTTTCTCAATGGAGCTTTGATAGCTGTGTCTTTCAAGAAATATGCTACTTCTTTCCTGGTACACGGAGGTATGACTACAACATTATCAATGTTGACCTTTGCAAAGAAAATCATGGCTTAAGATATATGTAGTCTGCAGTTGTTGGGAGTGTTCACCATCCTTGCCTCTAACTCATCTCTCACTGCCCACACATTCAGATATGGGGGAATATTGATTGACAAAATATTAATTGCCAAATAACACTAGTTGGAGAATAAGAAAAATGCAGGCACCTGATTATATAATATTACATAAATAAAATATGTTTTTATAAGTGCTATTAGAAGTAAATTCCTCAATACTTGAATCACACAGAATGATGGAATCCTATATTTTTTTTTCTTGTATTTAGTAAGAAAATGATCATGCCTCAAGTATATTAAAATGGAATAGGGAAAATTAAAAATTGTTTTAAGATGATTTGCGTGTGTTGTGCGTATATGAGAGAGAAAATGAGAGAGAAAGATAAAGAGAAAGAGAAAGGGAAAGACAGAGAGGTGGCTGCAGTGAATTGATGAGTTGGAGGAGAGATTTTAAAGTTTTGTCTTTTGCTTTCTATATTTCTTTTTCCTTAGGTTCAAGAGAACAATCAGTAATATCTCAGAAGCCTGCTGGTAACATCAGCAGAAAGAATTAGAGGTTCCCAGAAAATTTAAGATGACATATAGTTTTCCTGACATAAGAAAATCATTTTTTGTCCCCAGCTATTTTCAATGATCTGTACCCCACCTGTGTACTCTCCCAAGCACACTTCTTCCAAAACTTCCTGGGAGGTTCTTAAAAAGAAATGCAAAAACCTCACTCCTTAAGGATTTTGAGGGAACAAGGCAATGGGAAAACTAACAGTCACCACAAGACCAGGAAATAGCCTAAGCTATTGAGACAATAAATCAGTGGTAAAACTCCTAGTGCTATTTCAAAAGCAATCAAGGCCTTTCATTCCTTGTCCCAGAAAATGAGCCCAAGACCCCATCTAGTTTATATCTGCTCTTGAAGCCTGCAGAGTCCCTTTCCCTTGTCCAACAGTTACCTCTGCTTTATTCTAACGTTGACGTTTCTGCCCTCGGTGGAATACAAGCTTCATTCAGGTGAACATGCAATACATATTGCACAAATACATATGTGGATGTGCATGCATCCACAACCTTATGACCAACCATACACGGGATAATAAAACTCTCCCTTCTGAGTATTCATCTTAAATACTAAATAAAAATCTCTCTCCTGTTCAAACAGTCAAGGCTTTGGAACTTATTCCCTGTGATCACCTTGTATGTTGTAAACAAAGATTCCTTTGTTTGACAACTCCACCTGTTTCTGTGATTCACCAAAGACTGACCTCAGTTAGTTCAGTTGCTGTAATGGCTTTCACTACTCTGATTCTACCTCTGCAAGTCTCCAAATTTAACTATTTTTTCTCCCAATTCCGCATGTTCTTGGCTTTAAACTGCAACTCTGAAGAGAAGATTTGCTTGTTTAAAAAAAAATCAAGAAAAGGGAGTAGTAGTCAACATTCTTACTTTGAACTTCCTGCCCTAAGGGGCTCTCCTGTTCTTTCTCTTTGACTTCCTGGACTAAAACGACAGAAATTTGGCAATACATCACTCCCCAATCCAGATTACTGCCAGAACAGTTTATACTCTTAGAAAAATATTAGTTTAAAAGATCACATAATTAAATACTTAAGCATGTAGTGTAATATAGTGGTTTACAAGAAATATATTTTGGTCATCTGAATATTTGGTTTTCAGCCATGGCTACTGACTCACAGCTCCTAAAACTCTTGGGATTTCCTGTGATAAGGGTGAGAGAGGTGTGTTTTGTTATGTTAATGAAGTGACCTTCAGACCTCACTCAAGGCAAGGGCTGTTTGCCTGAAGGACCAACCACTTGGTGAAAGCCTTCACAACTTTTTGCCCAACGTGCCTCCCCTTCCTCCCAATACAGGATTATCTGGGGAGGGAAGAGGATCTGGAGATTAGATAAGCAAATGACAATGATTTAGTCAGTCATGACTATGTCATGAAGCCTCCACAGAAAACCTGAAAGGACTGGGTTCAGAAAGCTTTTAGTTTGTTAAATGTATGAAAAGGCAGGAAGAGTGGCAGTCTTACAGAAGGTAATAGAAGCTCTGTGCCCATTCTCCATACCTTGCCCTGTGCACTTCTTTATCTATCTATTGATTTAAATCTTCTATTATATCTTTTAATAAGCTGGCAAACATAAAGTAAGTATTTTTCTGAGTTTTGTGAGTCCCTGTAGCAAATTAAAAGAACATAAGAAGTAGGCCACTGGGACCTCCAACCTGTAGTTGCTCAGTCACAAGCACAGGTAATAACCTGGGGCCTACAGTGAGACTGGCATCTGAGGTGGGATTGGAGATAGTCTTGGAGGACTGATCCCTTAACTGATGAAATCTTACACTATGTTCAGGTAGATAGTGTCAGAATTTAGTTGAATTCTTGGAGATCCTGCTGTTGTCTGAAAATCATTTGGCATTGTTGGTATGATGTCCTAAAGCCCAAAAAGATATAGCTACCTCAAAATAAGAATACGGTTGACAGCTTATATATAATAAGTGAGTATTTCAGGGATTTAAAATATACCCAATAAATAATGTAAGGAAATAAGGAAAGATTTTGAAATAAAAACAAGAATAAGAACCTAGTGGTACTAATAGATTAAATATATGTAATCTAGTTGAATTAAGAATACAATGGATAGAATACGTAATGGATTCAATAGAGATAAGAAGTCACTTAAGGATATAGTCATCTGGATACCAGCAAAGCATTAAAATTATCAATATAAAAGAGGTGTAAGATGTAGGTGATGTGTGTGGAACAAAAGCTAGAGAAGAAATTAGATTTCCTTACTACTCATAGCCTGTTGACAAGTCCTTGAAGCTCCTCTGGGGACTCAGCTGCTTCCATGTGGACACATCCACTCAGGGCAAAAAGCATTCTTAGTCCACCCCCCAGGATACTGAAAATCTACTTTCACATGTAAAAATTACTTTGGAAACTTCTTTATCTCTACTCCCCACCCCTGCCCTCAAGATATGCATTGGCAATCATCTCCCAAGCAGATACCCACTGATATACATCAGAAGAGTCTCTTCCCTGAGTTTTTACTAAATAGTAAGAAATGACCTTTCCCTAACAATAGCTAGCCCCCTCAAGGTCCTGGAAACCTTGTTTATAAAATACCTTGGAGGCTTGTGCTATCCCTAACCTCCTCCCAAATTGAAAGTATATAATCAGCCACTCTTCATGACCCTCTCTCTCTACTCCAAATAAATAAATAAATATTTTTAAATAAAATAAAATAAATGACTTTTTTTAAATGAAAGAAGAAAAAGGAAAGAAATATTTGAATATTAATGTACATCTATTTCTCAAGCATAAAATAGTCAAGACACTGGATTAAAACTTACATACAAGAAAAGAAAGAAAATATTCATAACTATAGTTGACTCTATGAATCCCAAACTAGGGCATACATACCAAAGACACACAAAAAAAATCACAAGTGTTAGAGAGAAAAAAATAATTCATTAATAAAGAAACAAGAATCAGACTGACAGAAATTTTTTAAATAACATCAGATATAAAAAAGAATGAAGTAATAGCTTTATTATCTTGAAAAAAAAATCGCAAATGGAAACATTTAGATCCTTATAAAATGTCATTGGCATAGGAAGGCATAATAAAAAAAAATATTTTCAGGAATACAGACCACAGATAATTTGCCTTAATTTGTGTAGGCAGCACTTAAATACTAATATTATTTTAATAGTTAAAATATACTCTATGACCTTTGAGGTTGGGGAAAAGAGGATGACCAAGTCATCTTGAAATAATTCAGTTTTATGAAAAAAGTAAAAAGATCAAAAAAAAGACTTGTAGAAAAGAGAGATAAAACATATGCATAATAAAAATAAATAAATAAATAAACAGCTGGAGTGCCTGGGTGACTTAGTCGGTTCAAGTGTCTGCCTTCAGCTCAGGTGATGATCCCAGGGTCCTGGTATTGAGCCCTGCATCAGGCTCCCTGCTCAGTGGAGAGTCTGCTTCTCCCTCCCATTGAGAAAAAAAATTTGACTTATTTATTTGAGAGAGATAATCTTTAAATTTTACTTATTTATTTGAGAGAGAGTGAGAAAAGAAAAACATGCACACAGCAGAGGGAATAACAGAGGGAGAGGGAGAAGCACGCCACTGAGCAGGGAACCCCCTGCGGGGCTCTATCCCAGGACCCGGGTATTATGACCTGAGCTATAGGTAGACACTTAACTCAGGTACCCCAATAAATACAATCTTTTAAAAAAAAATAAATAATAATAAAAATAAATAATATTTCAGATAGTATGATTTTTTTTACTGTAAGACTTGGTATAAAAACAGGATGACATACTTGTCTAATTATTGCAAAAGACTTTGATAAGTTTAGATGCAGTAGTACATAAAAAATTTAACTTCTTTCATTAACTGATAATTTAATTAGATTAAATTAAGAGACATCAAAATTTAGAGAATCTAATAGTCCTGATCTATTAATAAATGTAGCCATCCTGACCCCAAAACAAGAGTCGTCAGTAAGTATATAAGCATAAGTTGAACATTTACACAAACAGGCCATTATTTAGGCCAGAAGTATATGCCAATAAATTCCTAGAGTTAAATATCAGGCTATATTTTCCAAGAATAAGGCAATAAAATTAGAAAACAATGACCAAAATATTAAATTCATATAATTGGAAGTTAACTTCATCCCTAAAAAGAAATAATACAGCTAATTCAGAAATTTTTAGAATTACAGTACTTTGGTAATATCAACTCTCAAAATGAGTGACGGACAGGTGGGGCTAGCAAGAGACTCGTGGGAGGATTAAATCATGGGCCCCTGTATCTCAGGTGCAGTAGAAGCAGTGGATTTGGAATTTCAGTTTTTCCACAACGTTCCACCACAAGCTGGTTAGAACTGTGCAAAAGCAGGAAGGGAAGCCCCAGTAAAGTGGACTGGGGATGCCAGAAGGGGAGGCTGGAAGGGGGCGCCTGGTGCTCAGTGCCCATTACAGACCCCACATTGCAATCCCCCACAGGAGAGACTCACCAATTTTAGGCCCCACAGGGGAAGCTGGAGGTTCATCTCCTGACTTTTTGTAGGAGCTTTGCAGCGCAGCTGGTGAGAATTCTCCATCACCCTGCCTTTCTCCAAGGGACCTTCCTTCAAGCACGCTTCCCAACTTCTTCCTCCTCCATGAAATAATGTTCCTCTCCTTTGTTTCTCGCACTTGCCTGTGATGGGACCTTAGCTTGCTCAGCCCAGACTGCCATTCTCTGCTCTTCCCAATTAAACCCATGCTGCTGGTCAAATAACTGGCAGATTGAGTTTAAGGCCAATCGAACTAATAAATTCAAGAACTTGCAAGGAACAAAATCAATATGCACAAATTAGTGGCACTCCTAGGTGCTCAGAAGGAACCATCAGAAAGAGACTTCGGAGAACGATCTCATTTACACCTGCATCCAAGACAGCAAGATACCCGGGAGGCCCCTGAACCAAGAAAGTGACAGCCCTGCAACAATGACGACAGACAGGGAGGGGTACACACGGAGATGGGGAGGCACTGTGCTCAGGGAAGTACCCACACTGGGAAAATACCTACTCTCCCCAAAACCGGCTACAGAGTCCTCACTCTGGCTCCCGAATTTCCGGACTCGGCGCAAGCCTGGAGTGGGTGTGGACACGGGAAGGACCCCGCAGGGCTGAGGTGGGGAGAGCACAAGCACCGAAGAAGGCAGACGCTCCCTGACTGCAGACCATCTGAGGAGCCCCAGGAACGGAATCCACCAGCACACAAACACAGACGAGGACCAAGGAGCACCCGAGCCCAGAAAGGGGGGACCCCACAGCCCCGCGCACAGCACAGCAGGAGGCCACGTCTCCTCACACAAAACGACGGAAGCCCCAGTGTCTACACAGGGCGCCCTTTCTCTGTGGGGTCCTGAGACCACGAACCCCTTGACAGTCCACTCAGGGACTTCTCCTCACCTCCTCCAGCGTCTGGTCCTTAGGAGGTTGGACTGCTGGCAGTGTGGTCGCGTCCTCCACAACGGGTCCGGTCAGTGTGGATGCAGAGCCACACCCTCCTCAGCTTGTCCTGTCAGGGTGGGAGGCGCCCCACATTCTCCAGAAGTCTCCACAGTGCGTTCTGAAGAGGTGGGGCTCCAATCCCAGCTGTGGCTGTGCAGGCAGCCTGGGCTCAGGGCGGGAGCTGGGGTCTGGCGCCCTCTGCAGGCGGTGGAAGGCAGTGCAGGACTGTGGAAGATCACCCTTCAGTGGAAGGTCCTGCTCCCTCCTGGGGTCTAGCTGACGCCATTTCATTCCGGAAATTCAAGCTGCATGGAGCCCAATACCCCCCAACTTCCCCTCAAATAGCTAAGGAACAATGAATTGGAAACAATGTGGAATTACAACAGTCCTTGACCCAAACAGTGTCACTGAACATGGCCCTGATGCAGACCCACACTCTGACCTCAACTTGGTCTCAAGACTGGACCCTACCCTAATCCAAGACCCTAACCCTAGCCCCCAACCCAAACAATGTTCACAAGAATCAAGAGGTAGAAACTGCAAATATCCATCAATGGCAAGTGCATAAGCAAAGTGTGGTGAAGGGTTTGAATTTGGGTTCAGGTTCAGGTTTTAGTCAGAGTTCTAATCAGGCTTTGGGTTTAGTGTTAGGGTGAGGATTTAGAGTGAAGGACAAGGGAACAGAGTTATAGTTTAGGGCTTTAAGTTTATGATTTAGGCTTTAAGACTCAGGGCTTATGGGATAAAGTTCAAGGTCAAATTTGGGGTTTGACTTCATGCTGAGATTTGGGTTCAGGTTTCATGACTTGGAGGTCTGGTTTAGGGTTTGGGTTCGTGGTTCAGGGCTTGGATCCAGGGCTCAGGTACAGGCTTTGGGTTCCATTCCAGGTTTGGGATTCAGGGTTCTAGTTTGGGCTTTAAGGTCAGCTTAGGTTTCAGCGTTGGTAGGGGTTAAGATTAGGTTTAGGGATGACACATTTTCTTCACTTGTCATCATGGACAAAAAAATTCTATCTGAAGTTTCTAAGTCAGAAATGTATTTCATCTGAGGGCGCCTGGGTGGCTCCGTGTGTTAAGCCTCTGCCTTGGGATCAGGTCATGATCTCAGGGTCCTGGGATCGAGCCCTTCATCAGGCTCTCTGCTTGGCGGGGAGCCTGCTTCCCCATCTTTCTCTCTGCCTGCCTCTCTGCCTACTTGTGATCTCTGTCTGTCAAATAAATAGAATTAGTAAAAGCTATTATATGATCTTTTACAAACCATTTCCTATCTTTGCATTCTCATGTGCCAAGACAGACAGGGATTATTTAAAACCCTGAAGAGAGTGCTCTTGCTTTTAAATTGCCTGTAACCTTCGTGTAATAGATTTATGATTGATGATAGATTTAGTTAAAATATAACCATTTAAAATATTTACTCTCAGTAAACGATTTCAACCTATGCTCATTTAAGTAACTTGGTGCATAATCCCTTTTCTATTAAACCATAGTGCAAGGACCAATGCCGCGTTTCCGAGAGAACCCCAAGCTATTTTTCTAGAATGGCCATATGCGTATATATCAGGCGTCCTGTTTTCTCTCCCTTTGTGGAGCACCTACCCTGGAGGTCATGTAATAACCAATGACCAAAAAAACAAACCAAAAACCCAAACATCCAGGTCGAAGTGCCATCCCTGCCTGGAGTCCAGGAGACTGCTCACACAGATCCCAGGCAGGCATCTCAGCCCAGGCCTGTGCTGGGGAAGCTGGTTCCTGGCTTTGGGCGCAATCTGGAAGCCAGCAAACTGACCCAAGAGTGCAGCTGGCGTTTAGGACTGATGATCTTTTCGCAGCCAGGCTGCCCGTGGACACCCGCTCAGGGAGCCAGGCTAGGAGTCTGCCCAGCGCAGGCGCTGGCAATGGGGCAGCATGCTAGGGCATAGCCCTGCACCCCAGCCAGGGCTCAGGCCTCAGGAGTGAGGGGGCGGGGCCGGCGCAGAGAAGGGTCTTTGCTAATTTCCAAAGCTGGAAGTGAGCTCTCAGAGGACTCAGGAGGGAGGGGGGCGGGGGCGGGGCGGGGGCGGCCAGGAGAAGGGGCTTTGCTAATTGTCCAGGCGGAAAGGAGGGGCGCACAGCGCCAGGGTGCTGTGCTACAGCCCATTCGGGACTGCAGGACCCACCATACTCGCTGCCCCTGTGCTCCCACGCTCCAGCTTAGCCCCAGAGGCCGTGGTGTCCCGTTCTCGTTCCCACCGCCTGCTGCCCCTCCCTGCCCCATGGCTTCTCTGGAGGACCCTCTGCTCACAGGTAAAGTGACACCGCGACGCGCCCACACCTGAAGCAGTAGCAGTGCTACTGGGCTTTTCAAGGAAGTCAGGCTGTCCCTTGGGACCTACTGGAGCCCACTGGAGCCCACAGGAGGGTGGGAGAAGTAAGATGCCACCGGATCCTGTCCTGAGCTGCTCCCAGCCACCAGCCTCACCACATGGTGCAAGAGGGACCCCAGAACAAAGGAAGGACACAGGCCCGCATGTCTGCTGGTGGCCCTGGGCACTTAGCTCATCCCAGTGAACCACACCGCCTCCTCAACCCACGCTTTTAAAGCCTCCTTTTTCGTTTCTGGCTTTCATGTCTGTAGGAACATGAGCCAGATCTAACTCATCTCCGACAGACAATTCTGACTCACCCCGTGTCAGATTTTTATGAGTGGCTGTGATAGAGTAAGATAGCAATGCTCCAACAAACGGACAGTTTCCTCCCACTTGACCTCAACAGTCTTATACATTTTCTTAGCGAAAACATCTTGTCTCCTTCCATTAAGCTCATAACGTGGTCTAATAGTATACATGCGCCTTCGTTAGATGCGAAGCGATACAGAGGTCCTTTTTTTTTTTTTTTTTTTAATTTTACAAGGTAAAGTCAGTGAACACATCCAACTTGACGAATACGTCTCTAAAATGTCAATCCAGGCAAAGCTTTTTCTGCCTACAGTTTGGAGCCTATGTGGTGAAATTTTTAAAATGCTTTCAGTCCCTCAGTGAGGCTCTTAGAAGCTAGCCAGGGCTTACTACGTGCCAGGCACTGTGTCAGGTGTTGGAGCTAAAGGGAAGGAGAGCATGGAGGCTGGCTGGGGAGGGACATCCATGACACAACCACAGCTAGAAACGGAGGCCAGTGCTAGAAAAGAGAGAGCAGGCTGCATGGAGAGTGTGTACCATGGGGCTTGTGAGCTCACGAATAAGTGGGAGTAACAGGAGTGGGGAGATGGGGGAGAGAAGAGGGTCTTCCCATCAATGGGAATCACCTGTGCTTGGAGGCAGGTGCCATGAGAGGTCTCCACAGGAAGAAGTAGGCAGTGTGGTTGAAGGGCAGAGAGATGGGGCAGAACAGGCATCAGTCAGTTGGAGGGGTATGAAGAGACTGATGGGAGGATTATGGGTGCCTTTGGAGGACTGAGAATTTGTTAGAAGATCAGTGCAGATTTCTATGGAGACAAATGCCAGGAACTGATAGGTTTTGAAAGGTCACTCTGGCTGCCTTTTGGCAAAGGGGTTGGTAAAAGGCACTTGCAGGTGTGAACACACCAGGTGGGAGGTGAGTGCAGGAAATCAGGTGAGGGAGCATGGGAACTTGATCCGGGGGTATATAAGGGAGAATAGCCTTTAAGGAGTTCCACAAATTGGCACCAGCTGTGGCTTCATTACAGAGCTGGAAGGGGGAGGTGGGTGTGTCCTGGAGGTTACAGAAATTACATGAGAAAGGGAAGTCTTTTTAGATCTCTTTTTCAACTAGAGGAACTCTCACCTTATTGATAGAATTCCAGAGTGGGAACCAATGATATGAGGACATCTTTGAAAAGTCTGAATATGTTCTTCGACATCTTTGCAAGTGACGAGGAGACCTTGACCTTAGGAGGCCTTGGCCCTCTTTGTAGCCAAAAAGATTTCACCTACAGATTTGGGTTCTCCCTTTTAAAGTCAAGGAGTCAGTCCTTCCAAAGGACACCTCCTATCATTTTACCCTCTCATCATACCTCACGTGCTGGCATCTCCAAGACCCTCTGTTCCAGGTTGAGAGTATCCACTTTGGCCGGGCTGGTCTTGCCAAGAACACCACCACAGGAAATCTAGAGCCTGTAGTGCTATTAATAACATCATCTAAGACTGTGTTTGCTGCCCTCATGGCTTCTTCCCACCATGACTCACTGAAGCTTTTAACACATTGTATCCATTAAGCTATAGTTCCCAAAGCTCATCTTCTCTAGTGCCATTAATTTTTAGGGGACCAGGCAAACCTTAAACTTGTCCCCCCTAATTGGATCCCTGTTCCCCCACAATCTACTTGAAAGCCTTTCACCATGATTCTTGAATGAGATCTGAGACCACTGCTGGTACCTAACACTTCTTGGCACCTTGTCTGTTAGGTTCTTGGAAGAGGAGATGGCTATGGAGGTGAGTGGGGATGGGAGTGGGAGGATTTCTCCCTTCACTTCGCTTTTTGTGTTTTCAAATAATGGGTTTTGAGGGGGCGGGAAAGTTTAACCAGACCATTTATTTTCCATCTCCCATCGATAAAATGTTTACCACTCCCCACTGGAAGAATTTAGATCTTTCCTTTGAATCTCCAGGAAAATCTCCCAAACCCAGACCACCACCATGTGGATTCAGCCATCTTCTGATTCACCTCCAGATTGTCTCCTCCTAACTGCTCAAGCCACAGGTCAAGGGCGAAATGTTCAATGCCCAAGCAATTAAGTGGGGAACACGTTCATCTAAGCAATTGCATGCAGCTCTCTATCTGCATACAGGGGGTCTCTCCCAAGCCTTTCCAACCTCAGCAAAAGAAGACAAAGCCGCAGCAGTCTGGGGTATATATCATTCATTCATTCCTGTGTTCAACACTCATGGCGGATCCCCACCAAGACAGTGGGAGAGCAAGGACTGGAGAAATCCTGGAAGCTGAAGTCTGAGGAGGATTTCAAATTCAAGTCAGAGATGAAAGAAACATCTGGACTTGGTCCTCAGGTACATGCAGTATTCTGAACTGAGGCTAGAACCAGAGACCATTCTAATGAAAGGCCTCTACAGGTGGGCTCTCACAGGTGGGCTCCAACTCAGTTTCGTGTATATTCATTCATGAAATAGCTCTTTGGGTCAACATGCAGAAGAAAACCATTTCAGAAAACTGACAATGAGGAGAGGAAAGGGAAGCCAGAAGGCATGTGAATGGGGAGAGAGGAGGAGCCAGGGCAGAAAACCAAGAATCCCTCCCTGCCCTCCTTGCTGCCAGGGAGGTCTGAGGGACTAGTTTCCACCTGGGATCCCAAGTCCAGAACAAAAGCAGCGGGGCCACGGCGGGGGAGGGAAGGGGGTCCTCAGCAAGGGCGCATGGGGCTGCGGAAAGATGGGGGCTAGCGTGCCTGCTGGCGGGGGGGCACCTCGCAAGGCGCTGTCCCCAGCCCGACCCCATGAGGACCCGGGTTTGGCGCAGCGTCCGGGGTGGTCCCGGTGCCCTGGGGTTCGCGGGAGGCTGGGCCTCCACAACCCCCCTCTCCGCCCCCAGGTCGGGTCCGCGCTTTCTGCTCCAGGTGAGGGCGTGGCGTGGTGTCACTTTACCTGTGTGCAGAGGGTGGTCCGGAGAAGCCTTGGGGCGGGGAGGGGCAGCAGGCAGCAGGAGCGGGACAGCGAGGCCTCACACGGGAGCGCACGGGCGCGAGTCCGGTGGGTCCTGCAGTCCCGACTGGGCCGCAGCACAGCACCTCGGCGCTGCCCGCCCGTCCTCCGCCAGCCCCTCCACCTCCTCCCAGACTCTCAGCCACATCCTCTGTGAGCTCACTTCCAGCTTAGGCAATTAGCAAAGCGCCTTCTCCCCGCCGCCCTCGACCCGCCCCCGCCCCCCTCCCTCCTGAGTCCTCCGCCAGCTCACTTTTTGCTTTGGCAATTAGCAAAGCCCCTTCTCTGCCCCGCCCACGCCCCCCTCCCTCCTGAGGCCCCGCCCTGGCTGGGGCGCGGGGGAAGCCCTGGGGGCTGCAAGCTTTGCCAGCGCTGGCGCTGGGCAGCCTCCTAGCCTGGCTCCTTGAGCGGGTGTCCACCCGCGGCCTGGCTGCAAAAAGATCATCAGTCCTGTTAACCCTGGCTGCACTCTCCCGTCAGTTTGCTGGCTTCCAGATTGCGCCCAAAGCCAGGAACCAGCTTCCCCAGCACAGGCCTGGGCTGAGATGCCTGCCCGGGATCTGTTTGAGCAGTCTACTCATCTCCAGGCAGGGATGGCACTTCCACATGGATGTTTGGGGTTTTTTATTGTTTTTTGGTCATTGGTTATTATTACATGACCTCCAGGGTAGGTGCTCCACAAAGGGAGTGAAAACAGGATGCATGATATACCCCTCACCTCCCATGCTGTCTTTCTCTTAAATAATAAGCACTGCTGAACTATCTGAGATTCTGTACCTTCTCTCCAGCCATGAACCTATCACTGTCTTTAACTCTTGAAAACTTCATTAGACAAATTAATGTGGTGAAGGAAGCAATATGAGAAAGCCTATTAATCTGATGAGCATGGAACTGAACAAACCCTATAGATACTTTCCCTTTGATTTCTAGCCTATCAATACCTACAGTGAGTCACATACACTCAAGATTATTGTTTTTATTGTATACTTCATATATTCATTGATTTTGGACTCGTTATCATTTTGTTGAAGTGTTAAACTATGGTAATAAACAAACTTTTAATTAACTTTTCCTCCTATGATACAAATATAACTTGCACTTGAGCTTTAGCTAATGTTATGTTCTAAAATTGCCAAAACAAAATGATCAAGGTTTCTAGATTATTTACTGTATTTTCTACTATATAATATTGTTCTATCTCTTCTGTATAAAGAAAATGAATGCTTGGGGCTCTTGGGTGGCTCAGTGTGTTAAAGCCTCTGCCTTCTGCTCAGGTCATGATCCCAGAGTCCTGGGATAGAGCCCCACATCAGGCTCTCTGCTCAGCAGGAACCCTGCTTCCCTTCCTTTCTCTCTGCCTGCCTCTCTGTCTACTTGTGATCTCTGTCTGTCAAATAAATAAATAAATAAAATCTTTAAAAAAAGAAAATGAATGCTTGATAACTAAATGAATGCTTTACTGAACAAATTAAATATGGCAATAGCATTTTATTTTATCATGCTTCACATATTAAACAATAATATTATATCACTAGTCTCCAAATAATCTACTCGCATAGTCATTTGGAAGCTTTTAGTAAAAGAATTCTTCCTCCTGATCGTAGTATAAAGCCACAGAAATATACAGAAGACTCCTAGGATAGAAAGTTAAATCCAGTTATCCGTGATCCCTTGAGTAGGACCTGACCTATGTATGTCCTGGGATGCACTAGTAACTGTTACATGTGATAGCATTATATTTAATATATACAGTTTCATTTACTTCACAAAGGACATATAAATTTGAGAATAAAATATTTGATGAATCTATAAAGTCTATATCTATTTGTAACTAATGTGGTAGAATTAAGATGTTAATTTGAAAAAAAATTCATTGAACACATACACATATTTAATTGTTTTTATATATATAAACAGCATTATTTATTTAAATAAATGCATTGTCAGTAAAATCCATTTACTTATCAATCATAAGGGTAATTTTAAGTACTAAGAATAAGAAATATGTGAAAAGATAAGTGTTCAAGAGTGCAGTTTGTGGTAATTAATACAATATGATAGGCTCATAAAAAAGATATATTACTTGAACTTAAAAGCTTGTATAATTAAGCGATGACCACTTGAAATTTGTAATTAGTCTTGCTGCAGTTTTTCCTTGCACTTATTGCCCTTCCCCAGAAGTTCATTAAGAATTTCTGTGAATGTCCTTATGTTTAATCTCATTCATAGATTCCACTACTGCTCACAAAACAAAGCCAAAAAGAGAGGTAACTCTATGTGGCACTCCATCCACAAGCAATACATTCATAAATAATTAAAAAGCTCTCTACTTCATTTGTTACCCATTCAGCTGATAATTTAAATGAGTAACTGAGGCCATTTTATCAGCACTTTTAATAGAATGCGACTCAGAAACTTCACAGTGTTATTTAAGAAGAAATGCTCACGTGTTAAGGTTTTTATTTTTTTTAAATCAACAAAATAATTTTCAAATATTAAAAGCAAATGTCTCCTTTTCCTCCAAGTTTCCTTGCTATGTCAAAGTTACAAATAAATACATTACAATCGTATTTTGAGTAGTAGATAAAAACAAAAGTTTTGAAACTGTGGGTTGAGAGTCTAGGTTAACTTCTATAAATATCTGAACTCAATGTATTTAGACTTTATTAGATGGTTTTTTTTAGACTATTTAAAAATACATGCTCAGATAATGACAACATTATTTTATTCATTTTAATAAATAAATTTATTTAATTATGTTTAGATATTTATTTATTAAATTAATGATTTAATATTTAATAATCTAAATTTGAAATATTTTAAATTCTAAAAATATTTATTTAATTAAATTGATATATTTAATATAAATATTTAATAAATTATTTAATCATTATTATAATTATGCAATACATTATGTATTGTGTAATAATTGCATTTTAATAAACAAATGTATTATTTACATTATTTTATTTTATTTTATTTTTTTTTAAAGATTTTATTTATTTATTTGTCAGAGAGAGAGCGAGCGAGAGCGAGCATAGGCAGACAGAGTGGAAGGCAGAGTCAGAGGGAGAAGCAGGCTCCCTGCGGAGCAAGGAGCCCGATGTGGGACTCGATCCCAGGACGCTGGGATCATGACCTGAGCCGAAGGCAGCTGCTTAACCAACTGAGCCACCCAGGCGTCCCTACATTATTTTATTTTATTTTATTTTATTTTATTTTATTTTATTTAGTTGACAAAGAGAGGGAGAACGCAAGCAAAGGGAGCTGCAGGCAGAAGGAGAGGGAGAAGTAGGCTCCCAGCTGAGTAGAAAGTTCAACCTGGGGTTCCATCCCACGACCTTGGGATCACCACCTGAGTCGAAGGCAGATGCTTAAGTGACTGAGCCATCCAGATGCCCAAGGCTTTGTATTCTTCGCTTCTAAATATTGATGCTCCTTCATCTCTGGAGTTAGTAAATTGATGTTGAGAATTCATATCAAAGAATTGATAGTAGCTGTTAAACAGAAACATGTAATTTAGAGGAAAAAAAGAGCAGAAGGAAGAGAAAGGCCAAAAGTCAAAAGCACATTAATATAAAATTTAATTAGATAAAAAAGCTGATATTCCTGAAGGGGGCTAATAAAAGAGCTGCAAAGAGCTGATAGGATTAGGAAAATTGTCCACTCCTGGTCATTTCATAATTTTAAACTATTCCTTATTAATAAATATACTTAGTTCCAGAAACACAATCACATAAGAACATTTCCACCAAGTTTCCTCTAACAGCACTTACAAATTAGACGTTCAAACAATGCAGTTCATTACATGTTGCATCTGTATCTTAAAGTTTAAACACTTTCTGTGACACATTTTCTAACAATTAAAATTAAAAAATATATATATATATATACATATACATATGTATATATATATATACCTTATCCCTAAATGGAAAAAATATATATATAGAGAGAGAAACCTTATCCCTAAATGAAACCTTTCTTTGTTTATTAGCTTAAATAGGTAAATTAGCAACAACAACAACAACAAACAGCTAATATTATAGAGGTAGGAACAATTGACCTTTTCATTCATTGCTATTTTCTAAAAATTCCTATTTTATTTTTTTCTCAAGTCTGTCATAATAATTTTCTAAATCTCCTGCCTTATTCAATTTTTTTCTTTTAGTGGAAATCTCTATTTCATATTTATTTTCTCTTCCTCCACTCTTTGCTCTAATAATTCAATGTATTATTAGATTTTCTGTTTTTCTCTTTATCCAGATATATCTTTTCTTTCTTTCTTTCTTTTTTAAATAATTTGATTTGCTGGCATTTTACATCAGTACATGCTTTCTTATGGATGTTAGAAATGTCTGTGGAACTACTAGAAGAATAAACTTTTTTACCTTTAAGAAGTTTACAGTCTAGAGTGCCTGGGTGGCTCAGTTGGTTAAGTGTCTTCCTTCAGCTTAGGTCATGATGCCAGGGTACTAGGATCCAGTCCTGCATCAGCTGCCTGCTCAGCAAGGAGTCTGGTTCTTCCTCTCCCTCTGCCCCTCCCTCTCTCTCTCTAATAAATAAATAAAATCTTTAAAAAAAAAGACTTACTGAAATCTGAGACTGAATTACTAAATTCAGTCTTAATAGAAGACAGCTAAACAAAGCAATGATCACAACTGGAAAATTTAGCAAGATCATGGTTTAACATTTTTGGTTGACACAGGACCTCTTTCAGAAACAACTTTCCCTAAATATCAATTTCTTTTTAAGGCAAAAAATTTTGACAAGAAATCCAGATCCTTCTGATCATTTTCATATCAATTTAAGGTGACATCCTCAGAGTATATAATCAAATATGTAATCATTCTATCTGTTGCCTTGTATATTGCCTGTATCTTTTTCAGACTCAAAGTTCCATTGAGGTAGAGTTTTTTTTTTTTTTTTTTAAAGCAGAGATTTTAAAGTGTTTGATATATACAAGATGCTTAATAAGTGTTTACAAAGCCTATGTATTACAGAAGCCTTAAACAGGCTTTAAAATAATGTAGGTGATATTAGTAGTCATATCAAACAATTTTTAGGTTTCAGTCATGTAAATAACTACATTTCTGAGAGACAGAGAAACATACAAATGGTCTGGGTCCAGTAGGATAATGCTAGCATGTGTTGTAAATTCTCTTATATGACCCACTTTACCTGTGAGCAGAGGGTCCTCCAGAGAAGCCATGGGGCGGGGAGGGGCAGCAGGCAGCCAGAACTGGAACAGGACACCGCGGCGTCCAGGGCTAGGCTGCAGCATGGGAGCGCAGGGGCAGCGAGTATGGTGTGTCCTGCAGTCCCGAATGGGCTGCAGCACAGCACCCTGGCGCTGTGCGCCCCTCCTTCCCGCCTGGGCAATTAGCAAAGCCCCTACTCCAGGCCGCCCCCGACCCGCCCCCGCCCCCCTCCCTCCTGAGTCCTCTGAGAGCTCAATTCCAGCTTTGGAAATTAGCAAAGACCCTTCTCTGCTCCGGCCCCGCCCCCTCATTCCTGAAACCTGAGCCCTGGCTGGGGTGCGGGGCTAAGCCCTGGCATGCTACTGCATTGCCAGGGCCGGCGCTGGGCAGTCTCCTAGCCTGGCTCCCTGAGCGGGTGTCCACGTGCAGCCTGGCTGCGAATAGATCATCAGTCTTAAACGCCGGCTGCACTCTTGGGTCAGTTTGCTGGCTTCCAGATTGCGCCCAAAGCCAGGAACCAGCTTCCCCAGCACAGACCTGGGCTGAGATGCCTGCCTGGGATCTGTCTGAGCAGTCTCCTCCACTCCAGGCAGGGATGGCACTTCGACCTGGATGTTTGGGTTTTTTGTTTGTTTTTTTTGGTCATTGGTTATTACATGACCTCCAGGGTAGGTGCTCCACAAAGGGAGTGAAAACAGGACGCCATATATAAGCATACCGCCATTCTAGAAAAATAGCTTGGGGTTCTCCTGGAAAGGCTGCATTGGTCCTTGCACTATGGTTTAATAGAAAAGGGATTATGCACCAAGTTACTTAAATGAGCATAGGTTGAAATCGTTTACTGAGAGTAAATATTTTAAATAGTTATATTTTAACTAAATCTATCATCAATCATAAATCTATTACACTAAGGTTACAGGCAATTTAAAAGCAAGAGCACTCTCTTCAGGGTTTTAAATAATCCCTGTCTGTCTTGGCACATGAGAATGCAAAGATAGGAAATGGTTTGTAAAAGATCATATAATAGCTTTTACTAATTCTATTTATTTGACAGACAGAGATCACAAGTAGGCAGAGAGGCAGGCAGAGAGAAAGATGGGGAAGCAGGCTCCCCGTCAAGCAGAGAGTCTGATGAAGGGCTTGATCCCAGGACCCTGAGATCATGACCTGATCCCAAGGCAGAGGCTTAACACACTGAGCCACCCAGACGCCCCCAGATGAAATACATTTCTGACTTAGAAACTTCAGATAGAATTTTTTTGTCCATGATGACAAGTGAAGAAAATGTGTCATCCCTAAACCTAACCTTAAACCCTACCAACGCTGGAACCTAAGCTGACCTTAGAACCCTGAATCCCAAACCTGGAATGGAACCCAAAGCCTGTACCTGAGCCCTGGATCCAAGCCCTGAACCACGAACCGAAACCCTAAACCTGACCTCCAAGTCATGAAACCTGAACCCAAATCTCAGCATGAAGTCAAACCCCAAATTTGACCTTGAACTTTATCCCATAAGCCCTGAGTCTTTTTTTTTTTTAAGATTTTATTTATTTATTTGACAGAGAGAAATCACAAGTAGGCAGAGAGGCAGGCAGAGAGAAAGATGGGGAAGCAGGCTCCCCGTCAAGCAGAGAGTCTGATGAAGGGCTTGATCCCAGGACCCTGAGATCATGACCTGATCCCAAGGCAGAGGCTTAACACACTGAGCCACCCAGACGCCCCCAGATGAAATACATTTCTGACTTAGAAACTTCAGATAGAATTATTTTGTCCATGATGACAACTGAAGAAAATGTGTCATCCCTAAACCTAACCTTAAACCCTACCAACGCTGAAACCTAAGCTGACCTTAGAACCCTGAATCCCAAACCTGGAATGGAACCCAAAGCCTGTACCTGAGCCCTGGATCCAAGCCCTGAACCACGAACCGAAACCCTAAACCTGACCTCCAAGTCATGAAACCTGAACCCAAATCTCAGCATGAAGTCAAACCCCAAATTTGACCTTGAACTTTATCCCATAAGCCCTGAGTCTTTTTTTTTTTTAAGATTTTATTTATTTATTTGACAGAGAGAAATCACAAGTAGGCAGAGAGGCAGGCAGAGAGAAAGATGGGGAAGCAGGCTCCCCGTCAAGCAGAGAGTCTGATGAAGGGCTTGATCCCAGGACCCTGAGATCATGACCTGATCCCAAGGCAGAGGCTTAACACACTGAGCCACCCAGACGCCCCCAGATGAAATACATTTCTGACTTAGAAACTTCAGATAGAATTATTTTGTCCATGATGACAACTGAAGAAAATGTGTCATCCCTAAACCTAACCTTAAACCCTACCAACGCTGAAACCTAAGCTGACCTTAGAACCCTGAATCCCAAACCTGGAATGGAACCCAAAGCCTGTACCTGAGTTCTGGATCCAAGCCCTGAACCACGAACCGAAACCCTAAACCTGACCTCCAAGTCATGAAACCTGAACCCAAATCTCAGCATGAAGTCAAACCCCAAATTTGACCTTGAACTTTATCCCATAAGCCCTGAGTCTTTTTTTTTTTTAAAGATTTTATTTATTTATTTGACAGAGAGAAATCACAAGTAGATGGAGAGGCAGGCAGAGAGAGAGAGAGGGAAGCAGGCTCCCTGCTGAGCAGAGAGCCCGATGTGGGACTCGATCCCAGCACCCTGAGATCATGACCTGAGCCGAAGGCAGCGGCTTAACCCACTGAGCCACCCAGGTGCCCAGCCCTGAGTCTTAAAGCCTAAATCATAAACTTAAATCCCTAAACTATAACTCTGTTCCCTTGTCCTTCACTCCAAATCCTCACCGTAACACTAAACCCAAAGCCTGATCTAGAACTCTGACTAAAACCTGAACCTGAACCCAAATTCAAACCCTTCACCACACTTTGCTTATGCACTTGCCATTGATGGATATTTGCAGTTTCTACCTTTTGATTCTTGTGAACATTGTTTGGGTTGAGGGCTAGGGTTAGGGACTTGGATTAGGGTAGGGTCCAGTCTTGAGACCAAGTTGAGGTCAGAGTGTGGGTCTGCATCAGGGCCATGTTCAGTGACACTGTTTGGGTCAAGGACTGTTGTAATTCCACATTGTTTCCAATTCATTGTTCCTTAGCTATTTGGGGGGAAGTTGGGGGGTATTGGGCTCCATGCAGCTTGAATTTCCGGAATGAAATGGCATCAGCTGGACCCCAGGAGGGAGCAGGACCTTCCACTGAAGGGTGAGCTCCCACAGTCCTGCACTGCCTTCCACTGCCTGCAGAGGGCGCCAGAACCCAGCTCCCGCCCTGAGCCCAGGCTGCCTGCACAGCCACAGCTGGGATTGGAGCCCCACCTCTTCAGGACCCACTGTGGAGACTTCTGGAGAATGTGGGGCGCCTCCCACCCTGACAGGACAAGCTGAGGAGGGTGTGGCTCTGCATCCACACTGACTGGACCCACACTGTGGAGGACGCGCCCACACTGTGGAGGACGCGCCCACACTGGCAGCAGTCCAACCTCCTAAGGACCAGATGCTGGAGGAGCTGAGGAGAAGCCGGCTGAGTGGACTGTCAAGGGGTTCGTGGTCTCAGGACCCCACAGAGGAAGGGCGCCCTGTGTAGACACTGGGGCTTCCGTCGTTTTGTGTGAGGAGACGTGGCCTCCTGCTGTGCTGTGCCCGGGGCTGTGGGGTCCCCCCTTTCTGGGCTCAGGTGCTCCTCGGTCCTCGTCTGTGTTTGTGTACTCGCAAATTCGGTTCCTGGGGCTCCTCAGATGGTCTGCAGTCAGGGAGTGTCTGCCTTCTTCGGTGCTTGTGCTCTCCCCACCTCAGCCCTGCGGGGTCCTTCCCGTGTCCACACCCACTCCAGGCTTGCGCCGAGTCCGGAAATTCGAGAGCCAGAGTGAGGACTCTGTAGACGGTTTTGGGGAGAGTAGGTATTTTCCCAGTGTGGGTTCTACCCTGAGCACAGTGCCTCCCCATCTCTGTGTGTACCCATCCCTGTCTGTCGTCATTGTTGCAGGGCTGTCAGAGGACAGGTCTGTCACCTTCTTGGTTCAGGGGCCTCCCGGGTATCTTGCTGTCTTGGATGCAGGTGTAAATGAGATCGTTCTCCGCAGTCTCTTTTTGATGGTTTTTTCTGAGCACCAAGGAGTGCCACTAATTTGTGCATATTGATTTTGTTCCTTGCAAGTTCTTGAATTTATTAGTTCGATTGGCCTTAAACTCAATCTGCCAGTTATTTGACAAGCAGCATGGATTTAATTGGGAAGAGCAGAGAATGGCAGTCTGGGCTGAGCAAGCTAAGGTCCCATCACAGGCAAGTGCGAGAAACAAAGGAGAGGAACATTATTTCATGGAGGAGGAAGAAGTTGGGAAGGGTGCTTGAAGGAAAGTCCCTTGGAGAAAGGCAGGGTGATGGAGAATTCTCACCAGCTGAGCTGCAAAGCTCCTACAAAAAGTCAGGAGATGAACCTCCAGCTTCCCGTGTGGGGCCTGGAATTGGTGAGTCTCTCCTGTGGGGGATTGCAATGTGGAGTCTGTAATGGGCACTGAGCAGCAGGCGCCCCCTTCCAGCCTCCCCTTCTGGCATCCCCAGTCCACTTTACTGGGGCTTCCCTTCCTGCTTTTGCACAGTTCTAACCAGCTTGTGGTGGAACGTTGTGGAAAAACTGAAATTCCAAATCCACTGCTTCTACTGCACCTGAGATACAGGGGCCCATGATTTAATTCTCCCACGAGTCTCTTGCTAACATGTGTCCTCTCCATGTTGGGTGACCTGGATCTGGGAGGGCTTGGACTCCATCCCAAAGTCTGATGTTCTCTCTGCTTCCGTGTCGTCGTGCTAACATGGATGTTTGGAAGATTCATTTCCTCTGTGGTGATTTCAAAGTGCAGTCAGCTTGTTATAGCAGCACAAATACGTGCTGTCTCCACACTCAGATTCCCCAGCCGTCATTTCTTTACCACGTTTGCCACTTCACACGGGATGCTTCAGTGTGTTTGATCCCACACCAGGACAATGTCCTGCAGAACCACCACATAACCTGAAATGAGGACATCATTACAGAACCCATCCAAGGGTTAGTGTTAGGAACCAGGGACATGGCAGGACTGATCTGAAGACCCCATGGAGAGCTGTCTCGGTGGCTGAGTTGACAGTGGAGGTGAGGGTGAGTGTCTGGCTCTGGCTTTGTGTCCAGGAGTCAGCTCTGTGTGGGTGTGTCCTCAGATAGGCATGCAGATTTCTGCTCCTCTGAATCCTTTCCGGAGTTCCAAATGGCACAGTTTCCTTCTGGGCAGCAGGCTGAGTCCTCTGGGATTGCCCATATGTCCCCAAATTGTAGGGCACCTACTGCAAGGCCTTTGGGGTCAGAATCCTGAGAACCAAACCAAACCAAAGGTTATGGTTAGGGCCCACCACATGGCAGGCCCGATCTGCCAGCACTCTGTCCATCTTTCTGGGGGAGGGGGCAGTCGAGGGATTTGTTCAGGGTGAGTGTCAAGCTCCAGGTTTGCATCCAGTGGCCTGCTGAATATGGGGGTGTCCAGAGGTAGGAATGCAGATTTCAGTTCCTCTGAATCCTTTCTGGAGTTCCAAATGGCATGGTTCCTTTCAGGGTGGCAGGGTGAGTCCTATGGTGTTCCTCGCTGTCCCCAATCTCTGAGGCTTTGGAGCCAGGCCGTCGGGGACAGACCTCTCAGGACAGAATCTAGGCTTAAGAGTTTGTGCCTATGGGCATGGCTGCACTGATCTGAAAGCACTGTGGTGAGGATCACAGGGGTCTGAGTTGAGAGCATGGTTCAGGATCAGTTTCAAGGTCTGGGTTTGTGTCCAGTGGACCGCTGAATGTGGGGGTGGTCTCAGATGTCCAAGACGATTTCCCCTACTCTGAACCCTTTCCAGCATTCCAAATAGCCTGGTTTCCTTCTGGGTGGCAAGCTGAAATCTCTGGGATTTCTCAGGTCTTGCCATTGCCCTTGCAAGGGCAAGATACTTTTTACAGTAAAAGAATTCACCAGATGAGCTGAACAGCAGAAAAGACACAGCTCAAGAGTTAATCAGTGAACAGGAATATCATGCCAAAAACTTCTTTGATAACACACTACAGAGCAAGGGAAGATAGGAGAGAAAGCTGAGATATAAAGGACAAACCCTCCAACTTTCCAACATCATTCCCTACTTGTTTATTTCCATTGCTGTCAGCTCCTTCCCAGTTAAAAATAAGTCACCTGAGCCAGCCTTTTTTCTTCCTGAGATTGGGGCACTGCAAAGCCCACCAGAGGGGCCAAGGGCACCCCTATACCTGCTGAGCTGAGCCCATTTGTACCCCAAGCGTGAGGAGGTACCAGCCTGTCCCCCTGGTGCTCCATGGTCTGTGGCAGTCCTTCCTTCTGGACCCTGCTTTGCTGCTCTATTTTCGCTAACCCTGGTCTCAAACTAGGGATTGCTCCTGGAAGAGGAACTCAGGGAGATGAGGCTCAGGAGGGTCTCCCTGCCTGGAATCTTCGTGTGAGGAGTGCACAGCCAACAGATTTTGCCCAGGGACTTGCAAAATGCAGAGAGGCAGATTTCTTTTCTCTCTTTCTCTCTCTCTCTAGCCTCATACTAACCAGGAGTTCTTAGAACTTTCTTCAGTGACTTCGAGGTGTAGCTTGGCCACTTTTTCACAGAAAGGCCACTTGAGCATGATGAAACACATGTATAAGCAATTACATTAAAAAAAAAAAACAGGGGCGCCTGGGTGGCTCAGTGGTTAGGCCGCTGCCTTCGGCTCGGGTCGTGATCCCGGGGTCCTGGGATCGAGTCCCACGTCGGGCTCTCTGCTCAGCGGGGAGCCTGCTTCCTCCTCTCTCTCTCTCTGCCTGCCTCTCTGCCTACTTGTGGTTTCTCTCTGTCAAGTAAATAAATAAAATCTTTAAAAAAAAACAAAACAAACAAACAAAAAAAAACAATAAGCCAGTGCACACAAACCTTTGACAGCAGCACAGGACGCTCAAGGGACCAAAGTCCCTACCTTGGGCAATAGTGGTAGAGGCCGGGTTCTGCCATGCAGGTCCCTAGACCTTTGGCAGTTTCCACGATTGCAAATCCAGACATGCAGAATCCTGAGGGACAACCTACTAACTGCAAAAGAGCAAAAAATCATCAGGATTCAGAGAGTGGAAATCCATTTGTACTGGAAAAGAAAGAAGTAGGCTTGCTGTGAATCCAGCAGGGAGGACAGGCATAGATAAAGGCTGGTGTATGGGTCACGGAAACTATTGTTTCTCAAGGGTTCTGCTGTCTCTGTAAAATGCTATGAGGACTGTCTCTTGGGGACCTCCTGCTTTCCTACCAGTGACACCCCCAGATTCTGCTTTGCTAGTCCCATGGATTCCTGGGGATACCCAGTTGATAAGCTACGCTGTCCTCATGACAACACTTGCTAATGGACTGAATGTTTGTGTCTTGTCCCAATTCAGATGTTGAAGCCCTGACCCTCAAGGAGTGCCATCAGGAGGTATGGGCTTTGAGAGGTGGTGAGGTCATGAGATTGGAACACTTGTGAATGAGATAAAAGCACTTCTGAGAAACGACCTGAGAGATTGTTCTGCCAGCTGTCATCCATGCAAGTCTACAACAGAAATATGGGCATTTATAGATAATGAAGCAGTCTCTTGCTAGATATCAGATCTCCCAGGATCTTGCTTTTGGACTTCTCAGTCTCTAGAACTGCAAGGAATAGTACATGTTTTGCTGTTTCAGCCACCCAGTCTGTCATCATTTGTTGCAGCAACTTGAACTGAATAAAGCAGAGCCCAAGTCCTGGTTAATCCCTGCTTCTACTCATTTCCCCTCAGAAAGAGCTTCTAATCCAGAACTGACCTCTGCTTTCCATACACGTGCTTCAGACTCCTTCTGTGAGAGCCCAGACTTTGTAAAAGACTCCTCCCTCATGGCAACCAGCATTCTGTGACTCCTGAGGACTGTCCTCCCTGACTGCATTGAGTCAATCAAAATGATTTTGATTCTGGAGTCCCAGGATCAAGGACAGGCTCCCAGCTTCATGGGGAGTCCGCTTCTCCCTCTGACCTTCTCCCCTCTCATGCTCTCTCTCTCACTCTCTCTCTCTCTCTCAAATAAATAAATAAAAATCTTTTAAAAATCTGATTTTAACAGACCATAAGCTTGTTCTTGCTGGTCTTTGGAAGATTAGGCATTAGCCCTTCGGAGAAAGTTCTGAATGGCTGCTTCATGAAGGGGTGAACTGTGTCCCCAAAGTCTCTTTTTGCTGCCTTCTAATCACAGATGCTGAGACAAATCCTCCCAGGTGCTGGTTTTTCAAAGCGCTTAATGCTTTGGCTTTGAAGTTCCTCACCTGACAGTTCTGCTTTAATCAGTTTGTGACAAAACAGCCAATTGGTGGTGGATGCAAAGTGCACTGATAAAGTTAAATGCCTAGAAGTAAAATGGCTATTTGTGTAACTGCAACATATTTTGCATTTTTTTTTTTTTTTTTAAGATTTTATTTATTTATTTGACAGAGAGAAATCACAAGTAGTTGGAGAGGCAGGCAGAGAGAGAGAGAGAGACGGAAGCAGGCTCCCTGCTGAGCAGAGAGCCCGATGCGGGACTCGATCCCAGGACCCTGAGATCATGACCTGAGCCGAAGGCAGCGGCTTAACCCACTGAGCCACCCAGGCGCCCCATATTTTGCATTTAAAAAAATTTTCAAACTATTTTCCAAAGTGGTTGTATCATGATATATGCCAACAACAGTTTAGATTTTTTGTTGCTTCTCAATCTAGCTCAGACCAAGTACAATTAGCCTTTATAATTTTAGCCATTCTAATAGATACGTAAGCATGTCTCATTATGATTTTAATTTGTATTTCTTTAATGTCTAAATTTTGAGAAATTTGTCATGTGCCTCTAAGCCATCCATATACTTTTGGTGACATGTTTCTTCCATTATTTCCTTCACATGTAAAATTGGATACTCTGTTTGGTTATTAGTAAGGTTTTTTATTTTTATTCATTTTTTAATTATCAGAGTAGATATCCATTATCAGATATGTAATTTGGAAATCGCTTGTCCATCTTTACAGTTTCTCAATGGAGCTTTGATAGCTGTGTCTTTCAAGAAATATGCTACTTCTTTCCTGGTACACGGAGGTATGACTACAACATTATCAATGTTGACCTTTGCAAAGAAAATCATGGCTTAAGATATATGTAGTCTGCAGTTGTTGGGAGTGTTCACCATCCTTGCCTCTAACTCATCTCTCACTGCCCACACATTCAGATATGGGGAAATATTGATTGACAAAATATTAATTGCCAAATAACACTAGTTGGAGAATAAGAAAAATGCAGGCACCTGATTATATAATATTACATAAATAAAATATGTTTTTATAAGTGCTATTAGAAGTAAATTCCTCAATACTTAAATCACACAGAATGATGGAATCCTAGATTTTTTTTTCTTGTATTTAGTAAGAAAATGATCATGCCTCAAGTATATTAAAATGGAATAGGGAAAATTAAAAATTGTTTTAAGATGATTTGCGTGTGTTGTGCGTATATGAGAGAGAAAATGAGAGAGAAAGATAAAGAGAAAGAGAAAGGGAAAGACAGAGAGGTGGCTGCAGTGAATTGATGAGTTGGAGGAGAGATTTTAAAGTTTTGTCTTTTGCTTTCTATATTTCTTTTTCCTTAGGTTCAAGAGAACAATCAGTAATATCTCAGAAGCCTGCTGGTAACATCAGCAGAAAGAATTAGAGGTTCCCAGAAAATTTAAGATGACATATAGTTTTCCTGACATAAGAAAATCATTTTTTGTCCCCAGCTATTTTCAATGATCTGTACCCCACCTGTGTACTCTCCCAAGCACACTTCTTCCAAAACTTCCTGGGAGGTTCTTAGAAAGAAATGCAAAAACCTCACTCCTTAAGGATTTTGAGGGAACAAGGCAATGGGAAAACTAACAGTCACCACCAGACCAGGAAATAGCCTAAGCTATTGAGACAATAAATCAGTGGTAAAACTCCTAGTGCTATTTCAAAAGCAATCAAGGCCTTTCATTCCTTGTCCCAGAAAATGAGCCCAAGACCCCATCTAGTTTATATCTGCTCTTGAAGCCTGCAGAGTCCCTTTCCCTTGTCCAACAGTTACCTCTGCTTTATTCTAACGTTGACGTTTCTGCCCTCGGTGGAATACAAGCTTCATTCAGGTGAACATGCAATACATATTGCACAAATACATATGTGGATGTGCATGCATCCACAACCTTATGACCAACCATACACGGGATAATAAAACTCTCCCTTCTGAGTATTCATCTTAAATACTAAATAAAAATCTCTCTCCTGTTCAAACAGTCAAGGCTTTGGAACTTATTCCCTGTGATCTCCTTGTATGTTGTAAACAAAGATTCCTTTGTTTGACAACTCCACCTGTTTCTGTGATTCACCAAAGACTGACCTCAGTTAGTTCAGTTGCTGTAATGGCTTTCACTACTCTGATTCTACCTCTGCAAGTCTCCAAATTTAACTATTTTTTCTCCCAATTCCGCATGTTCTTGGCTTTAAACTGCAACTCTGAAGAGAAGATTTGCTTGTTTAAAAAAAAATCAAGAAAAGGGAGTAGTAGTCAACATTCTTACTTTGAACTTCCTGCCCTAAGGGGCTCTCCTGTTCTTTCTCTTTGACTTCCTGGACTAAAACGACAGAAATTTGGCAATACATCACTCCCCAATCCAGATTACTGCCAGAACAGTTTATACTCTTAGAAAAATATTAGTTTAAAAGATCACATAATTAATTGCTTAAGCATGTAGTGTAATATAGTGGTTTACAAGAAATATATTTTGGTCATCTGAATATTTGGTTTTCAGCCATGGCTACTGACTCACAGCTCCTAAAACTCTTGGGATTTCCTGTGATAAGGGTGAGAGAGGTGTGTTTTGTTATGTTAATGAAGTGACCTTCAGACCTCACTCAAGGCAAGGGCTGTTTGCCTGAAGGACCAACCACTTGGTGAAAGCCTTCACAACTTTTTGCCCAACGTGCCTCCCCTTCCTCCCAATACAGGATTATCTGGGGAGGGAAGAGGATCTGGAGATAAGATCAGCAAATGACAATGATTTAGTCAGTCATGACTATGTCATGAAGCCTCCACAGAAAACCTGAAAGGACTGGGTTCAGAAAGCTTTTAGTTTGTTAAATGTATGAAAAGGCAGGAAGAGTGGCAGTCTTACAGAAGGTAATAGAAGCTCTGTGCCCATTCTCCATACCTTGCCCTGTGCACTTCTTTATCTATCTATTGATTTAAATCTTCTATTATATCTTTTAATAAGCTGGCAAACATAAAGTAAGTATTTTTCTGAGTTTTGTGAGTCCCTGTAGCAAATTAAAAGAACGTAAGAAGTAGGCCACTGGGACCTCCAACCTGTAGTTGCTCAGTCACAAGCACAGGTAATAACCTGGGGCCTACAGTGAGACTGGCATCTGAGGTGGGGTTGGAGATAGTCTTGGAGGACTGATCTATTAACTGATGAAATCTTACACTATGTTCAGGTAGATAGTGTCAGAATTTAGTTGAATTCTTGGAGATCCTGCTGTTGTCTGAAAATTATTTGGCATTGTTGGTATGATGTCCTAAAGCCCAAAAAGATATAGCTACCTCAAAATAAGAATACGGTTGACAGCTTATATATAATAAGTGAGTATTTCAGGGATTTAAAATATACCCAATAAATAATGTAAGGAAATAAGGAAAGATTTTGAAATAAAAACAAGAATAAGAACCTAGTGGTACTAATAGATTAAATATATGTAATCTAGTTGAATTAAGAATACAATGGATAGAATACGTAATGGATTCAATAGAGATAAGAAGTCACTTAAGGATATAGTCATCTGGATACCAGCAAAGCATTAAAATTATCAATATAAAAGAGGTGTAAGATGTAGGTGATGTGTGTGGAACAAAAGCTAGAGAAGAAATTAGATTTCCTTACTACTCATAGCCTGTTGACAAGTCCTTGAAGCTCCTCTGGGGACTCAGCTGCTTCCATGTGGACACATCCACTCAGGGCAAAAAGCATTCTTAGTCCACCCCCCAGGATACTGAAAATCTACTTTCACATGTAAAAATTACTTTGGAAACTTCTTTATCTCTACTCCCCACCCCTGCCCTCAAGATATGCATTGGCAATCATCTCCCAAGCAGATACCCACTGATATACATCAGAAGAGTCTCTTCCCTGAGTTTTTACTAAATAGTAAGAAATGACCTTTCCCTAACAATAGCTAGCCCCCTCAAGGTCCTGGAAACCTTGTTTATAAAATACCTTGGAGGCTTGTGCTATCCCTAACCTCCTCCCAAATTGAAAGTATATAGTCAGCCACTCTTCATGACCCTCTCTCTCTACTCCAAATAAATAAATAAATATTTTTAAATAAAATAAAATAAATGACTTTTTTTAAATGAAAGAAGAAAAAGGAAAGAAATATTTGAATATTAATGTACATCTATTTCTCAAGCATAAAATAGTCAAGACACTGGATTAAAACTTACATACAAGAAAAGAAAGAAAATATTCATAACTATAGTTGACTCTATGAATCCCAAACTAGGGCATACATACCAAAGACACACAAAAAAAATCACAAGTGTTAGAGAGAAAAAAATAATTCATTAATAAAGAAACAAGAATCAGACTGACAGAAATTTTTTAAATAACATCAGATATAAAAAAGAATGAAGTAATAGCTTTATTATCTTGAAAAAAAAATCGCAAATGGAAACATTTAGATCCTTATAAAATGTCATTGGCATAGGAAGGCATAATAAAAAAAAATATTTTCAGGAATACAGACCACAGATAATTTGCCTTAATTTGTGTAGGCAGCACTTAAATACTAATATTATTTTAATAGTTAAAATATACTCTATGACCTTTGAGGTTGGGGAAAAGAGGATGACCAAGTCATCTTGAAATAATTCAGTTTTATGAAAAAAGTAAAAAGATCAAAAAAAAGACTTGTAGAAAAGAGAGATAAAACATATGCATAATAAAAATAAATAAATAAATAAACAGCTGGAGTGCCTGGGTGACTTAGTCGGTTCAAGTGTCTGCCTTCAGCTCAGGTGATGATCCCAGGGTCCTGGTATTGAGCCCTGCATCAGGCTCCCTGCTCAGTGGAGAGTCTGCTTCTCCCTCCCATTGAGAAAAAAAATTTGACTTATTTATTTGAGAGAGATAATCTTTAAATTTTACTTATTTATTTGAGAGAGAGTGAGAAAAGAAAAACATGCACACAGCAGAGGGAATAACAGAGGGAGAGGGAGAAGCACGCCACTGAGCAGGGAACCCCCTGCGGGGCTCTATCCCAGGACCCGGGTATTATGACCTGAGCTATAGGTAGACACTTAACTCAGGTACCCCAATAAATACAATCTTTTAAAAAAAAATAAATAATAATAAAAATAAATAATATTTCAGATAGTATGATTTTTTTTACTGTAAGACTTGGTATAAAAACAGGATGACATACTTGTCTAATTATTGCAAAAGACTTTGATAAGTTTAGATGCAGTAGTACATAAAAAATTTAACTTCTTTCATTAACTGATAATTTAATTAGATTAAATTAAGAGACATCAAAATTTAGAGAATCTAATAGTCCTGATCTATTAATAAATGTAGCCATCCTGACCCCAAAACAAGAGTCGTCAGTAAGTATATAAGCATAAGTTGAACATTTACACAAACAGGCCATTATTTAGGCCAGAAGTATATGCCAATAAATTCCTAAAGTTAAATATCAGGCTATATTTTCCAAGAATAAGGCAATAAAATTAGAAAACAATGACCAAAATATTAAATTCATATAATTGGAAGTTAACTTCATCCCTAAAAAGAAATAATACAGCTAATTCAGAAATTTTTAGAATTACAGTACTTTGGTAATATCAACTCTCAAAATGAGTGACGGACAGGTGGGGCTAGCAAGAGACTCGTGGGAGGATTAAATCATGGGCCCCTGTATCTCAGGTGCAGTAGAAGCAGTGGATTTGGAATTTCAGTTTTTCCACAACGTTCCACCACAAGCTGGTTAGAACTGTGCAAAAGCAGGAAGGGAAGCCCCAGTAAAGTGGACTGGGGATGCCAGAAGGGGAGGCTGGAAGGGGGCGCCTGGTGCTCAGTGCCCATTACAGACCCCACATTGCAATCCCCCACAGGAGAGACTCACCAATTTTAGGCCCCACAGGGGAAGCTGGAGGTTCATCTCCTGACTTTTTGTAGGAGCTTTGCAGCGCAGCTGGTGAGAATTCTCCATCACCCTGCCTTTCTCCAAGGGACTTTCCTTCAAGCACGCTTCCCAACTTCTTCCTCCTCCATGAAATAATGTTCCTCTCCTTTGTTTCTCGCACTTGCCTGTGATGGGACCTTAGCTTGCTCAGCCCAGACTGCCATTCTCTGCTCTTCCCAATTAAACCCATGCTGCTGGTCAAATAACTGGCAGATTGAGTTTAAGGCCAATCGAACTAATAAATTCAAGACCTTGCAAGGAACAAAATCAATATGCACAAATTAGTGGCACTCCTAGGTGCTCAGAAGGAACCATCAGAAAGAGACTTCGGAGAACGATCTCATTTACACCTGCATCCAAGACAGCAAGATACCCGGGAGGCCCCTGAACCAAGAAAGTGACAGCCCTGCAACAATGACGACAGACAGGGAGGGGTACACACGGAGATGGGGAGGCACTGTGCTCAGGGAAGTACCCACACTGGGAAAATACCTACTCTCCCCAAAACCGGCTACAGAGTCCTCACTCTGGCTCCCGAATTTCCGGACTCGGCGCAAGCCTGGAGTGGGTGTGGACACAGGAAGGACCCCGCAGGGCTGAGGTGGGGAGAGCACAAGCACCGAAGAAGGCAGACGCTCCCTGACTGCAGACCATCTGAGGAGCCCCAGGAACGGAATCCACCAGCACACAAACACAGACGAGGACCAAGGAGCACCCGAGCCCAGAAAGGGGGGACCCCACAGCCCCGCGCACAGCACAGCAGGAGGCCACGTCTCCTCACACAAAACGACGGAAGCCCCAGTGTCTACACAGGGCGCCCTTTCTCTGTGGGGTCCTGAGACCACGAACCCCTTGACAGTCCACTCAGGGACTTCTCCTCACCTCCTCCAGCGTCTGGTCCTTAGGAGGTTGGACTGCTGGCAGTGTGGTCGCGTCCTCCACAACGGGTCCGGTCAGTGTGGATGCAGAGCCACACCCTCCTCAGCTTGTCCTGTCAGGGTGGGAGGCGCCCCACATTCTCCAGAAGTCTCCACAGTGCGTTCTGAAGAGGTGGGGCTCCAATCCCAGCTGTGGCTGTGCAGGCAGCCTGGGCTCAGGACGGGAGCTGGGGTCTGGCGCCCTCTGCAGGCGGTGGAAGGCAGTGCAGGACTGTGGAAGATCACCCTTCAGTGGAAGGTCCTGCTCCCTCCTGGGGTCCAGCTGACGCCATTTCATTCCGGAAATTCAAGCTGCATGGAGCCCAATACCCCCCAACTTCCCCCCAAATAGCTAAGGAACAATGAATTGGAAACAATGTGGAATTACAACAGTCCTTGACCCAAACAGTGTCACTGAACATGGCCCTGATGCAGACCCACACTCTGACCTCAACTTGGTCTCAAGACTGGACCCTACCCTAATCCAAGACCCTAACCCTAGCCCCCAACCCAAACAATGTTCACAAGAATCAAGAGGTAGAAACTGCAAATATCCATCAATGGCAAGTGCATAAGCAAAGTGTGGTGAAGGGTTTGAATTTGGGTTCAGGTTCAGGTTTTAGTCAGAGTTCTAATCAGGCTTTGGGTTTAGTGTTAGGGTGAGGATTTAGAGTGAAGGACAAGGGAACAGAGTTATAGTTTAGGGCTTTAAGTTTATGATTTAGGCTTTAAGACTCAGGGCTTATGGGATAAAGTTCAAGGTCAAATTTGGGGTTTGACTTCATGCTGAGATTTGGGTTCAGGTTTCATGACTTGGAGGTCTGGTTTAGGGTTTGGGTTCGTGGTTCAGGGCTTGGATCCAGGGCTCAGGTACAGGCTTTGGGTTCCATTCCAGGTTTGGGATTCAGGGTTCTAGTTTGGGCTTTAAGGTCAGCTTAGGTTTCAGCGTTGGTAGGGGTTAAGATTAGGTTTAGGGATGACAGATTTTCTTCACTTGTCATCATGGACAAAAAAATTCTATCTGAAGTTTCTAAGTCAGAAATGTATTTCATCTGAGGGCGCCTGGGTGGCTCCGTGTGTTAAGCCTCTGCCTTGGGATCAGGTCATGATCTCAGGGTCCTGGGATCGAGCCCTTCATCAGGCTCTCTGCTTGGCGGGGAGCCTGCTTCCCCATCTTTCTCTCTGCCTGCCTCTCTGCCTACTTGTGATCTCTGTCTGTCAAATAAATAGAATTAGTAAAAGCTATTATATGATCTTTTACAAACCATTTCCTATCTTTGCATTCTCATGTGCCAAGACAGACAGGGATTATTTAAAACCCTGAAGAGAGTGCTCTTGCTTTTAAATTGCCTGTAACCTTCGTGTAATAGATTTATGATTGATGATAGATTTAGTTAAAATATAACCATTTAAAATATTTACTCTCAGTAAACGATTTCAACCTATGCTCATTTAAGTAACTTGGTGCATAATCCCTTTTCTATTAAACCATAGTGCAAGGACCAATGCCGCGTTTCCGAGAGAACCCCAAGCTATTTTTCTAGAATGGCCATATGCGTATATATCAGGCGTCCTGTTTTCTCTCCCTTTGTGGAGCACCTACCCTGGAGGTCATGTAATAACCAATGACCAAAAAAACAAACCAAAAACCCAAACATCCAGGTCGAAGTGCCATCCCTGCCTGGAGTCCAGGAGACTGCTCACACAGATCCCAGGCAGGCATCTCAGCCCAGGCCTGTGCTGGGGAAGCTGGTTCCTGGCTTTGGGCGCAATCTGGAAGCCAGCAAACTGACCCAAGAGTGCAGCTGGCGTTTAGGACTGATGATCTTTTCGCAGCCAGGCTGCCCGTGGACACCCGCTCAGGGAGCCAGGCTAGGAGTCTGCCCAGCGCAGGCGCTGGCAATGGGGCAGCATGCTAGGGCATAGCCCTGCACCCCAGCCAGGGCTCAGGCCTCAGGAGTGAGGGGGCGGGGCCGGCGCAGAGAAGGGTCTTTGCTAATTTCCAAAGCTGGAAGTGAGCTCTCAGAGGACTCAGGAGGGAGGGGGGCGGGGGCGGGGCGGGGGCGGCCAGGAGAAGGGGCTTTGCTAATTGTCCAGGCGGAAAGGAGGGGCGCACAGCGCCAGGGTGCTGTGCTACAGCCCATTGGGGACTGCAGGACCCACCATACTCGCTGCCCCTGTGCTCCCACGCTCCTGCTTAGCCCCAGAGGCCGTGGTGTCCCGTTCTCGTTCCCACCGCCTGCTGCCCCTCCCTGCCCCATGGCTTCTCTGGAGGACCCTCTGCTCACAGGTAAAGTGACACCGCGACGCGCCCACACCTGAAGCAGTAGCAGTGCTACTGGGCTTTTCAAGGAAGTCAGGCTGTCCCTTGGGACCTACTGGAGCCCACTGGAGCCCACAGGAGGGTGGGAGAAGTAAGATGCCACCGGATCCTGTCCTGAGCTGCTCCCAGCCACCAGCCTCACCACATGGTGCAAGAGGGACCCCAGAACAAAGGAAGGACACAGGCCCGCATGTCTGCTGGTGGCCCTGGGCACTTAGCTCATCCCAGTGAACCACACCGCCTCCTCAACCCACGCTTTTAAAGCCTCCTTTTTCGTTTCTGGCTTTCATGTCTGTAGGAACATGAGCCAGATCTAACTCATCTCCGACAGACAATTCTGACTCACCCCGTGTCAGATTTTTATGAGTGGCTGTGATAGAGTAAGATAGCAATGCTCCAACAAACGGACAGTTTCCTCCCACTTGACCTCAACAGTCTTATACATTTTCTTAGCGAAAACATCTTGTCTCCTTCCATTAAGCTCATAACGTGGTCTAATAGTATACATGCGCCTTCGTTAGATGCGAAGCGATACAGAGGTCCTTTTTTTTTTTTTTTTTAAATTTTACAAGGTAAAGTCAGTGAACACATCCAACTTGACGAATACGTCTCTAAAATGTCAATCCAGGCAAAGCTTTTTCTGCCTACAGTTTGGAGCCTATGTGGTGAAATTTTTAAAATGCTTTCAGTCCCTCAGTGAGGCTCTTAGAAGCTAGCCAGGGCTTACTACGTGCCAGGCACTGTGTCAGGTGTTGGAGCTAAAGGGAAGGAGAGCATGGAGGCTGGCTGGGGAGGGACATCCATGACACAACCACAGCTAGAAACGGAGGCCAGTGCTAGAAAAGAGAGAGCAGGCTGCATGGAGAGTGTGTACCATGGGGCTTGTGAGCTCACGAATAAGTGGGAGTAACAGGAGTGGGGAGATGGGGGAGAGAAGAGGGTCTTCCCATCAATGGGAATCACCTGTGCTTGGAGGCAGGTGCCATGAGAGGTCTCCACAGGAAGAAGTAGGCAGTGTGGTTGAAGGGCAGAGAGATGGGGCAGAACAGGCATCAGTCAGTTGGAGGGGTATGAAGAGACTGATGGGAGGATTATGGGTGCCTTTGGAGGACTGAGAATTTGTTAGAAGATCAGTGCAGATTTCTATGGAGACAAATGCCAGGAACTGATAGGTTTTGAAAGGTCACTCTGGCTGCCTTTTGGCAAAGGGGTTGGTAAAAGGCACTTGCAGGTGTGAACACACCAGGTGGGAGGTGAGTGCAGGAAATCAGGTGAGGGAGCATGGGAACTTGATCCGGGGGTATATAAGGGAGAATAGCCTTTAAGGAGTTCCACAAATTGGCACCAGCTGTGGCTTCATTACAGAGCTGGAAGGGGGAGGTGGGTGTGTCCTGGAGGTTACAGAAATTACATGAGAAAGGGAAGTCTTTTTAGATCTCTTTTTCAACTAGAGGAACTCTCACCTTATTGATAGAATTCCAGAGTGGGAACCAATGATATGAGGACATCTTTGAAAAGTCTGAATATGTTCTTCGACATCTTTGCAAGTGACGAGGAGACCTTGACCTTAGGAGGCCTTGGCCCTCTTTGTAGCCAAAAAGATTTCACCTACAGATTTGGGTTCTCCCTTTTAAAGTCAAGGAGTCAGTCCTTCCAAAGGACACCTCCTATCATTTTACCCTCTCATCATACCTCACATGCTGGCATCTCCAAGACCCTCTGTTCCAGGTTGAGAGTATCCACTTTGGCCGGGCTGGTCTTGCCAAGAACACCACCACAGGAAATCTAGAGCCTGTAGTGCTATTAATAACATCATCTAAGACTGTGTTTGCTGCCCTCATGGCTTCTTCCCACCATGACTCACTGAAGCTTTTAACACATTGTATCCATTAAGCTATAGTTCCCAAAGCTCATCTTCTCTAGTGCCATTAATTTTTAGGGGACCAGGCAAACCTTAAACTTGTCCCCCCTAATTGGATCCCTGTTCCCCCACAATCTATTTGAAAGCCTTTCACCATGATTCTTGAATGAGATCTGAGACCACTGCTGGTACCTAACACTTCTTGGCACCTTGTCTGTTAGGTTCTTGGAAGAGGAGATGGCTATGGAGGTGAGTGGGGATGGGAGTGGGAGGATTTCTCCCTTCACTTCGCTTTTTGTGTTTTCAAATAATGGGTTTTGAGGGGGCGGGAAAGTTTAACCAGACCATTTATTTTCCATCTCCCATCGATAAAATGTTTACCACTCCCCACTGGAAGAATTTAGATCTTTCCTTTGAATCTCCAGGAAAATCTCCCAAACCCAGACCACCACCATGTGGATTCAGCCATCTTCTGATTCACCTCCAGATTGTCTCCTCCTAACTGCTCAAGCCACAGGTCAAGGGCGAAATGTTCAATGCCCAAGCAATTAAGTGGGGAACACGTTCATCTAAGCAATTGCATGCAGCTCTCTATCTGCATACAGGGGGTCTCTCCCAAGCCTTTCCAACCTCAGCAAAAGAAGACAAAGCCGCAGCAGTCTGGGGTATATATCATTCATTCATTCCTGTATTCAACACTCATGGCGGATCCCCACCAAGACAGTGGGAGAGCAAGGACTGGAGAAATCCTGGAAGCTGAAGTCTGAGGAGGATTTCAAATTCAAGTCAGAGATGAAAGAAACATCTGGACTTGGTCCTCAGGTACATGCAGTATTCTGAACTGAGGCTAGAACCAGAGACCATTCTAATGAAAGGCCTCTACAGGTGGGCTCTCTCAGGTGGGCTCCAACTCAGTTTCGTGTATATTCATTCATGAAATAGCTCTTTGGGTCAACATGCAGAAGAAAACCATTTCAGAAAACTGACAATGAGGAGAGGAAAGGGAAGCCAGAAGGCATGTGAATGGGGAGAGAGGAGGAGCCAGGGCAGAAAACCAAGAATCCCTCCCTGCCCTCCTTGCTGCCAGGGAGGTCTGAGGGACTAGTTTCCACCTGGGATCCAAAGTCCAGAACAAAAGCAGCGGGGCCACGGCGGGGGAGGGAAGGGGGTCTTCAGCACGGGCGCATGGGGCTGCGGAAAGATGGGGGCTAGCGTGCCTGCTGGCGGGGGGGCACCTCGCAAGGCGCTGTCCCCAGCCCGACCCCATGAGGACCCGGGTTTGGCGCAGCGTCCGGGGTGGTCCCGGTGCCCTGGGGTTCGCGGGAGGCTGGGCCTCCACAACCCCCCTCTCCGCCCCCAGGTCGGGTCCGCGCTTTCTGCTCCAGGTGAGGGCGTGGCGTGGTGTCACTTTACCTGTGTGCAGAGGGTGGTCCGGAGAAGCCTTGGGGCGGGGAGGGGCAGCAGGCAGCAGGAGCGGGACAGCGAGGCCTCACACGGGAGCGCACGGGCGCGAGTCCGGTGGGTCCTGCAGGCCCGACTGGGCCGCAGCACAGCACCTCGGCGCTGCCCGCCCGTCCTCCGCCAGCCCCTCCACCTCCTCCCAGACTCTCAGCCACATCCTCTGTGAGCTCACTTCCAGCTTAGGCAATTAGCAAAGCGCCTTCTCCCCGCCGCCCTCGACCCGCCCCCGCCCCCCTCCCTCCTGAGTCCTCCGCCAGCTCACTTTTTGCTTTGGCAATTAGCAAAGCCCCTTCTCTGCCCCGCCCACGCCCCCCTCCCTCCTGAGGCCCCGCCCTGGCTGGGGCGCGGGGGAAGCCCTGGGGGCTGCAAGCGTTGCCAGCGCTGGCGCTGGGCAGCCTCCTAGCCTGGCTCCTTGAGCGGGTGTCCACCCGCGGCCTGGCTGCAAAAAGATCATCAGTCCTGTTAACCCTGGCTGCACTCTCCCGTCAGTTTGCTGGCTCCAGATTGCGCCCAAAGCCAGGAACCAGCTTCCCCAGCACAGGCCTGGGCTGAGATGCCTGCCCGGGATCTGTTTGAGCAGTCTACTCATCTCCAGGCAGGGATGGCACTTCCACATGGATGTTTGGGGTTTTTTATTGTTTTTTGGTCATTGGTTATTATTACATGACCTCCAGGGTAGGTGCTCCACAAAGGGAGTGAAAACAGGATGCATGATATACCCCTCACCTCCCATGCTGTCTTTCTCTTAAATAATAAGCACTGCTGAACTATCTGAGATTCTGTACCTTCTCTCCAGCCATGAACCTATCACTGTCTTTAACTCTTGAAAACTTCATTAGACAAATTAATGTGGTGAAGGAAGCAATATGAGAAAGCCTATTAATCTGATGAGCATGGAACTGAACAAACCCTATAGATACTTTCCCTTTGATTTCTAGCCTATCAATACCTACAGTGAGTCACATACACTCAAGATTATTGTTTTTATTGTATACTTCATATATTCATTGATTTTGGACTCGTTATCATTTTGTTGAAGTGTTAAACTATGGTAATAAACAAACTTTTAATTAACTTTTCCTCCTATGATACAAATATAACTTGCACTTGAGCTTTAGCTAATGTTATGTTCTAAAATTGCCAAAACAAAATGATCAAGGTTTCTAGATTATTTACTGTATTTTCTACTATATAATATTGTTCTATCTCTTCTGTATAAAGAAAATGAATGCTTGGGGCTCTTGGGTGGCTCAGTGTGTTAAAGCCTCTGCCTTCTGCTCAGGTCATGATCCCAGAGTCCTGGGATAGAGCCCCACATCAGGCTCTCTGCTCAGCAGGAACCCTGCTTCCCTTCCTTTCTCTCTGCCTGCCTCTCTGTCTACTTGTGATCTCTGTCTGTCAAATAAATAAATAAATAAAATCTTTAAAAAAAGAAAATGAATGCTTGATAACTAAATGAATGCTTTACTGAACAAATTAAATATGGCAATAGCATTTTATTTTATCATGCTTCACATATTAAACAATAATATTATATCACTAGTCTCCAAATAATCTACTCGCATAGTCATTTGGAAGCTTTTAGTAAAAGAATTCTTCCTCCTGATCGTAGTATAAAGCCACAGAAATATACAGAAGACTCCTAGGATAGAAAGTTAAATCCAGTTATCCGTGATCCCTTGAGTAGGACCTGACCTATGTATGTCCTGGGATGCACTAGTAACTGTTACATGTGATAGCATTATATTTAATATATACAGTTTCATTTACTTCACAAAGGACATATAAATTTGAGAATAAAATATTTGATGAATCTATAAAGTCTATATCTATTTGTAACTAATGTGGTAGAATTAAGATGTTAATTTGAAAAAAAATTCATTGAACACATACACATATTTAATTGTTTTTATATATATAAACAGCATTATTTATTTAAATAAATGCATTGTCAGTAAAATCCATTTACTTATCAATCATAAGGGTAATTTTAAGTACTAAGAATAAGAAATATGTGAAAAGATAAGTGTTCAAGAGTGCAGTTTGTGGTAATTAATACAATATGATAGGCTCATAAAAAAGATATATTACTTGAACTTAAAAGCTTGTATAATTAAGCGATGACCACTTGAAATTTGTAATTAGTCTTGCTGCAGTTTTTCCTTGCACTTATTGCCCTTCCCCAGAAGTTCATTAAGAATTTCTGTGAATGTCCTTATGTTTAATCTCATTCATAGATTCCACTACTGCTCACAAAACAAAGCCAAAAAGAGAGGTAACTCTATGTGGCACTCCATCCACAAGCAATACATTCATAAATAATTAAAAAGCTCTCTACTTCATTTGTTACCCATTCAGCTGATAATTTAAATGAGTAACTGAGGCCATTTTATCAGCACTTTTAATAGAATGCGACTCAGAAACTTCACAGTGTTATTTAAGAAGAAATGCTCACGTGTTAAGGTTTTTATTTTTTTTAAATCAACAAAATAATTTTCAAATATTAAAAGCAAATGTCTCCTTTTCCTCCAAGTTTCCTTGCTATGTCAAAGTTACAAATAAATACATTACAATCGTATTTTGAGTAGTAGATAAAAACAAAAGTTTTGAAACTGTGGGTTGAGAGTCTAGGTTAACTTCTATAAATATCTGAACTCAATGTATTTAGACTTTATTAGATGGTTTTTTTTAGACTATTTAAAAATACATGCTCAGATAATGACAACATTATTTTATTCATTTTAATAAATAAATTAATTTATTTAATTATGTTTAGATATTTATTTATTAAATTAATGATTTAATATTTAATAATCTAAATTTGAAATATTTTAAATTCTAAAAATATTTATTTAATTAAATTGATATTTAATATAAATATTTAATAAATTATTTAATCATTATTATAATTATGCAATACATTATGTATTGTGTAATAATTGCATTTTAATAAATAAATGTATTATTTACATTATTTTATTTTATTTTATTTATTTTTTTTTTTTAAAGATTTTATTTATTTATTTGTCAGAGAGAGAGCAAGCGAGAGCGAGCATAGGCAGACAGAGTGGAAGGCAGAGTCAGAGGGAGAAGCAAGCTCCCTGCGGAGCAAGTAGCCCGATGTGGGACTCGATCCCAGGACGCTGGGATCATGACCTGAGCCGAAGGCAGCTGCTTAACCAACTGAGCCACCCAGGCGTCCCTACATTATTTTATTTTATTTTATTTTATTTTATTTTATTTTATTTTATTTAGTTGACAAAGAGAGGGAGAACGTAAGCAAAGGGAGCTGCAGGCAGAAGGAGAGGGAGAAGTAGGCTCCCAGCTGAGTAGAAAGTTCAACCTGGGGTTCCATCCCACGACCTTGGGATCACCACCTGAGTCGAAGGCAGATGCTTAAGTGACTGAGCCATCCAGATGCCCAAGGCTTTGTATTCTTCGCTTCTAAATATTGATGCTCCTTCATCTCTGGAGTTAGTAAATTGATGTTGAGAATTCATATCAAAGAATTGATAGTAGCTGTTAAACAGAAACATGTAATTTAGGGGAAAAAAAGAGCAGAAGGAAGAGAAAGGCCAAAAGTCAAAAGCACATTAATATAAAATTTAATTAGATAAAAAAGCTGATATTCCTGAAGGGGGCTAATAAAAGAGCTGCAAAGAGCTGATAGGATTAGGAAAATTGTCCACTCCTGGTCATTTCATAATTTTAAACTATTCCTTATTAATAAATATACTTAGTTCCAGAAACACAATCACATAAGAACATTTCCACCAAGTTTCCTCTAACGGCACTTACAAATTAGACGTTCAAACAATGCAGTTCATTACATGTTGCATCTGTATCTTAAAGTTTAAACACTTTCTGTGACACATTTTCTAACAATTAAAATTAAAATATATATATATATATATATACATATATATATATGTATATATATATATATACCTTATCCCTAAATGGAAAAAATATATATAGAGAGAGAGAAACCTTATCCCTAAATGAAACCTTTCTTTGTTTATTAGCTTAAATAGGTAAATTAGCAACAACAACAACAACAAACAGCTAATATTATAGAGGTAGGAACAATTGACCTTTTCATTCATTGCTATTTTCTAAAAATTCCTATTTTATTTTTTTCTCAAGTCTGTCATAATAATTTTCTAAATCTCCTGCCTTATTCAATTTTTTTCTTTTAGTGGAAATCTCTATTTCATATTTATTTTCTCTTCCTCCACTCTTTGCTCTAATAATTCAATGTATTATTAGATTTTCTGTTTTTCTCTTTATCCAGATATATCTTTTCTTTCTTTCTTTCTTTTTTAAATAATTTGATTTGCTGGCATTTTACATCAGTACATGCTTTCTTATGGATGTTAGAAATGTCTGTGGAACTACTAGAAGAATAAACTTTTTTACCTTTAAGAAGTTTACAGTCTAGAGTGCCTGGGTGGCTCAGTTGGTTAAGTGTCTTCCTTCAGCTTAGGTCATGATGCCAGGGTACTAGGATCCAGTCCTGCATCAGCTGCCTGCTCAGCAAGGAGTCTGGTTCTTCCTCTCCCTCTGCCCCTCCCTCTCTCTCTCTCTAATAAATAAATAAAATCTTTAAAAAAAAGACTTACTGAAATCTGAGACTGAATTACTAAATTCAGTCTTAATAGAAGACAGCTAAACAAAGCAATGATCACAACTGGAAAATTTAGCGAGATCATGGTTTAACATTTTTGGTTGACACAGGACCTCTTTCAGAAACAACTTTCCCTAAATATCAATTTCTTTTTAAGGCAAAAAATTTTGACAAGAAATCCAGATCCTTCTGATCATTTTCATATCAATTTAAGGTGACATCCTCAGAGTATATAATCAAATATGTAATCATTCTATCTGTTGCCTTGTATATTGCCTGTATCTTTTTCAGACTCAAAGTTCCATTGAGGTAGAGTTTGTTTTTTTTTTTTAAAGCAGAGATTTTAAAGTATTTGATATATACAAGATGCTTAATAAGTGTTTACAAAGCCTATGTATTACAGAAGCCTTAAACAGGCTTTAAAATAATGTAGGTGATATTAGTAGTCATATCAAACAATTTTTAGGTTTCAGTCATGTAAATAACTACATTTCTGAGAGACAGAGAAACATACAAATGGTCTGGGTCCAGTAGGATAATGCTAGCATGTGTTGTAAATTCTCTTATATGACCCACTTTACCTGTGAGCAGAGGGTCCTCCAGAGAAGCCATGGGGCGGGGAGGGGCAGCAGGCAGCCAGAACTGGAACAGGACACCGCGGCGTCCAGGGCTAGGCTGCAGCATGGGAGCGCAGGGGCAGGGAGTATGGTGTGTCCTGCCAGTCCCCAATGGGCTGCAGCACAGCACCCTGGCGCTGTGCGCCCCTCCTTCCCGCCTGGGCAATTAGCAAAGCCCCTACTCCAGGCCGCCCCCGACCCGCCCCCGCCCCCCTCCCTCCTGAGTCCTCTGAGAGCTCACTTCCAGCTTTGGAAATTAGCAAAGACCCTTCTCTGCTCCGGCCCCGCCCCCTCATTCCTGAAACCTGAGCCCTGGCTGGGGTGCGGGGCTAAGCCCTGGCATGCTACTGCATTGCCAGGGCAGGCGCTGGGCAGTCTCCTAGCCTGGCTCCCTGAGCGGGTGTCCACGTGCACCCTGGCTGCGAATAGATCATCAGTCTTAAACGCCGGCTGCACTCTTGGGTCAGTTTGCTGGCTTCCAGATTGCGCCCAAAGCCAGGAACCAGCTTCCCCAGCACAGACCTGGGCTGAGATGCCTGCCTGGGATCTGTCTTAGCAGTCTCCTCCACTCCAGGCAGGGATGGCACTTCGACCTGGATGTTTGGGTTTTTTGTTTATGTTTTTTTTGGTCATTGGTTATTACATGACCTCCAGGGTAGGTGCTCCACAAAGGGAGTGAAAACAGGACGCCATATATAAGCATACAGCCATTCTAGAAAAATAGCTTGGGGTTCTCCTGGAAACGCTGCATTGGTCCTTGCACTATGGTTTAATAGAAAAGGGATTATGCACCAAGTTACTTAAATGAGCATAGGTTGAAATAGTTTACTGAGAGTAAATATTTTAAATAGTTATATTTTAACTAAATCTATCATCAATCATAAATCTATTACACTAAGGTTACAGGCAATTTAAAAGCAAGAGCACTCTCTTCAGGGTTTTAAATAATCCCTGTCTGTCTTGGCACATGAGAATGCAAAGATAGGAAATGGTTTGTAAAAGATCATATAATAGCTTTTACTAATTCTATTTATTTGACAGACAGAGATCACAAGTAGGCAGAGAGGCAGGCAGAGAGAAAGATGGGGAAGCAGGCTCCCCGTCAAGCAGAGAGTCTGATGAAGGGCTTGATCCCAGGACCCTGAGATCATGACCTGATCCCAAGGCAGAGGCTTAACACACTGAGCCACCCAGACGCCCCCAGATGAAATACATTTCTGACTTAGAAACTTCAGATAGAATTTTTTTGTCCATGATGACAAGTGAAGAAAATGTGTCATCCCTAAAACTAACCTTAAACCCTACCAACGCTGAAACCTAAGCTGACCTTAGAACACTGAATCCCAAACCTGGAATGGAACCCAAAGCCTGTACCTGAGCCATGGATCCAAGCCCTGAACCACGAACCGAAACCCTAAACCTGACCTCCAAGTCATGAAACCTGAACCCAAATCTCAGCATGAAGTCAAACCCCAAATTTGACCTTGAACTTTATCCCATAAGCCCTGAGTCGTTTATTTTAAAGATTTTATTTATTTATTTGACAGAGAGAAATCACAAGTAGGCAGAGAGGCAGGCAGAGAGAAAGATGGGGAAGCAGGCTCCCCGTCAAGCAGAGAGTCTGATGAAGGGCTTGATCCCAGGACCCTGAGATCATGACCTGATCCCAAGGCAGAGGCTTAACACACTGAGCCACCCAGACGCCCCCAGATGAAATACATTTCTGACTTAGAAACTTCAGATAGAATTATTTTGTCCATGATGACAACTGAAGAAAATGTGTCATCCCTAAACCTAACCTTAAACCCTACCAACGCTGAAACCTAAGCTGACCTTAGAACCCTGAATCCCAAACCTGGAATGGAACCCAAAGCCTGTACCTGAGCCCTGGATCCAAGCCCTGAACCACGAACCAAAACCCTAAACCTGACCTCCAAGTCATGAAACCTGAACCCAAATCTCAGCATGAAGTCAAACCCCAAATTTGACCTTGAACTTTATCCCATAAGCCCTGAGTCTTTTTTTTTTTTAAAGACTTTATTTATTTATTTGACAGAGAGAAATCACAAGTAGATGGAGAGGCAGGCAGAGAGAGAGAGAGGGAAGCAGGCTCCCTGATGAGCAGAGAGCCCGATGTGGGACTCGATCCCAGCACCCTGAGATCATGACCTGAGCCGAAGGCAGCGGCTTAACCCACTGAGCCACCCAGGCGCCCAGCCCTGAGTCTTAAAGCCTAAATCATAAACTTAAATCCCTAAACTATAACTCTGTTCCCTTGTCCTTCACTCCAAATCCTCACCGTAACACTAAACCCAAAGCCTGATCTAGAACTCTGACTAAAACCTGAACCTGAACCCAAATTCAAACCCTTCACCACACTTTGCTTATGCACTTGCCATTGATGGATATTTGCAGTTTCTACCTTTTGATTCTTGTGAACATTGTTTGGGTTGAGGGCTAGGGTTAGGGACTTGGATTAGGGTAGGGTCCAGTCTTGAGACCAAGTTGAGGTCAGAGTGTGGGTCTGCATCAGGGCCATGTTCAGTGACACTGTTTGGGTCAAGGACTGTTGTAATTCCACATTGTTTCCAATTCATTGTTCCTTAGCTATTTGGGGGGAAGTTGGGGGGTATTGGGCTCCATGCAGCTTGAATTTCCGGAATGAAATGGCATCAGCTGGACCCCAGGAGGGAGCAGGGCCTTCCACTGAAGGGTGAGCTCCCACAGTCCTGCACTGCCTTCCACTGCCTGCAGAGGGCGCCAGAACCCAGCTCCCGCCCTGAGCCCAGGCTGCCTGCACAGCCACAGCTGGGATTGGAGCCCCACCTCTTCAGGACCCACTGTGGAGACTTCTGGAGAATGTGGGGCGCCTCCCACCCTGACAGGACAAGCTGAGGAGGGTGTGGCTCTGCATCCACACTGACTGGACCCGTTGTGGAGGACGCGCCCACACTGGCAGCAGTCCAACCTCCTAAGGACCAGATGCAGGAGGAGCTGAGGAGAAGCCGGCTGAGTGGACTGTCAAGGGGTTCATGGTCTCAGGACCCCACAGAGGAAGGGCGCCCTGTGTAGACACTGGGGCTTCCGTCGTTTTGTGTGAGGAGACGTGGCCTCCTGCTGTGCTGTGCCCGGGGCTGTGGGGTCCCCCCTTTCTGGGCTCAGGTGCTCCTCGGTCCTCGTCTGTGTTTGTGTACTCGCAAATTCGGTTCCTGGGGCTCCTCAGATGGTCTGCAGTCAGGGAGTGTCTGCCTTCTTCGGTGCTTGTGCTCTCCCCACCTCAGCCCTGCGGGGTCCTTCCCGTGTCCACACCCACTCCAGGCTTGCGCCGAGTCCGGAAATTCGAGAGCCAGAGTGAGGACTCTGTAGACGGTTTTGGGGAGAGTAGGTATTTTCCCAGTGTGGGTTCTACCCTGAGCACAGTGCCTCCCCATCTCTGTGTGTACCCATCCCTGTCTGTCGTCATTGTTGCAGGGCTGTCAGAGGACAGGTCTGTCACCTTCTTGGTTCAGGGGCCTCCCGGGTATCTTGCTGTCTTGGATGCAGGTGTAAATGAGATCGTTCTCCGCAGTCTCTTTTTGATGGTTTTTTCTGAGCACCAAGGAGTGCCACTAATTTGTGCATATTGATTTTGTTCCTTGCAAGTTCTTGAATTTATTAGTTCGATTGGCCTTAAACTCAATCTGCCAGTTATTTGACAAGCAGCATGGATTTAATTGGGAAGAGCAGAGAATGGCAGTCTGGGCTGAGCAAGCTAAGGTCCCATCACAGGCAAGTGCGAGAAACAAAGGAGAGGAACATTATTTCATGGAAAAGGAAGAAGTTGGGAAGGGATTGCCCATGTGTCCCCAAATTGTAGGGCACCTACTGCAAGGCCTTTGGGGTCAGAATCCTGAGCACCGAACCAAACCAAAGGTTATGGTTAGGGCCCACCACATGGCAGGCCCGATCTGCCAGCACTCTGTCCATCTTTCTGGGGGAGGGGGCAGTCGAGGGATTTGTTCAGGGTGAGTGTCAAGCTCCAGGTTTGCATCCAGTGGCCTGCTGAATATGGGGGTGTCCAGAGGTAGGAATGCAGATTTCAGTTCCTCTGAATCCTTTCTGGAGTTCCAAATGGCATGGTTCCTTTCAGGGTGGCAGGTGAGTCCTATGGTGTTCCTCGCTGTCCCCAATCTCTGAGGCTTTGGAGCCAGGCCGTCGAGGACAGACCTCTCAGGACAGAATCTAGGCTTAAGAGTTTGTGCCTATGGGCATGGCTGCACTGATCTGAAAGCACTGTGGCAAGGATCACAGGGGTCTGAGTTGAGAGCATGGTTCAGGATCAGTATCAAGGTCTGGGTTTGTGTCCAGTGGACCGCTGAATGTGGGGGTGGTCTCAGATGTCCAAGACGATTTCCCCTACTCTGAACCCTTTCCAGCATTCCAAATAGCCTGGTTTCCTTCTGGGTGGCAAGCTGAAATCTCTGGGATTTCTCAGGTCTTGCCATTGCCCTTGCAAGGGCAAGATACTTTTTACAGTAAAAGAATTCACCAGATGAGCTGAACAGCAGAAAAGACACAGCTCAAGAGTTAATAAGTGAACAGGAATATCATGCCAAAAACTTCTTTGATAACACACTACAGAGCAAGGGAAGATAGGAGAGAAAGCTGAGATATAAAGGACAAACCCTCCAACTTTCCAACATCATTCCCTAATGTTTATTTCCATTGCTGTCAGCTCCTTCCCAGTCAAAAATAAGTCACCTGAGCCAGCCTTTTTTCTTCCTGAGATTGGGGCACTGCAAAGCCCACCAGAGGGGCCAAGGGCACCCCTATACCTGCTGAGCTGAGCCCATTTGTACCCCAACCGTGAGGAGGTACCAGCCTGTCCCCCTGGTGCTCCATGGTCTGTGGCAGTCCTTCCTTCTGGACCCTGCTTTGCTGCTCTATTTTCGCTAACCCTGGTCTCAAACTAGGGATTGCTCCTGGAAGAGGAACTCAGGGAGATGAGGCTCAGGAGGGTCTCCCTGCCTGGAATCTTCATGTGAGGAGTGCACAGCCAACAGATTTTGCCCAGGGACTTGCAAAATGCAGAGAGGCAGATTTCTTTTCTCTCTTTCTCTCTCTCTCTAGCCTCATACTAACCAGGAGTTCTTAGAACTTTCTTCAGTGACTTCTAGGTGTAGCTTGGCCACTTTTTCACAGAAAGGCCACTTGAGCATGATGAAACACACGTATAAGCAATTACATTAAAAAAAAAAAAAACAGGGGTGCCTGGGTGGCTCAGTGGTTGGGCCGCTGCCTTCGGCTCGGGTCGTGATCCCGGGGTCCTGGGATTGAGTCCCACATCGGGCTCTCTGCTCAGCGGGGAGCCTGCTTCCTCCTCTCTCTCTCTCTGCCTGCCTCTCTGCCTGCTTGTGGTTTCTCTCTGTCAAGTAAATAAATAAAATCTTTAAAAAAAAACAAAACAAACAAACAAAAAAAAACAATAAGCCAGTGCACACAAACCTTTGACAGCAGCACAGGACGCTCAAGGGACCAGAGTCCCTACCTTGGGCAATAGTGGTAGAGGCCGGGTTCTGCCATGCTGGTCCCTAGACCTTTGGCAGTTTCCACGATTGCAAATCCAGACATGCAGAATCCTGAGGGACAACCTACTAACTGCAAAAGAGCAAAAAATCATCAGGATTCAGAGAGTGGAAATCCATTTGTACTGGAAAAGAAAGAAGTAGGCTTGCTGTGAATCCAGCAGGGAGGACAGGCATAGATAAAGGCTGGTGTATGGGTCACGGAAACTATTGTTTCTCAAGGGTCCTGCTGTCTCTGTAAAATGCTATGAGGACTGTCTCTTGGGGAACTCCTGCTTTCCTACCAGTGACACCCCCAGATTCTGCTTTGCTAGTCCCATGGATTCCTGGGGATACCCAGTTGATAAGCTACGCTGTCCTCATGACAACACTTGCTAATGGACTGAATGTTTGTGTCTTGTCCCAATTCAGATGTTGAAGCCCTGACCCTCAAGGAGTGCCATCAGGAGGTATGGGCTTTGAGAGGTGGTGAGGTCATGAGATTGGAACACATGTGAATGAGATAAAAGCACTTCTGAGAAACGACCTGAGAGATTGTTCTGCCAGCTGTCATCCATGCAAGTCTACAACAGAAATATGGGCATTTATAGATAATGAAGCAGTCTCTTGCTAGATATCAGATCTCCCAGGATCTTGCTTTTGGACTTCTCAGTCTCTAGAACTGCAAGGAATAGTACATGTTTTGCTGTTTCAGCCACCCAGTCCGTCATCATTTGTTGCAGCAACTTGAACTGAATAAAGCAGAGCCCAAGTCCTGGTTAATCCCTGCTTCTACTCATTTCCCCTCAGAAAGAGCTTCTAATCCAGAACTGACCTCTGCTTTCCATACACGTGCTTCAGACTCCTTCTATGAGAGCCCAGACTTTGTAAAAGACTCCTCCCTCATGGCAACCAGCATTCTGTGACTCCTGAGGACTGTCCTCCCTGACTGTATTGAGTCAATCAAACTGATTTTGATTCTGGAGTCCCAGGATCAAGGACTGCATCAGGCTCCCAGCTTCATGGGGAGTCCGCTTCTCCCTCTGACCTTCTCCCCTCTCATGCTCTCTCTCTCACTCTCTCTCTCTCTCTCAAATAAATAAATAAAAATCTTTTAAAAATCTGATTTTAACAGACCATAAGCTTGTTCTTGCTGGTCTTTGGAAGATTAGGCATTAGCCCTTCAGAGAAAGTTCTGAATGGCTGCTTCATGAAGGGGTGAACTGTGTCCCCAAAGTCTCTTTTTGCTGCCTTCTAATCACAGATGCTGAGACAAATCCTCCCAGGTGCTGATTTTTCAAAGCACTTAATGCTTTGGCTTTGAAGTTCCTCACCTGACAGTTCTGCTTTAATCAGTTTGTGACAAAACAGCCAATTGGTGGTGGATGCAAAGTGCACTGATAAAGTTAAATGCCTAGAAGTAAAATGGCTATTTGTGTAACTGCAACATATTTTGCATTTAAAAAAATTTTCAAACTATTTTCCAAAGTGGTTGTATCATGATATATGCCAACAACAGTTTAGATTTTTTGTTGCTTCTCAATCTAGCTCAGACCAAGTACAATTAGCCTTTATAATTTTAGCCATTCTAATAGATACGTAAGCATGTCTCATTATGATTTTAATTTGTATTTCTTTAATGTCTAAATTTTGAGAAATTTGTCATGTGCCTCTAAGCCATCCATATACTTTTGGTGACATGTCTCTTCCATTATTTCCTTCACATGTAAAATTGGATACTCTGTTTGGTTATTAGTAAGGTTTTTTATTTTTATTCATTTTTTAATTATCAGAGTAGATATCCATTATCAGATATGTAATTTGGAAATCGCTTGTCCATCTTTACAGTTTCTCAATGGAGCTTTGATAGCTGTGTCTTTCAAGAAATATGCTACTTCTTTCCTGGTACACGGAGGTATGACTACAACATTATCAATGTTGACCTTTGCAAAGAAAATCATGGCTTAAGATATATGTAGTCTGCAGTTGTTGGGAGTGTTCAACATCCTTGCCTCTAACTCATCTCTCACTGCCCACACATTCAGATATGGGGGAATATTGATTGACAAAATATTAATTGCCAAATAACACTAGTTGGAGAATAAGAAAAATGCAGGCACCTGATTATATAATATTACATAAATAAAATATGTTTTTATAAGTGCTATTAGAAGTAAATTCCTCAATACTTGAATCACACAGAATGATGGAATCCTAGATTTTTTTTTCTTGTACTTAGTAAGAAAATGATCATGCCTCAAGTATATTAAAATGGAATAGGGAAAATTAAAAATTGTTTTAAGATGATTTGCGTGTGTTGTGCGTATATGAGAGAGAAAATGAGAGAGAAAGATAAAGAGAAAGAGAAAGGGAAAGACAGAGAGGTGGCTGCAGTGAATTGATGAGTTGGAGGAGAGATTTTAAAGTTTTGTCTTTTGCTTTCTATATTTCTTTTTCCTTAGGTTCAAGAGAACAATCAGTAATATCTCAGAAGCCTGCTGGTAACATCAGCAGAAAGAATTAGAGGTTCCCAGAAAATTTAAGATGACATATAGTTTTCCTGACATAAGAAAATCATTTTTTGTCCCCAGCTATTTTCAATGATCTATACCCCACCTGTGTACTCTCCCAAGCACACTTCTTCCAAAACTTCCTGGGAGGTTCTTAAAAAGAAATGCAAAAACCTCACTCCTTAAGGATTTTGAGGGAACAAGGCAATGGGAAAACTAACAGTCACCACCAGACCAGGAAATAGCCTAAGCTATTGAGACAATAAATCAGTGGTAAAACTCCTAGTGCTATTTCAAAAGCAATCAAGGCCTTTCATTCCTTGTCCCAGAAAATGAGCCCAAGACCCCATCTAGTTTATATCTGCTCTTGAAGCCTGCAGAGTCCCTTTCCCTTGTCCAACAGTTACCTCTGCTTTATTCTAACGTTGACGTTTCTGCCCTCGGTGGAATACAAGCTTCATTCAGGTGAACATGCAATACATATTGCACAAATACATATGTGGATGTGCATGCATCCACAACCTTATGACCAACCATACACGGGATAATGAAACTCTCCCTTCTGAGTATTCATCTTAAATACTAAATAAAAATCTCTCTCCTGTTCAAACAGTCAAGGCTTTGGAACTTATTCCCTGTGATCTCCTTGTATGTTGTAAACAAAGATTCCTTTGTTTGACAACTCCACCTGTTTCTGTGATTCACCAAAGACTGACCTCAGTTAGTTCAGTTGCTGTAATGGCTTTCACTACTCTGATTCTACCTCTGCAAGTCTCCAAATTTAACTATTTTTTCTCCCAATTCCGCATGTTCTTGGCTTTAAACTGCAACTCTGAAGAGAAGATTTGCTTGTTTAAAAAAAAATCAAGAAAAGGGAGTAGTAGTCAACATTCTTACTTTGAACTTCCTGCCCTAAGGTGCTCTCCTGTTCTTTCTCTTTGACTTCCTGGACTAAAACGACAGAAATTTGGCAATACATCACTCCCCAATCCAGATTACTGCCAGAACAGTTTATACTCTTAGAAAAATATTAGTTTAAAAGATCACATAATTAATTGCTTAAGCATGTAGTGTAATATAGTGGTTTACAAGAAATATATTTTGGTCATCTGAATATTTGGTTTTCAGCCTTGGATACTGACTCACAGCTCCTAAAACTCTTGGGATTTCCTGTGATAAGGGTGAGAGAGGTGTGTTTTGTTATGTTAATGAAGTGACCTTCAGACCTCACTCAAGGCAAGGGCTGTTTGCCTGAAGAACCAACCACTTGGTGAAAGCCTTCACAACTTTTTGCCCAACGTGCCTCCCCTTCCTCCCAATACAGGATTATCTGGGGAGGGAAGAGGATTTGGAGATAAGATCAGCAAATGACAATGATTTAGTCAGTCATGACTATGTCATGAAGCCTCCACAGAAAACCTGAAAGGACTGGGTTCAGAAAGCTTTTAGTTTGTTAAATGTATGAAAAGGCAGGAAGAGTGGCAGTCTTACAGAAGGTAATAGAAGCTCTGTGCCCATTCTCCATACCTTGCCCTGTGCACTTCTTTATCTATCTATTGATTTAAATCTTCTATTATATCTTTTAATAAGCTGGCAAACATAAAGTAAGCATTTTTCTGAGTTTTGTGAGTCCCCGTAGCAAATTAAAAGAACGTAAGAAGTAGGCCACTGGGACCTCCAACCTGTAGTTGCTCAGTCACAAGCACAGGTAATAACCTGGGGCCTACAGTGAGACTGGCATCTGAGGTGGGGTTGGAGATAGTCTTGGAGGACTGATCCCTTAACTGATGAAATCTTACACTATGTTCAGGTAGATAGTGTCAGAATTTAGTTGAATTCTTGGAGATCCTGCTGTTGTCTGAAAATCATTTGGCATTGTTGGTATGATGTCCTAAAGCCCAAAAAGTTATAGCTACCTCAAAATAAGAATACGGTTGACAGCTTATATATAATAAGTGAGTATTTCAGGGATTTAAAATATACCCAATAAATAATGTAAGGAAATAAGGAAAGATTTTGAAATAAAAACAAGAATAAGAACCTAGTGGTACTAATAGATTAAATATATGTAATCTAGTTGAATTAAGAATACAATGGATAGAATACGTAATGGATTCAATAGAGATAAGAAGTCACTTAAGGATATAGTCATCTGGATACCAGCAAAGCATTAAAATTATCAATATAAAAGAGGTGTAAGATGTAGGTGATGTGTGTGGAACAAAAGCTAGAGAAGAAATTAGATTTCCTTACTACTCATAGCCTGTTGACAAGTCCTTGAAGCTCCTCTGGGGACTCAGCTGCTTCCATGTGGACACATCCACTCAGGGCAAAAAGCATTCTTAGTCCACCACCCAGGATACTGAAAATCTACTTTCACATGTAAAAATTACTTTGGAAACTTCTTTATCTCTACTCCCCACCCCTGCCCTCAAGATATACATTGGCAATCATCTCCCAAGCAGATACCCACTGATATACATCAGAAGAGTCTCTTCCCTGAGTTTTTACTAAATAGTAATAAATGACCTTTCCCTAACAATAGCTAGCCCCCTCAAGGTCCTGGAAACCTTGTTTATAAAATACCTTGGAGGCTTGTGCTATCCCTAACCTCCTCCCAAATTGAAAGTATATAGTCAGCCACTCTTCATGACCCTCTCTCTCTACTCCAAATAAATAAATAAATATTTTTAAATAAAATAAAATAAATGACTTTTTTTAAATGAAAGAAGAAAAAGGAAAGAAATATTTGAATATTAATGTACATCTATTTCTCAAGCATAAAATAGTCAAGACACTGGATTAAAACTTACATACAAGAAAAGAAAGAAAATATTCATAACTATAGTTGACTCTATGAATCCCAAACTAGGGCATACATACCAAAGACACACAAAAAAAATCACAAGTGTTAGAGAGAAAAAAAATAATTCATTAATAAAGAAACAAGAATCAGACTGACCGAAATTTTTTAAATAACATCAGATATAAAAAAGAATGAAGTAATAGCATTATTATCTTGAAAAAAAATCGCAAATGGAAACATTTAGATCCTTATAAAATGTCATTGGCATAGGAAGGCATAATAAAAAAAATATTTTCAGGAATACAGACCACAGATAATTTGCCTTAATTTGTGTAGGCAGCACTTAAATACTAATATTATTTTAACAGTTAAAATATACTCTATGACCTTTGAGGTTGGGGAAAAGAGGATGACCAAGTCATCTTGAAATAATTCAGTTTTATGAAAAAAGTAAAAAGATCAAAAAAAAAGACTTGTAGAAAAGAGAGATAAAACATATGCATAATAAAAATAAATAAATAAATAAACAGCTGGAGTGCCTGGGTGACTTAGTCGGTTCAAGTGTCTGCCTTCAGCTCAGGTGATGATCCCAGGGTCCTGGTATTGAGCCCTGCATCAGGCTCCCTGCTCAGTGGAGAGTCTGCTTCTCCCTCCCATTGAGAAAAAAAATTTGACTTATTTATTTGAGAGAGATAATCTTTAAATTTTACTTATTTATTTGAGAGAGAGTGAGAAAAGAAAAACATGCACACAGCAGAGGGAATAACAGAGGGAGAGGGAGAAGCACGCCACTGAGCAGGGAACCCCCTGCGGGGCTCTATCCCAGGACCCGGGTATTATGACCTGAGCTATAGGTAGACACTTAACTCAGGTACCCCAATAAATACAATCTTTTAAAAAAAATAAATAATAATAAAAATAAATAATATTTCAGATAGTATGATTTTTTTTACTGTAAGACTTGGTATAAAAACAGGATGACATACTTGTCTAATTATAGCAAAAGACTTTGATAAGTTTAGATGCAGTAGTACATAAAAAATTTAACTTCTTTCATTAACTGATAATTTAATTAGATTAAATTAAGAGACATCAAAATTTAGAGAATCTAATAGTCCTGATCTATTAATAAATGTAGCCATCCTGACCCCAAAACAAGAGTCGTCAGTAAGTATATAAGCATAAGTTGAACATTTACACAAACAGGCCATTATTTAGGCCAGAATTATATGCCAATAAATTCCTAGAGTTAAATATCAGGCTATATTTTCCAAGAATAAGGCAATAAAATTAGAAAACAATGACCAAAATATTAAATTCATATAATTGGAAGTTAACTTCATCCCTAAAAAGAAATAATACAGCTAATTCAGAAATGTTTAGAATTACAGTACTTTGGTAATATCAACTCTCAAAATGAGTGACGGACAGGTGGGGCTAGCAAGAGACTCGTGGGAGGATTAAATCATGGGCCCCTGTATCTCAGGTGCAGTAGAAGCAGTGGATTTGGAATTTCAGTTTTTCCACAACGTTCCACCACAAGCTGGTTAGAACTGTGCAAAAGAAGGAAGGGAAGCCCCAGTAAAGTGGACTGGGGATGCCAGAAGGGGAGGCTGGAAGGGGGCGCCTGGTGCTCAGTGCCCATTACAGACCCCACATTGCAATCCCCCACAGGAGAGACTCACCAATTTTAGGCCCCACAGGGGAAGCTGGAGGTTCATCTCCTGACTTTTTGTAGGAGCTTTGCAGCGCAGCTGGTGAGAATTCTCCATCACCCTGCCTTTCTCCAAGGGACTTTCCTTCAAGCACGCTTCCCAACTTCTTCCTCCTCCATGAAATAATGTTCCTCTCCTTTGTTTCTCGCACTTGCCTGTGATGGGACCTTAGCTTGCTCAGCCCAGACTGCCATTCTCTGCTCTTCCCAATTAAACCCATGCTGCTGGTCAAATAACTGGCAGATTGAGTTTAAGGCCAATCGAACTAATAAATTCAAGAACTTGCAAGGAACAAAATCAATATGCACAAATTAGTGGCACTCCTAGGTGCTCAGAAGGAACCATCAGAAAGAGACTTCGGAGAACGATCTCATTTACACCTGCATCCAAGACAGCAAGATACCCGGGAGGCCCCTGAACCAAGAAAGTGACAGCCCTGCAACAATGACGACAGACAGGGAGGGGTACACACGGAGATGGGGAGGCACTGTGCTCAGGGAAGTACCCACACTGGGAAAATACCTACTCTCCCCAAAACCGTCTACAGAGTCCTCACTCTGGCTCCCGAATTTCCGGACTCGGCGCAAGCCTGGAGTGGGTGTGGACACGGGAAGGACCCCGCAGGGCTGAGGTGGGGAGAGCACAAGCACCGAAGAAGGCAGACGCTCCCTGACTGCAGACCATCTGAGGAGCCCAAGGAACCGAATCCGCGAGCACACAAACACAGACAAGGACCAAGGAGCACCCGAGCCCAGAAAGGGGGGACCCCACAGCCCCTCGCACAGCACAGCAGGAGGCCACGTCTCCTCACACAAAACGACGGAAGCCCCAGTGTCTACACAGGGCGCCCTTTCTCTGTGGGGTCCTGAGACCACGAACCCTTTGACAGTCCACTCAGGGACTTCTCCTCACCTCCTCCAGCGTCTGGTCCTTAGGAGGTTGGACTGCTGGCAGTGTGGGCGCGTCCTCCACAACGGGTCCGGTCAGTGTGGATGCAGAGCCACACCCTCCTCAGCTTGTCCTGTCAGGGTGGGAGGCGCCCCACATTCTCCAGAAGTCTCCACAGTGTGTTCTGAAGAGGCGGGGCTCCAATCCCAGCTGTGGCTGTGCAGGCAGCCTGGGCTCAGGGCGGGAGCTGGGGTCTGGCGCCCTCTGCCGGCGGTGGAAGGCAGTGCAGGACTGTGGAAGATCACCCTTCAGTGGAAGGTCCTGCTCCCTCCTGGGGTCCAGCTGATGCCATTTCATTCCGGAAATTCAAGCTGCATGGAGCCCAATACCCCCCAACTTCCCCCCAAATAGCTAAGGAACAATGAATTGGAAACAATGTGGAATTACAACAGTCCTTGACCCAAACAGTGTCACTGAACATGGCCCTGATGCAGACCCACACTCTGACCTCAACTTGGTCTCAAGACTGGACCCTACCCTAATCCAAGACCCTAACCCTAGCCCCCAACCGAAACAATGTTCACAAGAATCAAGAGGTAGAAACTGCAAATATCCATCAATGGCAAGTGCATAAGCAAAGTGTGGTGAAGGGTTTGAATTTGGGTTAAGGTTCAGGTTTTAGTCAGAGTTCTAATCAGGCTTTGGGTTTAGTGTTAGGGTGAGGATTTAGAGTGAAGGACAAGGGAACAGAGTTATAGTTTAGGGCTTTAAGTTTATGATTTAGGCTTTAAGACTCAGGGCTTATGGGATAAAGTTCAAGGTCAAATTTGGGGTTTGACTTCATGCTGAGATTTGGGTTCAGGTTTCATGACTTGGAGGTCTGGTTTAGGGTTTGGGTTCGTGGTTCAGGGCTTGGATCCAGGGCTCAGGTACAGGCTTTGGGTTCCATTCCAGGTTTGGGATTCAGGGTTCTAGTTTGGGCTTTAAGGTCAGCTTAGGTTTCAGCGTTGGTAGGGGTTAAGGTTAGGTTTAGGGATGACACATTTTCTTCAGTTGTCATCATGGACAAAAAAATTCTATCTGAAGTTTCTAAGTCAGAAATGTATTTCATCTGGGGGCGCCTGGGTGGCTCAGTTTGTTAAGCCTCTGCCTTGGGATCAGGTCATGATCTCAGGGTCCTGAGATCGAGCCCTTCATCAGGCTCTCTGCTTGGCGGGGAGCCTGCTTCCCCATCTTTCTCTCTGCCTGCCTCTCTGCCTACTTGTGATCTCTGTCTGTCAAATAAATAGAATTAGTAAAAGCTATTATATGATCTTTTACAAACCATTTCCTATCTTTGCATTCTCATGTGCCAAGACAGACAGGGATTATTTAAAACCCTGAAGAGAGTGCTCTTGCTTTTAAATTGCCTGTAACCTTCGTGTAATAGATTTATGATTGATGATAGATTTAGTTAAAATATAACCATTTAAAATATTTACTCTCAGTAAACGATTTCAACCTATGCTCATTTAAGTAACTTGGTGCATAATCCCTTTTCTATTAAACCATAGTGCAAGGACCAATGCCGCGTTTCCGAGAGAACCCCAAGCTATTTTTCTAGAATGGCCATATGCGTATATATCAGGCGTCCTGTTTTCTCTCCCTTTGTGGAGCACCTACCCTGGAGGTCATGTAATAACCAATGACCAAAAAAACAAACCAAAAACCCAAACATCCAGGTCGAAGTGCCATCCCTGCCTGGAGTCCAGGAGACTGCTCACACAGATCCCAGGCAGGCATCTCAGCCCAGGCCTGTGCTGGGGAAGCTGGTTCCTGGCTTTGGGCGCAATCTGGAAGCCAGCAAACTGACCCAAGAGTGCAGCTGGCGTTTAGGACTGATGATCTTTTCGCAGCCAGGCTGCCCGTGGACACCCGCTCAGGGAGCCAGGCTAGGAGTCTGCCCAGCGCAGGCGCTGGCAATGGGGCAGCATGCTAGGGCATAGCCCTGCACCCCAGCCAGGGCTCAGGCCTCAGGAGTGAGGGGGCGGGGCCGGCGCAGAGAAGGGTCTTTGCTAATTTCCAAAGCTGGAAGTGAGCTCTCAGAGGACTCAGGAGGGAGGGGGGCGGGGGCGGGGCGGGGGCGGCCAGGAGAAGGGGCTTTGCTAATTGTCCAGGCGGAAAGGAGGGGCGCACAGCGCCAGGGTGCTGTGCTACAGCCCATTGGGGACTGCAGGACCCACCATACTCGCTGCCCCTGTGCTCCCACGCTCCTGCTTAGCCCCAGAGGCCGTGGTGTCCCGTTCTCGTTCCCACCGCCTGCTGCCCCTCCCTGCCCCATGGCTTCTCTGGAGGACCCTCTGCTCACAGGTAAAGTGACACCGCGACGCGCCCACACCTGAAGCAGTAGCAGTGCTACTGGGCTTTTCAAGGAAGTCAGGCTGTCCCTTGGGACCTACTGGAGCCCACTGGAGCCCACAGGAGGGTGGGAGAAGTAAGATGCCACCGGATCCTGTCCTGAGCTGCTCCCAGCCACCAGCCTCACCACATGGTGCAAGAGGGACCCCAGAACAAAGGAAGGACACAGGCCCGCATGTCTGCTGGTGGCCCTGGGCACTTAGCTCATCCCAGTGAACCACACCGCCTCCTCAACCCACGCTTTTAAAGCCTCCTTTTTCGTTTCTGGCTTTCATGTCTGTAGGAACATGAGCCAGATCTAACTCATCTCCGACAGACAATTCTGACTCACCCCGTGTCAGATTTTTATGAGTGGCTGTGATAGAGTAAGATAGCAATGCTCCAACAAACGGACAGTTTCCTCCCACTTGACCTCAACAGTCTTATACATTTTCTTAGCGAAAACATCTTGTCTCCTTCCATTAAGCTCATAACGTGGTCTAATAGTATACATGCGCCTTCGTTAGATGCGAAGCGATACAGAGGTCCTTTTTTTTTTTTTTTTTTTAATTTTACAAGGTAAAGTCAGTGAACACATCCAACTTGACGAATACGTCTCTAAAATGTCAATCCAGGCAAAGCTTTTTCTGCCTACAGTTTGGAGCCTATGTGGTGAAATTTTTAAAATGCTTTCAGTCCCTCAGTGAGGCTCTTAGAAGCTAGCCAGGGCTTACTACGTGCCAGGCACTGTGTCAGGTGTTGGAGCTAAAGGGAAGGAGAGCATGGAGGCTGGCTGGGGAGGGACATCCATGACACAACCACAGCTAGAAACGGAGGCCAGTGCTAGAAAAGAGAGAGCAGGCTGCATGGAGAGTGTGTACCATGGGGCTTGTGAGCTCACGAATAAGTGGGAGTAACAGGAGTGGGGAGATGGGGGAGAGAAGAGGGTCTTCCCATCAATGGGAATCACCTGTGCTTGGAGGCAGGTGCCATGAGAGGTCTCCACAGGAAGAAGTAGGCAGTGTGGTTGAAGGGCAGAGAGATGGGGCAGAACAGGCATCAGTCAGTTGGAGGGGTATGAAGAGACTGATGGGAGGATTATGGGTGCCTTTGGAGGACTGAGAATTTGTTAGAAGATCAGTGCAGATTTCTATGGAGACAAATGCCAGGAACTGATAGGTTTTGAAAGGTCACTCTGGCTGCCTTTTGGCAAAGGGGTTGGTAAAAGGCACTTGCAGGTGTGAACACACCAGGTGGGAGGTGAGTGCAGGAAATCAGGTGAGGGAGCATGGGAACTTGATCCGGGGGTATATAAGGGAGAATAGCCTTTAAGGAGTTCCACAAATTGGCACCAGCTGTGGCTTCATTACAGAGCTGGAAGGGGGAGGTGGGTGTGTCCTGGAGGTTACAGAAATTACATGAGAAAGGGAAGTCTTTTTAGATCTCTTTTTCAACTAGAGGAACTCTCACCTTATTGATAGAATTCCAGAGTGGGAACCAATGAAATGAGGACATCTTTGAAAAGTCTGAATATGTTCTTCGACATCTTTGCAAGTGACGAGGAGACCTTGACCTTAGGAGGCCTTGGCCCTCTTTGTAGCCAAAAAGATTTCACCTACAGATTTGGGTTCTCCCTTTTAAAGTCAAGGAGTCAGTCCTTCCAAAGGACACCTCCTATCATTTTACCCTCTCATCATACCTCACATGCTGGCATCTCCAAGACCCTCTGTTCCAGGTTGAGAGTATCCACTTTGGCCGGGCTGGTCTTGCCAAGAACACCACCACAGGAAATCTAGAGCCTGTAGTGCTATTAATAACATCATCTAAGACTGTGTTTGCTGCCCTCATGGCTTCTTCCCACCATGACTCACTGAAGCTTTTAACACATTGTATCCATTAAGCTATAGTTCCCAAAGCTCATCTTCTCTAGTGCCATTAATTTTTAGGGGACCAGGCAAACCTTAAACTGGTCCCCCCTAATTGGATCCCTGTTCCCCCACAATCTATTTGAAAGCCTTTCACCATGATTCTTGAATGAGATCTGAGACCACTGCTGGTACCTAACACTTCTTGGCACCTTGTCTGTTAGGTTCTTGGAAGAGGAGATGGCTATGGAGGTGAGTGGGTATGGGAGTGGGAGGATTTCTCCCTTCACTTCGCTTTTTGTGTTTTCAAATAATGGGTTTTGAGGGGGCGGGAAAGTTTAACCAGACCATTTATTTTCCATCTCCCATCGATAAAATGTTTACTACTCCCCACTGGAAGAATTTAGATCTTTCCTTTGAATCTCCAGGAAAATCTCCCAAACCCAGACCACCATCATGTGGATTCATCCATCTTCTGATTCACCTCCAGATTGTCTCCTCCTAACTGCTCAAGCCACAGGTTAAGGGCGGAATGTTCAATGCCCAAGCAATTAAGTGGGGAACACGTTTATCTAAGCAATTGCATGCAGCTCTCTATCTGCATACAGGGGGTCTCTCCCAAGCCTTTCCAACCTCAGCAAAAGAAGACAAAGCCGCAGCAGTCTGGGGTATATATCATTCATTCATTCCTGTGTTCAACACTCATGGCGGATCCCCACCAAGACAGTGGGAGAGCAAGGACTGGAGAAATCCTGGAAACTGAAGTCTGAGGAGGATTTCAAATTCAAGTCAGAAATGAAAGAAACATCTGGCCTTGGTCCTCAGGTACATGCAGTATTCTGAACTGAGGCTAGAACCAGAGACCATTCTAATGAAGGCCTCTACAGGTGGGCTCTCACAGGTGGGCTCCAACTCAGTTTCATGTATATTCATTCATGAAATAGCTCTTTGGGTCAACATGCAGAAGAAAACCATTTCAGAAAACTGACAATGAGGAGAGGAAAGGGAAGCCAGAAGGCTTGTGAATGGGGAGAGAGGAGGAGCCAGGGCAGAAAACCAAGAATCCCTCCCTGCCCTCCTTGCTGCCAGGGAGGTCTGAGGGACTAGTTTCCACCTGGGATCCCAAGGCCAGAACAAAAGCAGCGGGGCCACGTCGGGGGGAGGGAAGGGGGTCCTCAGCTTGGGCGCATGGGGCTGCGGAAAGATGGCGGCTAGCGTGCCAGCTGGCGGGGGCACCTCGCAAGGCGCTGTCCCCAGCCCGACCCCATGAGGACCCGGGTTTGGTGCAGCGTCTGGGGTGGTCCCGGTGCCCTGGGATTCGCGGGAGGCTGGGCCTCCACAACCCCCCTCTCCGCCCCCAGGTCGGGTCCGCGCTTTCTGCTCTAGGTGAGGGCGCGGCGCGGTGTCACTTTACCCCTGTGCAGAGGGTGGTCCGGAGAAGCCTTGGGGCGGGGAGGGGCAGCAGGCAGCAGGAGCGGGACAGCGGAGCCTCACACGGGAGCGTACGGGGCGGCGAGTCCAGTGGGTCCTGCACCGGACTGGGCCGCAGCACAGCACCCCGGCGCTGCCCGCCTGTCCTCCGCCAGCCCCTCCACCTCCTCCCAGACTCTCAGCCACATCCTCTGTGAGCTCACTTCCAGCTTCGGCAATTAGCAAAGCCCCTTCTCTGCCCCGCCCCCGCCCCCTCCCTCCTGAGGCCCCGCCCTGGCTGGGGCCCGGGGGAAGCCCCGGGGGCTGCAAGCTTTGCCAGTGCTGGCGCTGGGCAGCTTCCTAGCCTGGCTCCTTGAGCGGGTGTCCACCCGCGGCCTGGCTGCAAAAAGATCATCAGTGCTGTTAACCCTGGCTGCACTCTCCCGTCAGTTTGCTGGCTTCCAGATTGCGCCCAAAGCCAGGAACCAGCTTCCCCAGCACAGGCCTGGGCTGAGATGCCTGCCCAGGATCTGTTTGAGCAGTCTACTCATCTCCAGGCAGGGATGGCACTTCCACATGGATGTTTGGGCTTTTTTATTGTTTTTTGGTCATTGGTTATTATTACATGACCTCCAGGGTAGGTGCTCCACAAAGGGAGTGAAAACAGGATGCATGATATACCCCTCACCTCCCATGCTGTCTTTCTCTTAAATAATAAGCACTGGTGAACTATCTGAGATTCTGTACCTTCTCTCCAGCCATGAACCTATCACTGTCTTTAACTCTTGAAAACTTCATTAGACAAATTAATGTGGTGAAGGAAGCAATATGAGAAAGCCTATTAATCTGATGAGCATGGAACTGAACAAACCCTATAGATACTTTCCCTTTGATTTCTAGCCTATCAATACCTACAGTGAGTCACATACACTCAAGATTATTGTTTTTATTGTATACTTCATATATTCATTGATTTTGGACTCGTTATCATTTTGTTGAAGTGTTAAACTATGGTAATAAACAAACTTTTAATTAACTTTTCCTCCTATGATACAAATATAACTTGCACTTGAGCTTTAGCTAATTTTATGTTCTAAAATTGCCAAAACAAAATGATCAAGGTTTCTAGATTATTTACTGTATTTTCTACTATATAATATTGTTCTATCTCTTCTGTATAAAGAAAATGAATGCTTGGGGCTCTTGGGTGGCTCAGTGTGTTAAAGCCTCTGCCTTCTGCTCAGGTCATGATCCCAGAGTCCTGGGATAGAGCCCCACATCAGGCTCTCTGCTCAGCAGGGACTCTGCTTCCCTTCCTTTCTCTCTGCCTGCCTCTCTGTCTACTTGTGATCTCTGTCTGTCAAATAAATAAATAAAATCTTTAAAAAAAGAAAATGAATGCTTGATAACTAAATGAATGCTTTACTGAACAAATTAAATATGGCAATAGCATTTTATTTTATCATGCTTCACATATTAAACTATAATATTATATCACTAGTCTCCAAATAATCTACTCGAATAGTCATTTGGAAGCTTTTAGCAAAAGAATTCTTCCTCCTGATTGTAGTATAAAAGCCACAGAAATATACAGAAGACTCCTAGGATAGAAAGTTAAATCCAGTTATCCGTGATGCCTTGAGTAGGACCTGACCTATGTATGTCCTGGGATGCACTAGTAACTGTTACATGTGATAGCATTATATTTAATATATACAGTTTCATTTACTTCACAAAGGACATATAAATTTGAGAATAAAATATTTGATGAATCTATAAAGTCTATATCTATTTGTAACTAATGTGGTAGAATTAAGATGTTAATTTGAAAAAAAATTCATTGAACACATACACATATTTAATTGTTTTTATATATATAAACAGCATTATTTATTTAAATAAATGCATTGTCAGTAAAATCCATTTACTTATCAATCATAAGGGTAATTTTAAGTACTAAGAATAAGAAATATGTGAAAAGATAAGTGTTCAAGAGTGCAGTTTGTGGTAATTAATACAATATGATAGGCTCATAAAAAAGATATATTACTTGAACTTAAAAGCTTGTATAATTAAGCGATGACCACTTGAAATTTGTAATTAGTCTTGCTGCAGTTTTTCCTTGCACTTATTGCCCTTCCCCAGAAGTTCATTAAGAATTTCTGTGAATGTCCTTATGTTTAATCTCATTCATAGATTCCACTACTGCTCACAAAAGAAAGCCAAAAAGAGAGGTAACTCTATGTGGCACTCCATCCACAAGCAATACATTCATAAATAATTAAAAAGCTCTCTACTTCATTTGTTACCCATTCAGCTGATAATTTAAATGAGTAACTGAGGCCATTTTATCAGCACTTTTAATAGAATGCGACTCAGAAACTTCACAGTGTTATTTAAGAAGAAATGCTCACGTGTTAGGGTTTTTATTTTTTTTAAATCAACAAAATAATTTTCAAATATTAAAAGCAAATGTCTCCTTTTCCTCCAAGTTTCCTTGCTATGTCAAAGTTACAAATAAATACATTACAATCGTATTTTGAGTAGTAGATAAAAACAAAAGTTTTGAAACTGTGGGTTGAGAGTCTAGGTTAACTTCTATAAATATCTGAACTCAATGTATTTAGACTTTATTAGATGGTTTTTTTTAGACTATTTAAAAATACATGCTCAGATAATGACAACATTATTTTATTCATTTTAATAAATAAATTAATTTATTTAATTATGTTTAGATATTTATTTATTAAATTAATGATTTAATATTTAATAATCTAAATTTGAAATATTTTAAATTCTAAAAATATTTATTTAATTAAATTGATATATTTAATATAAATATTTAATAAATTATTTAATCATTATTATAATTATGCAATACATTATGTATTGTGTAATAATTGCATTTTAATAAATAAATGTATTATTTACATTATTTTATTTTATTTTATTTTTTTTTTTTTTAAAGATTTTATTTATTTATTTGTCAGAGAGAGAGCGAGCGAGAGCGAGCATAGGCAGACAGAGTGGAAGGCAGAGTCAGAGGGAGAAGCAAGCTCCCTGCGGAGCAAGGAGCCCGATGTGGGACTCAAACCCAGGACGCTGGGATCATGACCTGAGCCGAAGGCAGCTGCTTAACCAACTGAGCCACCCAGGCTTCCCTACATTATTTTATTTTATTTTATTTTATTTTATTTAGTTGACAAAGAGAGGGAGAACGCAAGCAAAGGGAGCTGTAGGCAGAAGGAGAGGGAGAAGTAGGCTCCCAGCTGAGTAGAAAGTTCAACCTGGGGTTCCATCCCACGACCTTGGGATCACCACCTGAGTCGAAGGCAGATGCTTAAGTGACTGAGCCATCCAGATGCCCAAGGCTTTGTATTCTTCGCTTCTAAATATTGATGCTCCTTCATCTCTGGAGTTAGTAAATTGATGTTGAGAATTCATATCAAAGAATTGATAGTAGCTGTTAAACAGAAACATGTAATTTAGAGGAAAAAAAGAGCAGAAGGAAGAGAAAGGCCAAAAGTCAAAAGCACATTAATATAAAATTTAATTAGATAAAAAAGCTGATATTCCTGAAGGGGGCTAATAAAAGAGCTGCAAAGAGCTGATAGGATTAGGAAAATTGTCCACTCCTGGTCATTTCATAATTTTAAACTATTCCTTATTAATAAATATACTTAGTTCCAGAAACACAATCACATAAGAACATTTCCACCAAGTTTCCTCTAACAGCACTTACAAATTAGACGTTCAAACAATGCAGTTCATTACATGTTGCATCTGTATCTTAAAGTTTAAACACTTTCTGTGACACATTTTCTAACAATTAAAATTAAAATATATATACATATATATATATACACATATATATATGTATATATATATATACCTTATCCCTAAATGGAAAAAATATATATATAGAGAGAGAAACCTTATCCCTAAATGAAACCTTTCTTTGTTTATTAGCTTAAATAGGTAAATTAGCAACAACAACAACAACAAACAGCTAATATTATAGAGGTAGGAACAATTGACCTTTTCATTCATTGCTATTTTCTAAAAATTCCTATTTTATTTTTTTCTCAAGTCTGTCATAATAATTTTCTAAATCTCCTGCCTTATTCAATTTTTTTCTTTTAGTGGAAATCTCTATTTCATATTTATTTTCTCTTCCTCCACTCTTTGCTCTAATAATTCAATGTATTATTAGATTTTCTGTTTTTCTCTTTATCCAGATATATCTTTTCTTTCTTTCTTTCTTTTTTAAATAATTTGATTTGCTGGCATTTTACATCAGTACATGCTTTCTTATGGATGTTAGAAATGTCTGTGGAACTACTAGAAGAATAAACTTTTTTACCTTTAAGAAGTTTACAGTCTAGAGTGCCTGGGTGGCTCAGTTGGTTAAGTGTCTTCCTTCAGCTTAGGTCATGATGCCAGGGTACTAGGATCCAGTCCTGCATCAGCTGCCTGCTCAGCAAGGAGTCTGGTTCTTCCTCTCCCTCTGCCCCTCCCTCTCTCTCTCTCTAATAAATAAATAAAATCTTTAAAAAAAAGACTTACTGAAATCTGAGACTGAATTACTAAATTCAGTCTTAATAGAAGACAGCTAAACAAAGCAATGATCACAACTGGAAAATTTAGCGAGATCATGGTTTAACATTTTTGGTTGACACAGGACCTCTTTCAGAAACAACTTTCCCTAAATATCAATTTCTTTTTAAGGCAAAAAATTTTGACAAGAAATCCAGATCCTTCTGATCATTTTCATATCAATTTAAGGTGACATCCTCAGAGTATATAATCAAATATGTAATCATTCTATCTGTTGCCTTGTATATTGCCTGTATCTTTTTCAGACTCAAAGTTCCATTGAGGTAGAGTTTGTTTTTTTTTTTTTAAAGCAGAGATTTTAAAGTGTTTGATATATACAAGATGCTTAATAAGTGTTTACAAAGCCTATGTATTACAGAAGCCTTAAACAGGCTTTAAAATAATGTAGGTGATATTAGTAGTCATATCAAACAATTTTTAGGTTTCAGTCATGTAAATAACTACATTTCTGAGAGACAGAGAAACATACAAATGGTCTGGGTCCAGTAGGATAAAGCTAGCATGTGTTGTAAATTCTTTTATATGACCTTATTCTTGCAAGAATTGGTTATGTGGCAGAAAAAAATGTATCACTATCTTATACTTTATTATTTAAAGAGATTTATGGAAGTCTTAATTTCTTACACTACCCCTTTGTTTCAGTGGACCCAATTTCCGTGGTAATGGTGAGAGGAAAGTAGGCAATTTAGGCAGCAGCAAAAATCTCCTACAAGGCACTATAAAATAAGGCTTGTTCTAGATCATGGGTCTGTCCAAAGGGGAATGTTAAGGGGTAGAATGGGTGATGGATGCATTGTGGACTTATAACTTTAAGATTAATACTGTTATGCGCCAATAATGGGTCTATGATTAAAGGAGCGAGACTGATGTAAAGCAAAGGTCAAGCAAAGCTTTATTTCATGCCAAGCATCAAGAATCTAACCGAACGTTCGGGGCCACACCTCTTATGAGAGAAGGCAACCCTTTGCTGTTTCACAGTCTAGCTTTTAAGGGCAAAGGCCATGCAGTCAGGCCTGGGCACGCACAGGTGACCAATGAGATTTTAACACACACAGGAAACTCCACAGTGAGGCTAGATGACCAATTGCGGTTCAATTTACCCTAGTATAGACATTTGACCCAGCCTATTACACCTTGATTAGGATTGGTGCAAAAAAGTTTCCCAAAGGGCGGAGGAGTGGGGCATACTCCTTAGTATCTAGGGAGACAATATGCAAACACCGCCCCCCTCCCGCTGATTGATGTCTCCACCTGGCCTGACCCACCCTTGTATATGGGCTTTGTTACCTGGAGCTGATTTCCAGGACTTGTTTTTAAGTGAATCCCCTGGGGGAAGGGGAACAAGGACAGTTTAAGGGTTAACCTCAATGAAAGCCTCTTGCTAAAATATAAAAATATAAAATAGGTCCTTACATTACAACAACTCAGTAGGGAAAGTCCCAGTGTGGTGATAAAAGAAGTGAGGTAACTTGCATTGCACATTTTTTTTAAAAACGTGTAAGTTGTATTTTTCCGTGCCATGACATCATACTTTATCTTCATCTCTGTCTACTAGATTAAAACTAGTTAAACAAACTCAACAATTTTTTAAAAAATATTTTATTTATTTATTTAAAAGCAAAAGCCAGAGAAAGAGAGAGAGAGCATGAGCAATATGGGGCTCGATCCCAGGACTCTAGAGATCCTGATCTGAGCCAAAGGCAGACACTTAACTGACTAAGCAGATGAGACTCCCACAAACTAAACAATTTTATAAAATTTTTATTTGTTGGGGTGCCTGGCTGGAACAGTCAGTAAATGTAAATCTTTATCTTGGGGTTGTACGTTTGAAATCCACCTTGGGTGTAGAGGTTTCATTTAAAAATAAAATCTTTAAAAAAATTTTTTTTCATTTTTTTATTTAAGCCATTGTATGGCAGTGTTGATCACTATATTGTACACCTGAAACTAATATTAACCTTATTTTAACTAACTACAATTTAAATAAAAACTTTAAAAATAAAATAAAAATAATAATCATAAAAATAAAAAAGAGGAAAAATTATTTGGCAGGAAATTTTCTTAATTGCATTATTATTTATTATTATCATAGTCTGTGTGTGTCGGTGGGAAGTGGCTGGTATTACAGTGAGTTCCATATCTGTGTTACACTGAGGTCCATGTCTGTAGTCAGTCTTTTTTTTCTTTTAGTTTATTTTCAGGGATCCAAAATTCATTGTTTATGCACCACACCCAGTGCTTCATGTAATAAATTCCCTCCTTAATACCCACCACTGGGCTCACCCAACCACCTGCCACCCTCCTCTTCAAAACCCTCAGTTTGTTTCTCAGAGTCCACAGTCTCTCATGGTTTGTCTCTCCCTCCGATTTCCCCCAGCACACTTCTCTCCATCTCCCAGTGTCCTCCACGTTATTCCTCATGTATTGAGTCTTATAAAAACTTTTATTTCTTTCCCTATTCTGCTTTGCATATGCTTACCTTAGATGTTAAAATGTTATAAACCTCTCCTGCCTGGTCCATTTTCTCTCTCTTCTCTCATGATTTCTCATGCTCTCCCTGCCAACCCCACATGCCTTACAATATCTGGATATGACTAATTTCTTCCTGAGCTACTTTATTCTACTCTGCCATATGGTTGCCCTTCCCTCTTCTGTACCATAACTTCTATCCCCTGCATTTGTGCTTTAACAATATCTAATTCTTTTCACTACATCTGTATCTTTGAGGTCAATACTCAGTAGTGCAATCGCTGGGTCATAGGCTAGCTCTATTTTACTGGAAAGAAGGGCCATATGCACCCCAGTGTTCATAGCAGCAATGTCCACTATAGCCATTCTGTTGAAAGAGCCAAGATCCCCTACAACAGACAAACGGATAAAGAAGATGTGATCCAAGGATACAATGGAATATCACTCAGCCATCAGAAAGGATGAATACCCAACTTTTGCATCAACATGGATGGGACTGGAAGAGATTATGTTAAGTGAAATAAGTCAAGCAGAGAAAGTCAATCATCATATGGTTTCACTTATTTGTGGAACCTAAGGAATAGCATGGAGGACATTAGGAGAAGGAAAGGAAAAATAAAGTGGGGGGATTGGTGGGGGAAATGAAACATGAAAAACTATGGACTCCAAGAAACAAACTGAGGGTTTTAAAGATGAGAAGGATGTGGGGATGGGTGAGCCTGGTGATGGGTATTAAGGAGGGCACATATTGCATGGGGCACTGGGTGTTTTACACAAACAATGAATCATGGAACACTACTTCAAAAACTAATGATGTATTGTATGGTAACTAACATACCATAAAAAAAAAAGGAGGGGGACAATACCTAACACTCAATATTTGCTAGTTTCTTGTTTACCTCCTTTTAAGAGTAAGCTCATTTAGTGTTTTTTTTTTTGGTTTGTTTGTTTTTTTTTTTGTCTCAACTAAAAGAAGAAAAATAATACACATTATTTTGAAAACTTTTTGAACAGTGTACAAACGTTAGTCAAGTCCACAATGTCTCATCTCTTCTTCCTCCTAACATGGCTAAGTTGAAAAACCCTTTATCTGGGAAAAGATCATTCTCCTGCCACCTTGTGTAAAATTTAGGCTTTAGGTTAGATTATCCTTTCTTTCCTTTTCTTTTTTTTTTTTTAAATCTTATATATTTATTTGACAGACAGAGAACACAAGTAGACAGAGGCAGGCAGATAGAGAGGAAGGGAAGCAGGCCCCCTCCTGAGCAGAGAGCCCGATATGGGACTCGATCCCAGGATCCTGAGATCATGACCTGAGCCGAAGGCAGCGGCTTAACCCACTGAGCCACCCAGGCGCCCTCTTTCCTTTTCTGAAAATAAGTTGAAAATATTAATAGCCTCAGTTTCTTCTTCCAAAATATGACTGCTTCTTTACCAAGTGCAAAAGCAACCCATTTTGACCATAGTAAATAGCTTGGACCTACTTTTTTTTGGCTCACTGTTTTAGTGAGACAAGTGGAGTGAAGATGACACACCATTTCCAAATGTATTAATAATTGGTAGACCATACTTCTAAATTGAAGTTTTGTTGCCATTAAACTACGACCAGACTCGCTATAATTACAGAGGTAAATTCTTTATATTTACTATATTTGAAATTACCATATAATACCAAAATAAAATTATGATTATGTGAAGAGTCTGTAATATTAAGAAGATGACTTTGAAATGATTGCTTATCTAAATGAAATTTCCCATTTTATAATCTTGTATAAGCTTCCGTTGTCATTTCCTATTTAAAATCTATTAGAAGGCACTCTTATTTTCCCTTAAGTGGGAAGTCAAATGTGGAACAAATTCATCCCAAAGGAACTGATTCTATGTTCCACTGAAGACCAGGTGGCTTCCATGTGGCATTTTGCCTCTTGCATATTGTTCATCTCCTACAACAAATGGGGGTATGCTCTTTAGTAAACTAATTCAACTCAATTAGAGACATTGTCTTCAAGGGATAACATCATAGAGACTAGAATCAGCATCATACTTTTGGGAAAATTGGGCCCAGGGTATTTGTTTTGTTTTGTTTTGTTTTAAGATTTTATTTATTTATTTGACAGACAGAGACCACAAGTAGGCAAATAGCGGGGGGGGGGTGGGAAGCAGGCTCCCTGCTGAACAGAGAGCCTGATGCAGAGCTCGATCCCAGGGCTCTGAGATCATGGCCTGAGCCGAAGGCAGAGGCTTAACCCACTGAGCTACCCAGGTGCCCCTGGGCCCAGGTTTTGATGGCTTCTTTCCTCAATCTTATAAAACCTATTTGAACTCTACGGGATGCCATAACTGTTTAAAAATATTTGGTCCCTTGTAATTTTAACCTTCCAGTATTCAATGCACCTGATCCATTTAATATCCTATAGTATTTTTGTCAAATGAAGACTCTCAAAGTGTGTTTCTTGGGAGACACTTTTCAATTGGTTGCTTACATTTCTGCATTTATTATTTGTTCTAGGCCATCCTTTGAAGATGGTTGTATTGAATAGACTTGGAAGACAGAAATAGAATCTTTTTTTTTTTTTAACTTAACCTGTTGTGTTTGCAAATATTTTCTGCCTCTGTTTTGATTCTTCTTGTGGGAACTGAGGCTCAGAACTGATATATAACTCCCATCCCTACACACACACACACACACACACAAATACTGTTAATATTCTGGCTACCTCTATTGCTGTGAATAATAAACTATATTACTTCTGAACCATGAGTCTGCGTCTTCTATCAACACCCAATAAACTACGGCAGACTCATACACCAGCTTTTAAATAAGGGAAAATAATCTCAGATGTTTTATATTTTTTGATAGTGTTACCTACTTCTGAACATATGACTGAACACATATAAAGCTGGAGCCATGACCATTTAGAGCTTCTTCTGTGGAAGAACTATGCATTCACTAGTAAGCAAAAGTAGTTTCATCTTTTTTTTTCCTCCTGGACACCATTTCCTCTCTCACACTGTTGCTCAAATTTGATGGAGTCTAAGGTCCTTTGAGGAAATTTTTGTTTAATGACTCAAAATAAAATAGGAAGAGTCTAAAGTGCTGAAAATAATTCTAGATAAAAGGTATAAGATCATGCCAGAAAGGATAGTAATTTTATCTAACAACTGCCTGTTCACCCCTTATTTGTTCATTAACTAATCTCCAAATTCCTGACTAAATCCCTTTTGTAAGCCAGAATGTGAGCTAAAAACTGGGATTTTAAAAAATTTTCATTTGAAATCCAGTTAGTTAACATATATGGTTGTATTAGTTTCATGTGTACAATATAACATATAGCACTCAGTGCTCATCATGACAAGTGCTCTAATTAACCCCCATCACTTATTTAATCCATCACTCCTTTCAGATACCGTCAAGTAACCATCAGTTTGTTCTCTGTAATGAAATGTCTGTTTCTTGCTTTGTTTCTCTTTCTATGTCTTATTATTTCCCCTTTGCTTGTTTGTTTTGTTTCTTTTATTCCATATATGAGTAAAGGTATTTGTCTTTCTCTGACTGACTTATTTCACTTTTAGCATTATACTGTCTAGTTCCAACCATGTTATTGCAAATGGCAAGATTTCAGTCTTTTTTATGGCAGAATAATATTCCATTGTATATAGATACCACTTATTCTTTATTCATCAATTGATGGATACTTGGGCGCTTTCCATATCTTAGCTTTATAAATAATGCTGCTATAAACATAGGGGTGCTAGCATCCCTATGAATAAGTTTTCTTATATTCATTGGGTAAATACACACCAACAGGTTTGTTGGATCACAAAGGACTTCTATTTTTAAATTTTATGAAAATTCCATACTGTTTTCAAATATGGCTGTATCAGTTTGCATCACCACCAACAGTTCACAATTGTTAGTTTTTCTTTTTTTTTTTTTAAGAATTTATTCATTTGACAGAGAGAGATCACAAGTAGAGAGAGAGAGAGGAGGGAGCAGGCTCCATGCCTGGCAGAGAGCCCGATGTGGGACTTGATCCCAGGACCCTGAGATCATGACCTGAGCTGAAGGCAGAGGCTTAACCCACTGAGCCACCCAGGCAGCCCCCACAAGTGTTACTTTTTCACATCCTCTCCAACACCTTTTGTTTCTTGTAGTGTTGATTTTAGCCATTCTGACAGGTGTGAGGTGGTATCTCTTTCTAGGTTTGCTTTGCAATTTCCTGATGATACATGATGATGGCCATCTTTTCATGTATCTACTGAACATTTGAATGTGTTCTTTGGGGAAACACTTGTTCATGTCTTCTATCCATGTTTTTATTGGATTATTTGTTTTTGGATGTTGACTAAAAACTGGATATTAAGTAACACACAAGACAGGTTTCCTTGAGCTTAAATTTTATTTGCATGAGTATCATTCACAGGAAAAAATATGCATATGTGTATGTACAAGTGTGTTTATGTATACATCTATCTATCTATCCTCTATCCCCTGTCTTCTAATTGTGGTAAATCCTGTAAGGTGGGGAATGGGATAGTCTGAAGAAATATGCTTCTGGATATGCTGGGTAAGCAAATTTAATTGCACTCAGATGCATTGGATATAAGTGAATCACTCAAATGTGTTATTTAATATTATATAGAAACAAATTAAAAGTTTATGTAGTTTAAAATAATAGGTAGTTAAAATAATTTTTTGTTTGTTGTTTTTGTGTCTTTTTTTGTTTATATATACTATGGTGTGAATGTTTATGTCTTCCAAAATCATATTATGAAATCTAACTCTGTAAGTGCTAGTATTAAAACATAGGGGCCTTTGGGAAGTGATTAGGTCATAAGTGGGATTACAGTCCTTTTAAAGGAGACCCCAGAGAGTTCTCTTGCTTCATTCATCATGTACGTTTACAGTGAGAAGATAGCCATCTATGAGGAAGTGGGCTCTCCCTGGATCTGCCCATTCCTTAATCTTGAACTTCTCCGTTCTAGAACTGTGAGAAATAAATTCCTGTTCTTTATAAGCTATTAAGTCTATATCATGTCCGTTATAGCAGCCTGCATGCAGAAGGACACTATGACCTAAAATGAGAGCAATAAATATAAAGTTTCAGTAAAGTCAGTTGGTACAATGTTTTTTTTACTTAGAGAGGACATGCTGCTTCATGTTAAACCTTGATATTGTATATGTTTCTTGAAGGGCCACTTCTTACTCCTTTGTGTGTTTTCCACAAAGTCCAGGATGATGCCTTACATAAAGGTAATATTTTATAAATACTGTTGGAAATATATACTTCTCTAAAATCTTATTTTGCCTACAGATTACTTGGATCCACTTTGCCTTGTGTAGAATATTTGAAATATATTAAGAACAGAATGTCTCTCTAAATAACATTTAGAATCATCATTAGTTTATGACTCCTGACTCATTTGCTTATGCAGTGATACTTACTACAAGAACACTGAAGTTTGTAATATAATTTTGAATTAATCACCAAGCTAGTTTATTTTAACTTATGAAAAAATAATTTCTCATGTTGGTTTAATTCTGCTCTTATGTTATGGTCATGACATTTTCATTAAAATAAAGTAGAAAATAGAAGTAAATAATAAATGAAAAATAAAAATTAAAAAATAAAAAAATAAAAGCAAATCTCTTGTGAAATGTTAAACTTTTCTTACTTATTTTGTTTTGTTTTCCTCTACCATGCTGGCAAAGCTGTATGTTGTAGATAGGTACAATTTTCTAGATGCTAGGTTTGTTATTTTGCTAAAATTTTCAAAATATAAGGAGTTGAATAGTCATGGATTGTTTATTAAACTCCTTATCTACACATATAAAAATAAAACAATGATGGTGACCTGGGTATTTCTAAAATTGTATTCTGTTTTTCCATATTATGGTTTACAATGTAATTAATAAAGATCTGCATATATTAACATCCATCCCCTTCTATCTCATCTGTATGTCCATACAGAGCATTTATGATTTCTATTCATTGCTATGTTGTGGTGAAGAGATTGTCTGAAGTAGCCTATATTTATGCAGGTAGATCTTAAGCTACGGTGCTCTTGTTTATTTACTTGTTCATGATCAGTATGTCTGAAAGATGGTAACTATTGCATCAGGTGTGACGCTTAAAAAATATTATTGGTGCCTGATACGCTGTGATGAAATAGGTAAGTCGATTCATAATTTGTTAATTAAATTAGAAAAGAAATTCCTTTGGATTTGTTCTTTATTAAGAGTTTTTTTTTTTTAACGAATGCCTTGGGATGTTTTTTGTGTAATATATATCACATGCCTCAACCTTTAAATTTGAATTTAGAAAAGAGTTATCAGAATGAGCCTAGAAAATATTGTTATGGGGGCGCCTGGGTGGCTCAGTGGGTTAAGCCGCTGCCTTCGGCTCAGGTCATAATCTCAGAGTCCTGGGATCGAGTCCCACATTGGGTTCTCTGCTCAGCAGGGTGCCTGCTTCTTCCTCTCTCTCTGCCTGCCTCTCTGCCTACTTGTGATCTCTCTCTCTGTCAAATAAATAAATAAAATCTTAAAAAAAAAGAAAACATTGTTTTGAAATATTTTTGTTCTGTTATATTATGTTAACTTAGGAAATAATGGTAGTTATTTTTATTAGCATTTCCTACTTTCCACATGCTCTTACAGATGAGATATCATGTTTTTCCTACTCTTTTTATCATGGTTGTTATATTCTTCATGATCAATAACAATCAATGAAAATTCATAACATTAATTTTCTTTGAGAAAGTGATATTTTAGCAGGAATCCATGACAAAAATTTTAGCTGTTGTTCTTCCAGGAGATGAGACTATCAATGTTCCCGAAATTTCAAGAAATAGAACTTATTAATTGTGTTGGTTGATGTTTATTGTCTCTGAACTTAGAGGTGCATAATTCAATTTAAAATTTATTTTGGGGGCGCCTGGGTGGCTCAGTGGGTTAAAGCCTCTGCCTTTGGCTCAGGTCATGATCCCAGGGTCCTGGGATCGAGCCCCGCATCGAGCTCTCTGCCTAGCAGGGAGCCTGCTTCCTCTTCCCTCTCTCTCTGCCTGCCTCTCTGCCTATTTGTGATCTCTATCTGTCAAATAAAATAAATAAAATCTTAAAAAAAAACGGAGTGGACCTTATGGGGATGCTTATCTGAAATTGAGGGACATTATAAAAAAATAAAAAATAAAATTTATTTTGAATTGAAAACAAGATCTTACTGAAGTTTAGGCATCCCACTTTATATCAGGCCTCCAGTACATTCTAATTTATTTATAGAAAATATCATAAACATGAATGACACTTTTCCTATTGCATTTATATGAAACTGCAATGACTCAAAGATGTCAGATTTGAAAAGCACTACCTTTCTATAATTTCTGTTTCCTAGGAGGAATGGATATACCATTTTAGCTCAAGTATCCAACAGTATTCAAAACCACCATGAATTTTAAAACATAGTTATTTCACCCTAAAAATCAAGTATGAAAATGTATAAGCAACCAAATCTCTATCTGTAAATGAAATACTCCCACACAGACAGGTTTTAAAACTTTCTAACTTAAGGAATTTGGTAGCACAGACTCAGGGTAGTAGTTTCAGTGCCTACAGTATACTTTCAGGGAGAGAGTAATGTAAGCTCTGAGTCACTTTCTGCCTAGAGATGACCTAATAGTGGTTCTGGCATTGTTTGTTTGTTTTTGAAAATACGTTCCTGGGCGTCATTCAGAAAATGCAGAGTTTGGCATCTATATAAATTAAGGATGATCTTTTTGAACTTTTGTCTTTCATTACATCAAATTAACATAATTGGACAGAAATTCCACTAAATTAAGCATTGTTAGGAAATGTGTAAATTGGAGCTACTCAAATTAGTTGCTCTTTGAACTATGTGCTGTTGGTTCAGGATTAGATAAGGATTTTGAAGGCAAACCTAAGTCATTGCTTCCTTTTTTGAGAGATTCTCAGCATATTTTCTTAAAATTAGCTGAAATAAACAATGTGTTTAGTCGCAAAGTGATTTGCATTTTTGCACAAACTCCCTATCTCCTTGAGAATTATAACAGATATTTCATGAAACATCATTGATCTTTACTTTGTTACACTGCTGTAAAGTACATTCAGAGTTGCCAGTTAAAGGTGTTAGTGTTGAGATAAAATGTCATGCATTTTTCTTCATTTCCATGCAAATGAACACAGTAATTTATTAAGACACAATGAAGAAAAAAAAATTGACAATGAGTTCCAGATTTTAAAAATCACTTGCCATTCAATCCAAATTGTGAGTTTGATCAGTTACCGAACACTTTATAATGCACCCCCGGTAATTTTACAGAGATTACTTTTTTCTTACCAATTCATGATTATTCTGTCTTGCAATGCAGAGAAAGCTAACTAATTTAAAATAAACTTCCGTTAATTTTGATTGTTATAAACTTAAAATTGACTAATTTCCATATACAGAGTTTAAAATGTTCACAATTTACATTAAATATATATTCTGTGTATAACTTGGAAAAATTATACTGAAAATTGAAATTAAAATGATGTTGTATATAGCTGCAAGAAGCCGCCTGTCCCATTTCATCTGACTATATAAGTTGTGTCAGGTAATTTATAAAATCCCTGCTCCATAACAAATCTATTTTTTGTTGGAATGGGTAGTAATGTTTCTTCTTATTTCGAAATAAGAGTTGGTCTATGAGTGCCTCTGCAACTGTATTTTTCCTAAGTGGCTTCATGGTCTTGAACTGAGAAAGCTCAGAGCATTAAACATCAAAGTAATATATTTTGACATAATTAGACATCAAGGAAATGCAATTAAAATGACACTGAGATATCACTACACACTTACCAGAATGGCTAAAATAAAATATAATGACAAGCCCCAAATAAAAAAATATACCATTTGATGATACACAATGGCAAGTTGTACCATAACTTAACCATCTCAGACTAGTGTAGTGTTAAATTTGTTTTTCTAAGCCATGTTTTGGGTCACTTACCACTTTTCAAGGATATAAAGTGCTATCATTTTACTTAAAACTGTGAAATTTGGTCAGATTTAAATTTCAATTTATGTTAAAACATTCTGTAAACTGTGTTAGTCTTTGACATTTGTTCCCTCAGTTCAGTGAATAACACTATATCATATTCTGAAAAATACGCTAATTTTTATTTTGAAAAATATCCCTTTTTCCTCTTATGGTAATTATTAATATGAATTAATAGTAGAATTTGATATGGTCCAATATGACCATAAATACTTTATTGTATATTATCAAATTTAATAATGAATATAGTGTACTTCTTTGGACAATTTTTAAAGACCAGTCTACTCTTAAAACAAAAAAAATGGATTCCCACCAACAGCCACTCTGGAAAACAGCATGGAGGTTCCTCAAAATGTTGAAAATAGAACTGCCCTATGACCCAGCAATTGCACTATTGGGTATTTACCCTAAAGATACAAATGTAGTGATCCAAAGGGGCACATGCACCCGAATGTTTATAGCAGCGATGTCCACAATAGCCAAAGTATGGAAAGAACCTAGATGTCCATCAACAGATGAATGGATCAAGAAGATGTGGTATATATACACAATGGAATACTATGCAGCCATCAAAAGAAATGAAATCTTGCCATTTGCAACAACATGGATGGAACTAGAGCGTATCATGCTTAGCGAAATAAGTCAAGCAGAGAAAGACAACTATCATATGATCTCCCTGATATGAGGAAGTGGTGATGCAACATGGAGGCTTAAGTGGGTAGGAGAAGAATAAATGAAGCAAGATGGGATTGGGAGGGAGACAAACCATAAGTGACTCTTAATCTCACAAAACAAACTGAGGGTTGCTGGGGGGAGGGGGTTTGGGAGAAGGGGGTGGGATTATGGACATTGGGGAGGGTATGTGCTTTGGTGAGTGCTGTGAAGTGTGTAAACCTGGTGATTCACAGACCTGTACCCCTGGGGATAAATATATATGTTTATAAAAAATAAAAAATTAAATTAAAATAAAATAAAAAAAATGGAGATGCACTTCTTTAGTTCACACAAATTTCATTTTATTATATATAATCTCAGATAAATTTCAACAAATCATAATTTATTAAACTCATGTCTACTTAAAAATCTCATAGAAGAGTTAAACCATCAAAAATAAAAATAAACACACACAACACACACACATCACCCATGTATTGGCAAATCACAATTGCTGTAACAATACATTAGGCATTCCACAGTTAAGGGCTATCAAAATTTCCATCAGTGACAAAAAGATTTGTATCCAAATGGACTGATTTTCCAGAATCCAAGAAAAAGTCTCCTAGGATTTATTTAAAGGTAAATATTTGAACAAATACTTCTTAAATTTAGGAAATTCAGAACATACGATTAAAGAATATTTGCAGTGCAGACTATATTCAATCCTTCCTTCAAAATGTGCCTTTGAGTACATAATTCTGTTTTCTCGATCTAAATTGAGCTGTCTTCCAAGGAAGTTTTCCAAAATGTGTGTCTCTGTGTGATAAATGTTCTAAGACCTAACATGCCTCATTGTATTTTTACTGTGCTCTCAAATTTAATCAATAATTTGGATTGATGTATAATACCTAGTTTCAAATATCTTTTCCATCTATAAAAACTCCCAGCTGTCTCTTTATATGCTATTACTATTGAGAATTGTGCTGTCAGTATTATTCTTGTACATTTTAGGTGATCTGTTCTTCACTTGGGCATCATTTATGCTCTTCTCTGTTTTTGATATTCTTAAAACTCACCATAATGTATACGAGTGGTTTTTAGTGTGTGTAGTTTTTGTTTTGTTTTGTTTCTGATATCTCATGTTTGGCATCATTTTAAGTCTGGTATCTTTTATCTTTCTTTAATTCTCCAAAATTTATCTCAGTACTTATTTAAATATTTTCTTTATTTTTTTTTCTCTTCTGCTGTATTTGGGCAGAAGTCATTAATTTGTTTGTTTGTTTTTCCCAACTCATTTATTTATTTTACAGCTATATTCATCTTAGTCCCCATTTATTGTATTCTTTATTTCAACAATTTTCACTTAATTTATATTCACAGTATAGTATCTTTCTTTTCCTTGTATATGTATATCATTATTTTATCATATACTTTTAAGCTATTGTTAAAAATATTTTATTTATTTATTTGACAGTGAGAGATCACAAGTAGGCAGAGAGGTGGACAGAGAGAGAGGAAGGGAAGCAGGCTACCTGCTGAGCAGAAAGCCCGATGTGGGGCTTGATCCCAGGACCCTGAGATCATGACCTGAACGGAAGGCAGTGGCTTAACCCACTGAACCACCCAGGCGCTCCTTTTAAGCTATTTTTTAAAAGTACAGTCATTCTTTTTTTTTTTTAAGATTTTCTTTATTTATTTATTTGACAGAGAGAGATCACAAGTAGACGGAGGGCAGGCAGAGAGAGAGAGAGGGAAGCAGACTCCCTGCTGAGCAGAGAGCCTGATGCAGGACTTGATCCCAGGACCCTGAGATTATGACCTGAGCTGAAGGCAGTGGCTTAATCCACTGCGCCACCTAGGCGCCCCTAAGCTATTTTTTTAATTCCTAGTCCAATAACACTTGGATTGCCATATAAAGTTAACCACATCATATTTTTTAGGTAAGTAATGTACTTTTTATGTGCATAGTTATTTTGGTCCATGAGTTCAGCTCTTCTTAGGATCATCAAATCTCTGTAAAGTCTGGGTATGCTAGGATTTTCTAAGCAACAATAAAATACATTGAAACCTGGTAGCTTAATTATAATAATGTTTTCTTTCTCAATCATTCACAATAGTATTCCATTCTGAGTAGCTTCCTTCTATTTTGCAGCTATAGTGTTTGGAAAAACTTGAATTATGATATCACTGTGATAATGTGAATTAGTCAGGGTTTTTCAGTGAATCGGGAAAAGAAAAAAAGGAAGATATTCTCCAGGGCCAACTCTAGAAGTGACTATTAAAACATCTGTTCAAATTCAATTGAACAAAACTCAGAAATGCCATCTCCAGTGAAATACAAAAAAGATTATATATAGTTCTGGGCACACACATCTCATTTGACCCAATGATGTATATCAATGAAAGACTGAAGGCCAATCACCACTCCATGGGAGAATTTAAAAATAAATTTACTAATGAGGCCAAGAATTCAGAATCACAAATACTTCAGAACTAATAATAACTGCCTTCACTTGATGTTATTCTATAAGATAAATCCTATGATCAAGTTTCAATTTTAAATTCTTACAATTTTAAATTCTTAAATCGTTATGAAGAAGCATCATTTGGAGGGAGCAGTTTTCGTAATTTATCATCCATCAGCCTTTTTTTAAAGATTTTATTTATTTATTGGACACAGAGAGAGAGAAAGAGAGAGAGAGAGAGAGAGATCACAAGTAAGCAGAGAGGCAGGCAAGCAGGGAGGGAAGCAGGCTTCCTTTTGAGCAGAGCCCGATGTGGGGCTGGATCCCAGGACCCAGAGACCATGACTTGAGATGAAGGCAGAGGCTTAACCCACCACCCACGTGATGAGAGAGCCACTCAGGTGTCCCTCATCCATCAGTCTTAATTGATTGGAGGAAAATGTGTGGAGGAATAATGCCTTAGGGATCTAATCTCTCTAAAGAATTTTCAAGTCTTTACCCCTTCAAGGTTTTTGTACAGTTCTGATAGCCTCTAAACATCCAGCGGATTTCTACAGTGACAGGCCTGTTAAAACCTGTCTTCAAACCAGGAATAGAGCTTGAAACATACCAGTCAAGGGCAACTTTGAGTCTTTTAAGGAATTTATCATCATTTCTTTCTTTTTGGTTAATATCTGAAATAGTTCCATATTACACTGGCATAATTTCTCCAGAGCTGACTTTGAAGGAGGCATTCAGTTCCAGCTAGTTCCACATTTTGGCAAGAACTATACTTCTATATTAAAAAAAAAAAACATATTTTAGGGCGCCTGGGTGGCTCAGTGGGTTAAAATCTCTGCCTTCGGCTCAGGTCATGATTCCAGGTTCCTGGGATTGAGTCCCACAGTGGGCTCTCTTCTCAGCTGGGAGCATGCTTCCATTCCTCTCTCTCTGGCTGCCTCTCTGCTTTCCTATGATCTCTGTCAAGTAAATAAATAAAATTTTTAAAAAAACATATTTTATACCAGTTATTCATGTTTATTTACTAAGATATCACAATACAAATAATACAAACAGTTGCTCTTTATTAATACCTTCAACCAAGATCATAAAATATGTCATATTTTCTCCAAAAATTTTATATCATCTGATAGGTCAGATATATATAAAATTACATTTAAAGTTTTAAAAATATCAGCAAATATTTTCATTTAATAGCAATTTTGAAAAGAAATCTACTTTTCTAAACACGACTTTTTTTTTAAAGATTTTATTTATTTATTTGACAGAGAGAGATCACAAGTAGGCACAGAGGCAGGCAGAGAGAGAGGAGGAAGCAGGCTCCCTGCTGAGCAGAGAGCCCGATGCGGGACTCGATCCCAGGATCCTGAAATCATGACCTGAGTCGAAGGCAGCGGCTTAACCCACTGAGCCACCCAGGCGCCCCCAAACACGACTTTTTATCCTATTTATTTTGAATTTTGTCAACAACTGATAAAATGTTTAGCGAGACTATAAATGTTAGATCGAAAAAAATGATTAATAGATGTAGGTTCAAATTATTATGTTCCATTAAAAATGATTTAGTCTTTGATGAACATCTGTTTGGTAATATGTTGTATCCAGATATAGTAAATTAAAGACATATATAAAATTATAGGGAAATGACATCTTCCGTTCCATTATGAGTAGAGCTTTTAAAATGCTATTTGTCACAACCTGTCATCTTGTCATTATGTAGCATTATGTAGCAATTTAAAAATGTATACTCTTCACTTCGAAGTCTTTTGGAAATCTAAAATATGACTTTCTATGATTTGTGTCTCCATATTGCTTTATTGCCAGTTAAACAAATCCACATGCTTTGATTCAAAGGTAATAAATTCCTCTTATTTGGAAAAAGGATGTTTATTTTTGTTCTCTCACCCTTAGCAGGTGGTTTCATTTTAGCACACTTCAGAGTTATAATTTCATGCTTATTAAAAACATTTATTTTGATCTACATAGATGAATGAAACTTTTATTTTATTAAATTATTTGCCAAAAAATCTGTGATTTTTAAAAATGTATTTCCTTTGAAGGGTTATTTTAGAGCATTCAAAGAGGATCTAAGAGTGTGGTATTATGCAGTTTTTAAGTAGGTATGAAATGGTTAATTATACGATTGTTTCTTTAAGGCTTACGTATATTGTCCATTATATGCTATAAAATATTTTGAAAGTAAATTTAAGGTATGTTTTACGTAGTTTATTTTATGGAAAAAAATATTGAAATGACTTATGAAATTCAGTATACTCTCAACATTAATTTATTTTGAAATTTACCAGTTGTGTACTGAACTTTTATATGGCAGATATTACATCAGACTACACTGATAAATGAAATACTTGGCTTTGTAGAACTTTTATTTTAATGGGTGAGACAATTCAAAGCTATAAACCTTAATAAAAATGTCATAGTGCATTCAAAAAGGAAGAGTACAATGGGGAAAAAGAAAAATTCGATCAGGGTGAGAAAAATCAAGGTTGCTAGGCAGGGGATGGGGAGTTAAAATTTTTAATAGAAAGATCAGGGTAGTTACAATGAAGCTGACAATTGAACAAAGGTATGGAAAGGTGATGAATTTGCGCAGAACTATCAGCAATAAGGTCACTCCAGACAAAGGAATTGGCTATCTTGAAGGCCATAAGGTTGGATCATGCCTGGCATATCTGAGGAATAGCAAGGAGGCCACTGTGAGTGACTGAAGAGTAGCAGGAAAAGAGGTCACAGAGGTTAAATGAGTGGCTAGATCATGTAAAAGCTTAGAAGTCATTGTAAAACTCTGGCTTTTATATTTGGAAACTTACTGTGTGATAGAATTTCTGCTAATAACTGAGAGTTCAAATGTCCATAAAATTTCAAGGATTCTTATTCTAGTAAGACAGAATAAAGAGAAAGAGTTCATATTTTCACATGGTGTAAGAAATGCTCGGAGATCCAAGTGTAGGAAGCTATGGGAGCACAGAAGAAGGCACTAAAATCACACCATATATTTGATGACTGTGACTATATATAAATTTGTATTTTCTAGATTTTTTGTAGTCATGGAATCACACAGTATATACAATTCATTGCCTGGCTTTTCTTTTCTCAGCATCATTACTTTGAGAATCTCCAATTGTCTTTGCTCTATTGATGGACATTGATGAACATTTCCACTGTTTTCAATTCTTAAAAATAAAGCTGCTATGAAATTCATATACAAGTCCTTGTATGAACATAGGGTTTGTTTTTCTTGGTTAAATGCCTAGAATAAAATGGCTATTTGTGTAACTGCAACATATTTTGCATTTAAAAAAATTTTCAAACTATTTTCCAAAGTGGTTGTATCATGATATATGCCAACAACAGTTTAGATTTTTTGTTGCTTCTCAATCTAGCTCAGACCAAGTACAATTAGCCTTTATAATTTTAGCCATTCTAATAGATATGTAAGCATGGCTCATTATGATTTATTTTTTATTTCTTTAATGTTTAAATGTTGAGAAATTGGCCATGTGCTTATAAGCCATCCATATACTTTTGGTGACATGTCTCTTCCATTATTTCCTTCACATGTAAAATTGGATACTCTGTTTGGTTATTAGTAAGGTTTTTTATTTTTATTCATTTTTAAATAATCAGAGTAGATGTCCATTCTCAGATATTTAATTTGCAAATCCCTTCTCCATCTTTACGGTTTCTCAATGGAGCTTTGATAGCTGTGTCTTTCAAGAAATATGCTACTTCTTTCCTGGTACACGGAGGTATGACTAGAACATTATCAATGTTGACCTTTGCAAAGAAAATCATGGCTTAAGATATATGTAGTCTGCAGTTGTTGGGAGTGTTCACCATCCTTGCCTCTAACTCATCTCTCACTGCCCACACATTCAGGTATAGGGGAATATTGATTGACAAAATATTAATTGCCAAATAACACTATTTGGAGAATAAGAAAAATGTAGGCACCTGATTATATAATATTCCTTAAATAAAATATGTTTTTATAAGTGCTATTGGAAGTAAATTCCTCAATACTTTAATCACACAGAATGATGGAACCCTAGATTTTTTTCCTTGTATTTAGTAAGAAAATGATCATGCCTCAAGTATATTAAAATGGAATAGGGAAAATTAAAAATTGTTTTAAGTTGATTTTCGTGTGTTGTGCGTATGTGAGAGAGAAAGTGAGAGAGAAAGATAAAGAAAAAGAGAAAGGGAAAGACAGAGAGGTGGCTGCAGTGAATTGATGAGTTGGAAGATAGATTTTAAAGTTTTGTCTTTTGCTTTCTACATTTCCTTTACCTTAGGTTCAAGAGAACAATCAGTAATATCTCAGATGCCTGCTGGTAACATCAGCAGAAAGAGTTAGAGGTTCCTAGAAAATTAAAGAAGAGATATAGTTTTCCTGACATAAGAAAAGTCATTTTTTGTCCCCAGCTATTTTCAATGATCTATACCCCACCTGTGTACTTGCCCAAGCACACTTCTTCCAAAACTTCCTGGGAGGTTCTTAAAAAGAAATGCAAAAACCTCACTCCTTAAGGATTTTGAGGGAACAAGGCAATGGGAAAACTAACAGTCACCACAAGACCAGGAAATAGCCTAAGCTATTGAGACAATAAATCAGTGGTAAAACTCCTAGTGCTATTTCAAAAGTAATCAAGGCCTTGCATTCCTTGTCCCAGAAAATGAGCCCAAGACCCCATCTAGTTTATATCTGCTCTTGAAGACTGCAGAGTTCCTTTCCCTTGTCTAACAGTTACCTCTGCTTTATTCTAACGTTGACGTTTCTGCCCTCGGTGGAATACAAGCTTCATTCAGGTGAACATGCAATACATATTGCACAAATACATATGTGGATGTGCATGCATCCACAACCTTATGACCAACCATACACGGGATAATAAAACTCTCCCTTCTGAGTATTCATCTTAAATACTAAATAAAAATCTCTCTCCTGTTCAAACAGTCAAGGCTTTGGAACTTATTCCCTGTGAACTCCTTGTATGTTGTAAACAAAGATTCCTTTGTTTGACAACTCCACCTGTTTCTGTGATTCACCAAAGACTGACCTCAGTTAGTTCAGTTACTGTAATGTAATATCAAGCATATCTAGTTAGTTGATCATTTTGTTCAAGTCTTACATATCTTACCAATGTGATGACCATTTGTCTATGTAATCTTAAAATAAGGGTGTTGAAATTATTTTCCATTTGTCGTCCAAGGTAGAAGTTATGATTTTTGTTCTTAGTTTTTCCCTATATATCCCCAAATCTGTTGTTACGTATTAAAAGTCAAGAATTATTATACTCCCGGGGCACCTGGGTGGCTCAGTGGGTTAGGCCGCTGCCTTTGGCTCAGGTCATAATCTCAGGGTCCTGGGATCGAGTCCCGCATCATGCTCTCTGCTCAGCTGGAGCCTGCTTCCTCCTCTCTCTCTCTCTGCCTGCCTCTCTGCCTACTTGTGATCTCTCTCTGTCAAATAAATAAATAAAATCTTTAAAAAAAAGAATTATTATACTCCCTGATGAATTCATCCTTTTACTCTTCTGTAATTTTGACTTGATCTTTATGTTAGATAATGAAATTTGCTTTAAAATCACTTTTCATTATCTTGATATAACCACCAAAGTTATAGTGTGATTAGAGTTAATATAGCATATTTTTTCTTTTACTTTTTAAAGCACTTCTATATTGAATCCTGACAAAGAAACAAAACAGCTTTTTAACTCTGGAAGCTTTTTTCTAAATTATCTTTTTTTTTTTTTAATGAAGCAGTAGCAATTTTTGTTAAGGGACCAAACTGAAAGTAGGTTTAGAAATTTATTTATTTTTTTTATTTATTTAGTAAAAGATTTTATTTTATTTATTGACAGCAAGAGAGAGAGAGAGAGAGAGAGAAGAAGCACACAAACAGGGGGAATCATGTGCAAAGGGAGAGGAAGAAGCATGCTCCTTGGGGTGCAAGTAGTCCCATGCAGGGCTGGATCCCTGTACACTGGAATCATGACCTCAGCCAAAGGCAAACATCTGCTTAAACAACTAAGTCATACAGGCACCCCTAGAAAATTAAAAAAAAAAAAAGACCTTTTAAAAACATTTTGTTTCTTTCTTGTTTTTTTTTTAAAATATTTTATTTATTTGACAGACAGAGAGACAGGAAGAGGAACTATAAGCAGGGCAGAGGGAAAAGGAGAAGCAGGTTTCCCACTGAGCAGAGAGCCTGATGTGGGGCTCCATCCCAGGACCCTGGGATCATGACCTGAAAAGAAGGGACACTTCTTGGAGGAAGCCACCCAGACACCTCTTTTCTTTGTTTTTAATATATGGCAACAGATGCTTCCCAGCCACGAGGAGCATATTACCCATTGATTAAATCTTTGATAACAACCTATTTAAAAAGGTGTGTAAATATATACTTACTCAGATTTATACACTTTGTGTTTTCTTCATAGTTTGGGGCTGGACCCCATGGTCACAACACTGCTTCCAGTCTTTGCCTTCCCATCTTTTGATACCAGGTATTTGGTCAGCAAAGCAAATTAGTATCAAAATTAATAAGCCCTTGGCACCATATCTCTGGAGCAGGGCTTGCTCTTAGCCAAGGCCCAGAGCAGTTGACCTCCCCTCGCTAGTGCTATAGCCCCAAGGACTAGGTCCCTGCCACCAGAACTCAGTCTTACATGTTATGCTAAGCAGACAAAACCAAAACAGGAAAGCTCCGACAGCTTTCACTGGCATGCCTCATCTCCAACTCCCTCGACGTCCAGGCAGTACCAGATGACAGGGAGGGGTCTTGGTCCAACATATGGGAGGGAAGGAAGTAGCCACGAGCAAGTACCTGCCTCTCTGCTCCTTTCTTACATGAGCAGGTTGTAAAGAGGAGGAAGAGGAAGGGGAAGAGAGGTGAACTTCAAGGAGTGAAGGCCTCAGGTAGGCAGCTGGCTCCTGCCAGTAGGAAAGGGACAAAGGAGAAGGCAGTGAGTCTTGCAGGGAGGGTGGGGGGTAAGGGTTACAGCTTATGATGGAATCTGGACAGGAGTAATAGGGATACTAGTCATTTGAGTCCACCATTGGCAAGCTGGGCTGGGTGTCAGGGCAGATAGGCCTTCCTGGGCAACGGCACATGAGAGAAGGTGGAATTCTTCTCTGAGGAGCAGGTGGAGCTTTGGGTGTTGGGAAAGCGTAGACAGTATTGTTCCAGGGCCAAGGACAGGTCCGGGTACTCCTAGTTGGAGGTCAAGGCCACAGTATGATCCAGGTCTTCTACCAGCAGCTTGAAGGTACCACATGCCAGCCACCCCTCATTATTGTGTCTAACTCTCTGGTGCACTTATTGGCTTATCCATCAAATGACTCCTTCAGCAGCTTAAAAACCACCTCCACAGGCACTCCAGGATATGGGAGGCTTCCAGAGTGAAAATTTTGCACAGGATCACCCCAAAAGACCAGAAGTCACTCTGGTGGATGTAGATATGGTCAAACATGGCCTTAGAGACCATCCACTTCACAGGCAGTCCACTATTGGTTCTCATTTTATAGTAACTGATGTGGTGATATCTCTGGCAAGGCTGAAGTCTGAGATCTTCATCATGTTGTCCTTTGTCACCAGCACTTCCCTGGTGGCCAGGTCTTGGTGTGTGCACTTCTTGGAGGCAAGGTACTCCATGCCTCAGGCTACCTGGTAGGCACAGGATACCGGGTGCTTGGAGGAGAGTTGCTCTGCTGCATTGTGGCTGATATTGTAACAGTACTCCAGGTCAGGAGGCCTCTGGGCCTGCAGGTACTCCTGTATGTTGTCTTTGGAGGCATATTCCATGATAGTGTACGAAGGACCATCCTGTGTGCAGGACCCAGCAGGTTGATGGTGTCCTTGTGCTGTCCAATCATCTTCATCATCTCCATTTCTGAGATTAGGTTTGACAGGTCTTTCTCTGCTGCATCTGACTTCAACATCTTCACAGACACTTTAGTCAAATGGTTGGATTTGTCTTTGTCCAGCCCAATGGCCTCCTCCAACACCACCTGCCCAAAGTAGGCCTCTCTTAGGGGTCTGCCTAAACTGCCTACAACCAGCCTGCCTCAAGGCAGTTATGAACTCTAGATTATCCTCAAAAACATTAAACCACAAGCTAAAAATTCTCTTCACTAGGTCTCTGTCGCAGGTCTAACTTTCTTATCTTTCATCATTTATCTTTTTCCTAATTCTTATTTTCAGTATAGTTTATTTGGCTTCCAGGTGTTTCCCCGGGTTTCTGTATGCTGTTTCATAGGGAAGAATTATCCTGTCATAAAATTATTTCTTGAGCATTCATTACATTTCTCAGTTAAAATGGGTTCTTTTATGGTATTGATTCATTTGAGTTTTCTCAAAATGGGAAGAATTTTCAAAATGGTGTTTTCCTCAAGGTTCAGAGTATGTCTTAGCCTCATCTTTACTCTTTTTGAAATTCACTTTTCAAATTCTTGTCCCTCTTTTTATCTTTTTAAATTAAAATGTTTTCTTTTTACTATTTTTTTATTTGAGTGTAGTTGATAGTCAGTGTTACATTGGTTTCAGGTTTTCAATATCTCCATACATTATTCTATGATCACTACAAATATAGCCACCATCTGTCACCATATAACACTATTATAATATCATTGACTATATTCTCTACACTGTCCCATATCTCTTTTTAAAATCTCTGATTTTTATGTTTTCTGTTATTCCAATTTTCGACCATCATTTTACTTGGTTACTTTAATAAAATATGCCTGATTACACACTCTATGCTGAAAACCATAGCATTTGATTTATAGTAGTCTCCTTCTTCTTCTTCTTCTTCTTCTTCTTCTTCTTCTTCTTCTTCTTCTTCTTAATTAACATATAATGTATTATTAGCCCCAGGGGGACAGGTCTGTGAATCACCAGGTTTACACACTTCACAGCACTCACCACAGCACATACCCTCCCCAATGTTCATAACCCCACCACCCTCTCCCTAACCTCCCCACCCTCCCGGCAACTCTCAGTTTGTTTTGTGAGATTAAGAGTCTCTTATGGTTTGTCTCCCTCCCGATCCCATCTTGTTTCATTTACTCTTTTCCTGTTCCCCAAACCCCCCACATTGCACCTCCATTTCCTCATATCAGGGAGATCATATGATAGTGCCTTTCTCTGGTTGACTTATTTTGCTAAGCATAATACCCTCCAGTTCCATCCATGTCAACGCAAATGGCAAGATTTCATTTCTTTTGATGGCTGAATAGTATTCCATTGTATATATATATGTATGTATATATATACATATATATATACAAATATCATTCATTTGTTGATGGACATCCTGGTTCTTTCCATAGTTTGGCTATTGTGGATATTACTGCTATAAACATTTGGGGCACGTGCCCCTTTGGATCATATACAGTCTTCTTTACCTCTATCAGAACCCAAGGAAGCTTTATTTATTTATTTACTCACATAAACAGATGATCCAACACAACGTTTTTTGATGTTCAAATGTATTATAATGTCTTACCGCTTAACACTATGCTTACTGCTCTCTTTCACTGTCTGACTAAATCCTCATCATCACTATGCCATTTAATGAGAAAGAACATTTGAACTCAGAGTTCTCTCCATATCAGGGAATGAAGACTCCACCCTTCTGTTTGTGCAGGTAAAATAAATGTTGATGTCTGTCCTGCACATACCCCATCCTGTTCACCAGAATATTCACCATCAAAATATATACACAATGAAAACCATACCTCACCACTTCTATTACCACCCAGCATGCTAAAAACACCATCATATGTTCCTGAATTATTGACTTGATTGATAACCCCACTTCCACACATACTGCACTCCTTTCTCCCTGCAAATTTATTTTGGTACAGCAATTTAACCTAAAAATCAAGTCATATGATATTATTCTGCTGTTGAAAGACTTTTGGTATCTTCCCCTTTCATATTAAATAAAAACTGAAGGCGTTTCAATGTACTAGAAGGTCATACATCAATACGTTCTTCCTCTCTCCACCACTATGAACTCCTCATTGGCCTCCTTGCTTTTCCTCAAAAGTAACAGACAAGTTGTTCACACAAAGTCTATATACTTACTTGCTCTGCCTAGAGCAATCTTTTCCTTTAATATTTGTATAACACTCTCCTTCACTTCCTGGGTCTTTGTGCAAATAACATCTCATAAATGAGATATAACCACCCAACACAAAATAAAATTAACTTTCATCCCAGCATTCCCCAATGGCTTTTACCTTTCTTGTATTTCTTTGTATCACTTATCACCATCAACCATCAATTATTATTTTATTACTGGTTTATTTTCTTATTTGAGACAGAGAGAGAGAGAATTGGGAGGGTGCGCAGAGGAAGAAGAAAACACCCCACTGCCTAGAAAGCCTGCTGGGGAGTTACATCCCAGGACTCTGAGATCATGACCCAAGCCAAAGGCAGTCACTCAATGAACTGAGCCACCCTGGTGCCCCTCTATTATTGGTTTATTTCACTATTATATTTCAAAAGAATGTGAGCTCTTTGTGGTCAGGTATTTTATATGTTTTATTAACTGAAATATTCTCAGAAAGGTAGCTGGCAGATTGTAAGGGCTCACTAAACTGTATTTTGTTGTTATTATTGGGCTCCTTTATGGGCTTTACCTCTTATGCTAGAAGTCTATCCTTCAGATGTAAGCGATAAGAATAGAGCCCTGCTGCCTGTTCAAATGTGTAAAAAGCCTGTATTAAGTGGATATTTTAAAAGCTAAATGAATGGCTTAATAGTTGTATATAGGGGGAAAGGGAACATATTTTCCACAGTTTAGAAGTGGAGTTCTTTTATAGAGTTCTTGTACAAGCCTACACTATGGAACGATAATGGGCAGTTGTACATTACAATTATACAAACACTTTGGTAATTTATATCCTTTTTTTGTAATTCTTGACTGGATCATTTAATTCCTTAGGAGCATTATAGCATTTCAACTTTTCATGTTCAATAAACTTATTGGGGTTGCTACCTTTTTTATTCAAATGGAGAAATAGTCATGATTTAATCTAAATAAAGTGTTATTGATTGTGTTGTTTTCCAGCAATGAGTCGCACATGCTAGTTTAAAAGTTTTGTAAATTCCCAAGTCTGTCACTGATAAAAGCCTTTTGTAGATTAGTAACTTGATCAAAACGGAAAAGTTATGTAACACCAATTGTTATACTATCTTTGTTTCCATCTTGCATTGTAATAACACCCATCTTAACTCTATTTAAGACAAATCATTGCCAGATGGATTTCTGGCATTGATTGCATGATATGAAATCTAGTATAACTAAAAGTTTTTGGTTTTAGTAGCATATAAATCAATTTAGAAAAATATATGTATTTGAATATAAGATAAAGTTTTAAATTATTTGGCAATAGTAAACTAAACTTTTTTTTTGTAAATTTTTATTTTCTAAAATTTCATTGAGCTCTCTTGAAATAAGAAACAAGTTACAAAAAATTAAGGTTTATTTACCCCAATTCAAAATTATTAGGAATATAATCATAGAGGTTGAAGTATTTAAAATATTGAACCCAAAATGTTTTATTAGGTAAATTCATGAATGCTGAGCATTCACTGTTAAAATATACTAATACTATTGATAGACTGGTAGAAGCCTAAAATCAAATATTTATTAAATATTTATATCCATATCTTTTCATAGCTTGGTAATTCATTTCTCTAGCATTAAATAATATTCCATTGTTTGCATGTACTACACTTTATTGGACCTTTCACCTATGGAAGGATATCTTGGTTGCTTCCAAGCTTTTGTCAGTTATGAATAAAACTACTATAGACATCTTTGTGGGTATAGATTTCATCTTCTTTGGATAAATACCAAGAGCTGCTACTGCTGAATCATCTGGCAAGAATATGTTTAGTTTTGTAAGAAACTGCCAAGTTGTTTTCCATTCTTTATTCTCAATAGACATGGAAGAACATTCCTGTTGCTCCACATCCTCACCAACATTTCGTGTTCTGTTGTCAGTGCTCTGGATTCTGGGTATGTACTGGTGTCTCTTTTTTGTTTTAATTTGCATTTTCCTGATGACATATGATGTGAAGCAACTTTTTATATGCTTATTTGCCATCTGTAATATTTTCTTTGGTGAGGTATCTGCTAAGGTCTTTGGCTCATTTTTAATCAGGTTTTTCCCCCATTGTTGAGTTTTAAGGGGTCTTTGTGTATTTTTGATTAACAGTCCTTTGCCAGATGTGTATTTTGCAAATTTTTTCTCATAGTCTGTGCTTTGCCTTTTCATTCTCTTGGCATTGTGTTTCACAGAGTAGACATTTTTAAATTCAGTGCTTGTGCTTTTGTAGCTAAAGTTATTGCGAAAACCAAGGTCATTTAAATTTTCTTCTATATTACCTTCTACATGTTTCATGTTTAGGTTTATAATCCAATCTGAGTTAATTTTTGTGAAGAGTGTAGGATATCTGCCTGGATTTATTTTATTTTATATTTTTAGATTTAGCTTCACCATTGCTACAGAACCATTTGTTTAAAAGATTGTATTTTGCTCTCTTGTATTGCTTTTGCTTTTCTATTAAATATAAAATATAATTGATAATATATATTCTGTTGCTTTAATCTAGTCTTTCTGTGGTATTACAATATCATGCTTACAATTATTGTTATGGTAAACTTTTTTTAAGATTTTATTTATTTATTTGACAGAGAGAGAGATCACAAATGGGCAGAGAGACAGCCAGAGAGAGAGATGAGGAGAAGCAGGCTCCCTGCTGAGCAGAGAACCCAATGTGGGACTCGATCCCTGGCCCCTGGAATCATGACCTGAGCCGAAGGCAGAGGCTTAACCCACTGAACCACCCAGGCACCCCATCGTTATGGTAAACTTTGAAGTCAGTCCTCAGTCTTTGTTCTCCTTCAACACTATGTTGACCATTGTGAGTCTTTGCCTCTCCATATAAACTTTAAAATAAGTTTGTTAATATTAAAAAAAAGAACTTGCTGGAATGCATTAATTGTATAGATAAACTTGGAAACCAGTGACCTCTTGAGCTTAGCAGGAGATAGACCATGGACATCAGTTGTCACAGTGGTGCCTCTGGCAGAACCTATTGCAAATCCCTAGGCAAAATGAGACCTCAAGGATCTGAGAGAATGTCTAAGAAGTACTTGAAACATCCCTTGGGTATGGTTTATTGAAGTGTCCACCTGTCTGAAAGCTGGGGAATCTAGATAAGGGAGGGAAAATTAGTTATGATAAAACATATCAACAAACATCAATAAATTTTGTAAAACTAAATGTCATGGCTCATATACAATATGACCAACAGAGGGACCATCAGAAGGAAAGCATCAGTTATGTTTATTGTGAAATTTTTTATTCAAAATAAAGAAATGTGAGGGGAAGACACAATGAGAAAATTACCATTTTTTAAATGGTAAACATCTTACAAAATGGAATAGGTTTTATATTCTAAGTAGTATATTGAAAAGTAAAACATTGGGGCGCCTGGGTGGCGCAGTGGGTTGGGCTGCTGCCTTCAGCTCGGGTCATGATCTCAGGGTCCTTGGATTGAGCCCCGCATCGGGCTCTCTGCTCTGCAGGGAGCCTGCTTCCCCCTCTCTCTCTCTCTCTCTCTCACTGCCTGCCTCTCTGCCTACTTGTGATCTCTGTCTCTCAAATAAATAAATAAAATCTTTAAAAAAAAAAAGAAAAGAAAAGTAAAACATTAAAAAATAAAATTTCAATGAAAAAAATTATTTAATTTTAAAAAAAGGTTAAAAATAGCAGAACCATTTTTCTTATAACTGGAAAATACACTGTATATACATCTATCAAAATAACTTGTCATGGGGGAGCCTGGGTGGCTCAGTAGGTTAAAGAATCTGCCTTCGGCTCAGGTCATGATTCCAGGATCCTTGGATCGAGGCCCACATCGGGCTCTCAGCTCAGCAGGGAGCCTGCTTCCTCCTCTCTCTCTCTGTCTGACTCTGCCTAATTGTGATCTCTGTCAAATAAATAAATAAAAACTTTTATAATAAATATTTGAAAAATAACTTCTCATGTCTGGAATCAGGAGCATTGGAAAAAAATAATATCTGAGGACAATACTTTTGCCATGTTTTGTGCCTTGCTAATATTTTTAAACAGTCAGGCAAATTTTAGCCTTATTGAAATACCTGCTAAGATACCTGCAGTGCCTTTTGGAGCCCTATGACTATAAAAATTAATTGCAAATATTCAAAATGTTTACTATGGTGTCACTATTTAGGGACTCCACCAAGTATGTTTCAGAAGTAAGCATAACTGTTACTCTTCCATAAGGCAAAAGGGCATATTTTCAGGAGTTCCATCTGCTGTACCAGGAGGTGAATCAAGTAATGATTTTTGTCTATAAAATAATTCACTTTTCAATCTAACATTCCTCATTCCACATTATAATAATAAAAACCAGGAGGAGACTAAAACAAACAAACAACTACAACTACAACAACCAGCTTTTCCTACAGTGGAAAAGTAAATATAACCTTAGGAGTAGCCTGAAATTTATTTTTAAATATTTTTAAGATAAACGTTTTTGTTAGAAAACCATATATTTTATATTACTAAGAAATAACAGGCAACGTTTTATTAACTTCTAAAAAGTCTAGTTACTTATATTTATCTATTAACTCATCTCTTTATGAAGTAGAACATGATCACACCTCTTGTATCTACCCAAGTTTGTATGCTTTGGTTGTTTTATGTTTGCTATTTCCTTGCTTAATTTTTACAATATTTGATACATAATAGTATCTTTAAGTCCATCTATGGTTTCACAGAATTTGTTTGAACTTCATAAAAATGTACCATACTTTTTGCACTGTCCTTGTTTTACTTCTCTATTAGCTTTCCAAGTTTTATTCACTTTAGAGTGTGTAGCTATCATTTATTTTTACTCCTCCATAATGCTATGTTTACAAATTTGTATTTATCTGTACTTTTAAAAATATCTTAATTATATACCATTTCTCATCTCACGTAACACTCATGTATGTTACTTCTACACTTATCAGATATTATGTAACTGAAAACCACAACTCAGCAACAATAGAACACCATTTTTCAAAATTAAATGGCTTACCAGAATTCTTTAATTCTATCCTTTATTTGTATTAGATGACCCTTTATTCTGGTATTTGGCATTGTTCATATGGAGGAAAGCTTATAAGTTGATATTCCATAAATAGAAGGATTTTTATGATTGATTAATTATTTTCATTTAGAATGCACAGACTATGGTTGATTTAATATTTCTTTCTTACTCTCTGCCTGGAACATAGTGCTATCTATGCAATAGCCACTAAAATATTAAGTTAATTACCTAGACTTTAAACTGCATATTAATAGGAATAGCATACAGAACTCTTCTCAGATTGGGACACCTGGGTGGCTCAGTCAGTTAAACGCCTGAGCCTTTAGCTCGGGTCATGATCTTAGGGTCCTGGGACTCAGTTCTGCAACAGATTCCCTGCTTAGCCGGGAGTTTGCTTCTCCCTCATCCTGCTGCTCCCCCTGCTTGTGCTCTCTCTCTTACAAATAAATAAAATTAAAAAAATAAATTCTTCTCAGATAGCTAATATAGAATATCGTCTTTGTATTCATCAAAGGGAAAGTGCCATATAATAATGAAATCCATACTACTTCAAATTCACTTTTTAACCAGTAAGAAAGTACTGGAAACAAGCCAAAAATGTCTTCAATGAATTAAAGAAATAGATTGATTTTCAATATCTTAATGTTTCTAAAATAAATTGCAAGATTTTTATACTAGATATCAGTGTAAATATTCATTATACAAGGATATTCTAAAAATAAACCTGAGAAAACTACTTGACATATATGATGACAAAAACGAGTTTGACCAATGTCAGTTTGGGTAAAACTTACAACACCTACCACCTGAAACTCTTGTTCTATATGGTGCCATCTTGTGATTCTGGGCAGCGGCAGTGAGCCACAGCTTCCAGTCAGCTAGAAGATTACAGGGGTGAACACCTGATATTCTTACAAGCATTCTATATATAGAATATATATATAGAATATATATATTCTTCATTTTTTAGTGTAATATTTAATAAATTGCATGTGATATTTGATACTTTGTTATAAAATAGGCTTTGGCTTAAGATGATTTTGCCCAAATGCAGGCAAATGTAAGTGTTCTGAGTATGTTTAAATAAGCTTAAGGTAAGCTATGATATTTGATAGTTTTGGGGTATTAAATGCATTTTCAATTTTTTATGTGTTTCTCTGTACATAGCCCCCTTGTAAGCTGAGGAACATCTCTATATGTATATGTAGCCTTGGTATGGCTTACATATTATTGGCATGAAACATCTAGAACAGTACGTGTGCCATAGAATTGTCTACAACATCAAACAAGTTTCTTGAAAACTTGTGCCAAAGGGGTTATGTCTTTAAGGATTCTTATTTCAGAAGGGTTCTCTCAAACGTAAGATTTTTCAGAAGTTAAGTGAAAATCTGACCAAACTAAACATTTTTCCATTTTCCCTAGTGAGCAAAGATAGCTAAAATCTATCTGCCATTTTCAACACTGTACTCAACGATTGTAATTCTAATTTAAGAACAGATTATTTATATCAAAACCACATGTTGGCCTAATCTTATACAATATTCATAAGTCACACTCAGACCCTTGGACACTTTTATTTGTTGAGTCTATATGGTACTACGGACATTCATCTTTTTTGACTTCATAGCTTCATGTATGTCTATACTTTTGAAAATACATGCATCATAGTTCCATTGTAAAATGTCTGGGTTATAAAATGTGCTATGCTATCAAAATGGTAATAAGAAGATACAAATGAGGGACGCCTGGGTGGCTCAGTGGGTTAAAGCCTCTGCCTTCGGCTCAGGTCATGATCCCAGGGTCCTGGGATCGAGCCCCGCATCGGGCTCTCTGCTCAGCAGGGAGCCTGCTTCCTCCTCTCTCTCTGCCTGCCTCTCTGCCTCCTTGTGATTTCTGTCTATCAAATAAAATAAATAAATCTTTAAAAAAAAAAAAAAAAAAAAAAAAAAAAAAAAAAAAGAAGATACAAATGACCTGATGTAATGAACTGGACCAGATTGCCAGATATCACATTTCATACCAGAAAGATTCAGTGGTAAGTTTTAAAATGGCCAGCTATACATTGACTGAATTATAACTCATTTAACTTCTTTCTTTGTGTACAGTATTATACATTAGTCAGTATTATAGTAGATAAGTACTTTGGACAGATGTAAATATGCTGTAATAAAAAATGTTTTTCTTTTTTCTTTTAGTCCTTTTTACTTGTAAGACTAGCCACAAATACCACGCTTCCCCCAAAATAATTTGCAATCCAAATTTATCTCTAAATGAATTTATTGCACAGAAAAATATGTATATATATATATACACTTACAGTAGACATGTTCAAAAATAGTTACACAACAGCAGGGCCCTAAATGTAAGCAGTATAGTTGTTTTGTTTTGTTTTGTTTTGTTTCTTTTAAAAAAAGAGGTTATGTGAAATATTAGGATTTTATTTCCAGGCGTAGTATTTCAAGACAGTTAACTACACCTATGGTGTCAACAGCCTCTTGTTGGCAGTATGATTTTATTGGCTCTATGGAATAACAGCAAGAATTTACTATTGCTTCTTTCTTTTATGACACACACAGAATAAAAAAATTGACACATTTGCTCAAGACCAACCAGAATCCTTTTACTTATCAAAATTGATAGAAGGCCTTCACTGCCAAAGTCACTGCTGCGTTTTCACAATTCATTGCAGACAATCTGCTACTCCCATTATGATAAAGGAGAGAAGAGTCATAATCAGGGAAGAAAGCTAGATTAATACTTGTAATTATCATTGATATTTAGCCTGCTATAGGATTATTATTATTAGTGTCATTTGATAATTTTCTCTCATTTTATTAAACACAACTGTGAGTAATTACGCTACCTAATATTTCTCTGTATTGGCTGACTAGCTAGCAAACATTCATGAAAATATCCATTAGCCACACATATAAAACGCTGCATTATGATGCTGTTGAATCAGAACATACCACTACCTGATCCTGTAGCTCTTTGAGGATTTGCAAATCAATTAATTCTATGTTTATTGGATTCTTCCCATACAATTAGAAAATTTATAATCGAGTCCATGAACATTATTAGTTTTACCATTTTAAACCAGCAATCACACTTTGATTTTTACAACAAAAGCAGAAATATAAACACACACATTTGGATCCGTTTTCTCTTAGTCTGTCTGGACTTCAAAATCCTATTCCTCAAGATGATGCACACCAAAGTTCTGGATTAAACAAGAAATTAGATGGCACCTGAACACTTGGTTTCATATTCTCAAAAGGACTATGCAACTTCTTTCTTACAATATGACATTGTTTTACAAAGATCCACACTTTTATAATGTTAGTATTTTTAATAATCAATAAAGTCAATTAATCATGATTAAAAATCAAACATAAAAATTTCTACTTTTTGCTTTTGCCCCCTCCATTTAGAACTTATTTATAGCCTGATAATTCAAAGGTCCCTATGTTTATGAAAATCTGGACAGAAATAGCTCTAAGATCCCATTCAGAACTTGATATTAATCTAAGTCTTTTGGCTTCATTTATCCTGAGAGCAAAGAGTAGGACAAAGGATTTGAGTACTGTTAGTTTATCTGGGAGATTATCCAAGGTAGAAAAGAATGGGAAAGTGATACAGTGAAGAAGCAACTTTGTCAAAGAGGTACATTGTTGATAATTGTTGTGGATAGAAAATGAAGGCTTGCTTTTACTGAAAGGTCCTGAGAAACTTCTTTAAGTTGTCCTCATGAAGACCTGAAAACTGACAATTTTACCTATGGTTCTTATTTCCACTTCACTGAGAGCTGTCCTCAGAGGACATTAACTCTCCTACACTTTCAGGTTGTGTTGGAGACATTCTAAAATGAGAGAGAGAACATGAGATGCTATCAGTGTTAAGTAACTGCAATTTCCCATGGAACTATCCACCACAGGTTTGGCTATAATCAGGTGTTGGGCCTTGATATCAGAGGGATTTGAGGCAGTATCATTTTAGGTTAATCATTATATCTGAAATTTCCAAAAACTTCAACTGATGAAACTTTAATTATAAACCTATAAATATAACAATAAATCTACAGTATTCAAATTATTTTCATAGAAATACACAAACAAAGCATCAATTGATTAATATTTAAATGTTACAAAATACTGAACTGAAAGAATTTGGTCATATAACAACGTGTAAGAAGTAGAGCTTAGGTTTAGGTTAGAAGTCAGGATGCATTTGGGACTCAGTTAAGAAATTGAATGGAGGGACGCCTGGGTGGCTCAGTGGGTTAAGCCACTGCCTTCGGCTCAGGTCATGATCCCAGGGTCCTGGGACCGAGCCCCAAATCAGACTCTCTGCTCAGCAGGGAGACTGCTTCCTCCTCTCTCTCTGCCTGCCTCTCTGCCTGCTTGTCATCTCTCTCTGTCAAATAAATAAAATCTTAAAAAAAAGAAATTGAATGGATGTCTGACTATCTTATAGGTTTGCTAAAAATCAGTGACTTTGTGTTCACGTGTGGCTATGCAGGAATTTTTAACTTTCTCTAAGAAGTTATTAGATTGATTATATAATGGCAGTAAAGGATGGGGAAAAGCAAAGTACAAACCCCATAAAGACAAAGACACTGAGTATGAGAAAAGAGTAATAGATAAAAAAAATCAATGCATTTGAGGAAAATGGGAATTGAAATACACAATGATTGTTGATTTTTTTAGATGCAGAAAACAAAACTAGCTTGCAAGAAGGAAATAACAGAAGACATGTTGTGAAAAGGCAGTAACGTGGAATAAAGGAGTAGGGAGAGCATATCAGGTAATTTGGATAGGAAGGAGTTAGGAGATAATTGCTTGATAAAATTTATATGGCCCACTTAAATGCACAGATTTCTCTTCTTTAATTTATATGGAGAACAGGGTGTCGTTTCTCTTCCCTTTCAGAGCACCCGAGGTGTACTCTTTCAGACTGAAAACCTGAAAAGCTCAGGACTCAGTTGCTTAAGCACAGCTGAGAGGACATATTTCAATTAAGATTTACATTTTGCTGTAGGTAGTAGACTGTCAAAAGTGGTTTAACCATATTTTTCATTTAACAAGAAGACTACAGAGAGTGTTTTCTGGTGTTGGTTCAGAGTCTTAAGAAAGTCAAGTGAACTATCTTAGAGGTTTTCATGGCTTTTTATTCACAGTTGCAAAAATTGCTGTTGGAGTTCTCACTATTAAGCCCACATTTCTGGCAGAAAGATAGAGGTAAAAGAGAATGATATCTTGTACGACTGATACTTTGTCATAAGGTTACAATGTAACTAGAAAAGAGACAATAAAATATTTGATGTTGTTTTAAGTTTCCTTGTTGTCAATCCCTCAGTGCTTTCTGATACTAAAGGAAAAAGTAGATGGATATTGACCTGGCAACTATCAACACCTGTCAGTCTCTCTTGGATAACCAATATCTCTATAATCTCTTCTTCCCAGTAAAAAAAAAATAAAATATATTCATAACCCACACTGTGCCATCTCAAGTTACTGCACAAAGATAAAATTACAATGATTTTCAGTTGTTCCAAATGGACAGAATACCCTTCCTTATGATATCATGTCTTATAAGATAGATAATTGGCTTGCTACCAATATACCCAGATGAGACTGTGGAAGAGACAGGAAAAAAATAATAATATTTATTTATTCCTTGGGTTGACCCTGTTTACACAGATGCATTACTATTAGAAAAGGTTGGTTTGGGACATTGGAATGAATTTACTTAATGGGTCTGTATGTAATTGGGTTGGAGAAAATTTTTAATTTCTGCAAAAATTATTAGAATTCTATCTTACTCCCTTTTGTTAATTTTCACATGTTAACAAAACCAACATTTTTGTCTAGCAGACAAGATCTTAAATCCTAACAAAACTCAATTTTTTCCTTTTTTTTTTAAGTTTGAGAGCCTCATGTTCTCTCATGCTGCTTTAAATACAACTCAAAAAAAAAAGGAGCTAAATGGGGCAGTAAGCCCAGACTTTTTATTTTAATTTATTTATCTTATTTTTAATTAAAAAATTAAAGATTGTATTTATTTATTTGAGAGAGAGAGAGCATGAGTGGGGCAGGGGGATGTAGCTGCAGAGAGAGACTGAGAAGTATACTCCCTAATGAGCAGGAAGCCCGATATGGGGCTCGATCCCAGGATCCTGACTGAGATCATGACCAGAGACAAAGGCAGATACATGTGCAAAATCCCTTTTTTTCTGGGAAACAATACTTTACAAGAGATGTTTGAAAAAGTACTGGGGAATCAACTTTAATCAGAGATACAAAAATTTAATTGACTTCTGTAAAGCTACAGGGATCCAAATGATGGGAATCCCAGCCCGTTTAGGTTGTGGACCACAGAGTATTCTTCTCTGTAATATTTTATTTTCTTCCATGTCTACTAACTCCAGTCCAAGTTCACTGATCTCTTTTTAGATAGTGCAAAACATGGCAAAGAATACCAAACAAGTGCCCAATATTCTACATTTATTACATCATTTCTAACATATAGAAGTGTGTTATCAAGGCTGGTTCTGTGAACGAACCTAGTTATGCTAAAGTGTGTTTTGTTCTCCAAAAATTAAATTCATGATTATCACACAATTATAAAATACTTGTGTCAAGAATTTTTATTCAAAAATTAATAAGAGAAGCAGATATTAAAACTAGTTCACATGGTTATTTGGGATATAAGCAGAGTTGTGCAGCAGAAGTGCTCTGGGCCCATAATTTGCATTATAGAATTTATGTTTTCTAATGAAAAATCACTAACTTGCATTATTGTTAACAAGAATCCTGTGCATTACCATCAGTTTTCTACATTATAACCTCTTGCTCTACAGTTTGTAAATAACTTTGTCAATAGCAAGCTAATAAACGGGGTGACTCCAATGGATTGAGATAATCTCCAGAGTTTCTGCTACATAATGAACAGGACTCCATTGAAAGGACACCTAAGAATTTATTTTGCCCAAAAATTTGATCACTTTTTTCACTGTCCTTACCTATTTTCCAAACCTAGTCCTTTTCAGTCTACAGACAACCCTGTATCTGACTGACTTGTTAATTCTGGGAATGTCTTGCAGATAAATTTGCTTGCCCGAGGTGGTTCCTCTAATTGATGTCTAAGAACCCTAATTAGTTAAGAAAACTTTTTTTTTTAACATTTTCATTGCTATTTATTATTATTATTATTATTATTGCTAATATCTCTATTATAAATAATTCACAAGGGCATCTTTCTGACAAAAGACAAAGAGCTGGCTACTAGTAGAAAAAGTATATTTGACTCTGTCAGTGAAAGTGGTAAAGGGATTTGAGAAAATAAGGCAAAGCAGTGGAATTATGTGTTAAAACTTTAAATATTATAGACACATTTACTTAATTTCTAATACTGCTTATAATTAAAAAAGATGTTTTCCATGAACCACGCATTACAGCAAATATATTGTTTATACAGATTAAATTTTCATCAAAAGGGACGCCTGGGTGGCTCAGTTGGTTAAGCAGCTGCCTTTGGCTCAGGTCATGATCCCAGCATCCTGGGATCGAGTCCCGCATCTGGCTCCTTGCTCGGCCGGAGCCTGCTTCTCCCTCTACCCCTGCCTGCCATTCTGTCTGCCTGTGCTTGCTCTCTCGCCCACTCTCTCTGATAAAGAAATAAAATCTTAAAATAAATAAATAAATTTTCATCAAAAAATTATAAGTGTATTTTTTTGTAGGATCATGATAAGCACTTTGCAGATGAGAAAAGTGAAATTTAGAAAAGTATGTCTCTTCAAATCCCTCATACAATATCTGGCCTAGATAGAAGGATATACTATCACAATTGAGGAAGATAATTGAGATTACTTAAAATGATAAACTTTACTGTATAGGGTTTTTTACAAGTTTGCCACAGATTCACATTTTTTAAAATATATATCTATTTGTGTAAAGAGAATGCACTGAGAAGTAAAAAGATAGTGATATATCAGTGCTACCAACTAATGGCTATAATATCATCACCTTATTTATGAACAATGAAACAGTGTGTAATAATTAAATAAATTTAAATAAATTCCTATTTATTTTATATATTTATAAATTTAAATGAATTCCTATTTATTTATTATTAAAGAAATTCCTCTAACAAACAGTATGTTTTGAAGGTTGCTAGCAGGAAAGTGTTGTACGACATGGAAGTAATCAGAAAATGTGATCTAAAATTCTGCTTTCAAGGGCGCCTGGGTGGCTCAGTGGGTTAAAATTCTGCTTTCAAGAAGCTATCACAGTAAGTACTGAGCATTAGCTATTATATGCTATGGATGAATAACTGAAATCTACATTTGAAACTAATGGTACACTATATGTTACCTAATTGAATTTTAAAAAGTTAATAAAAAAAACCACTATTTTATAAAACAATATTCCCAACAGGCTCTTTTGCTTTAAAATACTCACTTTGTAATGAGAGTCCTTACTTTTGTCTAGCCAATTCTTACAGCACTGTTTATCCCTTCCCTGCTTTATCCCTTCCCAGTATCAATAAAGGCTCACTTGGGTTACCTAGAAGCCATGAGAAAGCTTGAAATAGATCTGGCTGGTTTTCACCAGCAATTTCACCACCATGTGCACAGGGAAGTCTATTGATAAAGGCTTTATTGCAATAAGTTGCAAATACATGGATGATTTTGAATTCTCTTTCTTGAGGTCTTGTTCCATGATAATAAATTTAGGGTGGCTTATTGGAATGGATGTTATTAACATATCTTCATAGTTATAAGCACATGGAATTGTAAAATAGATGAATGAATGTGGCATTACTGACAACTGTCCTCATTTTGAAATCAAATTACAGTGTACTAAGATGAGGAAGCAAAGCAGATTTGGGATTATGAGTGAAATAATTTTAAAAAGTATTAGGGGTATGATCGGACTATTGGGTAATTCAGTAGAAAAATGTCAACTGATTGAGATTCTGTGTTCCCTGCTTTCAGAGAGAAGTTAAGATAAATAAGTAACACGAGGAGACTAGGAAGCCAAACATAAGTGATAATTTTGTGCCAGGGTGTGTATACATCTGTTTATCTTCTTGCTTTACCACTAAGGTTGCTCCTAGAGGAGAGTTTAAATATGTGTTGGAGCTAATCTCTGTGGATTACACAAGAAACCACATCCTACAGCTCTCCCTGAAACACCCCTTATGATTTCAATGTAATTTGGTTTTTGCATTTTTAGAAATAACAAAATACTTTGCAAACTCATCTACTTTATTACCATCACAAGTGAGTCAGCTGACTCCACATTTTAACACAGTGACAGTCACAGAGGAATGGAGGAATGAGTAGAGTTATCAATATATGTGCATTTAAGAAGTATGACAGGGTAGCAGCTATTTCCAGGAACCAAAACATGGGTCAGCAGCTGTGCAGGAAAAGTGATGGAATAAATGACTCATTTCAGAGGAGTTCTATAACATATTAGTTCTATAAAGTATCTTCAGCCCCCAATTACCCGCTTTGATCTAAAGATAAGGATTTACAGTTAAGGTCCCATTTATGATTTGACTGGTAGGGTCTGAATCATTTTTACTATTGTTTTGACTATTACTTGAAACCTATAGTAGTACTTGGGATATGTGTTGTGTATTCTGTGAACATGTGCTATTTTTAGATTAGATAATTTCTGTCTCGAACCCCTGTTCATTTGTTTGTTTTTGTTTATTTGATAGTGGTTTCAGTAAATGGATATATCTGAAAAATTGCAAAGCCACTATTAAAATAAGTTATTAATATATATAGCATGGAATTGCACATTCCTCCTTTGAATCCGACAGAGCTTCACCATATCCTTAACAATTTGGGAAAAACATGCTATTATTTTTCTTTATAAAATTTCTTCTGTTAGGCTGTGATGGTTGTCATCAGCAGTAACTCCTCTGAAGGCTTTGTCAAAAGAGTTGAAAAAATTGGAAAGGTGTGTGAATGAAGCTGTTTGCTGAATATAAAGAAAAGAGCATTGAAGTACAATCCACACTCTTACTTCTCCTTCTATGCTTTCAGATGTTTGACATTTGAAAATTTTGCTTCTAGAAGAGATGCCCTATATAATTCTTACTTTAAGGAGCAAGTTGCTTTTATAATTTTTTTATTATTCTACCATTCCAGTATTTCCATTTAAATTAAATTCAATACCATTTAAAAAAATCAAAAGTGCAGCCAGTATTCAATTCCTGGGCTAAATAATTTTAGAAAGCTTTGTGTTATTGAACCTACAGGGTTTTTCTGTAGTTTTAACTCTTTCTTTCCGTGATTTTTCCCATTAGTCACGTAAATGACTGCAATATAACAGACATTGAGGATAAAGAAGGACTGAATAGAACAATCCTTGGCCTTATGAAGTTGAGAATCTAGCAAGGGAGTCAAACAATTCAATCATTCAGAGACAATTTATTGAGTGCCTGGCCTAAGATGAGCACAACAAAACCCCAGCCCAGAGGAATCATTTTAATGGGAGAGATAGATAATAGGTAAGCCAACTTTAAAAAAAAAAAAACGTACTGATTTTTCTTTAATAGAGATGCATATTTGAACTAAATAAGCACATTTTAAAAAGAGCAGTGATTGAGAAGAGGTTTTTAAACTGAGTGGTCCAAAAGGGCCTCCCTGAAAAAGTCTGTTTTGAACAGATTTCTGAATATTATCAGCTAGGAAGCTGCGTAAAAATCTCAGGGATGGGTGATTTTTCCAGTCGAAAAACTGTAAAGGCTCCAAAGTCACAATAGAGCTATAAGTTTCTCTAATAAAGTAACTTCTGACAAAGAATGAGAAGAAATAACTAACCCAGGTTTGAAAGAAAAGGAACAGACTTTCTATGGAATTCATATTTAATTAAAGCTCTAAAGGACAAAAATACAATAGAGCAAAATTCTGGTCACGCTGATATACCTAACGAAAGTTCATAAACAAGGTGTGGGTAGCAAAGAGTGTGTGGCAATGTTGGTAAGAACAGTGGGGAAGAGTCATCCCTGAACATGTTTTTAAATGAAGCAATTCTTGTGTTGTTTTAAAGGGTAAATTGGAGTTTGCCTAAGTGATTAGAGAAGGATGCCTCAGCTTATGGAAGTTCAAAGCCATAAAGATGTGATAAACTACTGCAGATATTATCATGTATATTTGTTGTTGCTTCTAGTAATAGTGATCTAAAAACTTCTACTTAAGACAACTAAAAATCCAGACAAAATAGCTTTTAAAGTTAAAAATATCAGAATGATTATAAAAATAAGTGAGGGATTACTGGGCCAAAATACGAAATACAATGAGAGCCTAGAGATATATGCCCTGAAGCCATTTTAGCTATGAGAGCATTTGAAACTGCTAAAACACACTGAGCTGTGTTGTTCATAGACTCTTGATACTAGAGAAACAAAATTCAAAATCCAGCAGCAATAAAATTTGAGGACTTTGGTACAACCCAAATTTAACTTGAGATCCCCAAAGCACAAGGAGAAGCAGAAATAAGACTATAGCCTACCTTGCCTTCTGTGTAAACTGAGAAAGTCAATCACTGAATTTGGAGTATGATTGTCTTATAGAGTCTCAGATATAAGAGAAAATCCTGCCAAGGAGGACCATACCATTATTATAGCTCTTAATTATCCCTACTCAATAAGAGTTTCAAATATAATGTCTTGAACATAGCAAAATGTAACAAAGCACACAAAGAAAAACCATTAACAAGATTTGATAGACAAAATGGGATTAAGTATGATGTTAAAATGATCAATAAAGATTGTAAAATGGCTTGATTACTCTGCTCAAAGAAATGAGAGGGGAAGCAAATTGAACAAAAAACTGACACTAAAAATGATATTGAGAAAGGTTTTATAAATGAACAAATGGATACTCTAGAACTTTAAAAATATGACAGCTAATTTAAGGTACCACAGGGGTGCCTGGGTGGCTCACTTAATTAAACCTCCAATTCTTTTTCCCTTTTTTTTTAACACCTTAATTTTATTTTATCTCTTTCAATTTGGCTCAGGTCATGATGTCAGGGTTGTGAAATAGAGCCCAGAGTTGGGCTCTGTGCTGAGCCTGGAGCCTGCTTAAGATTCTTTTCCCTTCTTTTTCTATCCTTCCCTGCGCTCTCACTTGCTCGCTCTCTCTTGCTTGCAAATAAATAGATAGATAGATAGATAATAGACAAAGCAAAATAAAAGCAGATTATGAAAATAAATATAAAGATTTTGAAATGAAAACAAGTTCAAAATAAAATAGAGAAGACCTACACATCTTAAAGGTCATTCAGAAAATCTACTATTAAAGAAGTCAGTATGACACAATGTTAAGATATCAAAAGATTTGAGCATGCACTTTACAGAAAGTGTAATCCAAATGGCCACTCATATATAAAAACTGTTTATCTTTATTATGAATCTGGAATTAAATTAAATTAAATTAAAAATAAATTAAAACCTAAAATGACATACTATTACACACTTACCATATTGGGCAACAGTAAAATTGCCTTGCAAGAATGTGAAAGAATGAAAGTGCCCATAATAAAAACATTTGAGGTAAGTTGGACAATATTTAGAAAACTTAAAAATAAAAATAAAAATTTGGTTTATTCCTAGAAATACAACATGGAACTAAATGAATATTTTCACCAGGATATGCAAACAGATGATTATAGCTACTTCATTCATAACGGCAGATCAGTAGTGGTCTATTTGCACAATGTTACATTAAATATTAACAAACTGGGCGGAGGGGCTAGGTTGTTATCATAAACAGATCTTCTATGGTGCTGATTATGTTCTATTTCTCAAAATCTTTAAGTTAAAAAAGCTTTCAAATTTATATCTAGATAGATAGATGATAGATAGACAGATATCCCAGAAGCTGCAATGCTAGGCTAAGACCAGGCTTTAAAGGGCTTTTCTATACTCTACTAAATACTTGAAACCATTCATTATATCATAGCTCAGTGTTCAAATCTCCATTTGAGAGATGGGTGACCTAATACCCAAATTATCTACTATGTAGGGAAGACCAGGTCCCCCCAAATTCAGTTTCCTAATATTTACCTTAAGGTGACCTGATCCAGACTTTTGATCACCTTTGTCTAAATATTTCTATTTTAACAAAGTCCTTTTTAACACTGAGAGACTAAAACTTAGAAAAATACTCTGATTGTTATCTCACTAGAGTGGAAAATATATAGTTACCCATTAACTAATGATATCCATGTCTACATTAGATCCATGGCATTTTTATTTCTTGGGAGCTTTTGGTTAAATGAAATTTTTAAGCTTCCTTTAAATGAAGCTTTAAGCCATCACCACATGAATAAAATTAAAGAACCAAATGAAAACAGGCCAATTATTTACAGAGTAATAGAATGTGCAGTGGAAAGAGTACAATTCTGAAATCATAAAGCCTAAATTAGTGTGATGCATTTTTGCTACCCATGTAATCATAAACCAGTTATGTAAATGTGTTAGCCTCAGTTTTTTCACCCATGAAATGGTGATGATAATACTTATTATGCAGCGTTGTTGTGTGGATGTGATGAAGCATGGAGCATGAGAGTCTCATATTCCATGCTAAAATGATAGCTATTTTTATACTTATAATAATTCTAGTAATGGTAATTAAATTGTTCAAAATGGTAATATTCATTTATATTGAGGCATTGTATTGACTATAATTAGACACATTTACCAAAATAAATTTCATTTTACTTTACCCCCTCTGAGGATATATATTCCCTAATTCAATATGAATCTCCTTATGAATAATAATTATCATAATAAATATGCTGATTTTCTTCTATTTATTTTTAGGGAGGTATCCTTTACTGTTGAACATAAAGAAACTTAAGCAAGTCTGTCTTATTCAAAATTTGCATGCTGCTTTCTTATGAAACTAGATTATAGAGTTGTATGAAATAAATTCATGCAGTTAAGACATTGATGTTTGGAAAACTGGGTGGTCAGTTTAGTATTTCAAAAGAAGATTTTAAATTTAAATCTTAAAACTGAGCTCTTTCAGCCTTATTTATAGACCATCCTTCATGCTTCATAAGTACTCCTTCATTGTAAACTAAGTAATACTTTTTGTCACAGTGTATATAACGAAAATGGATTTTATATTCTATTATTTCAGAGTTAGTTGCAGTTTCTACTGCCTTAATTCCTTTTTTGAAAAATAGATTAATTCTACAAAAAGTTTTTTCCAGCTTTATTGAAAGAAATCGACATATTTATAAATTTAAGAAGTGATTTCTTATAACATTGCAAACTTTTAACATTGTGTAAATTTTGTACAATTTGATAAATTGGTATACATCTTTATTGCAATATAATCTACATAAAAATGTTAATACATCTACTATCTCGTATAGTTGCCACTGTTTTTTATGCATGTATCGTAAGGAATTTTAAGATCTACTCTCTTACCAACTTTTATGTATATAGTATAGTAGAGATAAACTTCAGAGGTCTTGTGGGTTTTGTTCCAGACTGCCTCAATAAAGTGATTATCTCAATAAACTAAGTCAAATTATTATATTTTTTGGTTTCCCAGTGCATATAAAACATTATGTTTCCCAGTGCATATAAAAAATAAAAACTATACTGCACTGTTCAAAAGCATTATGTTTTGAAAGAAAAACAATGTATATACCTTAAGTACACTAGTTCTTAGTTTTCAGTGGGTCATAATTACTGATCACAGATCAACATAACAAATACAATAATAATGAAAAAACTTGAAATATTGCAAGAATTACCAACATGTGACAGACACAAAATGAACAAATGTTGTTAGAAAAATGGTGGCAGCAGACCTCTTATATACAAGATTGCTATAAACTTTCAACTTGTAAGAATGTGATATATGCAAAGTTTAATAAAGGGAAGCACAATAAAAAAAAGTTTGTATATCTTATTAACTATGATCATCATGCTGTACATTAGATCCCCAGAACTTTTTCATATTATAGTTGCAAGTTTGCACCCTTGGACCACCTTACTCCACCCCAGGTTCACCCCTTGTCAACTCAACTCTAAGTTTCCATTAGTTTTCCTTTTCCTCAGATTCTGTATGTAAGGGATATCATAATACATAAATTAAAAAAATATATAAAATCTTTGAAATATTTCACTTAGAATAATACCTTCAAGATCCATCCATGCTGTTGTAAATGGCAGTATTTCTTAATTTTTCATGGTTAAGTAGTATTCCATAGTATATATTTACATACTTATTTTATTCATTCATCCATTAATGGATACTGAAGTTATTTCCATCTCTTGCTCAGAGTTAATAATTTTATAATAAACATAAGAGTGAAGATATGTCTTTGAACAGTGACTTCGTTTCCTTTAGATAGATACCTAGAAGTGGGATTACTGAATCATATGGAAATTTTACTTTTAATAATATGAATAATCTCCATACTGTTTTCCATACAAACTTATATCCCTATCACAGTGCATAAGTTCCCCATTTTCCCCAATATTTACCAAAATTGGTTAGTTTCAATTTTTTGGTAGTATATATTCTAATATCTTGCTGTGTTTTTCAGAGGTAAACAACAACAACAACAACAACATAAGGACTTTGCCCTGAGTTTTTTACATTGAGCACTTTTTAATGCTCCTGTTGGTCATTTATATAACTTTTTTGAAAAAAAAAAGTCTATTGAGATCCTTTTGCTATTTTTTTAATTATATATTTTTTTCTATTTGTATCTGTTGGTTATTAACCTCTTTTAGGATAGAAGATTTGTAAGTATTTTCTTACATTCTGTGGATTGTGTTTTCATTCTCTCTCCCTTTTTTTTGGCAATGCAGAAACGTTAGTTTGATGTAATACCATTTATTTATTTTGGCTTTTTTTGCTTGTGTTTTTGGTCTGGTATCCAAAAAACTATTGGCAAGACCAATGTCAAGGAGAACCTTTCCTATGTTTTCCTTTAGGAAATTTAGTTTCATGCATCACCTTTAAGTCTTTAATCTATTTCAAGTTCAGACTTATGAGTGATATAAGGTTCCAGTTTCATACTGTTTATGTGACTATTCAGTTTTAAATATCATTTATTGAACAGACTATCTTTCCCCATTACATATGTTGGCCCCTGTCAAATATTAGGTGACTGTATGAAAGGATTTATTTCTGGACTCTCAATTCTGTTCTACTTGTTTATTGGTCTGTTTTTATGCCAGTATACTTTATTGTTTTGAGCATGAGGGCTTTGTAGTATAGTTTCAAATCAAGAAGTGTAATCTCCCTTCTTCATTCTTTCTCAGAACTGCTTTGATTATTTGTTGTCTTTTATGGTCTCATATAAACTTTAGGATTCTTTACTTACTTCTGTAAAAAAACAATATTGGATTTTTTTTAAGATTTTTAATTTATTTATTTGACAGAGAGAGATGACAAGCCGGCAGAGAGGCAGGCAGAGAGAGAAGAGGAAGCAGGCTTCCTGCTGAGCAGAGAGCCTGATGCGGGGCTCGATCCCAGGACCCTGGGATCATGACCTGAGCCAAAAGCAGTGGCTTAACCCACTGAGCCAGCAGGTGCCCCTAACATTGGATTTTTGATAGGAATTGGATTTACAGATGGTTTTCAGTAGTATTGACATTTTAACAATGTTAATTCTTACCATTCATAAATATGAGCTATCTTTCCATTTCTGTCTCCTTCAATTTCTTTATCAATGTCATAGTTTATGGAGTACAGATCTTTCATCTTCTTAGTTAAATCTATTCCTAAGTATTTTATTATTTTTGATGCTATTGTGAATTAGATTGTTTTCTTTATTTTTTCAGATAGTTCATCATTAGAGTGTTAAAATGCTCCTGTCTTGTGCTTACTTTGGCAGCACATATACTAAAATTGGAATGATGCAGAGAAGATTAGTGTGATCACTGAACAAGGATGACATGACAAACTGGGAAGCAGTCAATATTAAAAAAAATGAAACAAAACAAAATTCTTGTCTTTTATATATTGATCTTGTGTTTGGCAGCTTTACTAAATTTGTTTATTCAAATTTTTTTGTGATGTTTTTAGGATTTTTTAACATGTAAGTTCATGTTATCCAAAGAAAATTTTACTTCTTCCTTTTTTTTTTTTTTTTTTTTGGAGTCTCTTATTTCTTTGTGTTCCTTGTTTCTCTGGCTACGACATCCAGTACTATGTCAAATGAGAGTAGTGAAAGTGGACACACTTGTTTTTCTTTTGATCTTTAAGGGGAAAACTTTCAAACGTTTTTGATTGAATATGAGATTAGCTCTGGGCTTGCAATATGTGTTTTTTCTTTAATGGATTTTTTAAATTATTTTTTAAAATTTTTTATAAATATATAATGTGTTTTTATCCCTAGGGGTACAGGTCTGTGAATCACCAGGTTTACACATTTCACAAAACTCACCATCACTCACCATAGCACCTGCCCTCCCCAATGTCCATACCCCCACCATCCTCTCCCAACACACCTCCCCCCAGCAACCCTCAGTCTGTTTTGTGCGATTCAGTCTTTTATGGTTTGTCTCCCTCCCAATCCCATCTTCTTTTATTTTTCTTTTCGTACGCCCGAAATCGCCTATGTTGCATCTACACTTCATCATATCAGGGAGACCATATGATAGTTCTTTCTCATATTGATTATTTCGCCAAGCATAATACCCTCTAGTTCCATCCATGTCATCACAAATAGCAGGATTTCATTTCTTTTGATGGCTACATAGTATTCCATTGTACATATATACCACATCTTATTTATTGATTCATCTGTTGAAGGACATTTAGTTTCTTTCCATAGTTTAACTATTGTGGACATTGCTGCTATAAACATTTGGGTGCATGTGCCCCTTCAGAATGCCACGTTTGTATCTGTAGGGTATATACCCAGTACTACAAGCACTGGGTCATAGGGTAGTTCTATTTTCAGCTTTTTGAGGCACGTCCACGCTGTTTTCCAGAGTGGTTGCACCAGCTTGCATTCCCACATACAGTGTAGGAGGGTTGCCCTTTCTCCACATCCTCGCCAGCATCTGTTATTGACTGACTGACTTGTTCATTTTAGCCATTCTGAACGGTGTGAGGTGGTATCTCATTCTGGTTTTGATTTGTATTTCCCTGATGCCGAGTTATGTGGAGCATTTTTTCATGTGTCTGTTGGCCATTTGGATGTATTCTTTGCAGAAATGTCTGATCATGTCCTCTGCCCATTCCTTCCTTGGATTTTTTGTTTTTAGGGTGTTGAGTTTGATAAGCTTTTTATAGATTTTGGATACTGGCCCTTTATCTGGTATGTCATTTGCAAATATCTTCTCCCAGATAACTTCTGACAGTCATCTTTTGGCTTTGTTAACTGTTTCCTTTCTTGTGCAAAAGCTTTTTGATCTGATGAAATCCCAATAGTTCATTCTTGCCCTTGTTTCCTTGCCTTTGGCGATGTTCCTAGGAAGAAGTTGCTGCTGCTGAGGTCAAAGAGTTTGCTACCTGTTCTCTCCACAAGGATTTTGATGGATTCTTTTCTCACATTATGCTTCTTCATCCATTTCCAGTCTATTTTCATGTATGGTGTAAGGAAATGGTCCAATTTCATTTTTCTGCATGTGGCTGTTCAATTTTCCCAACACCATTTGTTGAAGAGGCTGTCTTTTTTCCATTGGACATTCCTTCCTGCTTTGTTGACGATTAGTTGACCATAGAGTTGAGGGTGTATTTCTGGGCTCTCTATTCTGTTCCATTGATCTATGTCTGTTTTGGGGACAGTTCCCTACTATCTTGATGATGACAACTTTGTAATAGACCTTGAGGTCTGGAATTGTGATGCCAATAACTTTGGCTCTCTTTTTCAATATTCCTCTGGCTATTCGAGGTATTTTCTGGTTCCATATATATTTTAGGATTATTTGTCCCATTTCTTTGAAAAAAAATGGATGGGATTTTGATAGGGCTTGCATTAAATGTGTAGATTGCTTTAGGTAGCATAGACATTTTCACAATATTTGTTCTTCCAATACAGGAGCATGGAACATTTTTCCATTTCTTTGTGTCTTCTTCAATTTCTTTCATGAGTACTGTAGAGTTTTCTGAGTATAGATTCTTTGTCTCTTTGGTTAGGGTTATTCCTAGGTATCTTAGGGTTTGGGGTGCAATTGTAAATGGGATTCACTCCTTAATTTCTATTTCTTCAGTCTTGTTGGTTTAAAAAAATGCAACCAATTTCTGTGCATTGGTTTTTTATCCTGACACTTTACAGAATTCCTATACAAGTTATAGCAGATTTGGAGTGGAGTCCTTTAAGTTTTCCACATACAGTATCATATCATCTGAAAACAGGGATAGTTTGACTTCTCTTTTGCCAATTTGGCAAAATTTGGATGCCTTTAATTTCTTTTTGTTGTCTGATTGCTGAGGCTAGGACTTCTAGTATGATGTTGAATAGCAGTGGTGATAACAGACATCCCTGCCGTGTTCCTGACCTCAGCGGAAAAGTATTCAGTTTTTCTCCATTGAGAATGATATTTGCAGTGGGTTTTTCATAGATGGCTTTGATAATATTGATAATATGTGCCCTCTATCCCTACACTTTGAAGAGTTTTAATCAGGAAGGGATACTGCACTTTGTCAAATGCTTTTTCAGCATCTATGGAGAGTATCATATGGTTCTTGTTCTTTCTTTTATTGATGTGTTGTATCACATTGATTGATTTGCAGATGTTGAACCAACCTTGCAGCCCTGGAATAAATCCCACTTGGTCGTGGTGAATAATCCTTTTAATGTACTGTTGAATACTATTGGCTAGTATTTTGGTGAGAATTTTCGCATCTGTGTTCATCAAGGATATTGGTCTGTAGTTCTCTTTTTTGATGGGATCCTTGTCTGGTTTGGGGATCAAGGTGATGCTGGCCTCAGTAAAAAAGAGTTTGGAAGTTTTCCTTCCATTTCTATTTTTTTTGGAACAGTATCATGAGAATAGGAATTAATTCTTCTTTAAATGTTTGGTAGAATTTCCCTGGGAAGCCATCTGGCCCGGGGCTTTTGTTTGTTTGGAGATTTTTGATGACTGTTTCAATCTCCATACTGGTTATGGGTCTGTTCAGGTTTTCTATTTCTTCCTCGTTCAGTTGTGGTAGTTTATAATTCTCTAGGAATGTATCCATTTCTTCCAGATTGTTGAGTTTGTTGGCGTAGAGATGTTCATAGTATGTTCTTATAATTGTTTCTATTTCTTTGGTGTTGGTTGTGATCTCTTCTCTTTCATTCATGATTTTATTTATTTGGGTTCTTTCTCATTTATTTTTGATAAGTCTGGAAAGGGGTTTATCAATCTTATAAATTCTTTCAAAGAACCAGCTCCTACTATCGTTGATTTGTTCTATTGTTTATTGGTTGTTGTTGTTGGTTTTTTGTGGTTTTTGTTTCTTTGTTTCTATTTCACTGATTTCTGCTTTGATCTTTAATATTCCTCTTCTCCTGCTGGGTTTAGGCTTTCCTTGTTGTTCTTTCTGCAACTCCTTTAGGTGTAGGGTTATGCTGTGTATTTGAGATCTGAGAGAGAAGCGTGGTTGCACACGTCTGTCACTGCGCTCCCCAGGAGCAAGTCTGGGGATGGCGTAGCACGCCGCCCCCAGAGAAGAGAAGGATCCGTTGGCCTTGTGGTCGGGAAAAGGTCGGGAAGCAGGATAGCCTACCGTGGCAGGAACATCAGGCCGGTGGCAAGACAAGTGTCACCCGCTCCCTGTGTGGAGAGACGAAGCCTGGCTGCTAAGGAGACATGAGGGAATGACAAGGGAAGGGACGCGTGCTCCACTCTGAGGAAGGAGTCTGGGCAAAAGGCAGGCCTGTCCTGTGCCTCTGGTCCCAAGGGGACAGCGCCTGTCCGTAGGGCAGACTTGGGCTTGCTACCAAGCGCCATACCCGGAACTCGAAGAAACAGCTCCCTCGAGAAACGGGCAGTCAGATGCCATCTTCCTCCAAGATGTGACAGCGTTTTCGGTGGCAGGGAGTTTGCCGAGGAAGGAGTGGGGACAATCCCCCAAAGCTCCCCATTCCAGTGAACGGGCGGTGTTCAGGGATCCCGTCGCCTCTCCTCTCCTGTGGGGAAGGCACTGGCCTTGTCCGCGAGTCCACATGAGGCCCAGCGCCAAAGGCCAAGAGTTGCCTACACCGGGAGATGGTAATGTGCATTGAGTGCCATCCTAGGCCACGCACGCTGCTGCAGGATTGTGGCCGTGTCTGCTTAGTTCGGCCCAGCAGGGTGAACCCAGGATGCGAACATGGAGCCCTGGAAAGCGAGGCCCAAGAGGCACCAGCTCTCCCGCAGCTCTTCTTCCCTGACGCGAATGAAGCCTTGCTGAGGAAGCAGCGGCGAAGTGCTGTTCGCTCCAAACCAAAGCTTCTGCAAAAGCACAGCATTCGTTGAGAAATGTTTTGTGGGCTGCTGATGCGTGCCTGAGCCCAGTCTCGCGGTGGGAGAAACCCGCTGTAGCGAAAGCCTCTTTGCCTGGGCATCTCCCTTAGGAAAGCACAGCTTTCCTTGGGAAATCAGAGTTGGGTTTGGGGATGCTGCTGCTGCTTGCCTGAGCGAGTCTCGGCAACATGGTGGAAGATACCCGCATGGAGCGAAATCCTCTTTGCCCTAGCATCCCCTCTGCCTGAGAGAGAAGCATGGTTGCACACGTCTGTCACCGCGCTCCCCAGGAGCAATTTTGGGAAAGGCACAGCACGCCGCCCCCGGGGAAGAGAAGGATCCCTTTGCCTTGGGGTCGGGAAAAGCTAGGGAAGCAGAATAGCCTGCCGAGGCACGAACAGCAGGGCGGTGAGAAGACAAGTGTCTCATGCTCCCTGTGCGGGGAGAAGGAAGCCTGGCTTCTAAGGAGATATTAGGGGATGACTAGAGCAGGGGCGCGTGCTCCCCTCTGAGGAAGGAGTGTGGGCAGAAGGCAGGCCTGTCCTGTGCCTCTGTTACCAAGGGGACAACATCTCCTTGGCCACCTGTCCCAAGGGCAGACTTGGGCTTGCCACCAGGTGCCATACCCGGAACTCGCAGAAACAACCCCATGGAGAAACGGCAGTCAGATGCCGTCTTCCACCAAGATGTGGCAGCATTGTGGGTGGCAGGGGGTGTGCCGGGGAAAGAGTGGAGACAGTCCCCACCGTTCCCCATCCCAGTGCTCGGGCACTGTGCAGGGATCCTGTCGCCTCTTCTCTCCTGTGGTGAAGGCACTGGCCTTGACCCCTAGTCTGCCTGAGCGCCGGAGCAAAAGGCAAAGCCTTAACTACGCCAGGAGATGGTAATAGGCATAGAGTGCCATGCTAGGCCACGCACGCTGCTGCAGGGTTGTGACTGTGTCTGCTTAGTTCGGCTTAGCAAGGTGAACCCTGGGCGCGAACTTGGAGCCCGTGAAAGCAAGGCCCAAGAGGCACCAGTTCTCCCGCGGCTCTTCTTTCCTGCCGCGACAGAGCAAACGACCAAAGCCTTGCTGAGGAAGCAGCAGGCTGAGCGAAGTACGGTTCGCGCCAAGCTGAAAACCTCTGCGAAAGCATGGCAGTCTCTGGGAAATCAGAGTCGGTTCTGTGGGCTGCTTTTGTTGCTTGCCTTAGCCTAGTATTCGCACCACGATGGGAGAAAACCGCATAGAGCGAAAGCCTCTTTGCCGGGGCATCCCCTCTGGGAAAGCACAGCATTCTTTGGGAAATCAGAGTCGGGTCTGTGGGATGCTGCCTGCCGCTTGCCGGAGCTTGTCTCCACACCACGGTGGAATAAACCCGCATGGAGCGAAATCCTCTTTGCCTGGGCATCCGCTCTGCCTAAGAGAGAAGCGCGGTGGTGCCTGTTGAAAGAGCCTTAAGGAAAGGGACACATCTGTCACTGCAGAGCGAAGGAAGCCTGGCTGCTAAGGAGACAGGAGGGGAAGATTAGGGCAGGGGAAAGGGCTCCACTCTGAGGAAGGAGTCTGGGCAGAAAGCATGCCTGTCCTGAGCCTTTGGGCCCAAGGAGACAGCAGCGCCTTGGCCACCTGACCGTGGTGGAGCCATCGGCTTGCCACCAGGCGCCTATCCTAAACTCGAGAAACAACTCCCAGAAAGACCTGGCCATCAGATGCCGTCTTCCTCCAGGATGTAGAAGCTTGGAGGAGGCACGGGGTTTAAGGGGAAAGAGTGGGGACAGTCCCCCAAAGCTCCCTATTCAGTGCACGGGCGGTGTGCAGGGATCCTGTCACCTCTGCTTTCCTGTGGGGAATGCACAGGCCTAGTCCGCGAGTCGGCCTGAGCGCCAGAGTAAAAGGCCAAGCGATGCCTACACCGGGAGATGGTAGTGTGCATAGAGTGCCATCCTAGGCTAAGCGCGCTACTGCACGGTTGTGACTGTGTCTGCTTAGTTCGGCCTGGCAGGGTGAACCCAGGACGCGAACATGGAGCCAGGGAACGCGAGGCCCAAGAGGCACCAGCTCTCCCGCAGCTCTTCTTCCCTGACGCCTTGCTGAGGAAGCAGTGGCGAAGTGCTGTTTGCTCCAAACCAAAGCCTCTGCGAAAGCACAGCATTCCCCGAGAAATGTTTTGGGGGCTGCTGCTGCGTGCCTGAGCCCAGTCTCGCGGTGGGAGAAACCCGCATACAGCGAAAGCCCCTTTGCCTGGGCATCTCCCCTAGGAAAGCACAGCATTCGTTGGGAAATCAGAGTTGGGTTTGGGGAGGCTGCTGCTGCTTGCCTAAGCGAGTCTCCGCAGCATGTTGGAAGATACCCGCATGGAGCGAAATCCTCTTTGCCCTATCATCCTTTCTGCCTGAGAGAGAAGCATGGTTGTCCACGTCTGTCACCGCACTCCCCAGGAGCAAGTGTGGGGAAGGCACAGCACGCCGCCCCCGGGGAAGAGAAGGAGCCCATAGCCTTGGAGTCGGGAAAATCTCGGGAACAGGATAGCCTGCCGCAACACGAAATGCAGGCCAATGGCCAGACATGTGTCACCCGTTCCCTGTGCGGAGAGATGGAAGCCTGGCTGCTAAGGAGACATGAGGGGACGACTAGGGCAGGGGCGCGTGCTCCACTCTGAGGAAGGAGTGTGGGCAGAAGGCAGGCCTGTCCTGTGCCTCTGTTACCAAGGGGACAGCATCTCCTTGGCCACCTGTCCCAAGGGCAGACTTGGGCTTGCCACCAGGGGCCATACCTGGAACTTGCAGAAACAACCCCATGGAGAAACGGTCAGTCAGATGCCATCTTCCACCAAGATGTGGCAGCATTGTGGGTGACAGGGGGGTGCGGCGGGGAAGGAGTGGAGACAGTCTTCCACAGTTCCCCATCCCAGTGCCCGGGCCGTGTGCAGGGTTCCTGTTGCCTCCTCTCTCCTGTGGTGAAGGCACTGACCTAGAACCCGAGTCTGCCCGAGTGCCGGAGCAAAAGGCAAAGCCTTACCTAGGCCAGGAGATGGAATTAGGCATAGCGTGCCATGCTAGGCCACGCACGCTGCTGCAGGGTTGTGACTGTGTCTGCTTAGTTCAGCTTAGCAAGGTGAAACCCGGGCGCGAACTTGGAGCCCGGGAAAGCAAGGCCCAAGAGGCACCAGCTCTCCCGCGGCTCTTCTTTCCTGCCGCGACAGAGCGAACGACCAAAGCCTTGCTGAGGAAGCATCAGGCTTAGCGAAGTGCGGTTCGCGCCAAGCTGAAAACCTCTGCGAAAGCATGGTAGTCGCTGGGAAATCAGAGTCGGTTCTGTGGGCTGCTTTTGTTGCTTGCCTTAGCCTAGTATTCGCACCACGATGGGAGAAAACCGCATAGAGCGAAAGCCTCTTTGCCGGGGCATCCCCTCTGGGAAAGCACAGCATTCTTTGGGAAATCAGAGTCGGGTCTGTGGGATGCTGCCTGCTGCTTTGCCGGAGCTAGTCTCGACACCACGGTGGAATAAACCCGCATGGAGCGAAATCCTCTTTGCCTGGGCATCCGCTCTGCCTAAGAGAGAAGCGCGGTGGTGCCTGTGGAAAGAGCCTTAAGGAAAGGGACACATCTGTCACTGCAGAGCGAAGGAAGCCTGGCTGCTAAGGAGAACGAGGGGAAGATTAGGGCAGGGGAAAGGGCTCCACTCTGAGGAAGGAGTCTGGGCAGAAAGCATGCCTGTCCTGAGCCTTTGGGCCCAAGGAGACAGCAGCTCCTTGGCCACCTGACCGTGGTGGAGCCATGGGCTTGCCACCAGGCGCCTACCCTAAACTCGAGAAACAACTCCCAGAAAGACCTGGCCATCAGATGCCGTCTTCCTCCAGGATGTAGAAGCTTGGAGGAGGCACGGGGTTTAAGGGGAAGGAGTGGGGACAGTCCCCCAAAGCTCCCTATTCAGTGCACGGGCGGTGTGCAGGGATCCTGTCACCTCTGCTTTCCTGTGGGAGAAGCACAAGCCTAGTCCGCGAGTCGGCCTGAGCGCCAGAGTAAAAGGCCAAGCGATTCCTACACCGGGAGATGGTAGTGTGCATAGAGTGCCATCCTAGGCTAAGCGCGCTACTGCACGGTTGTGACTGTGTCTGCTTAGTTCGGCCTGGCAGGGTGAACCCAGGACGCGAACATGGAGCCCGGGAAAGCGAGGCCCAAGAGGCACCAGCTCTCCCGCAGCTCTTCTTCCCTGATGCGACTGAAACCTTGCTGAGGAAGCAGCGGCGAAGTGCTGTTCGCTCCAAACCAAAGCCTCTGCGAAAGCACAGCATTCGCTGAGAAAAGTTGTGCGGGCTGCTGCTGCTTGCCTGAGCCCAGTCTCGCGGTGGGAGAAACCCGCATACAGCGAAATCCCCTTTGCCTGGGCATCTCCCCTAGGAAAGCACAGCATTCGTTGGGAAATCAGAGTTGGGTTTGGGGAGGCTGCTGCTGCTTGCCTAAGCGAGTCTCCGCAGCATGTTGGAAGATACCCGCATGGAGCGAAATCCTCTTTGCCCTAGCATCCTTTCTGCCTGAGAGAGAAGCATGGTTGCTCACGTCTGTCACCGCGCTCCCCAGGAGAAAGTGTGGGGCGGGCACAGCACGCTGCCCCCGGGGAAGAGAAGGAGCCCTTAGCCTTGGGGTCGGGAAACGCTCGGGAACAGGATAGCCTGCCACGGCACGAAATGCAGGCCAGTGGCCAGACATGTGTCACCCGTTCCCTGTGCGGAGAGATGGAAGCCTGGCTGCTAAGGAGACATGAGGGGACGACTAGGGCAGGGGCGCGTGCTCCACTCTGAGGAAGGAGTGTGGGCAGAAGGTAGGCCTGTCCTGTGCCTCTGTTACCAAGGGGACAGCATCTCCTTGGCCACCTGTCCCAAGGGCAGACTTGGGCTTGCCACCAGGTGCCATACCTGGAACTTGCAGAAACAACCCCATGGAGAAACGGTCAGTCAGATGCCATCTTCCACCAAGATGTGGCAGCATTGTGGGTGACAGGGGGTGTGCCGGGGAAAGAGTGGAGACAGTCCCCACCGTTCACCATCCCAGTGCTCCGGCACTGTGCAAGGATCCTGTTGCCTCTTCTCTCCTGTGGTGAAGGCACTGGCCTTGACCCCGAGTCTGCCCGAACGCCGGAGCAAAAGGCAAAGCCTTACCTACGCCAGGAGATGGTAATAGGCATAGAGTGCCATGCTAGGCCACGCACGCTGCTGCAGGGTTGTGACTGTGTCTGCTTAGTTCGGCTTAGCAAGGTGAACCCCGGGCGCGAACTTGGAGCCCGGGAAAGCAAGGCCCAAGAGGCACCAGCTCTCCCGCGGCTCTTCTTTCCTGCCGCGACAGAGCGAACGACCAAAGCCTTGCTGAGGAAGCAGCAGGCTGAGCGAAGTGCGGTTCGCGCCAAGCTGAAAACCTCTGCGAAAGCATGGCAGTCGCTGGGAAATCAGAGTCGGTTCTGTGGGCTGCTTTTGTTGCTTGCCTTAGGCTAGTATTCGCAGCACGATGGGAGAAAACCGCATAGAGCGAAAGCCTCTTTGCCGGGGCATCCCCTCTGGGAAAGCACAGCATTCTTTGGGAAATCAGAGTAGGGTCTGTGGAATGCTGCCTGCCGCTTGCCGGAGCTAGTCTCCACCCCACGGTGGAATAAACCCGCATGGAGCGAAATCCTCTTTGCCTCGGCATCCGCTCTGCCTGAGAGAGAAGCGCGGTTTTGCCTGTGGAAAGAGCCTTAAGAAAAGGGAGACATCTGTCACTGCAGAGCGAAGGAAGCCTGGCTGCTAAGGAGACACGAGGGGAAGATTAGGGCAGGGGAAAGGGCTCCACTCTGAGGAAGGTGTCTGGGCAGAAAGCATGCCTGTCTTGAGCCTTTGGGCCCACGGAGACAGCAGCTCCTTGGCCACCTGACCGTGGTGGAGCCATCGGCTTGCCACCAGGCGCCTACCCTAAACTCGAGAAACAACTCCCAGAAAGACCTGGCCATCAGATGTCGTCTTCCTCCAGGATGTAGAAGTTTGGAGGAGGCACGGGGTTTAAGGGGAATGAGTGGGGACAGTCCCCCAAAGCTCCCTATTCAGTGCACGGGTGGTGTGCAGGGATCCTGTCACCTCTCATTTCCTGTGGGGAAAGCACAGGCCTAGTCCGCGAGTCGGCCTGAGCGCCAGAGTAAAAGTCCAAGCGATGCCTACACCGGGAGATGGTAGTGTGCATGGAGTGCCATCCTAGGCTAAGCGCGCTACTGCACGGTTGTGACTGTGTCTGCTTAGTTCGGCCTGGCAGGGTGAACCCAGGTCGCGAACTTGGAGCCCGGGAAAGCGAGGCCCAAGAGGCACCAGCTCTCCCGCGGCTCTTCTTTCCTGCCGCGACAGAGCGAACGACCAAAGCCTTGCTAAAAAAGCAGCAGCGAAGTGCGGTTCGCGCCAAGCTGAAAACCTCTGCGAAAGCATGGCAGTCGCTGGGAAATCAGAGTCGGTTCTGTGGGCTGCTTTTGTTGCTTGCCTTAGCCTAGTATTCGCAGCACGATGGGAGAAACCCGCATAGAGCGAAAGCCTCTTTGCCGGGGCATCCCCTCTGGGAAAGCACAGCATTCTTTGGGAAATCAGAGTCGGGTCTGTGGGATGCTGCCTGCTGCTTGCCGGAGCTAGTCTCCACAGCACGGTGTAATAAACCCGCATGGAGCGAAATTCTCTTTGCCTGGGCATCCTCTTTGCCTGAGAGAGATGCATGGTTGCACACGTCTGTCACTGCTCTCCCCAGGAGCAAGTGTGGGGAAGGCACAGCACGCTGTCCCCGGGGAAGAGAAGGAGCCATTGGCCTTGTGGTCTGGAAAATTGAGCAGCCACATGCAGAAAATGAAATTGGACCATCCTAACACCATACATTATAATAGAATGGAAATGGATGAAGAAGCATAATGTGAGAAAGGAATCCATCATAGTCCTTGAGGAGAGAACAGGTAGCAACTTCTTTGACCTCAGCAGCAGCAACTTCTTCCTAGGAACTTCGCGAAAGGCAAGGGAAGCAAGGGCAAGAATGAACTATTGGGATTTCATCAGATCCAAAAGCTTTTGCACTGCATAGGAAACAGTTAACAAAGCCAAAAGATGACTGTCAGAAGTTATCTGGGAGAAGATATTTGCAAATAACATACCAGATAAAGGGCCAGTATCCAAAATCTATTAAGAGCTTATCAAACTCAACACCCTAAAAACAAATAATCCAATGAAGAAATGGGCAGAGGACATGAACAGACATTTCTGCAAAGAATACATCCAAATGGCCAACAGACACATGAAAAAATGCTCCACATCACTCGGGATCAGGGAAATACAAATCAAAACCAGAATGAGATACCACCTCACACCGTTCAGAATGGCTAAAATGAACAAGTCCGTCAATAACAGATGCTGGCGAGGATGTGGAGAAAGGGCAGCCCTCCTACACTGTACGTGGGAATGCAAGCTGGTGCATCCACTCTGGAAAACAGCGTGGACGTGCCTCAAAAAGCTGAAAATAGAACTACCCTATGAACCAGTGCTTGTAGTACTGGGTATATACCCTACAGATACAAACGTGGCATTCTGAAGGGGCACATGCACCCAAATGTTTATAGCAGCAATGTCCACAATAGTTAAACTATGGAAAGAAACTAAATGTCCTTCAACAGATGAATCAATAAATAAGATGTGGTATATATGTTCAATGGAATACTATGCAGCCATCAAAAGAAATGAAATCCTGCTATTTGTGATGACGTGGAATGGAACTAGAGGGTATTATGCTTGGCGAAATAAATCAATCTGAGAAAGACAACTATCATATGATCTCCCTGATATGATGAAGTGGAGATGCAACATAGGCAGTTTCGGGCGTACGAAAAGAAAAATATAAAAAGATGGTGTTAGGAGGGAGACAAACCATAAAAGACTGAATCGCACAAAACAGACTGAGGGTTGCTGGGGGGAGGTGTGTTGGGAGAGGATGGTGGGGTATGGACATTGCAGAGGGCAGGTTCTATGAAGAGTGATGGTGAGTGCTGTGAAATGTGTAAACCTGGTGATTCACAGACCTGTACCCCTAGGGATAAAAACACATTATATGTTTATAAAAAATTTTAAAAAATAATTTTAAAAACCCATTAAAGAAAAAACACAGATTGCAAGCCCAGAGCTAATCTCATATTCAATCAAAAACTTTTGAAAGTTTTCCCCTTAAAGATCAGAAGAAAGACAAGTGTGTCCAATTTCACTACTCTCATTTGACACAGTAGTGGATGTCCTAGCCAGAGAAACAAGGAACACAAAGAAATAAGAGACTCCAAAAAAAAAAAAAAAAAGGAAGAAGTAAAATTTTCTTTTTTTGGATAACATGAACTTACATGTTAAAAAATCCTTAAAAATTCACAAAAAAATTTGAATAAACAAATTTAGTAAAATTACCAAATACAAGATCAATATATAAAAGAAAAGAATTTTGTTTTGTTTCCTTTTTTTTTAAGGACTGCTTCCCAGTTTGTCATGTCATCCTTGTTCAGTGATCACGCTAATCTTCTCTGCATCATTCCAATTTTAGTATATGTGCTGCCAAAGTAAGCACAAGACAGGAGCATTTTAACACTCTAATGATGAACTATCTGAAAAAATAAAGAAAACAATCTAATTCACAATAGCATCAAAAATAATAAAATACTTAGGAATAGATTTAACTAAGAAGATGAAAGATCTGTACTCCATAAACTATGACATTGATAAAGAAATTGAAGGTGACAGAAATGGAAAGATAGCTCATATTTATGAATGGTAAGAGTTAACATTGTTAAAATGTCCATACTACCGTAAACCATCTGTAAATCCAATTCCTATCAAAAATCCAATGTTAGGGGTGCCTGGGTGGCTCAGTGGGTTAAGCCGCTGCCTTCGGCTCTGGTCATGATCCCAGGGTCCTGGGATCGAGCCCCACATCAGGCTCTCTGCTCAGCAGGAAGCCTGCTTCCTCTTCTCTCTCTGCCTGCCTCTCTGCCTGCTTGTCATCTCTCTCTGTCAAATAAATAAATTAAAAATCTTTAAAAAAAATCCAATATTATTTTTTTACAGAAGTAAGTAAAGAATCCTAAAGTTTATATGAGACCATAAAAGACAACAAATAATCAAAGCAGTTCTGAGAAAGAATGAAGAAGGGAGATTACACTTCTTGATTTGAAACTATACTACAAAGCCCTCATGCTCAAAACAATAAAGTATACTGGCATAAAAACAGACCAATAAACAAGTAGAACAGAATTGAGAGTCCAGAAATAAATCCTTTCATACAGTCACCTAATATTTGACAGGGGCCAACATATGTAATGGGTAAAGATAGTCTGTTCAATAAATGATATTTAAAACTGAATAGTCACATAAACAGTTGAAAATGGAACCTTATATCACTCATAAGTCTGAACTTGAAATAGATTAAAGACTTAAAGGTGATGCATGAAACTAAATTTCCTAAAGGAAAACATAGGAAAAATTCTCCTTGACATTGGTCTTGCCAATAGTTTTTTGGATACAGACCAAAAACACAAGCAAAAAAAGCCAAAATAAATAAATGATATTACATCAAACTAACGTTTCTGCATTGCCAAAAAAAGGGAGAGAGTATGAAAACACAATCCACAGAATGTAAGAAAATACTTACGAATCTTCTATCCTAAAAGAGGTTAATAACCAACAGATACAAATAGAAAAAAATATATAATTAAAAAAATAGCAAAAGGATCTCAATAGACTTTTTTTTTTTCCAAAAAGTTATATAAATGACCAACAGGAGCATTAAAAAGTGCTCAACGTAAAAATCTCAGGGCAAAGTCCTTATGTTGTTGTTGTTGTTGTTTACCTCTGAAAAACACAGCAAGATATTAGAATATATACTACCAAAAAATTGAAACTAACCAATTTTGGTAAATATTGGGGAAAACGGGGAACTTATGCACTGTGATAGGGATATAAATTTGTATGGAAAACAGTATGGAGATTATTCATATTATTAAAAGTAAAATTACCATATGATTCAGTATCCCACTTCTAGGTATCTATCTAAAGAAAACGAAGTCACTGTTCAAAGACATATCTGCACTCTTATGTTTATTATAAAATTATTAACTCTAAGCAAGAGATGGAAATAACTTCAGTATCCATTAATGGATAAATGAGTAAAATAAGTATGGTAAATATATACTACGGAATACTACTTAACCATGAAAAATTAAGAAATACTGCCATTTACAACAGCATGGATGGATCTTGAAGGTATTATTCTAAGTGAAATATTTCAAAGATTTTATATATTTTTTTAATTTATGTATTATGATATCCCTTACATACAGAATCTGAGGAAAAGGAAAACTAATGGAAACTTAGAGTTGAGTTGACAAGGGGTGAACCTGGGGTGGAGTAAGGTGGTCCAAGGGTGCAAACTTGCAACTATAATATGAAAAAGTTCTGGGGATCTAATGTACAGCATGATGATCATAGTTAATAAGATATACATACTTTTTAAATTGTGCTTTCCTTTATTAAACTTTGCATATATCACATTCTTACAAGTTGAAAGTTTATAGCAATCTTGTATAAAAGAGGTCTGCTGCCACCATTTTTCTAACAACATTTGTTCATTTTGTGTCTCTCTGTCACATGTTGGTAATTCTTGCAATATTTCAAGTTTTTTCATTATTATTGTATTTGTTATGGTGATCTGTGATCAGTAATTATGACCCACTGAAAACTAAGAACTAGTGTACTTAAGGTATATACATTGTTTTTCTTTAAAAACATAATGCTTTTGAACAGTGCAGTATAGTTTTTATTTTTTATATGCACTGGGAAACATAATTTTTATATGCACTGGGAAACCAAAAAATATAATAATTGACTTAGTTTATTGAGATAATCACTTTATTGAGGCAGTCTGGAACAAAACCCACAAGACCTCTGAAGTTTATCTCTACTATACTATATACATAAAAGTTGCTAAGAGAGTAGATCTTAAAATTCCTTACGATACATGCATAAAAAACAGTGGCAACTATACGAGATAGTAGATGTATTAACATTTTTATGTAGATTATATTGCAATAAAGATGTATACCAATTTATCAAATTGTACAAAATTTACACAATGTTAAAAGTTTGCAATGTTATAAGAAATCATTTCTTAAATTTACAAATATGTGGATTTTTTTCAATAAAGCTGGAAAAAACTTTTTGTAGAATTAATCTATTTTTCAAAAAAGGAATTAAGGCAGTAGAAACTGCAACTAACTCTGAAATAATAGAATATAAAATCCATTTTCATTATATACACTGTGACAAAAAGTATTACTTAGTTTACAATGGAGGAGTACTTATGAAACATGAAGGATGGTCTATAAATAAGGCTGAAAGAGCTCAGTTTTAAGGTTTAAATTTAAAATCTTCTTTTGAAATACTAAACTGACCACCCAGTGTTCCAAACATCAATGTCTTAACTGCATGAATTTATTTCATACAACTCTATAATCTAGTTTCATAAGAAAACAGCATGCAAATTTTGAATAAGACAGACTTGCTTAAGTTTCTTTATGTTCAACAGTAAAGGATACCTCCCTAAAAACAAATAGAAGACAAATCAGCATATTTATTATGATAATTATTATTCATTAAGAGATTCCTATTGAATTAGGGAATATATATTCTCAGAGGGGGTAAAGTAAAATGAAATTTATTTTGGTAAATGTGTCTATGAATAGTCAATACAATGCCTCAATATAAATGAATATTACCATTTTGAACAATTTAATTACTATTACTAGAATCATTATAAGTATAAAAATAGCTATCATTTTAGCATGGAATATGAGATTCTCATGCTCCATGATTCATCACATACACACAACAATGCAGCATAATAAGTATTATCATCACCATTTCATGGGTGAAAAAACTGAGGCTAACACTTTTAGATAACTGGTTTATGATTACATGGGTAGCAAAAATGCATCACACTAATTTAGGCTTTATGATTTCAGAATTGTACTCTTTCCACTGCACATTCAATTACTCTGTAAATACTTGGCCTGTTTTCATTTGGTTCTTTAATTTTATTCATGTGGTGATGGCTTAAAGCTTCATTTAAAGGAAGCTTAAAAATTTCATTTAACCAAAAGCTCCCAAGAATTAAAAATGCCATGGATCTAATGTAGACATGGATATCATTAGTTAATGGGTAACTATATATTTTCCACTCTAGTGAGATAAAAGAGTATTTTTCTAAGTTTTAGTCTATCAGTGTTAAAAAGGACTTTGTTAAAATAGAAATATTTAGACAAAGGTGATCAAAAGTCTGGATCAGGTCACCTTAAGGTAAATATTAGGAAACTGAGGAAACAAATGGAGATTTGAACACTGAGCTATGATATAATGAATGGTTTCAAGTATTTAGTAGAGTATAGAAAAGCCCTTTAAAGCCTGGTCTTAGCCTAGCATTGCAGCTTTTGGGATATCTATCTATCATCTATCTATCTAGATATAAATTTGAAAGCTTTTTTAACTTAAAGATTTTGAGAAATAGAACATAATCAGCACCATAGAAGATCTGTTTATGATAACAACCTAGACCCTCCTCCCAGTTTGTTAATATTCTCTCTTATTTAATGTAACATTGTGCAAATAGACCACTACTGATCTGCCGTTATGAATGAAGTAGCTATAATCATCTGTTTGCATATCCTGGTGAAAATATTCATTTAGTTCCATGTTGTATTTCTAGGAATGGACCAAATTTTTATTTTTATTTTTAAGTTTTCTAAATATTGTCCAACTTACCTCAAATGTTTTTATTATGGGCACTTTCATTCTTTCACATTCTTGCAAGGCAATTTTACTGTTGCCCAATATGGTAAGTGTGTAATAGTATGTCATTTTAGGTTTTAATTTATTTTTAATTTAATTTAATTTAATTTAATTCCAGATTCATAATAAAGATAAACAGTTTTTATATATGAGTGGCCATTTGGATTACCCTTTCTGTAAAGTGCATGCTCAAATCTTTTGATATCTTAACATTGTGTCATACTGTCTTCTTTAATAGTAGATTTTCTGAATGAACTTTTAGCTGTGTAGGTCTTCTCTATTTTATTTTGAACTTGTTTTCATTTCAAAATCTTTATATTTATTTTCATAATCTGCTTTTATTTTCCTTTGTCTATTATCTATCTATCTATCTGTTTATTTGCAAGCAAGAGAGAGCGAGCAAGTGAGAGTGCAGGGAGGGATAGAAAAAGAAGGGAAAAGAATCTTAAGCAGACTCCAGGCTCAGCACAGAGCCCAACTCTGGGCTCTATTTCACAACCCTGACATCATGACCTGAGCCAAATTGAAAGAGATAAAATAAAATTAAGGTGTTAAAAAAAAAGGGAAAAAGAATTGGAGGTTTAATTAAGTGAGCCACCCAGGCACCCCTGTGGTACCTTAAATTAGCTGTCATATTTTTAAAGTTCTAGAGTATCCATTTGTTCATTTATAAAACCTTTCTCAATATCATTTTTAGTGTCAGTTTTTTGTTCAATTTGCTTCCCCTCTCATTTCTTTGAGCAGAGTAATCAAGCCATTTTACAATCTTTATTGATCATTTTAACATCATACTTAATCCCATTTTGTCTATCAAATCTTGTTAATGGTTTTTCTTTGTGTGCTTTGTTACATTTTGCTATGTTCAAGACATTATATTTGAAACTCTTATTGAGTAGGGATAATTAAGAGCTATAATAATGGTATGGTCCTCCTTGGCAGGATTTTCTCTTATATCTGAGACTCTATAAGACAATCATACTCCAAATTCAGTGATTGACTTTCTCAGTTTACACAGAAGGCAAGGTAGGCTATAGTCTTATTTCTGCTTCTCCTTGTGCTTTGGGGATCTCAAGTTAAATTTGGGTTGTACCAAAGTCCTCAAATTTTATTGCTGCTGGATTTTGAATTTTGTTTCTCTAGTATCAAGAGTCTATGAACAACACAGCTCAGTGTGTTTTAGCAGTTTCAAATGCTCTCATAGCTAAAATGGCTTCAGGGCATATATCTCTAGGCTCTCATTGTATTTCGTATTTTGGCCCAGTAATCCCTCACTTATTTTTATAATCATTCTGATATTTTTAACTTTAAAAGCTATTTTGTCTGGATTTTTAGTTGTCTTAAGTAGGAGTTTTTAGATCACCATTACTAGAAGCAACAACAAATATACATGAAAATATCTGCAGTAGTTTGTCACACCTTTATGGCTTTGAACTTCCATAAGCTGAGGCATCCTTCTCTAATCACTTAGGCAAACTCCAATTTACCCTTTAAAACAACACAAGAATTGCTTCATTTAAGAACATGTTAAGGGATGACTCTTCCCCACTGTTCTTACCAACATTGCCACACACTCTTTGCTACCCACACCTTGTTTATGAACTTTCGTTAGGTATATCAGCGTGACCAGAATTTTGCTCTATTGTATTTTTGTCCTTTAGAGCTTTAATTAAATATGAATTCCATAGAAAGTCTGTCCCTTTTCTTTCAAACCTGGGTTAGTTATTTCTTCTCATTCTTTGTCAGAAGTTACTTTATTAGAGAAACTTATAGCTCTATTGTGACTTTGGAGCCTTTACAGTTTTTGGACTGGAAAAATCACCCATCCCTGAGATTTTTACGCAGCTTCCTAGCTGATAATATTCAGAAATCTGTTCAAAACAGACTTTTTCAGGGAGGCCCTTTTGGACCACTCAGTTTAAAAACCTCTTCTCAATCACTGCTCTTTTTAAAATGTGCTTATTTCGTTCAAATATGCATCTCTATTAAAGAAAAATCAGTACTTTTTTTTTTTTTAAAGTTGGCTAACCTATTATCTATCTCTCCCATTAAAATGATTCCTCTGGGCTGGGGTTTTGTTGTGCTCATCTTAGGCCAGGCACTCAATAAATTGTCTCTGAATGATTGAATTGTTTGACTCCCTTGCTAGATTCTCAACTTCATGAGGCCAAGGATTGTTCTATTCAGTCCTTCTTTATCCTCAATGTCTGTTATATTGCAGTCACTTACGTGACTAATGGGAAAAATCACAGAAAGAAAGAGTTAAAACTACAGATAAACCCTGTAGGTTCAATAACACAAAGCTTTCTAAAATTATTTAGCCCAGGAATTGAATACTGGCTGCACTTTTGATTTTTTTTAAATGGTATTGAATTTAATTTAAATGGAAATACTGGAATGGTAGAATAATAAAAAAATTATAAATGCAACTTGCTCCTTAAAGTAAGAATTATATAGGGCATCTCTTCTAGAAGCAAAATTTTCAAATGTCAAACATCTGAAAGCATAGAAGGAGAAGTAAGAGTGTGAATTGTACTTCAATGCTCTTTTCTTTCTATTCAGCAAACAGCTTCATTCACACACCTTTCCAATTTTTTCAACTCTTTTGACAAAGCCTTCAGAGGAGTTACTGCTGATGACAACCATCACAGCCTAACAGAAGAAATTTTATAAAGAAAAATAATAGCATGTTTTTCCCAAATTGTTAAGGATATGGTGAAGCTCTGTCGGATTCAAAGGAGGAATGTGCAATTCCATGCTATATATAATAATAACTTATTTTAATAGTGGCTTTGCAATTTTTCAGATATATCCATTTACTGAAACCACTATCAAATAAACAAAAACAAACAAATGAACAGGGGTTCGAGACAGAAATTATCTAATCTAAAAATAGCACATGTTCACAGAATACACAACACATATCCCAAGTACTACTATAGGTTTCAAGTAATAGTCAAAACAATAGTAAAAATGATTCAGACCCTACCAGTCAAATCATAAATGGGACCTTAACTGTAAATCCTTATCTTTAGATCAAAGCGGGTAATTGGGGGCTGAAGATACATTATAGAACTAATATGTTATAGAACTCCTCTGAAATGAGTCATTTATTCCATCACTTTTCCTGCACAGCTGCTGACCCATGTTTTGGTTCCTGGAAATAGCTGCTACCCTGTCATACTTCTTAAAAGCACATATATTGATAACTCTACTCATTCCTCCATTCCTCTGTGACTGTCACTGTGTTAAAATGTGGAGTCAGCTGACTCACTTGTGATGGTAATAAAGTAGATGAGTTTGCAAAGTATTTTGTTATTTCTAAAAATGCAAAAACCAAATTACATTGAAATCATAAGGGGTGTTTCAGGGAGAGCTGTAGGATGTGGTTTCTTGTGTAATCCACAGAGATTAGCTCCAACACATATTTAAACTCTCCTCTAGGAGCAACCTTAGTGGTAAAGCAAGAAGATAAACAGATGTATACACACCCTGGCACAAAATTATCACTTATGTTTGGCTTCCTAGTCTCCTCGTGTTACTTATTTATCTTAACTTCTCTCTGAAATCAGAGAACACAGAATCTCAATCAGTTGACATTTTTCTACTGAATTACCCAATAGTCCGATCATACCCCTAATACTTTTTAAAATTATTTCACTCATAATCCCAAATCTGCTTTGCTTCCTCATCTTAGTACACTGTAATTCGATTTCAAAATGAGGACAGTTGTCAGTAATGCCACATTCATTCATCTATTTTACAATTCCATGTGCTTATAACTATGAAGATATGTTAATAACATCCATTCCAATAAGCCACCCTAAATTTATTATCATGAAACAAGACCTCAAGAAAGAGAATTCAAAATCATCCATGTATTTGCAACTTATTGCAATAAAGCCTTTATCAATAGACTTCCCTGTGCACATGGTGGTCAAATTGCTGGTGAAAACCAGCCAGATCTATTACAAGCTTTCTCATGGCTTCTAGGTAACCCAAGTGAGCCTTTATTGATACTGGGAAGGGATAAAGCAGGGAAGGGATAAACAGTGCTGTAAGAATTGGCTAGACAAAAGTAAGGACTCTCATTACAAAGTGAGTATTTTAAAGCAAAAGAGCCTGTTGGGAATATTGTTTTATAAAATAGTGGTTTTTTTTATTAACTTTTTAAAATTCAATTAGGTAACATATAGCGTACCATTAGTTTCAAATGTAGATTTCAGTTATTCATCCATAGCATATAATAGCTAATGCTCAGTACTTACTGTGATAGCTTCTTGAAAGCAGAATTTTAACCCACTGAGCCACCCAGGCGCCCTTGAAAGCAGAATTTTAGATCACATTTTCTGATTACTTCCATGTCGTACAACACTTTCCTGCTAGCAACCTTCAAAACATACTGTTTGTTAGAGGAATTTCTTTAATAATAAATAAATAGGAATTCATTTAAATTTATAAATATATAAAATAAATAGGAATTTATTTAAATTTATTTAAATATTACACACTGTTTCATTGTTCATAAATAAGGTGATGATATTATAGCCATTAGTTGGTAGCACTGATATATCACTATCTTTTTACTTCTCAGTGCATACTCTGGTTTCTCTTCAGATTGCATAAATCTTTCGCCTTTTTACTTCTCAGTGCATTCTCTTTACACAAATAGATATATATATTTTAAAAAATGTGAATCTGTGGCAAACTTGTAAAAAACCCTATACAGTAAAGTTTATCATTTTAAGTAATCTCAATTATCTTCCTCAATTGTGATAGTATATCCTTCTATCTAGGCCAGATATTGTATGAGGGATTTGAAGAGACATACTTTTCTAAATTTCACTTTTCTCATCTGCAAAATGCTTATCATTATCCTACAAAAAAATACACTTACAATTTTTTGATGAAAATTTATTTATTTATTTTAAGATTTTATTTCTTTATCAGAGAGAGTGGGCGAGAGAGCAAGCACAGGCAGACAGAATGGCAGGCAGAGGTAGAGGGAGAAGCAGGCTCCGGCCGAGCAAGGAGCCAGATGCGGGACTCGATCCCAGGATGCTGGGATCATGACCTGAGCCAAAGGCAGCTGCTTAACCAACTGAGCCACCCAGGCGTCCCTTTTGATGAAAATTTAATCTGTATAAACAATATATTTGCTGTAATGCGTGGTTCATGGAAAACATCTTTTTTAATTATAAGCAGTATTAGAAATTAAGTAAATGTGTCTATAATATTTAAAGTTTTAACACATAATTCCACTTTTTCCTTATTTCCTCAAATCCCTTTACCACTTTCACTGACAGAGTCAAATATACTTTTTCTACTAGTAGCCAGCTCTTTGTCTTTTGTCAGAAAGATGCCCTTGTGAATTATTTATAATAGAGATATTAGCAATAATAATAATAATAATAAATAGCAATGAAAATGTTAAAAAAAAAGTTTTCTTAACTAATTAGGGTTCTTAGACATCAATTAGAGGAACCACCTCGGGCAAGCAAATTAATCTGCAAGACATTCCCAGAATTAACAAGTCAGTCAGATACAGGGTTGTCTGTAGACTGAAAAGGACTAGGTTTGGAAAATAGGTAAGGACAGTGAAAAAAGTGATCAAATTTTTGGGCAAAATAAATTCTTAGGTGTCCTTTCAATGGAGTCCTGTTCATTATGTAGCAGAAACTCTGGAGATTATCTCAATCCATTGGAGTCACCCCGTTTATTAGCTTGCTATTGACAAAGTTATTTACAAACTGTAGAGCAAGAGGTTATAATGTAGAAAACTGATGGTAATGCACAGGATTCTTGTTAACAATAATGCAAGTTAGTGATTTTTCATTAGAAAACATAAATTCTATAATGCAAATTATGGGCCCAGAGCACTTCTGCTGCACAACTCTGCTTATATCCCAAATAACCATGTGAACTAGTTTTAATATCTGCTTCTCTTATTAATTTTTGAATAAAAATTCTTGACACAAGTATTTTATAATTGTGTGATAATCATGCATTTAATTTTTGGAGAACAAAACACACTTTAGCATAACTAGGTTCGTTCACAGAACCAGCCTTGATAACACACTTCTATATGTTAGAAATGATGTAATAAATGTAGAATATTGGGCACTTGTTTGGTATTCTTTGCCATGTTTTGCACTATCTAAAAAGAGATCAGTGAACTTGGACTGGAGTTAGTAGACATGGAAGAAAATAAAATATTACAGAGAAGAATACTCTGTGGTCCACAACCTAAACGGGCTGGGATTCCCATCATTTGGATCCCTGTAGCTTTACAGAAGTCAATTAAATTTTTGTATCTCTGATTAAAGTTGATTCCCCAGTACTTTTTCAAACATCTCTTGTAAAGTATTGTTTCCCAGAAAAAAAGGGATTTTGCACATGTATCTGCCTCTGTCTCTGGTCATGATCTCAGTCAGGATCCTGGGATCGAGCCCCATATCGGGCTTCCTGCTCATTAGGGAGTATACTTCTCAGTCTCTCTCTGCAGCTACATCCCCCTGCCCCACTCATGCTCTCTCTCTCTCAAATAAATAAATACAATCTTTAATTTTTTAATTAAAAATAAGAAAAATAAATTAAAATAAAAAGTTTGGGCTTACTGCCCCATTTAGCTCCTTTTTTTTTGAGTTGTATTTAAAGCAGCATGAGAGAACATGAGGCTCTCAAACTTAAAAAAAAAAAGGAAAAAATTGAGTTTTGTTAGGATTTAAGATCTTGTCTGCTAGACAAAAATGTTGGTTTTGTTAACATGTGAAAATTAACAAAAGGGAGTAAGATAGAATTCTAATAATTTTTGCAGAAATTAAAAATTTTCTCCAACCCAATTACATACAGACCCATTAAGTAAATTCATTCCAATGTCCCAAACCAACCTTTTCTAATAGTAATGCATCTGTGTAAACAGGGTCAACCCAAGGAATAAATAAATATTATTATTTTTTTCCTGTCTCTTCCACAGTCTCATCTGGGTATATTGGTAGCAAGCCAATTATCTATCTTATAAGACATGATATCATAAGGAAGGGTATTCTGTCCATTTGGAACAACTGAAAATCATTGTAATTTTATCTTTGTGCAGTAACTTGAGATGGCACAGTGTGGGTTATGAATATATTTTATTTTTTTTTTACTGGGAAGAAGAGATTATAGAGATATTGGTTATCCAAGAGAGACTGACAGGTGTTGATAGTTGCCAGGTCAATATCCATCTACTTTTTCCTTTAGTATCAGAAAGCACTGAGGGATTGACAACAAGGAAACTTAAAACAACATCAAATATTTTATTGTCTCTTTTCTAGTTACATTGTAACCTTATGACAAAGTATCAGTCGTACAAGATATCATTCTCTTTTACCTCTATCTTTCTGCCAGAAATGTGGGCTTAATAGTGAGAACTCCAACAGCAATTTTTGCAACTGTGAATAAAAAGCCATGAAAACCTCTAAGATAGTTCACTTGACTTTCTTAAGACTCTGAACCAACACCAGAAAACACTCTCTGTAGTCTTCTTGTTAAATGAAAAATATGGTTAAACCACTTTTGACAGTCTACTACCTACAGCAAAATGTAAATCTTAATTGAAATATGTCCTCTCAGCTGTGCTTAAGCAACTGAGTCCTGAGCTTTTCAGGTTTTCAGTCTGAAAGAGTGCACCTTAGGTGCTCTGAAAGGGAAGAGAAAGGACACCCTGTTCTCCATATAAATTAAAGAAGAGAAATCTGTGCATTTAAGTGGGCCATATAAATTTTATCAAGCAATTATCTCCTAACTCCTTCCTATCCAAATTACCTGATATGCTCTCCCTACTCCTTTATTCCACGTTACTGCCTTTTCACAACATGTCTTCTGTTATTTCCTTCTTGCAAGCTAGTTTTGTTTTCTGCATCTAAAAAAATCAACAATCATTGTGTATTTCAATTCCCATTTTCCTCAAATGCATTGATTCTTCTTATCTATTACTCTTTTCTCATACTCAGTGTCTTTGTCTTTATGGGGTTTGTACTTTGCTTTTCCCCATCCTTTACTGCCATTATATAATCAATCTAATAACTTCTTAGAGAAAGTTAAAAATTCCTGCATAGCCACACGTGAACACAAAGTCACTGATTTTTAGCAAACCTATGATAGTCAGACATCCATTCAATTTCTTTTTTTTATGATTTTATTTATTTGACAGAGAGAGATGACAAGCAGGCAGAGAAGCACGCAGAGAGAGAGGAGGAAGCAGTCTCCCTGCTGAGCAGAGAGCCTGATTTGGGGCTCGGTCCCAGGACCCTGGGATCATGACCTGAGCCGAAGGCAGCGGCTTAACCCACTGAGCCACCCAGGCGTCCCTCCACTCAATTTCTTAACTGAGTCCCAAATGCATCCTGACTTCTAACCTAAACCTAAGCTCTACTTCTTACACGTTGTTATATGACCAAATTCTTTCAGTTCAGTATTTTGTAACATTTAAATATTAATCAATTGATGCTTTGTTTGTGTATTTCTATGAAAATAATTTGAATACTGTAGATTTATTGTTATATTTATAGGTTTATAATTAAAGTTTCATCAGTTGAAGTTTTTGGAAATTTCAGATATAATGATTAACCTAAAATGATACTGCCTCAAATCCCTCTGATATCAAGGCCCAACACCTGATTATAGCCAAACCTGTGGTGGATAGTTCCATGGGAAATTGCAGTTACTTAACACTGATAGCATCTCATGTTCTCTCTCTCATTTTAGAATGTCTCCAACACAACCTGAAAGTGTAGGAGAGTTAATGTCCTCTGAGGACAGCTCTCAGTGAAGTGGAAATAAGAACCATAGGTAAAATTGTCAGTTTTCAGGTCTTCATGAGGACAACTTAAAGAAGTTTCTCAGGACCTTTCAGTAAAAGCTAGCCTTCATTTTCTATCCACAACAATTATCAACAATGTACCTCTTTGACAAAGTTGCTTCTTCACTGTATCACTTTCCCATTCTTTTCTACCTTGGATAATCTCCCAGATAAACTAACAGTACTCAAATCCTTTGTCCTACTCTTTGCTCTCAGGATAAATGGAGCCAAAAGACTTAGATTAATATCAAGTTCTGAATGGGATCTTAGAGCTATTTCTGTCCAGATTTTCATAAACATAGGGACCTTTGAATTATCAGGCTATAAATAAGTTCTAAATGGAGGGGGCAAAAGCAAAAAGTAGAAATTTTTATGTTTGATTTTTAATCATGATTAATTGACTTTATTGATTATTAAAAATACTAACATTATAAAAGTGTGGATCTTTGTAAAACAATGTCATATTGTAAGAAAGAAGTTGCATAGTCCTTTTGAGAATATGAAACCAAGTGTTCAGGTGCCATCTAATTTCTTGTTTAATCCAGAACTTTGGTGTGCATCATCTTGAGGAATAGGATTTTGAAGTCCAGACAGACTAAGAGAAAACGGATCCAAATGTGTGTGTTTATATTTCTGCTTTTGTTGTAAAAATCAAAGTGTGATTGCTGGTTTAAAATGGTAAAACTAATAATGTTCATGGACTCGATTATAAATTTTCTAATTGTATGGGAAGAATCCAATAAACATAGAATTAATTGATTTGCAAATCCTCAAAGAGCTACAGGATCAGGTAGTGGTATGTTCTGATTCAACAGCATCATAATGCAGCATTTTATATGTGTGGCTAATGGATATTTTCATGAATGTTTGCTAGCTAGTCAGCCAATACAGAGAAATATTAGGTAGCGTAATTACTCACAGTTGTGTTTAATAAAATGAGAGAAAATTATCAAATGACACTAATAATAATAATCCTATAGCAGGCTAAATATTCAATGATAATTACAAGTATTAATCTAGCTTTCTTCCCTGATTATGACTCTTCTCTCCTTTATCATAATGGGAGTAGCAGATTGTCTGCAATGAATTGTGAAAACCCAGCAGTGACTTTGGCAGTGAAGGCCTCCTATCAATTTTGATAGGTAAAAGGATTCTGGTTGGTCTTGAGCAAATGTGTCAATTTTTTTATTCTGTGTGTGTCATAAAAGAAAGAAGCAATAGTAAATTCTTGCTGTTATTCCATAGAGCATATAAAATCATACTGCCAACAAGAGGCTGTTGACACCATAGATGTAGTTAACTGTCTTGAAATACTACGCCTGGAAATAAAATCCTAATATTTCACATAACCTCTTTTTTTAAAAGAAACAAAACAAAACAAAACAACTATACTGCTTACATTTAGGGCCCTGCTGTTGTGTAACTATTTTTGAACATGTCTTCTGTAAGTGTATATATATATATATACATATTTTTCTGTGCAATAAATTCATTTAGAGATAAATTTGGATTGCAAATTATTTTGGGGGAAGCGTGGTATTTGTGGCTAGTCTTACAAGTAAAAAGGACTAAAAGAAAAAAGAAAAACATTTTTTATTACAGCATATTTACATCTGTCCAAAGTACTTATCTACTATAATACTGACTAATGTATAATACTGTACACAAAGAAAGAAGTTAAATGAGTTATAATTCAGTCAATGTATAGCTGGCCATTTTAAAACTTACCACTGAATCTTTCTGGTATGAAATGTGATATCTGGCAATCTGGTCCAGTTCATTACATCAGGTCATTTGTATGTTCTTATTACCATTTTGATAGCATAGCACATTTTATAAACCAGACATTTTACAATGGAACTATGATGCATGTATTTTCAAAAGTATAGACATACATGAAGCTATGAGGTCAAAAAAGATGAATGTCCGTAGTACCATATAGACTCAACAAATAAAAGTGTCCAAGGGTCTGAGTGTGACTTATGAATATTGTATAAGATTAGGCCAACATGTGGTTTTGATATAAATAATCTGTTCTTAAATTAGAATTACAGTCGTTGAGTACAGTGTTGAAAATGGCAGATAGATTTTAGCTATCTTTGCTCACTAGGGAAAATGGAAAAATGTTTAGTTTGGTCAGATTTTCACTTAACTTCTGAAAAATCTTACGTTTGAGAGAACCCTTCTGAAATAAGAATCCTTAAAGACATAACCCCTTTGGCACAAGTTTTCAAGAAACTTGTTTGATGTTGTAGACAATTCTATGGCACACGTACTGTTCTAGATGTTTCATGCCAATAATATGTAAGCCATACCAAGGCTACATATACATATAGAGATGTTCCTCAGCTTACAAGGGGGCTATGTCAGAGAAACACATAAAAAATTGAAAATGCATTTAATACCCTAAACTATCAAATATCATAGCTTACCTTAAGCTTATTTAAACATACTCAGAACACTTACATTTGCCTGCATTTGGGCAAAATCATCTTAAGCAAAAGCCTATTTTATAACAAAGTATCAAATATCACATGCAATTTATTAAATATTACACTAAAAATGAAGAATATATATATTCTATATATATATTCTATATATAGAATGCTTGTAAGAATATCAGGTGTTCACCCCTGTAATCTTCTAGCTGACTGGAAGCTGTGGCTCACTGCCGCTGCCCAGAATCACAAGATGGCACCATATAGAACAAGAGTTTCAGGTGGTAGGTGTTGTAAGTTTTACCCAAACTGACATTGGTCAAACTCGTTTTTGTCATCATATATGTCAAGTAGTTTTCTCAGGTTTATTTTTAGAATATCCTTGTATAATGAATATTTACACTGATATCTAGTATAAAAATCTTGCAATTTATTTTAGAAACATTAAGATATTGAAAATCAATCTATTTCTTTAATTCATTGAAGACATTTTTGGCTTGTTTCCAGTACTTTCTTACTGGTTAAAAAGTGAATTTGAAGTAGTCTGGATTTCATTATTATATGGCACTTTCCCTTTGATGAATACAAAGACGATATTCTATATTAGCTATCTGAGAAAAATTTATTTTTTTAATTTTATTTATTTGTAAGAGAGAGAGCACAAGCAGGGGGAGCAGCAGGATGAGGGAGAAGCAAACTCCCGGCTAAGCAGGGAATCTGTTGCAGAACTGAGTCCCAGGACCCTAAGATCATGACCCGAGCTAAAGGCTCAGGCGTTTAACTGACTGAGCCACCCAGGTGTCCCAATCTGAGAAGAGTTCTGTATGCTATTCCTATTAATATGCAGTTTAAAGTCTAGGTAATTAACTTAATATTTTAGTGGCTATTGCATAGATAGCACTATGTTCCAGGCAGAGAGTAAGAAAGAAATATTAAATCAACCATAGTCTGTGCATTCTAAATGAAAATAATTAATCAATCATAAAAATCCTTCTATTTATGGAATATCAACTTATAAGCTTTCCTCCATATGAACAATGCCAAATACCAGAATAAAGGGTCATCTAATACAAATAAAGGATAGAATTAAAGAATTCTGGTAAGCCATTTAATTTTGAAAAATGGTGTTCTATTCTTGCTGAGTTGTGGTTTTCAGTTACATAATATCTGATAAGTGTAGAAGTAACATACATGAGTGTTACGTGAGATGAGAAATGGTATATAATTAAGATATTTTTAAAAGTACAGATAAATACAAATTTGTAAACATAGCATTATGGAGGAGTAAAAATAAATGATAGCTACACACTCTAAAGTGAATAAAACTTGGAAAGCTAATAGAGAAGTAAAACAAGGACAGTGCAAAAAGTATGGTACATTTTTATGAAGTTCAAACAAATTCTGTGAAACCATAGATGGACTTAAAGATACTATTATGTATCAAATATTGTAAAAATTAAGCAAGGAAATAGCAAACATAAAACAACCAAAGCATACAAACTTGAGTAGATACAAGAGGTGTGATCATGTTCTACTTCATAAAGAGATGAGTTAATAGATAAATATAAGTAACTAGACTTTTTAGAAGTTAATAAAACGTTGCCTGTTATTTCTTAGTAATATAAAATATATGGTTTTCTAACAAAAACGTTTATCTTAAAAATATTTAAAAATAAATTTCAGGCTACTCCTAAGGTTATATTTACTTTTCCACTGAAGGAAAAGCTGGTTGTTGTAGTTGTAGTTGTTGGTTTGTTTTAGTCTCCTCCTGGTTTTTATTATTATAATGTGGAATGAGGAATGTTAGATTGAAAAGTGAATTATTTTATAGACAAAAATCATTACTTGATTCACCTCCTGGTACAGCAGATGGAACTCCTGAAAATATGCCCTTTTGCCTTATGGAAGAGTAACAGTTATGCTTACTTCTGAAACATACTTGGTGGAGTCCCTAAATAGTGACACCATAGTAAACATTTTGAATATTTGCAATTAATTTTTATAGTCATAGGGCTCCAAAAGGCACTGCAGGTATCTTAGCAGGTATTTCAATAAGGCTAAAATTTGCCTGACTGTTTAAAAATATTAGCAAGGCACAAAACATGGCAAAAGTATTGTCCTCAGATATTATTTTTTTCCAATGCTCCTGATTCCAGACATGAGAAGTTATTTTTCAAATATTTATTATAAAAGTTTTAATTTATTTATTTGACAGAGATCACAATTAGGCAGAGTCAGACAGAGAGAGAGAGGAGGAAGCAGGCTCCCTGCTGAGCTGAGAGCCCGATGTGGGCCTCGATCCAAGGATCCTGGAATCATGACCTGAGCCGAAGGCAGATGCTTTAACCTACTGAGCCACCCAGGCTCCCCCATAACAAGTTATTTTGATAGATGTATATACAGTGTATTTTCCAGTTATAAGAAAAATGCTTCTGCTATTTTTAACCTTTTTTTAAAATTAAATAATTTTTCTCATTGAAATTTTATTTTTTAATGTTTTACATTTCTTTTCTTTTTTTTTTAAGATTTTATTTATTTATTTGAGAGACAGAGATCACAAGTAGGCAGAGAGGCAGGCAGTGAGAGAGAGAGAGAGAGAGGGGGAAGCAGGCTCCCTGCGGAGCAGAGAGCCCAATGCGGGGCTCAATCCAAGGACCCTGAGATCATGACCCGAGCTGAAGTCAGCAGCCCAACCCACTGCGCCACCCAGGTGCCCCAATGTTTTACTTTTCAATATACTACTTAGAATATAAAACCTATTCCATTTTGTAAGATGTTTACCATTTAAAAAATGGTAATTTTCTCATTGTGTCTTCCCCTCACATTGCTTTATTTTGAATAAAAAATTTCACAATAAACATAACTGATGCTTTCCTTCTGATGGTCCCTCTGTTGGTCATATTGTATATGAGCCATGACATTTAGTTTTACAAAATTTATTGATGTTTATTGATATGTTTTATCATAACTAATTTTCCCTCCCTTATCTAGATTCCCCAGCTTTCAGACAGGTGGACACTTCAATAAACCATACCCAAGGGATGTATCAAGTACTTCTTAGACATTCTCTCAGATCCTTGAGGTCTCATTTTGCCTAGGGATTTGCAATAGGTTCTGCCAGAGGCACCACTGTGACAACTGATGTCCATGGTCTATCTCCTGCTAAGCTCAAGAGGTCACTGGTTTCCAAGTATATCTATACAATTAATGCATTCCATCAAGTTCTTTATTTTAATATTAACAAACTTATTTTAAAGTTTATATGGAGAGGCAAAGACTCACAATAGTCAACATAGTGTTGAAGGAGAACAAAGACTGAGGACTGACTTCAAAGTTTACCATAACGATGGGGCGCCTGGGTGGCTCAGTGGGTTAAGCCTCTGCCTTCGGCTCAGGTCATGATCCCAGGGGCCAGGGATCGAGTCCCACATTGGGTTCTCTGCTCAGCAGGGAGCCTGCTTCTCCTCATCTCTCTCTCTGGCTGTCTCTCTGCCCATTTGTGATCTCTCTCTCTGTCAAATAAATAAATAAATCTTAAAAAAAGTTTACCATAACGATAATTGTAAGCATGATATTGTAATACCACAGAAAGACTAGATTAAAGCAACAGAACATATATTATCATTTATATTTTATATTTAATAGAAAAGCAAAAGCAATACAAGAGAGCAAAATACAATCTTTTAAACAAATGGTTCTGTAGCAATGGTGAAGCTAAATCTAAAAATATAAAATACATGCAAACAATGGAATATTATTTAATGCTAGAGAAATGAATTACCAAGCTATGAAAAGATATGGATATAAATATTTAATAAATATTTGATTTTAGGCGTCTACCAGTCTATCAATAGTATTAGTATATTTTAACAGTGAATGCTCAGCATTCATGAATTTACCTAATAAAACATTTTGGGTTCAATATTTTAAATACTTCAACCTCTATGATTATATTCCTAATAATTTTGAATTGGGGTAAATAAACCTTAATTTTTTGTAACTTGTTTCTTATTTCAAGAGAGCTCAATGAAATTTTAGAAAATAAAAATTTACAAAAAAAAAGTTTAGTTTACTATTGCCAAATAATTTAAAACTTTATCTTATATCCAAATACATATATTTTTCTAAATTGATTTATATGCTACTAAAACCAAAAACTTTTAGTTATACTAGGTTTCATATCATGCAATCAATGCCAGAAATGCATCTGGCAATGATTTGTCTTAAATAGAGTTAAGATGGGTGTTATTACAATGCAAGATGGAAACAAAGATAGTATAACAATTGGTGTTACATAACTTTTCCGTTTTGATCAAGTTACTAATCTACAAAAGGCTTTTATCAGTGACAGACTTGGGAATTTACAAAACTTTTAAACTAGCATGTGCGACTCATTCCTAGAAAACAACACAATCAATAACACTTTATTTAGATTAAATCATGACTATTTCTCCATTTGAATAAAAAAGGTAGCAACCCCAATAAGTTTATTGAACATGAAAAGTTGAAATGCTATAATGCTCCTAAGGAATTAAATGATCCAGTCAAGAATTACAAAAAAAGGATATAAATTACCAAAGTGTTTGTATAATTGTAATGTACAACTGCCCATTATCGTTCCATAGTGTAGGCTTGTACAAGAACTCTATAAAAGAACTCCACTTCTAAACTGTGGAAAATATGTTCCCTTTCCCCCTATATACAACTATTAAGCCATTCATTTAGCTTTTAAAATATCCACTTAATACAGGCTTTTTACACATTTGAACAGGCAGCAGGGCTCTATTCTTATCGCTTACATCTGAAGGATAGACTTCTAGCGTAAGAGGTAAAGCCCATAAAGGAGCCCAATAATAACAACAAAATACAGTTTAGTGAGCCCTTACACTCTGCCAGCTACCTTTCTGAGAATACTTCAGTTAATAAAACATATAAAATACCTGACCACAAAGAGCTCACCTTCTTTTGAAATATAATAGTGAAATAAACCAATAATAGAGGGGCACCTGGGTGGCTCAGTCCATTGAGTGACTGCCTTTGGCTGGGGTCATGATCTCAGAGTCCTGGGATGTAACTCCCCAGCAGGCTTTCTAGGCAGTGGGGTGTTTTCTTCTTCCTCTGCGCACCCTCCCAATTCTCTCTCTCTCTGTCTCAAATAAGAAAATAAACCAGTAATAGAATAATAATTGATGGTTGATGGTGATAAGTGATACAAAGAAATACAAGAAAGGTAAAAGCCATTGGGGAATGCTGGGATGAAAGTTAATTTTATTTTGTGTTGGGTGGTTATATCTCATTTATGAGATGTTATTTGCACAAAGACCCAGGAAGTGAAGGAGAGTGTTATACAAATATTAAAGGAAAAGATTGCTCTAGGCAGAGCAAGTAAGTATATAGACTTTGTGTGAACAACTTGTCTGTTACTTTTGAGGAAAAGCAAGGAGGCCAATGAGGAGTTCATAGTGGTGGAGAGAGGAAGAACGTATTGATGTATGACCTTCTAGTACATTGAAACGCCTTCAGTTTTTATTTAATATGAAAGGGGAAGATACCAAAAGTCTTTCAACAGCAGAATAAAATCATATGACTTGATTTTTAGGTTAAATTGCTGTACCAAAATAAATTTGCATGGAGAAAGGAGTGCAGTATGTGTGGAAGTGGGGTTATCAATCAAGTCAATAATTCAGGAACATATGATGGTGTTTTTAGCATGCTGGGTGGTAATAGAAGTGGTGAGGTATGGTTTTCATTGTGTATATATTTTGATGGTGAATATTCTGGTGAACAGGATGGGTATGTGCAGGACAGACATCAACATTTATTTTACCTGCACAAACAGAAGGGTGGAGTCTTCATTCCCTGATATGGAGAGAACTCTGAGTTCAAATGTTCTTTCTCATTAAATGGCATAGTGATGATGAAGATTTAGTCAGACAGTGAAAGAGAGCAGTAAGCATAGTGTTAAGGGTAAGACATTATAATACATTTGAACATCAAAAAACGTTGTGTTGGATCATCTGTTTATGTGAGTAAATAAATAAATAAAGCTTCCTGGGGTTCTGATAGAGGTAAAGAAGACTGTATATGATCCAAAGGGGCACGTGCACCAAATGTTTATAGCAGTAATATCCACAATAGCCAAACTATGGAAAGAACCAGGATGTCCATCAACAAATGAATGATATTTGTATATCTATATATCTATATATCTATATCTATATATCTATATATATATATATATATATATATATATATATATATACAATGGAATACTATTCAGCCATCAAAACAAATGAAATCTTGCCATTTGCATTGACATGGATGGAACTGGAGGGTATTATGCTTAGCAAAATAAGTCAACCAGAGAAAGGCACTATCATATGATCTCCCTGATATGAGGAAATGGAGGTGCAATGTGGGGGGTTTGGGGAACAGGAAAAGAGTAAATGAAACAAGATGGGATCGGGAGGGAGACAAACCATAAGAGACTCTTAATCTCACAAAACAAACTGAGAGTTTCTTGCAGGGTGAGGAGGGTAGGGAGAGGGTGGTGGGATTATGAACATTGGGGAAGGTATGTGCTGTGGTGAGGGCTGTGAAGTGTGTAAACCTGGCGATTCACAGACCTGTACCCCTGGGGCTAATAATACATTATATGTTAATTAAAAAGAAGAAGAAGAAGAAGAAGAAGAAGAAGACTACTATAAATCAAATGCTATGGTTTTCAGCATAGAGTGTGTAATCAGGCATATTTTATTAAAGTAACCAAGTAAAATGATGGTCGAAAATTGGAATAACAGAAAACATAAAAATCAGAGATTTTAAAAAGAGATATGGGACAGTGTAGAGAATATAGTCAATGATATTATAATAGTGTTATATGGTGATAGATAGTGGCTATATTTGTAGTGATCATAGAATAATGTATGGAGATATTGAAAACCTGAAACCAATGTAACACTGACTATCAACTACACTCAAATAAAAAAATAGTAAAAAGAAAACATTTTAATTTAAAAAGATAAAAAGAGGGACAAGAATTTGAAAAGTGAATTTCAAAAAGAGTAAAGATGAGGCTAAGACATACTGTGAACCTTGAGGAAAACACCATTTTGAAAATTCTTCCCATTTTGAGAAAACTCAAATGAATCAATACCATAAAAGAACCCATTTTAACTGAGAGATGTAATGAATGCTCAAGAAATAATTTTATGACAGGATAATTCTTCCCTATGAAACAGCATACAGAAACCCGGGGAAACACCTGGAAGCCAAATAAACTATACTGAAAATAAGAATTAGGAAAAAGATAAATGATGAAAGATAAGAAAGTTAGACCTGCAACAGAGACCTAGTGAAGAGAATTTTTAGCTTGTGGTTTAATGTTTTTGAGGATAATCTAGAGTTCATAACTGCCTTGAGGCAGGCTGGTTGTAGGCAGTTTAGGCATACCCCTAAGAGAGGCCTATTTTGGGCAGGTGGTGTTGGAAGAGGCCATTGGGCTGGACAAAGACAAATCCAACCATTTGACTAAAGTGTCTGTGAAGATGTTGAAGTCAGATGCAGCAGAGAAAGACCTGTCAAACCTAATCTCAGAAATGGAGATGATGAAGATGATTGGACAGCACAAGGACACCATCAACCTGCTGGGTCCTGCACACAGGATGGTCCTTCGTACACTATCATGGAATATGCCTCCAAAGACAACATACAGTAGTACCTCCAGGCCCAGAGGCCTCCTGACTTGGAGTACTGTTACAATATCAGCCACAATGCAGCAGAGCAACTCTCCTCCAAGGACCCGGTATCCTGTGCCTACCAGGTAGCCTGAGGCATGGAGTACCTTGCCTCCAAGAAGTGCATACACCAAGACCTGGCCACCAGGGAAGTGCTGGTGACAAAGGACAACATGATGAAGATCTCAGACTTCAGCCTTGCCAGAGATATCACCACATCAGTTACTATAAAATGAGAACCAACAGTGGACTGCCTGTGAAGTGGATGGTCCCTAAGGCCATGTTTGACCAGATCTACATCAACCAGAGAGACTTCTGGTCTTTTGGGGTGATCCTGTGCAAAATTTTCACTCTGGAAGCCTCCCATATCCTGGAGTGCCTGTGGAGGTGGTTTTCAAGCTGCTGAAGGAGTCATTTGATGGATAAGCCAATAAGTGCACCAGAGAGTTAGACACAATAATGAGGGGTGGCTGGCATGTGGTACCTTCAAGCTGCTGGTAGAAGACATGGATCATACTGTGGCCTTGACCTCCAACCAGGAGTACCCGGACCTGTCCTTGGCCCTGGAACAATACTGTCTATGCTTTCCCAACACCCAAAGCTCCACCTGCTCCTCAGAGAAGAATTCCACCTTCTCTCATGTGCCGTTGCCCAGGGAGGCCTATCTGCCCTGACACCCAGCCCAGCTTGCCAATGGTGGACTCAAATGACTAGTATCCCTATTACTCCTGTCCAGATTCCGTCATAAGCTGTAACCCTTACCCCCCACCCACCCTGCAAGACTCACTGCCTTCTCCTTTGTCCCTTTCCTACTGGCAGGAGCCAGCTGCCTACCTGAGGCCTTCACCCCTTGAAGTTCACCTCTCTTCCCCTTCCTCTTCCTCCTCCTTACAACCTGCTCATGAAAGAAAGGAAGAGAGAGGCAGGTACTTGCTCGTGGCTACTTCCTTCCCTCCCATATGTTGGACCAAGACCCCTCCCTGTCATCTGGTACTGCCTGGACGTCGAGGGAGTTGGAGATGAGGCATGCCAGTGAAAGCTGTCGGAGCTTTCCTGTTTTGGTTTTGTCTGCTTAGCATAACATGTAAGACTGAGTTCTGGTGGCAGGGACCTAGTCCTTGGGGCTATAGCACTAGCGAGGGGAGGTCAACTGCTCTGGGCCTTGGCTAAGAGCAAGCCCTGCTCCAGAGGTATGGTGCCAAGGGCTTATTAATTTTGATACTAATTTGCTTTGCTGACCAAATACCTGGTATCCAAAGATGGGAAGGCAAAGACTGGAAGCAGTGTTGTGACCATGGGGTCCAGCCCCAAACTATGAAGAAAACACAAAGTGTATAAATCTGAGTAAGTATATATTTACACACCTTTTAAATAGGTTGTTATCAAAGATTTAATCAATGGGTAATATGCTCCTCGTGGCTGGGAAGCATCAGTTGCCATATATTAAAAACAAAGAAAAGAGGTGTCTGGGTGGCTTCCTCCAAGAAGTGTCCCTTCTTTTCAGGTCATGATCCCAGGGTCCTGGGATGGAGCCCCACATCAGGCTCTCTGCTCAGTGGGAAACCTGCTTCTCCTTTTCCCTCTGCCCTGCTTATAGTTCCTCTTCCTGTCTCTCTGTCTGTCAAATAAATAAAATATTAAAAAAAAAACAAGAAAGAAACAAAATGTTTTTAAAAGGTCTTTTTTTTTTTAAATTTTCTAGGGGTGCCTGGATGACTTAGTTGTTTAAGCAGATGTTTGCCTTTGGCTGAGGTCATGATTCCTGTGTACAGGGATCCAGCCCTGCATGGGACTACTTGCACCCCAAGGAGCATGCTTCTTCCTCTCCCTTTGCAAATGATTCCCCCTGTTTGTGTGCTTCTTCTCTCTCTCTCTCTCTCTCTCTCTCTCTCTTTCTTGCTTTCAATAAATAAAATAAAATTTTTTACTAAATAAATAAATAAATAAATAAATAAATTTCTAAGCCTACTTTCAGTTTAGGTCCCTTAACAAATATTGCTTCTGCTTCATTTAAAAAAAAAAAAAAAGATAATTTAGAAAGATGCTTCCAGAGTTAAAAAGCTGTTTTGTTTCTTTGTCGGGATTCAATATAGAAGTGCTTTAAAAAGTAAAAGAAAAAATATGCTATATTAACTCTAATCACACTATAACTTTGGTGGTTATATCAAGATAATGAAAAGTGATTTTAAAGCAAATTTCATTATCAGACATAAAGATCAAGTCAAAATTACAGAAGAGTAAAAGGATGAATTCATCAGGGAGTATAATTCTTCTTGACTTTTAATACGTAACAACAGATTTGGGGATATATAGGGAAAAACGAAGAACAAAAATCATAACTTCTACCTTGGACGACAAATGGAAAATAATTTCAACACCCTTATTTTAAGATTACATAGACAAATGGTCATCACATTGGTAAGATATGTAAGACTTGAACAAAATGATCAACTAACTGGATATGCATGATATTACATTACAGTAACTGAAATAACTGAGGTCATTCTTTGGTGAATCACAGAAACAGGTGGAGTTGTCAAACAAAGGAATCTTTGTTTACAACATACAAGGAGATCTCAGGGAATAAGTTCCAAAGCCTTGACTGTTTGAACAGGAGAGAGATTTTTATTTAGTATTTAAGATGAATACTCAGAAGGGAGAGTTTTATTATCCCGTGTATGGTTGGTCATAAGGTTGTGGATGCATGCACATCCACATATGTATTTGTGCAATATGTATTGCATGTTCACCTGAATGAAACTTGTATTCCACCGAGGGCAGAAACTTCAACGTTAGAATAAAGCAGAGGTAACTGTTGGACAAGGGAAAGGGACTCTGCAGGCTTCAAGAGCAGATATAAACTAGATGGGGTCTTGGGCTCATTTTCTGGGACAAGGAATGCAAGGCCTTGATTGCTTTTGAAATAGCACTAGGAGTTTTGCCACTGATTTATTGTCTCAATAGCTTAGGCTATTTCCTGGTCTGGTGGTGACTGTTAGCTTTCCCATTGCCTTGTTCCCTCAAAATCCTTAATGAGTGAGGTTTTTGCATTTCTTTGTAAGAACCTCCCAGGAAGTTTTGGAAGAAGTGTGCTTGGGAGAGTACACAGGTGGGGTATAGATCATTGAAAATAGCTGGGGACAAAAAATGACTTTTCTTATGTCAGGAAAACTATATCTCTTCTTTAATTTTCTGGGAACTTCTAACTCTTTCTTCTGATGTTACCAGCAGGCAACTGAGATATTACTGATTGTTCTCTTGAACCTAAGGAAAAGGAAATGTAGAAAGCAAAAGACAAAACTTTAAAATCTATCCTGCAACTCATCAATTCACTGCAGCCACCTCTCTGTCTTTCCCTTTCTCTTTTTCTTTCTCTTTCTCTCTCACTTTCTTTTTGTTGGCATATATCATGATACAACCACTTTGGAAAATAGTTTCAAAATTATTTTAAATGAAAAATATGTTGCAGTTACACAAATAGCCATTTTGTTCTAGGCATTTCACCAAGAGAAACAAACCCTATGTTCATACAAGGACTTGTTTATGAATTTCATATCAGCTTTATTTTTAAAAATTGAAAACAGTGGAAATGTTCATCAATGTCCATCAATAGAGCAAAGACAATTGGAGATTCTCAAAGTAATGATGCTGAGAAAAGAAAAGCCAGGCAATGAATAGTATATACTGTGTGATTCCATGACTACAAAAAATCTAGAAAATACAAATTTATATAAAGTCACAGTCATCAAATATATGGTGTGATTTTAGTGCCTTCTTCTGTGCTCCCTTAGCTTCCTACACTTGGATCTCCGAGCATTTGTTACACCATGTGAAAATATGAACTCTTTCTCTTTATTCTGTCTTACTAGAATAAAAATCCTTGAAATTTTATGGACATTTGAACTCTCAGTTATTAGCAGAAATTCTATCACACAGTAAGTTTCCAAATATAAAAGCCAGAGCTTTACAATGACTTCTAAGCTTTTACATGATCTAGCCACTCATTTATCCTCTGTGACCTCTTTTCCCTGCTACTCTTCAGTCACTCACAGTGGCCTCCTTGCTATTCCTCAGATATGCCAGGCATGATCCAACCTTATGGCCTTCAAGATAGCCAATTCCTTTGTCTGGAGTGACCTTATTGCTGATACTTCTGGGCAAATTCATCACCTTTCCATACCTTGGTTCAATTGTCAGCTTCATTGTAACTACCCTGATCTTCCTAATAAAAATTTTAACCCCCCATCCCCTGCCTAGCAACCTTGATTTTTCTTACCGTGATCGAATTTTTCTTTTTCCCCATTGTACTCATCCTTTTTGAATGCACTATGCCATTTTTATTAAGGTTCATAGCTTTTAATTGCCTCACCCATTAAAATAAAAGTTCTACAAAGCCAAGTATTTCATTTACCAGTGTAGTCTGAAGTAATATCTGCCATATAATAGTTCAGTAGACAACTGGTAAATTTCAAAATGAATTAATGTTGAGAGTATACTGAATTTCATAAGTCATTTCAATATTTTTTTCCATAAAATAAACTATGTAAAACATACCTTAAATTTACTTTCATCATATTTTATAGCATATAATGGACAACATACATAAGCCTTAAAGAAACAATCCTATAATTAACCATTTCATACCTACTTAAAAACTGCATAATACCACACTCTTAGATCCTCTTTGAATGCTCTAAAATAACCCTTCAAAGGAAATACATTTTTAAAAATCACAGATTTTTTGGCAAATAATTTAATAAAACAAAAGTTTCATTCATCTATGTAGATCAAAATAAATGTTTTTAATAAGCATGAAATTATAACTCTGAATGTGCTAAAATGAAACCACCTGCTAAGGGTGAGAGAACAAAAATAAACATCCTTTTTCCAAATAAGAGGAATTTATTACCTTTGAATCAAAGCATGTGGATTTGTTTTAACTGGCAATAAAGCAATATGGAGACACAAACCATAGAAAGTCATATTTTAGATTTCCAAAAGACTTCGAAGTAAAGAGTATACATTTTTTAATTGCTACATAATGCTACATAATGACAAGATGACAGGTTGTGACAAATAGCATTTTTTAAAAGCTCTACTCATAATCGAACGGAAGGTGTCATTTCCCATAATTTTATATATGTCTTTAATTTACTATATCTGGATACAACATATTACCAAACAGATGTTCATCAAAGACTAAATCATTTTTAATGGGATATAATAATTTGAACCTACATCTATTAATCATTTTTTTCGATCTAACATTTATAGTCTCGCTAAACATTTTATCAGTTGTTGACAAAATTCAAAATAAATAGGATAAAAAGTCGTGTTTGGAACAGTAGATTTCTTTTCAAATTTGCATTTGAATGAAAATATTTGCTGATATTTTTAAAACTTTAAATGTAATTTTATATATATATCTGACCTATCAGATGATATAAAATTTTTGGAGAAAATATGACATATTTTTTGATCTTGGTTGAAGGTATTAATAAAGAGCAACTGTTTGTATTTTTTGTATTGTGATATCTTAGTTAATAAACATGAATAACTGGTATAAAATATGTTTTTTTTAAAAATTTTATTTATTTACTTGACAGAGATCATAGGAAAGCAGAGAGGCAGCCAGAGAGAGAGGAATGGAAGCATGCTCCCAGCTGAGAAGAGAGCCCACTGTGGGACTCAATCTCAGGAACCTGGAATCATGACCTGAGCCAAAGACAGAGATTTTAACCCACTGAGCCACCCAGGCGCCCTAAAATATGTTTTTTTTTTAACATAGAAGTATAGTTCTTGCCAAAATATGGAACTAGCTGGAACTGAATGCCTCCTTCAAAGTCAGCTCTGGAGAATTATGCAAGTGTAATATGGAACTATTTCAGATATGAACCAAAAACAAAGAAATGATGATAAACTCCTTAAAAGACTCAAAGTTGCCCTTGACTGGTATGTTTCAAGCTCTATTCCTGGTTTGAAGACAGGTTTTAACAGGCCTGTCACTGTAGAAATCCGCTGGATGTTTAGAGGCTATCAGAACTGTACAAAAACCTTGAAGGGGTAAAGACTTGAAAATTCTTTAGAGAGATTAGCTCCCTAAGGCATTATTCCTCCACACATTTTCCTCCAATCAATTAAGACTGATGGATGAGGGGCACCTGAGTGGCTCTCTCATCACGTGGGTGGTGGGTTAAGCCTCTGCCTTCATCTCAAGTCATGGTCTCTGAGTCCTGGGATCCAGCCCCACATCAGGCTCTGCTCAAAAGGAAGCCTGCTTCCCTCCCTGCTTGCCTGCCTCTCTGCTTACTTGTGATCTCTCTCTTGCTCTCTTTCTCTCTCTGTGTGTCCAATAAATAAATAAAATCTTTAAAAAAAGGCTGATGGATGATAAATTATGAAAACTGCTCCCTCCAAATGATGCCTTTTCATAAGGATTTAAGAATTTAAAATTGTAAGAATTTAAAATTGAAACTTGATCGCAGGATTTATCTTATAGAATAACATCAAGTGAAGGCAGTTATTATTCTGATGTATTTGTGATTCTGAATTCTTGGCCTCATTAGTAAATTTATTTTTAAATTCTCAAATGGAGTGGTGATTGGCCTTCAGTCTTTCATTGATGTACAACATTGGGTCAAATGAGATGTGTGTGCCCAGAACTATATATAAACTTCTTTGTATTTCATTGGAGATGGCATTTCTGAGTTTTGTTCAATTGAATTTGGACAGATGTTTTAATAGTCACTTCTAGAGTTGGCCCTGGAGAATATCTTCCTTTTTTTCTCTTCCCGATTCTCTGAAAAACCCTGATTAATTCACATTATCACAGTGATATCACAATTCAAGTTTTACCAAACACTATAGCTGCAAAATAGAAGGAAGCTACTCAGAATGGAATACTATTGTGAATGATTGAGAAAGAAAACATTATTATAATTAAGCTACCAGGTTTCAATGTATTTTATTGTTGCTTAGAAAATCCTAGCATACCCAGACTTTACAGAGATTTGATGATCCTAAGAGGAGCTGAACTCATGGACCAAAATAACTATGCACATAAAAAGTACAATTACTTACCAAAAAATATGATGTGGTTAACTTTATATGGCAATCCAAGTGTTATTGGAACAGGAATTAAAAAAATAGCTTAGGGGCGCCTGGGTGGCGCAGTGGATTAAGCCACTGCCTTCAGCTCAGGTCATGATCTCAGGGTCCTGGGATCAAGTCCTGCATCAGGCTCTCTGCTCAGCAGGGAGTCTGCTTCCCTCTCTCTCTCTCTCTCTCTGCCTGCCCTCCGTCTACTTGTGATCTCTCTCTGTCAAATAAATAAATAAATAAAATCTTAAAAAAAAAGAATGACTGTTCTTTTAAAAAATAGCTTAAAAGGGGCGCCTGGGTGGCTCAGTGGGTTAAGCCACTGCCTTCGTTTCAGGTCATGATCTCAGGGTCCTGGGATCAAGCCCCACATCGGGCTTTCTGCTCAGCAGGTAGCCTGCTTCCCTTCCTCTCTCTCTGCCCGCCTCTCTGCCTACTTGTGATCTCTCACTGTCAAATAAATAAATAAAATATTTTTAAAAATAGCTTAAAAGTATATGATAAAATAATGATATACATATACAAGGAAAAGAAAGATACTATACTGTGAATATAAATTAAGTGAAAATTGTAGAAATAAAGAATACAATAAATGGAGACTAAGATGAATATAGCTGTAAAATAAATAAATGAGTTGGGAAAAACAAACAAACAAATTAATGACTTCTGCCCAAATACAGCAGAAGAGAAAAAAAATAAAGAAAATATTTAAATAAGTACTGAGATAAATTTTGGAGAATTAAAGAAAGATAAAAGATACCAGACTTAAAATGATGCCAAACATGAGATATCAGAAACAAAACAAAACAAAAACTACACACACTAAAAACCACTCATATACATTATGGTAGGTTTTAAGAATATCAAAAACAGAGAAGAGCATAAATGATGCCCAAGAGAAGAACAGATCACCTAAAATGTACAAGAATAATACCGACAACACAATTCTCAATAGTAATAGCATATAAAGAGACAGCTGGGTGTTTTTATAGATGGAAAAGATATTTGAAACTAGGTATTATACATCAATCCAAATTATTGATTAAATTTGAGAGCACAGTAAAAATACAATGAGGCATGTTAGGTCTTAGAACATTTATCACACAGAGACACACATTTTGGAAAACTTCCTCGGAAGACAGCTCAATTTAGATCGAGAAAACAGAATTATGTACTCAAAGGCACATTTTGAAGGAAGGATTGAATATAGTCTGCACTGCAAATATTCTTTAATCGTATGTTCTGAATTTCCTAAATTTAAGAAGTATTTGTTCAAATATTTACCTTTAAATAAATCCTAGGAGACTTTTTCTTGGATTCTGGAAAATCAGTCCATTTGGATACAAATCTTTTTGTCACTGATGGAAATTTTGATAGCCCTTAACTGTGGAATGCCTAATGTATTGTTACAGCAATTGTGATTTGCCAATACATGGGTGATGTGTGTGTGTTGTGTGTGTTTATTTTTATTTTTGATGGTTTAACTCTTCTATGAGATTTTTAAGTAGACATGATTTTAATAAATTTTGATTTGTTGAAATTTATCTGAGGTTATATATAATAAAATGAAATTTGTGTGAACTAAAGAAGTGCATCTCCATTTTCTTTGTTTTAAGAGTAGACTGGTCTTTAAAAATTGTCCAAAGAAGTACATTATATTCATTATTAAATTTGATAATATACAATAAAGTATTTATGGTCATATTGGACCATATCAAATTCTACTATTAATTCATATTAATAATTACCATAAGAGGAAAAAGGGATATTTTTCAAAATAAAAATTAGCGTATTTTTCAGAATATGATATAGTGTTATTCACTGAACTGAGGGAACAAATGTCAAAGTCTAACACAGTTTACAGAATGTTTTAACATAAATTGAAATTTAAATCTGACCAAATTTCACAGTTTTAAGTAAAATGATAGCACTTTATATCCTTGAAAAGTGGTAAGTGACCCAAAACATGGCTTAGAAAAACAAATTTAACACTACACTAGTCTGAGATGGTTAAGTTATGGTACAACTTGCCATTGTGTATCATCAAATGGTATATTTTTTTATTTGGGGCTTGTCATTATATTTTATTTTAGCCATTCTGGTAAGTGTGTAGTGATATCTCAGTGTCATTTTAATTGCATTTCCTTGATGTCTAATTATGTCAAAATATATTACTTTGATGTTTAATGCTCTGAGCTTTCTCAGTTCAAGACCATGAAGCCACTTAGGAAAAATACAGTTGCAGAGGCACTCATAGACCAACTCTTATTTCGAAATAAGAAGAAACATTACTACCCATTCCAACAAAAAATAGATTTGTTATGCAGCAGGGATTTTATAAATTACCTGACACAACTTATATAGTAAGATGAAATGGGACAGGCGGCTTCTTGCAGCTATATACAACATCATTTTAATTTCAATTTTCAGTATAATTTTTCCAAGGTATACACAGAATATATATTTAATGTAAATTGTGAACATTTTAAACTCTGTATATGGAAATTAGTCAATTTTAAGTTTATAACAATCAAAATTAACGGAAATTTATTTTAAATTAGTTAGCTTTCTCTGCATTGCAAGACAGAATAATCAAGAATTCTTAAGAAAAGAGTAATCTCTGTAAAATTACCGGGGGTGCATTATAAAGTGTTCGGTAACTGATCAAACTCACAATTTGGATTGAATGGCAAGTGATTTTTAAAATCTGGAACTCATTGTCAATTTTTTTTCTTCATTGTGTCTTAATAAATTACTGTGTTCATTTGCATGGAAGTGAAGAAAAATGCATGACATTTCATCTCAACACTAACACCTTTAACAGGCAACTCTGAATGTACTTTACAGCAGTGTAACAAAGTAAAGATCAATGATGTTTCATGAAATATTTGTTATAATTCTCAAGGAGATAGGGAGATTGTGCAAAAATGCAAATCAATTTGCGACTAAACACATTGTTTATTTCAGCTAATTTTAAGAAAATATGCTGAGAATCTCTCAAAAAAGGAAGCAATGATTTAGGTTTGCCTTCAAAATCCTTATCTACTCCTGAACCAACAGCACATAGTTCAAAGAGCAACTAATTTGAGTAGCTCCAATTTACACATTTCCTAACAATGCTTAATTTAGTGGAATTTCTGTACAATTATGTTAATTTGATGTAATGAAAGACAAAAGTTTGGGGCGCCTGGGTGGCTCAGTGGGTTGGGCCGCTGCCTTCGGCTCAGGTCATGATCTCAGGGTCCTGGGATCGAGTCCCGCATCGGGCTCTCTGCTCAGCAGGGAGCCTGTTTCCTCCTCTCTCTCTCTCTCTGCCTGCCTCTCTGCCTACTTGTGATCTCTCTCTCTCAAATAAATAAATAAAATCTTTAAAAAAAAAAATGAAAGACAAAAGTTCAAAAAGATCATCCTTAATTTATATAGATGCCAAACTGCATTTTCTGAATGACGCCCAGGAACGTATTTTCAAAAACAAACAAACAATGCCAGAACCACTATTAGGTCATCTCTAGGCAGAAAGTGACTCAGAGCTTACATTACTCTCTCCCTGAAAGTATACTGTAGGCACTGAAACTACTACCCTGAGTCTGTGCTATCAAATTCCTTAAGTTAGAAAGTTTTAAAACCCGTCTGTGTGGAGTATTTCATTTACAGATAGAGATTTGATTGTTTATACATTTTCATACTTGATTTTTAGGGTGTAATAAGTATGTTTTAAAATTCATGGTGGTTTTGAATACTGTTGGATAATTGTGCTAAAATGGTATATCCATTCCTCCTAGGAAACAGAAATTATAGAAAGGTAGTGCTTTTCAAATCTGATATCTTTGAGTCATTGCAGTATCATATAAATGCAATAGGAAAAGTGTCATTCATGTTTATGATATTTTCTATAAATAAATTAGAATGTACTGGAGGCCTGATATAAAGTGGGATGCCTAAACTTCAGTAAGATCTTGTTTTCAATTCAAAATAAATTTTATTTTTTATTTTTTTATAATGTCCCTCAATTTCAGATAAGCACCCCCATAAGGTCCACTCCGTTTTTTTTAAGATTTTATTTATTTTATTTGACAGATAGAGATCACAAGTAGGCAGAGAGGCAGGCAGAGAGAGAGGGAAGAGGAAGCAGGCTCCCTGCTAGGCAGAGAGCCCGATGCGGGGCTCGATCCCAGGACCCTGGGATCATGACCTGAGCCAAAGGCAGAGGCTTTAACCCACTGAGCCACCCAGGCGCCCCCAAAATAAATTTTAAATTGAATTATGCACCTCTAAGTTCAGAGACAATAAACATCAACCAACACAATTAATAAGTTCTATTTCTTGAAATTTCGGGAACATTGATAGTCTCATCTCCTGGAAGAACAACAGCTAAAATTTTTGGTCATGGATTCCTGCTAAAATATCACTTTCCCAAAGAAAATTAATGTTATGAATTTTCATTGATTGTTATTGATCATGAAGAATATAACAACCACGATAAAAAGAGTAAGAAAAACATGATATCTCATCTGTAAGGGCATGTGGAAAGTAGGAAATGCTAATAAAAATAACTACCATTATTTCCTAAGTTAACATAATATAACAGAACAAAAATATTTCAAAACAATGTTTTCTTTTTTTTTAAGATTTTATTTATTTATTTGACAGAGAGAGATCACAAGTAGGCAGAGAGGCAGGCAGAGAGAGAGGAAGAAGCAGGCACCCTGCTGAGCAGAGAGCCCAATGTGGGACTCGATCCCAGGACTCTGAGATTATGACCTGAGCCGAAGGCAGCGGCTTAACCCACTGAGCCACCCAGGCGCCCCCATAACAATATTTTCTAGGCTCATTCTGATAACTCTTTTCTACATTCAAATTTAAAGGTTGAGGCATGTGATATATATTACACAAAAAACATCCCAAGGCATTCGTTTAAAAAAAAAAACTCTTAATAAAGAACAAATCCAAAGGAATTTCTTTTCTAATTTAATTAACAAATTATGAATCGACTTACCTATTTCATCACAGTGTATCAGGCACCAATAATATTTTTTAATCATCACACCTGATGCAATAGTTACCATCTTTCAGACATACTGATCTTGAACAAGTAAATAAACAAGAGCACCGTAGCTTAAGATCTACCTGCATAAATATAGGCTACTTCAGACAATCTCTTCACCACAACATAGCAATGAATAGAAATCATACATGTTCTGTATGGACATACAGATGAGATAGAAGGGGATGGATGTTAATATATGCAGAATCTTTATTAATTACATTGTAAACCATAATATGGAAAAACAGAATACAATTTTAGAAATACCCAGGTCACCATCATTGTTTTATTTTTATATGTGTAGATAAGGAGTTTAATAAACAATCCATGACTATTCAACTCCTTATATTTTGAAAATTTTAGCAAAAGTAACAAACCTAGCACCTAGAAAATTGTACCTATCTGCAAAATACGGCTTTGCCAGCATGGTAGAGGAAAAGCAAAACAAAATAAGTAAGAAAAGTGTAACATTTCACAAGAGATTTGCTTTTATATTTTTATTTTTTAATTTTTATTTTTCATTTATTATTTACTTCTATTTTCTACTTTATTTTAATGAAAATGTCATGACCATAACATAAGAGCAGAATTAAACCAACATGAGAAATTATTTTTTCATAAGTTAAAATAAACTAGCTTGGTGATTAATTCAAAATTATATTACAAACTTCAGTGTTCTTGTAGTAAGTACCACTGCATAAACAAATGAGTCAGGAGTCATAAACTAATGATGATTCTAAATGTTATTTAGAGAGACATTCTGTTCTTAATATATTTTAAATATTCTACACAAGGCAAAGTGGATCCAAGTAATCTGTAGGCAAAATAAGATTTTAGAGAAGTATATATTTCCAACAGTATTTATAAAATATTACCTTTAGGTAAGGCATCATCCTGGACTTTGTGGAAAACACACAAAGGAGTAAGAAGTGGCCCTTCAAGAAACATATACAATATCAAGGTTTAACATGAAGCAGCATGTCTTCTCTAAGTAAAAAAAACATTGTACCAACTGACTTTACTGAAACTTTATATTTATTGCTCTCATTTTAGGTCATAGTGTCCTTCTGCATGCAGGCTGCTATAACGGACATGATATAGACTTAATAGCTTATAAAGAACAGGAATTTATTTCTCACAGTTCTAGAACAGAGAAGTTCAAGATTAAGGAATGGGCAGATCCAGGGAGAGCCCACTTCCTCATAGATGGCTATCTTCTCACTGTAAACGTACATGATGAATGAAGCAAGAGAACCCTCTGGGGTCTTCTTTAAAAGGACTGTAATCCCACTTATGACCTAATCACCTCCCAAAGGCCCCTATGTTTTAATACTAGCACTTCCAGAGTGAGATTTCATAATATGATTTTGGAAGACATAAACATTCACACCATAGTATATATAAACAAAAAAAGACACAAAAACAACAAACAAAAAAATTATTTTAACTACCTATTATTTTCAACTACATAAACTTTTAATTTGTTTCTATATAATATTAAATAACTCATTTGAGTGATTCACTTATATCCAATGCATCTGAGTGCAATTAAATCTGCTTACCCAGCATATCCAGCAGCATATTTCTTCAGGCTATCCCATTCCCCACCTTACAGGATTTACCACAATTAGAAGACAGGGGATAGAGGATAGATAGATAGATGTATACATAAACACACTTGTACATACACATATGCATATTTTTTCCTGTTAATGATACTCATGCAAATAAAATTTAAGCTCAAGGAAACCTGTCTTGTGTGTTACTTAATATCCAGTTTTTAGTCAACATCCAAAAACAAATAATCCAATAAAAACATGGATAGAAGACATGAACAAGTGTTTCCCCAAAGAACACATTCAAATGTTCTGTAGATACATGAAAAGATGGCCATCATCATGTATCATCAGGAAATTGCAAAGCAAAACTAGAAAGAGATACCACCTCACACCTGTCAGAATGGCTAAAATCAACACTACAAGAAACAAAAGGTGTTGGAGAGGATGTGAAAAAGTAACACTTGTGGGGGCTGCCTGGGTGGCTCAGTGGGTTAAGCCTCTGCCTTCAGCTCAGGTCATGATCTCAGGGTCCTGGGATCAAGTCCCACATTGGGCTCTCTGCCAGGCATGGAGCCTGCTCCCTCCTCTCTCTCTCTCTACTTGTGATCTCTCTCTGTCAAATGAATAAAATCTTAAAAAAAAAGAAAAAGTAACAATTGTGAACTGTTGGTGGTGATGCAAACTGATACAGCCATATTTGAAAACAGTATGGAATTTCCATAAAATTTAAAAATAGAAGTCCTTTGTGATCCAACAAACCTGTTGGTGTGTATTTACCCAAACTTATTCAAAGGGATGCTAGCACCCCTATGTTTATAGCAGCATTATTTATAAAGCTAAAATATGGAAAGCGCCCAAGTATCCATCAATTGATGAATAAAGAATAAGTGGTATCTATATACAATGGAATATTATTCTGCCATAAAAAAGACTGAAATCTTGCCATTTGCAATAACATGGTTGGAACTAGACAGTATAATGCTAAAAGTGAAATAAGTCAGTCAGAGAAAGACAAATACCTTTACTCATATATGGAATAAAAGAAACAAAACAAACAAGCAAAGGGGAAATAATAAGACATAGAAAGAGAAACAAAGCAAGAAACAGACATTTTATTACAGAGAACAAACTGATGGTTACTTGACGGTATCTGAAAGGAGTGATGGATTAAATAGGTGATGGGGGTTAATTAGAGCACTTGTCATGATGAGCACTGAGTGCTATATGTTATATTGTACACATGAAACTAATACAACCATATATGTTAACTAACTGGATTTCAAATGAAAATTTTTTAAAATCCCAGTTTTTAGCTCACATTCTGGCTTACAAAAGGGATTTAGTCAGGAATTTGGAGATTAGTTAATGAACAAAAAAGGGGTGAACAGGCAGTTGTTAGATAAAATTACTATCCTTTCTGGCATTATCTTATACCTTTTATCTAGAAGTATTTTTAGCACTTTAGACTCTTCCTATTTTATTTTGAATCATTAAAAAAACCTTCCTCAAAGGACCTTAGACTCCATCCAATTTGAGCAACAGTGTGAGAGAGGAAATGGTGTCCAGGAGGAAAAAAAAAAAAAGATGAAACTACTATTGTTTACTAGTGAATGCATAGTTCTTCCACAGAAGAAGCTCTAAATGGTCATGGCTCCAGCTTTATATGTGTTCAGTCATATGTTCAGAAGTAGGTAACACTATCAAAAAATATAAAGCATCTGAGATTATTTTCCCTTATTTGAAAGCTGGTGTATGAGTCTGCCGTAGTTTCTTGGGTGTTGATAGAAGACGCAGACTCATGGTTCAGAAATAATATAGTTTATTATTCACAACAATAGAGGTAGCCAGAATATTAACAGTATTTGTGTGTGTGTGTGTGTGTGTTTGTGTGTGTGTAGGGATGGGAGTTATATATCAGTTCTGAGCCTCAGTTCCCACAAGAAGAATCAAAACAGAGGCAGAAAATATTTGCAAACACAACAGGTTAAGTTAAAAAAAAAAGATACTATTTCTGTCTTCCAAGTCTATTCAATACAACCATCTTCAAAGGATGGCCTAGAACAAATAATAAATGCAGAAATGTAAGCAACCAATTGAAAAGTGTCTCCCAAGAAACACACTTTGAGAGTCTTCATTTGACAAAAATACTATAGGATATTACATGGATCAGGTGCATTGAATACTGGAAGGTTAAAATTACAAGGGACCAAATATTTTTAAGCAGTTCTGGCATCCAGTAGAGTTCAAATAGGTTTTATAAGATTGAGGAAAGAAGCCATCAAAACCTGGGCCCAGGGGCACCTGGGTAGCTCAGTGGGTTAAGCCTCTGCCTTCGGCTCAGGCCATGATCTCAGAGTCCTGGGATCGAGCTCTGCATCAGGCTCTCTGTTCATCAGGGAGCCTGCTTCCCCCCGCCCCGCTATTTGCCTACTTGTGGTCTCTGTCTGTCAAATAAATAAATAAAATCTTAAAACAAAACAAAACAAAAATCCTGGGCCCAATTTTCCCAAAAGTATGATGCTGATTCTAGTCTCTATGATGTTATCCCTTGAAGACAATGTCTCTAATTGAGTTGAATTAGTTTAATAAAGAGCATACCCCCATTTGTTGTAGGAGATGAACAATATGCAAGAAGCAAAATGCCACATGGAAGCCACCTGGTCTTCAGTGGAACATAGAATCAGTTCCTTTGGGATGAATTTGTTCCACATTTGACTTCCCACTTAAGGGAAAATAAGAGTGCCTTCTAATAGATTTTAAATAGGAAATGACAACAAAAGCTTATACAAGATTATAAAATGGGAAATTTCATTTAGATAAGCAATCATTTCAAAGTAATCTTCTTAATATTACAGACTCTTCACATAATCATAATTTTATTTTGGTATTATATGGTAATTTCAAATATAGTAAATATAAAGAATTTACCTCTGTAATTATAGCGAGTCTGGTTGTAGTTTAATGGCAACAACTCTTCAATTTAGAAGTATGGTCTACCAATTATTAATACATTTGGAAATGGTGTGTCATCTTCACTCCACTTGTCTCACTAAAACAGTGAGCCAAAAAAAGTAGGTCCAAGCTGTTTACTATGGTCAAAATGGGTTGCTTTTGCACTTGGTAAAGAAGCAGTCATATTTTGGAAGAAGAAACTGAGGCTATTAATATTTTCAACTTATTTTCAGAAAAGGAAAGAAAGGATAATCTAACCTAAAGCCAAAATCTTACACAAGGTGGCTGGAGAATGATCTTTTCTCAGATAAAGGGTTTTTCAACTTAGCCATGTTAGGAGGAAGAAGAGATGAGACATTGTGGACTTGACTAACGTTTGTACACTGTTCAAAAAGTTTTCAAAATAATGTGTATTATTTTTCTTCTTTTAGTTGAGACAAAAAAAAAACAAACAAACAACAAAAAAAAAACACTAATGAGCTTACTCTTAAAAGGAGGTAAACAAGAAACTAGCAAAGATTGAGTGTTAGGTATTGTCCCCCTCCTTTTTTTTTTTTTAATTATGTTATGTTAGTTACCATACAATACATCATTAGTTTTTTAAGTAGTGTTCCATGATTCATTGTTTGTGTAAAACACCCAGTGCCCCATGCAATATGTGCCCTCCTTAATACCCATCACCAGGCTCACCCATCCCCACATCCTTCTCATCTTTAAAACCCTCAGTTTGTTTCTTGGAGTCCATAGATTTTCATGTTTTATTTCCCCCTCCAATCCCCCCACTTCATTTTTCCTTTCCTTCTCCTAATGTCCTCCATGCTATTCCTTAGGTTCCACAAATAAGTGAAACCATATGATGATTGACTTTCACTGCTTGACTTATTTCACTTAACATAATCTCCTCCAGTCCCATCCATGTTGATGCAAAAGTTGGGTATTCATCCTTTCTGATGGCTGAGTGATATTCCATTGTATCCATAGATCACATCTTCTTTATCCGTTTGTCTGTTGAAGGGGATCTTGGCTCTTTCAACAGAATGGCTATTGTGGACATCGCTGCTATGAACACTGGGGTGCATATGGCCCTTCTTTCCAGTAAAATAGAGCTAGCCTATGACCCAGCAATTGCACTACTGAGTATTGACCTCAAAGATACAGATGCAGTGAAAAGAATTAGGTAGTGTTAAAGCACAAATGCAGGGGATAGAAGTTATGGTACAGAAGAGGGAAGGGCAACCATATGGCAGAGTAGAATAAAGTAGCTCAGGAAGAAATTAGTCATATCCAGATATTGTAAGGCATGTGGGGTTGGCAGGGAGAGCATGAGAAATCATGAGAGAAGAGAGAGAAAATGGACCAGGCAGGAGAGGTTTATAACATTTTAACATCTAAGGTAAGCATATGCAAAGCAGAATAGGGAAAGAAATAAAAGTTTTTATAAGACTCAATACATAAGGAATAACGTGGAGGACACTGGGAGATGGAGAGAAGTGTGCTGGGGGAAATCGGAGGGAGAGACAAACCATGAGAGACTGTGGACTCTGAGAAACAAACTGAGGGTTTTGAAGAGGAGGGTGGCAGGTGGTTGGGTGAGCCCAGTGGTGGGTATTAAGGAGGGAATTTTTTACATGAAGCACTGGGTGTGGTGCATAAACAATGAATTTTGGATCCCTGAAAATAAACTAAAAGAAAAAAAAAGACTGACTACAGACATGGACCACAGTGTAACACAGATATGGAACTCACTGTAATACCAGCCACTTCCCACCGACACACGCAGACTATGATAATAATAAATAATAATGCAATTAAGAAAATTGCCTACCAAATAATTTTTCCTCTTTTTTATTTTTATGATTATTATTTTTATTTTATTTTTAAAGTTTTTATTTAAATTCTAGTTAGTTAAAATAAGGTTAATATTAGTTTCAGGTGTAAAATATAGTGATCAACACTGCCATACAATGGCTTAAATAAAAAAATGAAAAAAAAAATTTTTTAAAGATTTTATTTTTAAATGAAACCTCTACACCCAAGGTGGATTTCAAACATACAACCCCAAGATCAAGATTTACATATTTTACTGACTGTTCCAGCCAGGCACCCCAACAAATAAAAATTTTATAAAATTGTTGAGTTTGTGGGAGTCTCATTTGCTTAGTCAGTTAAGTGTCTGCCTTTGGCTCAGATCAGGATCTCTAGAGTCCTGGGATCGAGCCCCATATTGCTCATGCTCTCTCTCTAACTCTCTGGCTTTTGCTCTTAAATAAATAAATAAAATATTTTTTAAAAAATTGTTGAATTTGTTTAACTAGTTTTAAACTAGTAGACAGAGATGAAGATAAGGTATGATGTCATGGCACGGAAAAATACAACTTACACGTTTTAAAAAAAAATGTGCAATGCAGGTTACCTCACTTCTTTTATCACCACACTGGGACTTTCCCTACTGAGTTGTTGTAATGTAAGGACCTACTTTATATTTTTATATTTTAGCAAGAGGCTTTCATTGAGGTTAACCCTTAAACTGTCCTTGTTCCCCTTCCCCCAGGGGATTCACTTAAAAACAAGTCCTGGAAATCAGCTCCAGGTAACAAAGCCCATATACAAGGGTGGGTCAGGCCAGGTGGAGACATCAATCAGCGGGAGGGGGGCGGTGTTTGCATATTGTCTCCCTAGATACTAAGGAGTATGCCCCACTCCTCTGCCCTTTGGGAAACTTTTTTGCACCAATCCTAATCAAGGTGTAATAGGCTGGGTCAAATGTCTATACTAGGGTAAATTGAACCTCAATTGGTCATCTAGCCTCACTGTGGAGTTTCCTGTGTGTGTTAAAATCTCATTGGTCACCTGTGCGTGGCCAGGCCTGACTGCATGGCCTTTGCCCTTAAAAGCTAGACTGTGAAACAGCAAAGGGTTGTGTTCTCTCATAAGAGGTGTGGCCCTGAACGTTCGGTTAGATTCTTGATGCTTGGCATGAAATAAAGCTTTGCTTGACCTTTGCTTTACATCAGTCTCGCTCCTTTAATCATAGACCCATTATTGGGGCATAACAGTATTAATCTTAAAGTTATAAGTCCACAATGCATCCATCATCCATTCTACCCCTTAACATTCCCCTTTGGACAGACCCATGATCTAGAACAAGCCTTATTTTATAGTGCCTTGTAGGAGATTTTTGCTGCTGCCTAAATTGCCTACTTTCCTCTCACCATTACCACGGAAATTGGGTCCACTGAAACAAAGGGGTAGTGTAAGAAATTAAGACTTCCATAAATCTCTTTAAATAATAAAGTATCAGATAGTGATACCTTTTTTTCTGCCACATAACCAATTCTTGCAAGAATAAGGTCATATAAGAGAATTTACAACACATGCTAGCATTATCCTACTGGACCCAGACCATTTGTATGTTTCTCTGTCTCTCAGAAATGTAGTTATTTACATGACTGAAACCTAAAAATTGTTTGATATGACTACTAATATCACCTACATTATTTGAAAGCCTGTTTAAGGCTTCTGTAATACATAGGCTTTGTAAACACTTATTAAGCATCTTGTATATATCAAACACTTTAAAAATCTCTGCTTTAAAAAAAAAAACTCTACCTCAATGGAACTTTGAGTCTGAAAAAGATACAGGCAATATACAAGGCAACAGATAGAATAATTACATATTTGATTATATACTCTGAGGATGTCACCTTAAATTGATATGAAAACGATCAGAAGGATCTGGATTTCTTGTCAAAATTTTTTGCCTTAAAAAGAAATTGATATTTAGGGAAAGTTGTTACTGAAAGAGGTCCTGTGTCAACCGAAAATGTTAAACCATGATCTCGCTTAATTTTCCAGTTGTGATCATTGCTTTGTTTAGCTGTCTTCTATTAAGACTGAATTTAGTAATTCAGTCTCAGATTTCAGTAAGTCTTTTTTTTTAAGATTTTATTTATTTATTAGAGAGAGAGAGGGAGGGGCAGAGGGAGAGGAAGAACCAGACTCCTTGCTGAGCAGGTAGCTGATGCAGGACTGGATCCTAGTACCCTGGCATCATGACCTAAGCTGAAGGAAGACACTTAACCAACTGAGCCACCCAGGCACTCTAGACTGTAAACTTCTTAAAGGTAAAAAAGTTTATTGTTCTAGTAGTTCCACAGACATTTCTAACATCCATAAGAAAACATGTACTGATGTAAAATGCCAGCAAATCAAATTATTTAAAAAAGAAAGAAAGAAAGAAAAGATATATCTGGATAAAGAGAAAAACAGAAAATCTAATAATACATTGAATTATTAGAGCAAAGAGTGGAGGAAGAGAAAATAAATATGAAATAGAGATTTCCACTAAAAGAAAAAAATTGAATAAGGCAGGAGATTTAGAAAATTATTATGACAGACTTGAGAAAAAAATAAAATAGGAATTTTTAGAAAATAGCAATGAATGAAAAGGTCAATTGTTCCTACCTCTATAATATTAGCTGTTTGTTGTTGTTGTTGTTGCTAATTTACCTATTTAAGCTAATAAACAAAGAAAGGTTTCATTTAGGGATAAGGTTTCTCTTTCTATATATATATTTTTTCCATTTAGGGATAAGGTATATATATATATACATAGATATATATGTATATATATATATATATATTTTAATTTTAATTGTTAGAAAATGTGTCACAGAAAGTGTTTAAACTTTAAGATACAGATGCAACATGTAATGAACTGCATTGTTTGAACGTCTAATTTGTAAATGCTGTTAGAGGAAACCTGGTGGAAATGTTCTTATGTGATTGTGTTTCTGGAACTAAGTATATTTATTAATAAGGAATAGTTTAAAATTATGAAATGACCAGGAGTGGACAATTTTCCTAATCCTATCAGCTCTTAGCAGCTCTTTTATTAGCCCCCTTCAGGAATATCAGCTTTATTTATCTAATTAAATTTTATATTAATGTGCTTTTGACTTTTGGCCTTTCTCTTCCTTCTGCTCTTTTTTTCCCCTAAATTACATGTTTCTGTTTAACAGCTACTATCAATTCTTTGATATGAATACTCAACATCAATTTACTAACTTCAGAGATAAAGGAGCATCAATATTTAGAAGCGAAGAATACAAAGCCTTGGGCATCTGGATGGCTCAGTCACTTAAGCATCTGCCTTCAACTCAGGTGGTGATCCCAAGGTCCTGGGATGGAACCCCAGGTTGAACTTTCTACTCAACTGGGAGCCTACTTCTCCCTCTCCTTCTGCCTGCAGCTCCCTTTGCTTGCGTTCTCCCTCTCTTTGTCAACTAAATAAAATAAAATAATATAATGTAAATAATACATTTATTTATTTATTAAAATGCAATTATTAAACAATACATAATGTATTGCATAATTATAATAATGATTAAATAATTTATTAAATATTTATATTAAATATATCAATTTAATTAAATAAATATTTTTAGAATTTAAAATATTTCAAATTTAGATTATTAAATATTAAATCATTAATTTAATATATAAATATCTAAACATAATTAAATAAAATAATTTATTTATTAAAATGAATAAAATAATGTTGTCATTATCTGAGCATGTATTTTTAAATAGTCTAAAAAAAAATCTAATAAAGTCTAAATACATTGAGTTCAGATATTTATACAAGTTAACCCAGACACTCAACCCACAGTTTCAAAACTTTTGTTTTTATCTACTATTCAAAATACGTTTTTAATGTATTTATTTGTAACTTTGACATAGCAAGGAAACTTGGAGGAAAAGGAGACATTTGCTTTTAATATTTGAAAATTATTTTGTTGATTTAAAAAAATAAAAACCTTAACACGTGAGCATTTCTTCTTAAATAACACTGTGAAGTTTCTGAGTCGCATTCTATTAAAAGTGCTGATAAAATGGCCTCAGTTACTCATTTAAATTATCAGCTGAATGGGTAACAAATGAAGTAGAGAGCTTTTTAATTATTTATGAATGTATTGCTTGTGGAAGGAGTGCCACATAGAGTTACCTCTCTTTTTGGCTTTGTTTTGTGAGCAGTAGTGGAATCTATGAATGAGATTAAACATAAGGACATTCACAGAAATTCTTAATGAACTTCTGGGGAAGGGCAATAAGTGCAAGGAAAAACTGCAGCAAGACTAATTACAAATTTCAAGTGGTCATCGCTTAATTATAGAAGCTTTTAAGTTCAAGTAATATATCTTTTTCATGAGCCTATCATATTGTATTAATTACCACAAACTGCACTCTTGAACACTTATCTTTTCACATATTTCTTATTCTTAGTACTTAAAATTATCCTTATGATTGATAAGTAAATGGATTTTACTGACAATGCATCTATTTAAATAAATAAATAATGTTGTTTATATATATAAAAACATTTGAATATGTGTATGTTTTCAATGAATTTTTTTTTCAAATTAACATCTTAATTCTACCACATTAGTTACAAATAGATATAGACTTTATAGATTTATCAAATATTTTATTCTCAAATTTATATGTCCTTTGTGAAGTAAATGAAACTGTATATATTAAATATAATCCTATCACATGTAACAGTTACTAGTGCATCCCAGGACATACATAGGTCAGGTCCTACTCAAGGCATCACGGATAACTGGATTTAACTTTCTATCCTAGGAGTCTTCTGTATATTTCTGTGGCTTTTATACTACAATCAGGAGGAAGAATTCTTTTGCTAAAAGCTTCCAAATGACTATGCGAGTAGATTATTTGTAGACTAGTGATATAATATTATTGTTTAATATGTGAAGCATGATAAAATAAAATGCTATTGCCATATTTAATTTGTTCAGTAAAGCATTCATTTAGTTATCAAGCATTCATTTTCTTTTTTTAAAGATTTTATTTATTTATTTGACAGACAGTGATCACAAGTAGACAGAGAGGCAGGCAGAGAGAAAGGAAGAGAAGCAGGGTCCCTGCTGAGCAGAGAGCCTGATGTGGGGCTCTATCCCAGGACTCTGGGATCATGACCTGAGCAGAAGGCAGAGGCTTTAACACACTGAGCCACCCAAGAGCCCCAAGCATTCATTTTCTTTATACAGAAGAGATAGAACAATATTACATAGTAGAAAATACAGTAAATAATCTAGAAACCTTGATCATGTTGTTTTGGCAATTTTAGAACATAACATTAGCTAAAGCTCAAGTGCAAGTTATATTTGTATCATAGGAGGAAAAGTTAATTAAAAGTTTGTTTATTACCATAGTTTAACACTTCAACAAAATGATAACGAGTCCAAAATCAAGGAATATATGAAGTATACAATAAAAACAATAATCTTGAGTGTATGTGACTCACTGTAGGTATTGATAGGCTAGAAATCAAAGGGAAAGTATCTATAGGGTTTGTTCAGTTCCATGCTCATCAGAATAATAGGCTTTCTCATATTGCTTCCTTCACCACATTAATTTGTCTAATGAAGTTTTCAAGAGTTAAAGACAGTGATAGGTTCATGGCTGGAGAGAAGGTACAGAATCTAAGATAGTTCAGCAGTGCTTATTATTTAAGAGAAAGACAGCATGGGAGGTGAGGGGTATATCATGCATCCTGTTTTCACTCCCTTTGTGGAGCACCTACCCTGGAGGTCATGTAATAATAACCAATGACCAAAAAACAATAAAAAAGCCCAAACATCCATGTGGAAGTGCCATCCCTGCCTGGAGATGAGTAGACTGCTCAAACAGATCCTGGGCAGGCATCTCAGCCCAGGCCTGAGCTGGGGAAGCTGGTTCCTGGCTTTGGGCGCAAACTGGAAGCCAGCAAACTGACCCAAGAGTGCAGCCAGGGTTAACAGGACTGATGATCTTTTTGCAGCCAGGCCGCGGGTGGACACCCGCTCAAGGAGCCAGGCTAGGAGGCTGCCCAGCGCCAGCGCTGACAAAGCTTGCAGCCCTCGGGGCTTCCCCCCGCGCCCCAGCCAGGGCGGGGCCTCAGGAGGGAGGGGGCGGGGGCGGGGCAGAGAAGGGGCTTTGCTAATTGCCAAAGCGAAAAGTGAGCTCGCTGAGCACTCAGCAGGGAGGAGGGCGGGGGCGGGTCGAGAGCGGCGGGGAGAAGGCGCTTTCCTAATTGCCTAAGCTGGTAGTGAGCTCACAGAGGATGTGGCTGAGAGTCTGGGAGGAGGTGGAGGGGCTGGCGGAGGAGGGGCGGGCAGCGCCTCCGTGCTGTGCAGCGGCCCAGTCGGGACTGCAGGACCCACCGGACTCGCCGCCCATACGCTCCCGTGTGAGGCTCCGCTATCCCGCTCCTGCTGCCTGCTGCCCCTCCCCGCCCCAAGGCTTCTCCGGACCACCCTCTGCACAGGGATAAAGTGACTCCGAGCCGTGCCCTCACCTGGAGCAGAAAGCGCGGACCCGACCTGGGGGCGGGAGGGGGGTTGTGGAGGCCCAGCCTCCCGCGAACCCCAGGGCACCGGGACCACCCCGGACGCTGCGCCAAACCCGGGTCCTCATGGGGTCGGGCTGGGGACAGCGCCTTGCGAGGTGCCCCCCGCCAGCAGGCACGCTAGCCCCCATCTTTCCGCAGATCCATGCGCCCGTGCTGAGGACCCCCTTCACTCCCCGCGCCGTGGCCCCGCTGCTTTTGTTCTGGACTTGGGATCCCAGGTGGAAACTAGTCCCTTAGACCTCCCTGGCAGCAAGGAGGGCAGGGAGGGATTCTTGGTTTTCTGCCCTGGCTCCTCCTCTCTCCCCATTCACAAGCCTTCTGGCTTCCCTTTCCTGTCCTCATTGTCAGTTTTCTGAAATGGTTTTCTTCTGCATGTTGACCCAAAGAGCTATTTCATGAATGAATATACACGAAACTGAGTTGGAGCCCACCTGTGAGAGCCCACCTGTAGAGGCCTTTCATTAGAATGGTCTCTGGTTCTAGCCTCAGTTCAGAATACTGCATGTACCTGAGGACCAAGTCCAGATGTTTCTTTCATCTTTGACTTGAATTTGAAATCCTCCTCAGACTTCAGCTTCCAGGATTTCTCCAGTCCTTGCTCTCTCACTGTCTTGGTGGGGATCCGCCATGAGTGTTGAACACAGGAATGAATGAATGATATATACCCCAGACTGCTGTGGCTTTGTCTTCTTTTGCTGAGGTTGGAAAGGCTTGGGAGAGACCCCCTGTATGCAGATAAAGAGCTGCATGCAATTGCTTAGATAAACGTGTTCCCCACTTAATTGCTTGGGCATTGAACATTTCGCCCTTAACCTGTGGCTTGAGCAGTTAGGAGGAGACAATCTGGAGGTGAATCAGAAGATGGCTGAATCCACATGGTGGTGGTCTGGGTTTGGGAGATTTTCCTGGAGATTCAAAGGAAAGATCTAAATTCTTCCAGTGGGGAGTGGTAAACATTTTATCGATGGGAGATGGAAAATAAATGGTCTGGTTAAACTTTCCCGCCCCCTCAAAACCCATTATTTGAAAACACAAAAAGCTAAGTGAAGGGAGAAATCCTCCCACTCCCATACCCACTCACCTCCATAGCCATCTCCTCTTCCAAGAACCTAACAGACAAGGTGCCAAGAAGTGTTAGGTACCAGCAGTGGTCTCAGATCTCATTCAAGAATCATGGTGAAAGGCTTTCAAATAGATTGTGGGGGAACAGGGATCCAATTAGGGGGGACAAGTTTAAGGTTTGCCTGGTCCCCTAAAAATTAATGGCACTAGAGAAGATGAGCTTTGGGAACTATAGCTTAATGGATACAATGTGTTAAAAGCTTCAGTGAGTCATGGTGGGAAGAAGCCATGAGGGCAGCAAACACAGTCTTAGATGATGTTATTAATAGCACTACAGGCTCTAGATTTCCTGTGGTGGTGTTCTTGGCAAGACCAGCCCGGCCAAAGTGGATACTCTCAACCTGGAACAGAGGGTCTTGGAGATGCCAGCACGTGAGGTATGATGAGAGGGTAAAATGATAGGAGGTGTCCTTTGGAAGGACTGACTCCTTGACTTTCAAAGGGAGAACCCAAATCTGTAGGTGAAATCTTTTTGGCTACAAAGAGGGCCAAGGCCTCCTAAGGTCAAGGTCTCCTCGTCACTTGCAAAGATGTCGAAGAACATATTCAGACTTTTCAAAGATGTCCTCATATCATTGGTTCCCACTCTGGAATTCTATCAATAAGGTGAGAGTTCCTCTAGTTGAAAAAGAGATCTAAAAAGACTTCCCTTTCTCATGTAATTTCTGTAACCTCCAGGACACACCCACCTCCCCCTTCCAGCTCTGTAATGAAGCCACAGCTGGTGCCAATTTGTGGAACTCCTTAAAGGCTATTCTCCCTTATATACCCCCGGACCAAGTTCCCATGCTCCCTCACCTGATTTCCTGCACTCACCTCCCACCTGGTGTGTTCACACCTGCAAGTGCCTTTTACCAACCCCTTTGTCAAAAGGCAGCCAGAGTGACCTTTCAAAGACCTATCAGTTCCTGGCATTTGTCTCCATAGAAATCTGCACTGATCTTCTAACAAATTCTCAGTCCTCCAAAGGCACCCATAATCCTCCCATCAGTCTCTTCATACCCCTCCAACTGACTGATGCCTGTTCTACCCCATCTCTCTGCCCTTCAAACACACTGCCTCCTTCTTCCTGTGGAGACCTCTCATGGCACCTGCCTCCAAGCACAGGTGATTCCCATTGATGGCTAGACCCTCTTCTCTCCCCCATCTCCCCACTCCTGTTACTCCCACTTATTCGTGAGCTCACAAGCCCCATGGTACACACTCTCCATGCAGCCTGCTCTCTCTTTTCTAGCACTGGCCTCCGTTTCTAGCTGTCGTTGTGTCATGGATGTCCCTCCCCAGCCAGCCTCCAAGCTCTCCTTCCCTTTAGCTCCAACACCTGACACAGTGCCTGGCACGTAGTAAGCCCTGGCTAGCTTCTAAGAGCCTCACTGAGGGACTGAAAGCATTTTAAAAATGTCACCACGTAGGCTCCAAACTGTAGGCAGAAAAAGCTTTGCCTGGATTGACATTTTAGAGACGTATTCGTCAAGTTGGATGTGTTCACTGACTTTACCTTGTAAAATTTAAAAAAAAAAAAAAAGGACCTCTGTATCGCTTCGCATCTAACGAAGGCACGTGTATACTATTAGACCACGTTATGAGCTTAATGGAAGGAGACAAGATGTTTTCGCTAAGAAAATGTATAAGACTGTTGAGGTCAAGTGGGAGGAAACTGTCCGTTTGTTGGAGCATTGCTATCTTACTGTATTACAGCCACTCATAAAAATCTGACACGGGGTGAGTCAGAATTGTCTGTCGGAGATGAGTTAGATCTGGCTCATGTTCCTACAGACATGAAAACAGAAACGAAGAAGGAGGCTTTGAAAGCGTGGGTTGAGGAGGCGGTGTGGTTCACTGCGATGAGCTAAGTGCCCAGGGCCACCAGCAGACATGCTGGCCTGTATCCTTCCTTTGTTCTGGGGTCCCTCTTGCACCATGTGGTGAGGCTGGTGGCTGGGAGCAGCTCAGGACAGGACCCGGTGTTATCTTATTTCTCCCACCCTCCTGTGGGCTCCAGTGGGCTCCAGTAGGTCCCAAGGGACAGCCTGCCTTCCTTGAAAAGCCCAGTAGCACTGGGAGCAGAAACTGGGGCCAAAGAGTGAGCACCCTGTTTGACAAGCTGGACCAGCCACCTCTTCTTCAGATGCAGGGGGAGCCCTGGCATGTTGACTCCTCCCTTCTCCCTTTCCCCTTTCCTCTTTCCTCCCTCTTTCCTTCCCCTCTCTCCTTCCCTGGTGGTGTTCTTTCCCAATGCCCACTTCATCCCTTTTCCTTTCTACATGCCTTCTTCTAGAGTTTCTTCTCTTTCCTCCCCATTACTTCCCTTCATCTGAATCTCCTCTTTGGTCCCTTAGTCCCTGCTCTCTACTCCTCCTCCCCTTCCCTGGCCCCTGTTCAGCTCCATACTGAATGCAGGCAGAGCTGGACTAACATGCTCACTTGCTAGCTCAGCCACCCTCCATACAAGTCACTCTTCGGTGGCCACCTTCCTGACCCCCTAGTCGCTTCTCCACTTGTTCAGATATTGCTCTGAAGTCTGAGGAGGACAGAGCGGGGCTGCCACAGAAGCAGGCCAGAGGAGAAACCAAACCATGTGTCCACACTGTCCCCCAGCACTGCTGCTCTGAGAGCTTTCAGAGTCCTCAACAGGGTTAGGATTTAGGGGCTTCTTCAGAACCGGGAGGGAAAACAACCATAGGTCAAAAGAAAAGCTATGGTCCACACAAAAATAATAATCACAAATGAAAACTATGTTAACTCTGAAGTTCCAAAGTCGAAGAATTGCCTTGAATCTGTCACTAGAAAGCACCCAAGGCCTCACTCTCTGGGTTCTGGGTGCCCTGGAAATGGCAGGAGGCTCTGACAGGCGCGTGGGGGTGCTGAGCTATGTGGGCTAGCCTGCCCGCTGGCGGGGGGGGGGGGGGGGGGGGGGGGAGTACCTCCTGTGGCGCTTTCCTGGCCAGACGCCCTGCAGAGGGGGTGTGGCGCGGTGTCCGGGGTGGTCCTGGTGCCCTGGGGTTGGCGGGAGCCTGGGCCCCAACCACTCCACCCCCCCCCCCTCCTGTCCTGAGTTTTCTGCTTCAGGTGAGGGCGCGTCGAGGTGTCACTTTACCTGTGAGCAGAGGGTCTTCCAGAGAAGCCATGGGGCAGGGAGGGGCAGCAGGCGGCAGGAATGAGAACGGGACACCGCGGCCTCTGGGGCTAAGCTGGAGCGTGGGAGCGCAGGGGCAGCGAGTATGGTGGGTCCTGCAGTCCCAAAAGGGCTGAAGCACAGCACCCTGGCGCTGTGTGCCCCTCTTTCCCGCCTGGGCAATTAGCAAAGCCCCTTCTCCAGGCCGCCCCCGCTCGCCCCCGCCCCCCTCCCTCCTGAGTCCTCTGAGAGCTCACTTCCAGCTTTGGAAATTAGCAAAGACCCTTCTCTGCGCCGGCTCTGCCCCCTCACTCCAGGGGCCTCAGCCCTGGCTGGGGTGCAGGGCTATGCCCTAGCATGCTGCCCCATTGCCAGCGCCTGCGCTGGGCAGACTCCTAGCCTGGCTCCCTGAGTGGGTGTCCAAGGGCAGCCTGGCTGCGAAAAGATCATCAGTCCTAAACGCCAGCTGCACTCTTGCGTCAGTTTGCTGGCTTCCAGATTGCGCCCAAAGCCAGGAACCAGCTTCCCCAGCACAGGCCTGGGCTGAGATGCCTGCCTGGGATCTGTCTGAGGAGTCTCCTCCACTCCAGGCAGGGATGGCACTTCGACCTGGATGTTTGGGTTTTTGGTTTGTTTTTTTTGGTCATTGGTTATTACATGACCTCCAGGGTAGCTGCTCCACAAAGGGAGTGAAAACAGGACGCCTGATATATATGCATATGGTCATTCTAGAAAAATAGCTTGGGGTTCTCTCGGATACGCGGCATTGGTCCTTGCACTATGGTTTAATAGAAAAGGGATTATGCACCAAGTTACTTAAATGAGCATAGGTTGAAATCGTTTACTGAGAGTAAATATTTTAAATAGTTATATTTTAACTAAATCTATCATCAATCATAAATCTATTACATGAAGGTTACAGGCAATTTAAAAGCAAGAACACTCTCTTCAGGGTTTTAAATAATCCCTGTCTGTCTTGGCACATGAGAATGCAAAGATAGGAAATGGTTTGTAAAAGATCATATAATAGCTTTTACTAATTCTATTTATTTGACAGACAGAGATCACAAGTAGGCAGAGAGGCAGGCAGAGAGAAAGATGGGGAAGCAGGCTCCCCGCCAAGCAGAGAGCCTGATGAAGGGCTCGATCTCAGGACCCTGAGATCATGACCTGATCCCAAGGCAGAGGCTTAACAAACTGAGCCACCCAGGCGCCCCCAGATGAAATACATTTCTGACTTAGAAACTTCAGATAGAATTATTTTGTCCATGATGACAACTGAAGAAAATGTGTCATCCCTAAACCTAACCTTAAACCCTACCAATGCTGAAACCTAAGCTGACCTTAAAGCCCAAACTAGAACCCTGAATTCCAAACCTAGAATGGAACCCAAAGCCTGTACCTGAGCCCTGGATCCAAGCCCTGAACCACGAACCCAAACCCTAAACCAGACCTCCAAGTCATGAAACCTGAACCCAAATCTCAGCATGAAGTCAAACCCCAAATTTGACCTTGAACTTTATCCCATAAGCCCTGAGTCTTAAAGCCTAAATCATAAACTTAAAGCCCTAAACTACAACTCTGTTCCCTTGTCCTTCACTCTAAATCCTCACCGTAACACTAAACCCAAAGCCTGATCTAGAACTCTGACTAAAACCTGAACCTGAACCCAAATTCAAACGCTTCACCACACTTTGCTTATGCACTTGCCATTGATGGATATTTGCAGTTTCTACCTTTTGATTCTTGTGAACATTGTTTCGGTTGGGGGCTAGGGTTAGGGTCTTGGATTAGGGTAGGGTCCAGTCTTGAGACCAAGTTGAGGTCAGAGTGTGGGTCTGCATCAGGGCCATGTTCAGTGACACTGTTTGGGTCAAGGACTGTTGTAATTCCACATTGTTTCCAATTCATTGTTCCTTAGCTATTTGGGGGGAAGTTGGGGGGTATTGGGCTCCATGCAGCTTGAATTTCCAGAATGAAATGGCTTCAGCTGGACCCCAGGAGGGAGCAGGACCTTCCATTGAAGGGTGAGCTCCCACAGTCCTGCACTGCCTTCAACCGCCTGCAGAGGGCGCCAGACCCCAGCTCCCGCCCTGTGCCCAGGCTGCACAGCCACAGCTGGGACCTGAGCCCTGCCTCTTCAGGACCCACTGTGGAGACTTCTGGAGAATGTGGGGCACCTCCCACCCTGACAGGACAAGCTGAAGAGGGTGTGGCTCTGCATCCACACTGACCGGACCCGTTGTGGAGGACGCGCCCACACTGCCAGCAGTCCAACCTCCTAAGGACCAGACTCTGGAGGAGGTGAGGAGAAGTCCCTTAGTGGACTGTCAAGGGGTTCGTGGTCTCAGGACCCCACAGAGAAAGGGCGCCCTGTGTAGACACTGGGTCTACCTTCGTTTTGTGAGAGGAGACGTGGCTTCCTGCTGTGCTGTGCGCGGGGCTGTGGGGTCCCCACTCTCTGGGCTCGGGTGATCCTTGGTTCTTGTCTGTGTTTCTGTGCTCGCGTATTAGGTTCCCTGGGCTCCTCAGATGGTCTGCAGTCAGGGAGCGTCTGCCTTCTTAGGTGCTTGTGCTCTCCCCACCTCAGCCCTGCGGGGTCCTTCCCGTGTCCACACCCACTCCAGGCTTGCTCCGAGTCCGGAAATTCGGGAGCCAGAGTGAGGACTCTGTAGCCGGTTTTGGGGAGAGTAGGTATTTTCCCAGTGTGGGTACTTCCCTGAGCACAGTGCCTCCCCATCTCCGTGTGTACCCCTCCCTGTCTGTCGTCATTGTTGCAGGGCTGTCACTTTCTTGGTTCAGGGGCCTCCCGGGTATCTTGCTATCTTGAATGCAGGTGTAAATGAGATCTTTCTCAGCAGTCTCTTTCTGATGGTTCCTTCCGAGCACCTAGGAGTGCCACTAATTTGTGCATATTGATTTTGTTCCTTGCAAGTTCTTGAATTTATTAGTTCGATTGGCCTTAAACTCAATCTGCCAGTTATTTGACCAGCAGCATGGGTTTAATTGGGAAGAGCAGAGAATGGCAGTCTGGGCTGAGCAAGCTAAGGTCCCATCACAGGCAAGTGCGAGAAACAAAGGAGAGGAACATTATTTCATGGAGGAGGAAGAAGTTGGGAAGGGTGCTTGAAGGAAAGTCCCTTGGAGAAAGGCAGGGTGATGGAGAATTCTCACCAGCTGAGCTGCAAAGCTCCTACAACAAGTCATGAGATGAACCTCCAGCTTCCCCTGTGGGGCCTAAAATTGGTGAGTCTCTCCTGTGGGGGATTGCAATGTGGGGTCTGTAATGGGCACTGAGCACCAGGCGCCCCCTTCCAGCCTCCCCTTCTGGCATCCCCAGTCCACTTTACTGGGGCTTCCCTTCCTGCTTTTGCACAGTTCTAACCAGCTTGTGGTGGAACGTTGTGGAAAAACTGAAATTCCAAATCCACTGCTTCTACTGCACCTGAGATACAGGGGCCCATGATTTAATCCTCCCACGAGTCTCTTGCTAGCCCCACCTGTCCGTTACTCATTTTGAGACTTGATATTACCAAAGTACTGTAATTCTAAAAATTTTTGAATTAGCTGTATTATTTCTTTTTAGGTATGAAGTTAACTTCCAATTATATGAATTTAATGTTTTGGTCATTGTTTTCTAATTTTATTGCCTTACTCTTGTAAAATATAGCCTGATATTTAACTCTAGGAATTTATTGGCATATACTTCTGGCCTAAATAATGGCCTGTTTGTGTAAATGTTCAACTTATGCTTATATACTTACTGAAGACTCTTGTTTTGGGGTCAGGATGGCTACATTTATTAATAGATCAGGACTATTAGATTCTCTAAATTTTGATGTCTCTTAATTTAATCTAATTAAATTATCAGTTAATGAAAGAAGTTAAATTTTTTATGTACTACTGCATCTAAACTTATCAAAGTCTTTTGCTATAATTAGACAAGTATGTCATCCTGTTTTTATACCAAGTCTTACAGTGAAAAAATCATACTATCTGAAATATTATTTATTTTTATTATTATTTATTTTTTTTAAAAGATTGTATTTATTGGGGTACCTGAGTTAAGTGTCTACCTATAGCTCAGGTCATAATACCCGGGTCCTGGGATAGAGCCCCGCAGGGGGTTCCCTGCTCAGTGGCGTGCTTCTCCCTCTCCCTCTGTTATTCCCTCTGCTGTGTGCATGTTTTTCTTTTCTCACTCTCTCTCAAATAAATAAGTAAAATTTAAAGATTATCTCTCTCAAATAAATAAGTCAAATTTTTTTTCTCAATGGGAGGGAGAAGCAGACTCTCCACTGAGCAGGGAGCCTGATGCAGGGCTCAATACCAGGACCCTGGGATCATCACCTGAGCTGAAGGCAGACACTTGAACCGACTAAGTCACCCAGGCACTCCAGCTGTTTATTTATTTATTTATTTTTATTATGCATATGTTTTATCTCTCTTTTCTACAAGTCTTTTTTTTGATCTTTTTACCTTTTTCATAAAACTGAATTATTTCAAGATGACTTGGTCATCCTCTTTTCCCCAACCTCAAAGGTCATAGAGTATATTTTAACTGTTAAAATAATATTAGTATTTAAGTGCTGCCTACACAAATTAAGGCAAATTATCTGTGGTCTGTATTCCTGAAAATATTTTTTTTATTATGCCTTCCTATGCCAATGACATTTTATAAGGATCTAAATGTTTCCATTTGCGATTTTTTTTCAAGATAATAAAGCTATTACTTCATTCTTTTTTTATATCTGATGTTATTTAAAAAATTTCTGTCAGTCTGATTCTTGTTTCTTTATTAATGAATTATTTTTTTTCTCTCTAACACTTGTGATATTTTTTGTGTGTCTTTGGTATGTATGCCCTAGTTTGGGATTCATAGAGTCAACTATAGTTATGAATATTTTCTTTCTTTTCTTGTATGTAAGTTTTAATCCAGTGTCTTGACTATTTTATGCTTGAGAAATAGATGTACATTAATATTCAAATATTTCTTTCCTTTTTCTTCTTTCATTTAAAAAAAGTCATTTATTTTATTTTATTTAAAAATATTTATTTATTTATTTGGAGTAGAGAGAGAGGGTCATGAAGAGTGGCTGATTATATACTTTCAATTTGGGAGGAGGTTAGGGATACACAAGCCTCCAAGGTATTTTATAAACAAGGTTTCCAGGACCTTGAGGGGGCTAGCTATTGTTAGGGAAAGGTCATTTCTTACTATTTAGTAAAAACTCAGGGAAGAGACTCTTCTGATGTATATCAGAGGGTATCTGCTTGGGAGATGATTGCCAATGTATATCTTGAGGGCAGGGGTGGGGAGTAGAGATAAAGAAGTTTCCAAAGTAATTTTTACATGTGAAAGTAGATTTTCAGTATCCTGGGGGGTGGACTAAGAATGCTTTTTGCCCTGAGTGGATGTGTCCACATGGAAGCAGCTGAGTCCCCAGAGGAGCTTCAAGGACTTGTCAACAGGCTATGAGTAGTAAGGAAATCTAATTTCTTCTCTAGCTTTTGTTCCACACACATCACCTACATCTTACACCTCTTTTATATTGATAATTTTAATGCTTTGCTGGTATCCAGATGACTATATCCTTAAGTGACTTCTTATCTCTATTGAATCCATTACGTATTCTATCCATTGTATTCTTAATTCAACTAGATTACATATATTTAATCTATTAGTACCACTAGGTTTTTATTCTTGTTTTTATTTCAAAATATTTCCTTATTTCCTTACATTATTTATTGGGTATATTTTAAATCCCTGAAATACTCACTTATTATATATAAGCTGTCAACCGTATTCTTATTTTGAGGTAGCTATATCTTTTTGGGCTTTAGGACATCATACCAACAATGCCAAATAATTTTCAGACAACAGCAGGATCTCCAAGAATTCAACTAAATTCTGACACTATCTACCTGAACATAGTGTAAGATTTCATCAGTTAATGGATCAGTCCTCCAAGACTATCTCCAACCCCACCTCAGATGCCAGTCTCACTGTAGGCCCCAGGTTATTACCTGTGCTTGTGACTGAGCAACTACAGGTTGGAGGTCCCAGTGGCCTACTTCTTACGTTCTTTTAATTTGCTACAGGGACTCACAAAACTCAGAAAAATACTTACTTTATGTTTGCCAGCTTATTAAAAGATATAATAGAAGATTTAAATCAATAGATAGATAAAGAAGTGCACAGGGCAAGGTATGGAGAATGGGCACAGAGCTTCTATTACCTTCTGTAAGACTGCCACTCTTCCTGCCTTTTCATACATTTAACAAACTAAAAGCTTTCTGAACCCAGTCCTTTCAGGTTTTCTGTGGAGGCTTCATGACATAGTCATGACTGACTAAATCATTGTCATTTGCTGATCTAATCTCCAGATCCTCTTCCCTCCCCAGATAATCCTGTATTGGGAGGAAGGGGAGGCACGTTGGGCAAAAAGTTGTGAAGGCTTTCACCAAGTGGTTGGTCCTTCAGGCAAACAGCCCTTGCCTTGAGTGAGGTCTGAAGGTCACTTCATTAACATAACAAAACACACCTCTCTCACCCTTATCACAGGAAATCCCAAGAGTTTTAGGAGCTGTGAGTCAGTAGCCATGGTTGAAAACCAAATATTCAGATGACCAAAATATATTTCTTGTAAACCACTATATTACACTACATGCTTAAGTATTTAATTATGTGATCTTTTAAACTAATATTTTTCTAAGAGTATAAACTGTTCTGGCAGTAATCTGGATTGGGGAGTGATGTATTGCCAAATTTCTGTCGTTTTAGTCCAGGAAGTCAAAGAGAAAGAACAGGAGAGCCCCTTAGGGCAGGAAGTTCAAAGTAACAATGTTGACTACAACTCCCTTTTCTTGATTTTTTTTTTAAACAAGCAAATCTTCTCTTCAGAGTTGCAGTTTAAAGCCAAGAACATGCGGAATTGGGAGAAAAAATAGTTAAATTTGGAGACTTGCAGAGGTAGAATCAGAGTAGTGAAAGCCATTACAGCAACTGAACTAACTGAGGTCAGTCTTTGGTGAATCACAGAAACAGGTGGAGTTGTCAAACAAAGGAATCTTTGTTTACAACATACAAGGAGATCACAGGGAATAAGTTCCAAAGCCTTGACTGTTTGAACAGGAGAGAGATTTTTATTTAGTATTTAAGATGAATACTCAGAAGGGAGAGTTTTATTATCCCGTGTATGGTTGGTCATAAGGTTGTGGATGCATGCACATCCACATATGTATTTGTGCAATATGTATTGCATGTTCACCTGAATGAAGCTTGTATTCCACCGAGGGCAGAAACTTCAACGTTAGAATAAAGCAGAGGTAACTGTTGGACAAGGGAAAGGGACTCTGCAGGCTTCAAGAGCAGATATAAACTAGATGGGGTCTTGGGCTCATTTTCTGAGACAAGGAATGAAAGGCCTTGATTGTTTTTGAAATAGCACTAGGAGTTTTACCACTGATTTATTGTCTCAATAGCTTAGGCTATTTCCTGGTCTGGTGGTGACTGTTAGTTTTCCCATTGCCTTGTTCCCTCAAAATCCTTAAGGAGTGAGGTTTTTGCATTTCTTTTTAAGAACCTCCCAGGAAGTTTTGGAAGAAGTGTGCTTGGGAGAGTACACAGGTGGGGTATAGATCATTGAAAATAGCTGGGGACAAAAAATGATTTTCTTATGTCAGGAAAACTATATGTCATCTTAAATTTTCTGGGAACCTCTAATTCTTTCTGCTGATGTTACCAGCAGGCTTCTGAGATATTACTGATTGTTCTCTTGAACCTAAGGAAAAAGAAATATAGAAAGCAAAAGACAAAACTTTAAAATCTCTCCTCCAACTCATCAATTCACTGCAGCCACCTCTCTGTCTTTCCCTTTCTCTTTCTCTTTATCTTTCTCTCTCAGTTTCTCTCTCATATACGCACAACACACGCAAATCATCTTAAAACAATTTTTAATTTTCCCTATTCCATTTTAATATACTTGAGGCATGATCATTTTCTTACTAAATACAAGAAAAAAAATCTAGGATTCCATCATTCTGTGTGATTCAAGTATTGAGGAATTTACTTCTAATAGCACTTATAAAAACATATTTTATTTATGTAATATTATATAATCAGGTGCCTGCATTTTTCTTATTCTACAACTAGTGTTATTTGGCAATTAATATTTTGTCAATCAATATTCCCCCATATCTGAATGTGTGGGCAGTGAGAGATGAGTTAGAGGCAAGGATGGTGAACACTCCCAACAACTGCAGACTACATATATCTTAAGCCATGATTTTCTTTGCAAAGGTCAACATTGATAATGTTGTAGTCATACCTCCGTGCACCAGGAAAGAAGTAGCATATTTCTTGAAAGACACAGCTATCAAAGCTCCATTGAGAAACTGTAAAGATGGACAAGCGATTTCCAAATTACATATCTGATAATGGATATCTACTCTGATAATTAAAAAATGAATAAAAATAAAAAACCTTACTAATAACCAAACAGAGTATCCAATTTTACATGTGAAGGAAATAATGGAAGAGACATGTCACCAAAAGTATATGGATGGCTTAGAGGCACATGACAAATTTCTCAAAATTTAGACATTAAAGAAATACAAATTAAAATCATAATGAGACATGCTTACGTATCTATTAGAATGGCTAAAATTATAAAGGCTAATTGTACTTGGTCTGAGCTAGATTGAGAAGCAACAAAAAATCTAAACTGTTGTTGGCATATATCATGATACAACCACTTTGGAAAATAGTTTGAAATTTTTTTTAAATGCAAAATATGTTGCAGTTACACAAATAGCCATTTTACTTCTAGGCATTTAACTTTATCAGTGCACTTTGCATCCACCACCAATTGGCTGTTTTGTCACAAACTGATTAAAGCAGAACTGTCAGGTGAGGAACTTCAAAGCCAAAGCATTAAGTGCTTTGAAAAACCAGCACCTGGGAGGATTTGTCTCAGCATCTGTGATTAGAAGGCAGCAAAAAGAGACTTTGGGGACACAGTTCACCCCTTCATGAAGCAGCCATTCAGAACTTTCTCCGAAGGGCTAATGCCTAATCTTCCAAAGACCAGCAAGAACAAGCTTATGGTCTGTTAAAATCAGATTTTTAAAAGATTTTTATTTATTTATTTGAGAGAGAGAGAGAGAGTGAGAGAGAGAGCATGAGAGGGGAGAAGGTCAGAGGGAGAAGCAGACTCCCCATGAAGCTGGGAGCCTGATGCAGTCCTTGATCCTGGGACTCCAGAATCAAAATCAGTTTGATTGACTCAATACAGTCAGGGAGGACAGTCCTCAGGAGTCACAGAATGCTGGTTGCCATGAGGGAGGAGTCTTTTACAAAGTCTGGGCTCTCACAGAAGGAGTCTGAAGCACGTGTATGGAAAGCAGAGGTCAGTTCTGGATTAGAAGCTCTTTCTGAGGGGAAATGAGTAGAAGCAGGGATTAACCAGGACTTGGACTCTGCTTTATTCAGTTCAAGTTGCTGCAACAAATGATGACAGACTGGGTGGCTGAAACAGCAAAACATGTACTATTCCTTGCAGTTCTAGAGACTGAGAAGTCCAAAAGCAAGATCCTGGGAGATCTGATATCTAGCAAGAGACTGCTTCATTATCTATAAATGCCCATATTTCTGTTGTAGACTTGCATGGATGACAGCTGGCAGAACAATCTCTCAGGTTGTTTCTCAGAAGTGCTTTTATCTCATTCACAAGTGTTCCAATCTCATGACCTCACCACCTCTCAAAGCCCATACCTCCTGATGGCACTCCTTGAGGGTCAGGGCTTCAACATCTGAATTGGGACAAGACACAAACATTCAGTCCATTAGCAAGTGTTGTCATGAGGACAGCGTAGCTTATCAACTGGGTATCCCCAGGAATCCATGGGACTAGCAAAGCAGAATCTGGGGGTGTCACTGGTAGGAAAGCAGGAGTTCCCCAAGAGACAGTCCTCATAGCATTTTACAGAGACAGCAGGACCCTTGAGAAACAATAGTTTCCGTGACCCATACACCAGCCTTTATCTATGCCTGTCCTCCCTGCTGGATTCACAGCAAGCCTACTTCTTTCTTTTCCAGTACAAATGGATTTCCACTCTCTGAATCCTGATGAATTTTTGCTCTTTTGCAGTTAGTAGGTTGTCCCTCAGGATTCTGCATGTCTGGATTTGCAATCGTGGAAACTGCCAAAGGTCTAGAGACCTGCATGGCAGAACCCGGCCTCTACCACTATTGCCCAAGGTAGGGACTCTGGTCCCTTGAGCGTCCTGTGCTGCTGTCAAAGGTCTGTGTGCATTGGCTTATTCTTTTTATTTTTTTAAAAGTAATTGCTTATACGTGTGTTTCATCATGCTCAAGTGGCCTTTCTGTGAAAAAGTGGCCAAGCTACACCTAGAAGTCACTGAAGAAAGTTCTAAGAACTCCTGGTTAGTATGAGGCTAGAGAGAGAGAGAAAGAGAGAAAAGAAATCTGCCTCTCTGCATTTTGCAAGTCCCTGGGCAAAATCTGTTGGCTGCGCACTCCTCACACGGAGATTCCAGGCAGGGAGACCCTCCTGAGCCTCATCTCCCTGAGTTCCTCTTCCAGGAGCAATCCCTAGTTTGAGACCAGGGTTAGCGAAAAAAGAGCAGCAAAGCAGGGTCCAGAAGGAAGGACTGCCACAGACCATGGAGCACCAGGGGGACAGGCTGGTACCTTCTCACGGTTGAGGTACAAATGGGCTCAGCTCAGCAGGTACAGGGGTGCCCTTGGCCCCTCTGGTGGGCTTTGCAGTGCCCCAATCTCAGGAAAAAAAAAGGCTGGCTCAGGTGACTTATTTTTGACTGGGAAGAAGCTGACAGCAATGGAAATAAACAAGTAGGGAATGATGTTGGAAAGTTGGAGGGTTTGTCCTTTATATCTCAGCTTTCTCTCCTATCTTCCCTTGCTCTGTAGTGTGTTATCAAAGAAGTTTTTGGCATGATATTCCTGTTCACTGTTTAACTCTTGAGCTGTGTCTTTTTTGCTGTTCAGCTCATCTGGTGAATTCTTTTACTGTAAAAAGTATCTTGCCCTTGCAAGGGCAATGGCAAGACCTGAGAAATCCCAGAGATTTCAGCTTGCCACCTAGAAGGAAACCAGGCTATTTGGAATGCTGGAAAGGGTTCAGAGTAGGGGAAATCGTCTTGAACATCTGAGACCACCCCCACATTCAGCGGTCCACTGGACACAAACCCAGACCTTGATACTGATCCTGAACAATGCTCTCAACTCAGACCCCTGTGATCCTCACCACAGTGCTTTCAGATCAGTGCAGCCATGCCCATAGGCACAAACTCTTAAGCCTAGATTCTGTCCTGAGAGGTCTGTCCCCGACGGCCTGGCTCCAAAGCCTCAGAGATTGGGGACAGTGAGGAAAACCATAGGACTCACCCTGCCACCCTGAAAGGAACCATGCCATTTGTAGCTCCAGAAAGGATTCAGAGGAACTGAAATCTGCATTCCTACCTCTGGACACCCCCATATTCAGCAGGCCACTGGATGCAAACCTGGAGCTTGACACTCACCCTGAACAAATCCCTCGACTGCCCCCTCCCCCAGAAAGATGGACAGAGTGCTGGCAGATCGGGCCTGCCATGTGGTGGGCCCTAACCATACCCTTTGGTTTGGTTCTCAGGATTCTGACCCCAAAGGCCTTGCAGTAGGTGCCCTACAATTTGGGGACACATGGGCAATCCCAGAGGACTCAGCCTGCCGCCCAGAAGGAAACTGTGCCATTTGGAACTCCGGAAAGGATTCAGAGGAGCAGAAATCTGCATGCCTAGCTGAGGACACACCCACACAGAGCTGACTCCTGGACACAAAGCCAGAGCAAGACACTCACCCTCACCTCCACTGTCAACTCAGCCACCGAGACAGCTCTCCATGGGGTCTTCAGATCAGTCCTGCCATGTCCCTGGTTCCTAACACTAACCCTTGGATGGGTTCTGTAATGATGTCCTCATTTCAGGTTATGTGGTGGTTCTGCAGGACATTGTCCTGGTGTGGGATCAAACACACTGAAGCATCCCGTGTGAAGTGGCAAACATGGTAAAGAAATGACGGCTGGGGAATCTGAGTGTGGAGACAGCACGTATTTGTGCTGCTATAACAAGCTGACTGCACTTTGAAATCACCGCAGAGGAAATGACTCCTCCAAACATCCATGTTAGCACGACGACACGGAAGCAGAGAGAACATCAGACTTTGGGATGGAGGCCAAGCCCTCCCAAATCCAGGTCACCCAACATGGAGAGAACACATGTTAGCAAGAGACTCGTGGGAGGATTAATTCATGGGCCCCTGTATCTCAGGTGCAGTAGAAGCAGTGGATTTGGAATTTCAGTTTTTCCACAACGTTCCACCACAAGCTGGTTAGAACTGTCCAAAGCAGGAAGGGAAGCCCCAGTAAAGTGGACTGGGGAAGCCAGAAGGGGAGGCTGGAATGGGGCGCCTGGTGCTCAGTGCCCATTACAGACCCCACATTGCTATCCCCCACAGGAGAGACTCACCAATTCCAGGCCCCAAAAGGGAATCTGGAGGTTCATCTCCTGACTTTTTGTAGGAGCTTTGCAGTGCAGCTGGTGAGAATTCTCCATCACCCTGCCTTTCTCCAAGGGACTTTCCTTCAAGCACCCTTCCCAACTTCTTCCTCCTCCATGAAATAATGTTCCTCTCCTTTGTTTCTCGCACTTGCCTGTGATGGGACCTTAGCTTGCTCAGCCCAGACTGCCATTCTCTGCTCTTCCCAATTAAACCCATGCTGCTGGTCAAATAACTGGCAGATTGAGTTTAAGGCCAATCAAACTAATAAATTCAAGAACTTGCAAGGAACAAAATCAATATGCAGAAATTAGTGGCACTCCTACGTGCTCCGAAGGAACCATCAGAAAGAGACTATGGAGAACGATCTCATTTACACCTGCATAAAAGACAGCAAGATACCCGGGAGGCCCCTGAACCAAGAAGGTGACAGACCTGTCCTCTGACAGCCCTGCAACAATGATGACAGACAGGGAGGGGTACACACGGAGATGGGGAGGCACTGTATCAGGGAAGAACCCACACTGGGAAAATACCTACTCTCCCCAAAACCGGCTACAGAGTCCTCACTCTGGCTCCAGAATTTCCGGACTCAGCACAAGCCTGGAGTGGTTGTGGACACAGGAAGGACCCCGCAGGGCTGAGGTGGGGAGAGCACAAGCACTGAAGCAGGCGGACGCTCCCTGACTGCAGACCATCTGAGGAGCCCCAGGAACCGAATCCGCGAGCACACAAACACAGACGAGGACCGAGGAGCACCCGAGCCCAGAAAGGGGGGACCCCACAGCCCCGCGCACAGCACAGCAGGAGGCCACGTCTCCTCACACAAAACGACGGAAGACCCAGTGTCTACACAGGGCGCCCTTTCTCTGTGGGGTCCTGAGACCACGAACCCCTTGACAGTCCAATCAGGTGGCTTCTCCTCATCTCCTCCAGCATCTGGTCCTTAGGAGGTTGGACTGCTGCCAGTGTGGGCGCGTCCTCCACAACGGGTCCGGTCAGTGTGGATGCAGAGCCACACCCTCTTCAGCTTGTCCTCTCAGGGTGGGAGGCGCCCCACATTCTCCAGAAGTCTCCACAGTGGGTCCTGAAGAGGCGGGGCTCTGGTCCAAGCTGTGGCTTTGCAGCCTGGGCTCAGGGCAGAGCTGGGGTCTGGCGCCCTCTGCAGGCGGTGGAAGGCAGTGCAGGACTGTGGAAGCTCACCCTTCAGTGGAAGGTCCTGCTCCCTCCCAGGGTCCAGCTGACGCCATTTCATTCCGGAAATTCAAGCTGCATGGAGCCCAATACCCCCCAATTTCCCTCCAAATAGCTAAGGAACAATGAATTGGAAACAATGTGGAATTACAACAGTCCTTGACCCAAACAGTGTCACTGAACATGGCCCTGATGCAGACCCACACTCTGACCTCAACTTGGTCTCAAGCTTGGACCCTACCCTAATCCAAGACCCTAACCCTAGCCCCCGACCCAAACAATGTTCACAAGAATCAAGAGGTAGAAACTGCAAATATCCATCAATGGCAAGTGCATAAGCAAAGTGTGGTGAAGGGTTTGAATTTGGGTTCAGGTTCAGGTTTTAGTCAGAGTTCTAGATCAGGCTTTGGGTTTAGTGTTAGGGTGAGGATTTAGAGTGAAGAACAAGGGATCAGAGTTATAGTTTAGGGATTTAAGTTTATGATTTAGGCTTTAAGAGTCAGGGCTTATGGGATAAAAATCAAGGTCAAATTTGGGGTTTGACTTCATGCTGAGATTTGGGTTCAGGTTTCATGACTTGGAGGTCTGGTTTAGGGTTTGGGTTCGTGGTTCAGGGCTTGGATCCAGGGCTCAGGTACAGGCTTTGGGTTCCATTCCAGGTTTGGGATTCAGGGTTCTAGTTTGGGCTTTAAGGTCAGCTTAGGTTTCAGCGTTGGTAGGGGTTAAGGTTAGGTTTAGGGATGACACATTTTCTTCAGTTGTCATCATGGACAAAAAAATTCTATCTGAAGTTTCTAAGTCAGAAATGTATTTCATCTGGGGGCGCCTGGGTGGCTCCGTGTGTTAAGCCTCTGCCTTGGGCTCAGGTCATGATATCAGGGTCCTGGCATCAAGCCATTCATCAGGCTCTCTGCTTGGCGGGGAGCCTGCTTCCCCATCTTTCTCTCTGCCTGCCTCTCTGCCTACTTGTGATCTCTGTCTGTCAAATAAATAGAATTAGTAAAAGCTATTATATGATCTTTTACAATCCATTTCCTATCTTTGCATTCTCATGTGCCAAGACAGACAGGGATTATTTAAAACCCTGAAGAGAGGGCTCTTGCTTTTAAATTGCCTGTAATCTTCGTGTAATAGATTTATGATTGATGATAGATTTATTTAAAATATAACTATTTAAAATATTTACTCTCAGTAAACGATTTCAACCTATGCTCATTTAAGTAACTTGGTGCATAATCCCTTTTCTATTAAACCATAGTGCAAGGACCAATGCCGCGTTTCTGAGAGAACCCCAAGCTATTTTTCTAGAATGGCTGTATGCTTATATATGGCGTCCTGTTTTCACTCTCTTTGTGGAGCACCTACCCTGGAGGTCATGTAATAACCAATGACCAAAAAAACAAACCAAAAACCCAAACATCCAGGTCGAAGTGCCATCCCGGCCTGGAGTCGAGGAGACTGCTCTGACAGATCCCAGGCAGGCATCTCAGCCCAGGACTGTGCTGGGGAAGCTGGTTCCTGTCTTTGGGCACAATCTGGAAGCCAGCAAACTGACCCAATAGTGCAGCCGGCGTTTAGGACTGATGATCTTTTCGCAGCCAGGCTGCCCGTGGACACCCGCTCAGGGAGCCAGGTTAGGAGGCTGCCCAGCGCTGGCGCTGGCAATGTGGCAGCATGCCAGGGCTTCGGCCCGCACCCCAGACTGGGCTCTGGCCTCAGGAGTGAGGGGGCGGGGCGGGCGCAGTGAAGGGTCCTTGCTAATTTCCAAAGCTGGAAGTGAGCTCTCAGAGGACTCAGGAGGGAGGGGGGCGGGGTCGGGTCTGGGCGGCCGGGAGAAGGGGCTTTGCTAATTACCCAGGCGGGAAGGAGGGGCGCGCAGAGCCAGGGTGCTGTGCTTCAGCCCATTCGAGACTGCAGGACCCACCATACTCGCTGCCCCTGCGCTCCCACGCTGCAGCCTAGCCCCTGAGGCCGCGGTGTCCCGTTCCGGATCCCGCTGCCTGCTGCCCCTCCCCACCCCATGGCTTCTCTGGAGGATCCTCTGCTCACAGGTAAAGTGACACCGTGACGCGCTCTCACCTGAAGCAGAAAACGGGGTCCAAGGGCGGGGCGTGGGGTGGTTGGGGCCCAGCCTCCCGCCAACCCCAGGGCACCAGGACCACCCTGGACGCTGCTCCACACCCCTTCCGCAGGGGGTCAGGCCAGGACAGTGCCATAGGTGGTAACCCCGCCCCCCCCCCCGCCAGCGGGCAGGCTAGCCCCCATAGTTTGGCACCCCCAAGCGCTTTTCAGAGCCTCCTGCCATTCCCAGGGCACCCAGAACCCAGAGAGTGAGGCCTTGGGTGCTTTCTAGTGACAGATTCAAGGCAATTTTTCGACATTGGGACTCAGAGATAACATAGTTTTCATTTGTGATTATTATTTTTGTGTGGGGGCCATAGCTTTTCTTTTGACCTATGGTTGTTTTCACTCCCGGTTCTGAAGAAGCCCCTAAATCCTAACCCTGTTGAGGACTCCGAAAGCTCTCAGAGCAGCAGTGCTGGGGGACAGTGTGGACACATGTTTTAGTTTCTCCTCTGGCATGCTTCTGTGGCAGCCCCGCTCTGTCCTCCTCAGACTTCAGAGCAATATCTGAACAAGTGGAGAAGCGACCAGGGGGTCAGGAAGGTGGCCACCGAAGAGTGACTTCTATGGAGGGTGGCTGAGCTAGCAAGTGAGCATGTTAGTCCAGCTCTGCCTGCATTCAGTATGGAGCTGAACAGGGGCCAGGGAAGGGGAGGAGGAGCAGAGAGCAGGGACAAAGGGACCAAAGAGGAGATTCAGGTGAAGGGAAGTAATGGGGAGGAAAGAGAAGAAACTCTAGAAGACAGGTATGTAGAAAGGAAAAGGGATGAAGTGGGCATTGGGAAAGGGCACCACCAGGGAAGGAGAGAGGGGAAGGAAAGAGGGAGGAAGAGAGGAAAGGGGAAAGGGAGAAGGGAGGAGTCAGCATGCCAGGGCTCCCCCTCCATCTGAAGAAGAGGTGGCTGGTCCAGCTTCTCAAACAGGGTGCTCAATCTTTGGCCCCAGTTTCTGCTCCCAGTGCTACTGGGCTTTGCAAGGAAGGCAGGCTGTCCCTTGGGACCTACTGGAGCCCAATGGAGCCCACAGGAGGGTGGGAGAGGTAAGATGCCACCGGGTCCTGTCCTGAGCTGCTCCCAGCCACCAGCCTCACCACATGGTGCAAGAGGGACCCCAGAACAAAGGAAGGACACAGGCCCGCATGTCTGCTGGTGGCCCTGGGCACTTAGCTCATCCCAGTGAACCACACCGACTCCTCAACACACGCTTTCAAAGCCTCCTTCTTCGTTTCTGTTTTCATGTCTGTAGGAACATGAGCCAGATCTAACTCATCTCTGACAGACAATTCTGAATCACCCCGTGTCAGATTTTTAAGAGTGGCTGAGATAGAGTAAGATAGCAATGCTCCAACAAATGGACTGTTTCCTCCCACTTGACCTCAACAGTCTTATACATTTGCTTAGCGAAAACATCTTGTCTCCTTCCATTAAGCTCATAACGTGGTCTAGTAGTATACATGCGCCTTCGTTAGATGCGAAGCGATACAGAGGTCCTTTTTTTTTTTTTTTTTAATTTTACAAGGTAAAGTCAGTGAACACATCCAACTTGACGAATACGTCTCTAAAATGTCAATCCAGGCAAAGCTTTTTCTGCCTACAGTTTGGAGATTACGTGGTGACATTTTTAAAATGCTTTCAGTCCCTCAGTGAGGCTCTTAGAAGCTAGCCAGGGCTTACTACGTGCCAGGCACTGTGTCAGGTGTTGGAGCTAAAGGGAAGGAGAGCTTGGAGGCTGGCTGGGGAGGGACATCCATGACACAAACACAGCTAGAAATGGAGGCCAGTGCTAGAAAAGAGAGAGCAGGCTGCATGGAGAGTGTGTACCATGGGGCTTGTGAGCTCACGAATAAGTGGGAGTAACAGGAGTGGGGAGATGGGGGAGAGAAGAGGGTCTTCCCATCAATGGGAATCACCTGTGCTTGGAGGCAGGTGCCATGAGAGGTCTCCACAGGAAGAAGGAGGCAGTGTGGTTGAAGGGCAGAGAGATGGGGCAGAACAGGCATCAGTCAGTTGGAGGGGTATGAAGAGACTGATGGGAGGATTATGGGTGCCTTTGGAGGACTGAGAATTTGTTAGAAGATCAGTGCAGATTTCTATGGAGACAAATGCCAGGAACTGATAGGTCTTTGAAAGGTCACTCTGGCTGCCTTTTGACAAAGGGGTTGGTAAAAGGCACTTGCAGGTGTGAACACACCAGGTGGGAGGTGAGTGCAGGAAATCAGGTGAGGGAGCATGGGAACTTGATCCGGGGGTATATAAGGGAGAATAGCCTTTAAGGAGTTCCACAAATTGGCACCAGCTGTGGCTTCATTACAGAGCTGGAAGGGGGAGGTGGGTGTGTCCTGGAGGTTACAGAAATTACATGAGAAAGGGAAGTCTTTTTAGATCTCTTTTTCAACTAGAGGAACTCTCACCTTATTGATAGAATTCCAGAGTGGGAACCAATGATATGAGGACATCTTTGAAAAGTCTGAATATGTTCTTCGACATCTTTGCAAGTGACGAGGAGACCTTGACCTTAGGAGGCCTTGGCCCTCTTTGTAGCCAAAAAGATTTCACCTACAGATTTGGGTTCTCCCTTTGAAAGTCAAGGAGTCAGTCCTTCCAAAGGACACCTCCTATCATTTTACCCTCTCATCATACCTCACGTGCTGGCATCTCCAAGACCCTCTGTTCCAGGTTGAGAGTATCCACTTTGGCCGGGCTGGTCTTGCCAAGAACACCACCACAGGAAATCTAGAGCCTGTAGTGCTATTAATAACATCATCTAAGACTGTGTTTGCTGCCCTCATGGCCTCTTCCCACCATGACTCACTGAAGCTTTTTACACATTGTATCCATTAAGCTATAGTTCCCAAAGCTCATCTTCTCTAGTGCCATTAGTTTTTAGGGGACCAGGCAAACCTTAAACTTGTCCCCCTTAATTGGATCCCTGTGCCCCCACAATCTCTTTGAATGCCTTTCACCATGATCCTTGAATGAGATCTGAGACCACTGCTGGTATCTAACACTTCTTGGCACCTTGTCTGCTAGGTTCTTGGAAGAGGAGGTGGCTATGGAGGTGAGTGGGTATGGGAGTGGGAGGATTTCTCCCTTCACTTCCCTTTTTGTGTTTTCAAATAATGGGTTTTGAGGGGGAGGGAAAGGTTAACCAGACCATTTATTTTCCATCTCCCATCGATAAAATGTTCACCACTCCCCACTGGAAGAATTTAGATCTTTCGTTTGAATCTCCAGGAAAATCTCCCAAACTCAGACCACCACCATGTGGATTCAGCCATCTTCTGATTCACCTCCAGATTGTCTCCTCCTAACTGCTCAAGCCACAGGTTAAGGGCGAAATGTTCAATGCCCAAGCAATATAGTGGGGAACACGTTTATCTAAGCAATTATATGCAGCTCTGTATCTGCATACAGGGGGTCTCTCCCAAGACTTTCCAACCTCAGCAAAACAAGACAAAGCCCCAGCCATCTGGGCTATATATCATTCATTCATTCCTGTGTTCAACACTCATGGCGGATCCCCACCAAGACTGTGGGAGAGCAAGGACTGGAGAAATCCTGGAAGCTGAAGTCTGAGGAGGATTTCAAATTCAAGTCAGAGATGCAAGAAACATCTGGACTCGGTCCTCAGGTACATGCAGTATTCTGAACTGAAGCTAGAACAAGAGACCATTCTAATGAAAGGCCTCTACAGGTAGGCTCTCACAGGTGGGCTCCAACTCAGTTTCGTGTATATTCATTCATGAAATAGCTCTTTGGGTCAACATGCAGAAGAAAACCATTTAAGAAAACTGACAATGAGGAGTGGAAAGGGAAGCCAGAAGGCATGTGAATGGGGAGAGAGGAGGAGCCAGGGCAGAAAACCAAGAATCCCTCCCTGCCCTCCTTGCTGCCAGGGAGGTCTGAGGGACTAGTTTCCACCTGGGATCCCAAGGCCAGAACAAAAGCAGCGGGGCCACGTCGGGTGAGGGAAGGGGGTCCTCAGCCTGGGCGCATGGGGCTGCGGAAAGATGGGGGCTAGCGCGCCCGCTGGCGGGGGGCACCTCGCAAGGCGCTGTCCCCAGCCGACCCCATGCGGACCGGGTTTGGCGCAGCGTCCGGGGTGGTCCCGGTGCCCTGGGGTTAGCGGGAGGCAGGGCCTCCACAACCTCCCTCTCCGCCCCCAGGTCGGTCTGCGCTTTCTGCTCCAGGTGAGGGCGCGGCGGGGTGTCACTTTACCTGTGCGCAAAGTGTGGTCCGGAGAAGCCTTGGGGCGGGGAGGGGCATCAGGCAGCAGGAGCGGGACAGCAGAGCCTCACACGAGAGCGCACAGGCGGCGAGTCTGGTGGGTCCTGCAGTCCCGACTGGGCCGCAGCACAGCACCACGGCGCTGCCCGCCCCTCCTCAGCCAGCCCCTCCACCTCCTCCCAGACTCTCAGCCACATCCTCTGTGAGCTCACTTCCAGCTTCCGCAATTAGCAAAGCGCCTTCTCCCCGCCGTCCTCGACCCGCCCCCGCCCTCCTCCCTCCTGAGTCCTCCGCCATCTCACTTTTTGCTTTGGCAATTAGCAAAGCCCCATCTCTGCGCCGCCCCGCCCCCCTCCCTCCTGAGGCCCCGCCCTGGCTGGGGCGCGGGGGGAAGCCCCGAGGGCTGCAAGCTTTGCCAGCGCTGGCGCTGGGCAGCCTCCTAGCCTGGCTCCCTGAGCCAGTGTCCACCCGCCTCCTGGCTGCAAAAAGATCATCAGTGCTGTTAACCCTGGCTGCACTCTCCTGTCAGTTTGCTGGCTTCCTGATTGCACCCAAAGCCAGGAACCAGGTTCCCCAGCACAGGCCTGGGCTGAGATGCCTGCCCAGGATCTGTTTGAGCAGTCTACTCATCTCCAGGCAGGGATGGCACTTCCACATGGATGTTTGGGTTTTTTTATTGTTTTTTTGGTTATTGGTTATTATACATGACCTCCAGGGTAGGTGCTCCACAAAGGGAGTGAAAACAGGATGCATGATATACCCCTCACCTCCCATGCTGTCTTTCTCTTAAATAATAAGCACTGGTGAACTATCTTAGATTCTGTACCTTCTCTCCAGCCATGAACCTATCACTGTCTTTAACTCTTGAAAACTTCATTAAACAAATTAATGTGGTGAAGGAAGCAATATGAGAAAGCCTATTAATCTGATGAGCATGGAACTGAACAAACCCTATAGATACTTCCCCTTTGATTTCTAGCCTATCAATACCTACAGTGAGTCACATACACTCAAGATTATTGTTTTTATTGTATACTTTATATATTCATTGATTTTGGACTCGTTATCATTTTGTTGAAGTGTTAAACTATGGTAATAAACAAACTTTTAATTAACTTTTCCTCCTATGATACAAATATAACTTGCACTTGAGCTTTAGCTAATGTTATGTTCTAAAATTGCCAAAACAACATGATCAAGGTTTCTAGATTATTTACTGTATTTTCTACTATGTAATATTGTTCTATCTCTTCTGTATAAAGAAAATGAATGCTTGGGGCTCTTGGGTGGCTCAGTGTGTTAAAGCCTCTGCCTTCTGCTCAGGTCATGATCCCAGAGTCCTGGGATAGAGCCCCACATCAGGCTCTCTGCTCAGCAGGGACCCTGCTTCCCTTCCTTTCTCTCTGCCTGCCTCTCTGTCTACTCGTGATCTGTCTGTCAAATAAATAAATAAAATCTTTAAAAAAAGAAAGTGAATGCTTGATAACTAAATGAATGCTTTACTGAACAAATTAAATATGGCAATAGCATTTTATTTTATCATGCTTCACATATTAAACTATAATATTATATCACTAGTCTCCAAATAATCTACTCGCATAGTCATTTGGAAGCTTTTAGCAAAAGAATTCTTCCTCCTGATTGTAGTATAAAAGCCACAGAAATATACAGAAGACTCCTAGGATAGAAAGTTAAATCCAGTTATCCGTGATGCCTTGAGTAGGACCTGACTTATGTATGTCCTTGGATGCACTAGTAACTGTTACATGTGATAGGATTATATTTAATATATACAGTTTCATTTACTTCACAAAGGACATATAAATTTGAGAATAAAATATTTGATGAATCTATAAAGTCTATATCTATTTGTAACTAATGTGGTAGAATTAAGATGTTAATTTGAAAAAAAATCATTGAACACACACATATTCAATTTTTTTTATATATATAAACAGCATTATTTATTTATGTAAATAAATGCATTGTCTGTAAAATCCATTTACTTATCAATCATAAGGGTAATTTTAAGTACTAAGAATAAGAAATATGTGAAAAGATAAGTGTTCAAGAGTGCAGTTTGTGGTAATTAATACAATATGATAGGCTCATGAAAAGGATATATTACTTGAACTTAAAAGCTTCTATAATTAAGCGATGACCACTTGAAATTTGTAATTAGTCTTGCTGCAGTTTTTCCTTGCACTTATTGCCCTTCCCCAGAAGTTCATTAAGAATTTCTGTGAATGTCCTTATGTTTAATCTCATTCATAGATTCCACTGCTGCTCACAAAACAAAGCCAAAAAGAGAGGTAACTCTATGTGGCACTCCATCCACAAGCAATACATTCATAAATAATTAAAAAGCTCTCTACTTCATTTGTTACCCATTCAGCTGATAATTTAAATGAGTAACTGAGGCCATTTTATCAGCACTTTTAATAGAATGCGACTCAGAAACTTCACAGAGTTATTTAAGAAGAAATGCTCACGTGTTAAGGTTTTTATTTTTTTTAAATCAACAAAATAATTTTCAAATATTAAAAGCAAATGTCTCCTTTTCCTCCAAGTTTCCTTGCTATGTCAAAGTTACAAATAAATACATTACAATCGTATTTTGAGTAGTAGATAAAAACAAATGTTTTGAAACTGTCTGTGGGTTGAGTGTCTGGATTAACTTGTATAAATATCTGAACTCAATGTATTTAGACTTTATTAGATGGTTTTTTTAAGACTATTTAAAAATACATGCTCAGATAATGACAACATTATTTTATTCATTTTAATAAATAAATTTATTTATTAATTTATTTATTTATTTATTATTAATTTATTTAATTATGTTTAGATATTATTAAATTAATGATTTAATATTTAATAATCTAAATTTGAAATATTTTAAATTTTAAAAATATTTATTTACTTAAATTGATATATTTAATATAAATATATTTAATATAAATATTTAATAAATTATTGAATCATTATTATAATTATGCAATACATTATGTATTGTGTAATAATTGCATTTTAATAAATAAATAAATGTATTATTTACATTATTTTATTATATTTTATTTAGTTGACAAAGAGAGGGAGAACGCAAGCAAAGGGAGCTGCAGGCAGAAGGAGAGGGAGAAGTAGGCTCCCAGCTGAGCAGAAAGTTCAACCTGGGGTTCCATCCCACGACCCTGGGATCACCACCTGAGTTGAAGGCAGATGCTTAACTGACTGAGCCATCCAGATGCCCAAGGCTTTGTATTCTTCACTTCTAAATATTGATGCTCCTTCATCTCTGAAGTTAGTAAATTGATGTTGAGTATTCATATCAAAGAATTGATAGTAGCTGTTAAACAGAAACATGTAATTTAGGGAAAAAAAAAGAACAGAAGGAAGAGAAAGGCCAAAAGTCAAAAGCACATTAATATAAAATTTAATTAGATAAATAAAGCTGATATTCCTGAAGGGGGCTAATAAAAGAGCTGCTAAGAGCTGATAGGATTAGGAAAATTGTCCACTCCTGGTCATTTCATAATTTTAGACTATTCCTTATTAATAAATATACTTAGTTCCAGAAACACAAGCACATAAGAACATTTCCACCAAGTTTCCTCTAACAGCATTTACAAATTAGACGTTCAAACAATGCAGTTCGTTACATGTTGCATCTGTATCTTAAAGTTTAAACACTTTCTGTGACACATTTTTTAACAATTAAAATTAAAAAATATATATATACATATATATATATATATATACCGTATCCCTAAATGGGAAAAAAATATATATATATACATAGAAACCTTATTCCTAAATGAAACCTTTCTTTGTTTATTAGCTTAAATAGGTAAATTAGCAACAACAACAACAACAAACAGCTAATATTATAGAGGTAGGAACAATTGACCTTTTCATTCATTGCTATTTTCTAAAAATTCCTATTTTATTTTTTTCTCAAGTCTGTCATAATAATTTTCTAAATCTCCTGCCTTATTCAATTTTTTTCTTTTAGTGGAAATCTCTATTTCATATTTATTTTCTCTTCCTCCACTCTTTGCTCTAATAATTCAATGTATTATTAGATTTTCTGTTTTTCTCTTTATCCAGATATATCTTTTCTTTCTTTCTTTCTTTTTTAAATAATTTGATTTGCTGGCATTTTACATCAGTACATGCTTTCTTATGGATGTTAGAAATGTCTGTGGAACTACTAGAAGAATAAACTTTTTTACCTTTAAGAAGTTTACAGTCTAGAGTGCCTGGGTGGCTCAGTTGGTTAAGTGTCTTCCTTCAGCTTAGGTCATGATGCCAGGGTACTAGGATCCAGTCCTGCATCAGCTGCCTGCTCAGCAAGGAGTCTGGTTCTTCCTCTCCCTCTGCCCCTCCCTGTCTCTCTCTAATAAATAAATAAAATCTTTAAAAAAAAGACTTACTGAAATCTGAGACTGAATTACTAAATTCAGTCTTAATAGAAGACAGCTAAACAAAGCAATGATCACAACTGGAAAATTTAGCGAGATCATGGTTTAACATTTTTGGTTGACACAGGACCTCTTTCAGTAACAACTTTCCCTAAATATCAATTTCTTTTTAAGGCAAAAAATTTTGACAAGAAATCCAGATCCTTCTGATCATTTTCATATCAATTTAAGGTGACATCCTCAGAGTATATAATCAAATATGTAATTATTCTATCTGTTGCCTTGTATATTGCCTGTATCTTTTTCAGACTCAAAGTTCCATTGAGGTAGAGTTTGTTTTTTTTTTAAAGCAGAGATTTTTAAAGTGTTTGATATATACAAGTTGCTTAATAAGTGTTTACAAAGCCTATGTATTACAGTAAACAGGCTTTAAAATAATGTAGGTGATATTAGTAGTCATATCAAACAATTTTTAGGTTTCAGTCATGTAAATAACTACATTTCTGAGAGACAGAGAAACATACAAATGGTCTGGGTCAGTAGGATATTGCTAGCATGTGTTGTAAATTCTCTTATATGACCTTATTCTTGCAAGAATTGGTTATGTGGCAGAAAAAAAGGTATCACTATCTTATACTTTATTATTTAAAGAGATTTATGGAAGTCTTAATTTCTTACACTACCCCTTTGTTTCAGTGGACCCAATTTCCGTGGTAATGGTGAGAGGAAAGTAGGCAATATAGGTAGCAGCAAAAATCTCCTACAAGGCACTATAAAATAAGGCTTGTTCTAGATCATGGTTCTGTCCAAAGGGGAATGTTAAGGGGTAGAATGGATGATGGATGCATTGTGGACTTATAACTTTAAGATTAATACTGTTATGCGCCAATAATGGGTCTATGATTAAAGGAGCGAGACTGATGTAAAGCAAAGGTCAAGCAAAGCTTTATTTCATGCCAAGCATCAAGAATCTAACCGAACGTTCGAACGTTCGGGGCCACACGTCTTATGAGAGAAGGCAACCCTTTGCTGTTTCACAGTCTAGCTTTTAAGGGCAAAGGCCATGCAGTCAGGCCTAGCCACGCACAGGTGACCAATGAGATTTTAACATACACAGGAAACTCCACAGTGAGGCTAGGTGACCAATTGAGGTTCAATTTACCCTAGTATAGACATTTGACCCAGCCTATTACACCTTGATTAGGATTAGTGCCAAAAAGGTTCCCAAAGGGCAGAGGTGTGGGACATACTCCTTAGTATCTAGGGAGACAATATGCAAACACCGCCCCCCCTCCCGCTGATTGATGTCTCCACCTGGCCTGACCCACCCTTGTATATGGGCTTTGTTACCTGGAGCTGATTTCCAGGACTTGTTTTTAAGTGAATCCTCTGGGGGAAGGGGAGCAAGGACAGTTTAAGGGTTAACCTCAATGAAAGCCTCTTGCTAAAATATAAAAATATAAAATAGGTCCTTACATTACAACAACTCAGTAGGGAAAGTCCCAGTGTGGTGATAAAAGAAGTGAGGTAACTTGCATTGCACATTTTTTTTTAAAACGTGTAAGTTGTATTTTTCCGTGCCATGACATCATACTTTATCTTCATCTCTGTCTACTAGTTTAAAACTAGTTAAACAAACTCAACAATTTTTTAAAAAATATTTTATTTATTTATTTAAGAGCAAAAGCCAGAGAGAGAGAGAGAGAGCATGAGCAATATGGGGCTGGATCCCAGGACTCTTGAGATCATGATCTGAGCCAAAGGCAGACACTTAACTGACTAAGCAAATGAGACTCCCACAAACTCAACAATTTTATAAAATTTTTATTTGTTGGGGTGCCTGGCTGGAACAGTCAGTAAAATATGTAAATCTTGATCTTGGGGTTGTATGTTTGAAATCCACCTTGGGTGTAGAGGTTTCATTTAAAAATAAAATCTTTAAAAAAAATTTTTTCATTTTTTTATTTAAGCCATTGTATGGCAGTGTTGATCACTATATTGTACACCTGAAACTAATATTAACCTTATTTTAACTAATTACAATTTAAATAAAAACTTTAAAAATAAAATAAAAATAATAATCATAAAAATAAAAAAGAGGAAAAATTATTTGGCAGGCAATTTTCTTAATTGCATTATTATTTATTATTATCATAGTCTGCGTGTGTCGGTGGGATGTGGCTAGTATTACAGTGAGTTCCATATCTGTGTTACACTGTGGTCCATGTCTGTAGTCAGTCTTTTTTTTCTTTTAGTTTATTTTCAGGGATCCAAAATTCATTGTTTATGCACCACACCCAGTGCTTCATGTAAAAAATTCCCTCCTTAATACCCACCACTGGGCTCACCCAACCACCTGCCACCCTCCTCTTCAAAACCCTCAGTTTGTTTCTCAGAGTCCACAGTCTCTCATGGTTTGTCTCTCCCTCCGATTTCCCCCAGCACACTTCTCTCCATCTCCCAGTGTCCTCCACGTTATTCCTTATGTATTGAGTCTTATAAAAACTTTTATTTCTTTCCCTATTCTGCTTTGCATATGCTTACCTTAGATGTTAAAATGTTATAAACCTCTCCTGCCTGGTCCATTTTCTCTCTCTTCTCTCATGATTTCTCATGCTCTCCCTGCCAACCCCACATGCCTTACAATATCTGGATATGACTAATTTCTTCCTGAGCTACTTTATTCTACTCTGCCATATGGTTGCCCTTCCCTCTTCTGTACCATAACTTCTATCCCCTGCATTTGTGCTTTAACAATACCTAATTCTTTTCACTGCATCTGTATCTTTGAGGTGAATACTCAGTATTGCAATTGCTGGGTCATAGGCTAGCTCTATTTTACTGGAAAGAAGGGCCATATTCACCCCAGTGTTCATAGCAGCAATGTCCACAATAGCCATTCTGTTGAAAGAGCCAAGATCCCCTTCAACAGACAAAAGGATCAAGAAGATGTGATCTATGGATACAATAGAATATCACTCAGCCATCAGAAAGGATGAATACCCAACTTTTGCATCAGCATGGATGGGACTGGAGGAGATTATGTTAAGTGAAATAAGTCAAGCAGTGAAGTCAATCATCATATGGTTTCACTTATTTGTGGAACCTAAGGAATAGCATGGAGGACATTAGGAGAAGGAAAGGAAAAATGAAGTGGGGGGATTGGAGGGGGAAATAAAACATGAAAATCTATGGACTCCAAGAAACAAACTGAGGGTTTTAAAGATGAGAAGGATGTGGGGATGGGTGAGCCTGGTGATGGGTATTAAGGAGGGCACATATTGCATGGGGCACTGGGTGTTTTACACAAACAATGAATCATGGAACACTACTTCAAAAACTAATGATGTATTGTATGGTAACTAACATAACATAATTAAAAAAAAAAAAAGGAGGGGGACAATACCTAACACTCAATCTTTGCTAGTTTCTTGTTTACCTCCTTTTAAGAGTAAGCTCATTAGTGTTTTTTTTTGTTTGTTTGTTTGTTTTTGTCTCAACTAAAAGAAGAAAAATAATACACATTATTTTGAAAACTTTTTGAACAGTGTAAAAAAGTTAGTCAAGTCCACAATGTCTCATCTCTTCTTCCTCCTAACATGGTTAAGTTGAAAAATCCTTTATCTGGGAAAAGATCTTTCTCATGCCACCTTGTGTAAGATTTTGGCTTTAGCTTAGATTATCCTTTCTTTCCTTTTCTGAAAATAAGTTGAAAATATTAATAGCCTCAGTTTCTTCTTCCAAAATATGACTGCTTCTTTACCAAGTGCAAAAGCAACCCATTTTGACCATAGTAAACAGCTTGGACCTACTTTTTTTTGGCTCACTGTTTTAGTGAGACAAGTGGAGTGAAGATGACACCATTTCCAAATGTATTAATAATTGGTAGACCATACTTCTAAATTGAAGATTTGTTGCTATTAAACTACGACCAGACTCGCTATAATTACAGAGGTAAATTCTTTATATTTACTATATTTGAAATTACCATATAATACCAAAATAAAATTATGATTATGTGAAGAGTCTGTAATATTAAGAAGATGACTTTGAAATGATTGCTTATCTAAATGAAATTTCCCATTTTATAATCTTGTATAAGCTTTCGTTGTCATTTCCTATTTAAAATCTATTAGAAGGCACTCTTATTTTCCCTTAAGTGGGAAGTCAAATGTGGAACAAATTCATCCCAAAGGAACTGATACTATATTCCACTGAAGACCAGGTGGCTTCCATGTGGCATTTTGCCTCTTGCATATTGTTCATCTCCTACAACAAATGGGGGTATGCTCTTTAGTAAACTAATTCAACTCAATTAGAGACATTGTCTTCAAGGGATAACATCATAGAGACTAGAATCAGAATCATACTTTTGGAAAAATTGGGGCCAGGATTTTTGTTTTGTTTTGTTTTAAGATTTTATTTATTTATTTGACAGACAGAGACCACAAGTAGGCAAAGAGGCAGAGAGAGGGGGTGGGGAAGCAGGCTCTCTGCTGAACAGAGAGCCTGATGCAGAGCTCGATCCCAGGACCCTGAGATCATGGCCTGAGCCGAAGGCAGAGGCTTAACCCACTGAGCTACCCAGGTGCCCCTGGGCCCAGGTTTTGATGGCTTCTTTCCTCAATCTTATAAAACCTATTTGAACTCTACTGGATGCCAGAACTTCTTAAAAATATTTGGTCCCTTGTAATTTTAACCTTCCAGTATTCAATGCACCTGATCCATGTAATATCCTATAGTATTTTTGTCAAATGAAGACTCTCAAAGTGTGTTTCTTGGGAGACACTTTTCAATTGGTTGCTTACATTTCTGCATTTATTATTTGTTCTAGGCCATCCTTTGAAGATGGTTGTATTGAATAGACTTGGAAGACAGAAATAGTATCTTTTTTTTTTAACTTAACCTGTTGTGTTTGCAAATATTTTCTGCCTCTGTTTTGATTCTTCTTGTGGGAACTGAGGCTCAGAACTGATATATAACTCCCACCCCTACACACACACACACACACACACACACACACACACACACAAACACACACACACACACACACACACAAATACTGTTAATATTCTGGCTACCTCTATTGCTGTGAATAATAAGCTATATTATTTCTGAACCATAAGTCTGCGTCTTCTATCAACACCCAAGAAACTACGGCAGACTCATACACCAGCTTTCAAATAAGGGAAAATAATCTCAGATGCTTTATATTTTTTGATAGTGTTACCTACTTCTGAACATATGACTGAACACATATAAAGCTGGAGCTATGACCATTTAGAGCTTCTTCTTTGGAAGAACTATGCATTCACTAGTAAACAATAGTAGTTTCATCTTTTTTTTTTTTTCCTCCTGGACATCATTTCCTCTCTCACACTGTTGCTCAAATTGGATGGAGTCTAAGGTCCTTTGAGGAAATTTTTGTTTAATGACTCAAAATAAAATAGGAAGAGTCTAAAGTGCTAAAAATAATTCTAGATAAAAGGTATAAGATCATGCCAGAAAGGATAGTAATTTTATCTAACAACTGCCTGTTAACCCTTATTTGTTCATTAACTAATCTCCAAATTCCTGACTAAATCCCTTTTGTAAGCCAGAATGTGAGCTAAAAACTGGGATTTTAAAAAATTTTCATTTGAAATCCAGTTAGTTAACATACATGGTTGTATTAGTTTCATGTGTACAATATAACATATAGCACTCAGTGCTCATCATGACAAGTGCTCTAATTAACCCCCATCACTTACTTAATCCATCACTCCTTTCAGATCCCCTCAAGTAACCATCAGTTTGTTCTCCGTAGTGAAATGTCTGTTTCTTGCTTTGTTTCTCTTTCTATGTCTTATTATTTCCCCTTTGCTTGTTTGTTTTGTTTCTTTTATTTCATATATGAGTAAAGGTATTTGTCTTTCTCTGACTGACTTATTTCACTTTTAGCATTATACTGTCTAGTTCCAACCATGTTATTGCAAATGGCAAGATTTCAGTCTTTTTTTATGGCAGAATAATATTCCATTGTATATACATACCACTTATTCTTTATTTATTCATCAATTGATGGATACTTGGGCGCATTCCATATCTTAGCTTTATAAATAATGCTGCTATAAACATAGGGGTGCTAGCATCCCTTTGAATAAGTTTTCTTATATTCATTGGGTAAATACACACCAACAGGATTGTTGGATCACAAAGGACTTCTATTTTTAAATTTTATGGAAATTCCATACTGTTTTCAAATATGGCTGTATCAGTTTGCATCACCACCAACAGTTCACAATTGTTACTTTTTCTTTTTTTTTTAAGATTTTATTCATTTGACAGAGAGAGATCACAAGTAGAGAGAGAGAGAGGAGGGAGCAGGCTCCATGCCTGGCAGAGAGCCTGATGTGAGACTTGATCCCAGGACCCTGAGATCATGACCTGAGCTGAAGGCAGAGGCTTAACCCACTGAGCCACCCAGGCAGCCCCCACAAGTGTTACTTTTTCACATCCTCTCCAACACCTTTTGTTTCTTGTAGTGTTGATTTTAGCCATTCTGACAGGTGTGAGGTGGTATCTCTTTCTAGTTTTGCTTTGCAATTTCCTGATGATACATGATGATGGACATCTTTTCATGTATCTACTGAACATTTGAAAGTGTTCTTTGGGGAAACACTTGTTCATGTCTTCTATCCATGTTTTTATTGGATTATTTGTTTTTGGATGTTGACTAAAAACTGGATATTAAGTAACACACAAGACAGGTTTCCTTGAGCTTAAATTTTATTTGCATGAGTATCATTAACAGGAAAAAATATGCATATGTGTATGTATAAGTGTGTTTATGTATACATCTATCTATCTATCCTCTATCCCCTGTCTTCTAATTGTGGTAAATCCTGTAAGGTGGGGAATGGGATAGTCTGAAGAAATATGCTGCTGGATATGCTGAGTAAGCAAATTTAATTGCACTCAGATGCATTGGATATAAGTGAATCACTTATATTTATGAGTTATTTAATGAGTTATTTAATATTATATAGAAACAAATTAAAAGTTTATGTAGTTGAAAATAATAGGTAGTTAAAATAATTTTTTTGTTTGTTGTTTTTGTGTCTTTTTTTGTTTATATATACTATGGTGTGAATGTTTATGTCTTCCAAAATCATATTATGAAATCTAACTCTGGAAGTGATAGTATTAAAACATAAGGGCCTTTGGGAAGTGATTAGGTCATAAGTGGGATTACAGTCCTTTTAAAGGAGACCCCAGAGAGTTCTCTTGATTCATTCATCATGTACGTTTACAGTGAGAAGATAGCCATCTATGAGGAAGTGGGCTCTCCCTGGATCTGCCCATTCCTTAATTTTGACCTTCTTTGTTCTGGAACTGTGAGAAATAAATTCCTGTTCTTTATAAGCTATTAAGTCTATATCATGTCCGTTATAGCAGCCTGCATGCAGAAGGACACTATGACCTAAAATGAGAGCAATAAATATAAAGTTTCAGTAAAGTCAGTTGGTACAATGTTTTTTTTACTTAGAGAAGACATGCTGCTTCATGTTAAACCTTGATATTGTATATGTTTCTTGAAGGGCCACTTCTTACTCCTTTGTGTGTTTTCCACAAAGTCCAGGATGATGCCTTACATAAAAATAATATTTTATAAATACTGTTGGAAATATATACTTCTCTAAAATCTTATTTTGCCTACAGATTACTTGGATCCACTTTGCCTTGTGTAGAATATTTGAAATATATTAAGAACAGAATGTCTCTCTAAATAACATTTAGAATCATCATTAGTTTATGACTCCTGACTTATTTGTTTATGCAGTGATACTTACTGCAAGGACACTGAAGTTTGTAATATAATTTTGAATTAATCACCAAGCTAGTTTATTTTAACTTATGAAAATATAATTTCTCATGTTGGTTTAATTCTGCTCTTATGTTATGGTCATGACATTTTCATTAAAATAAAGTAGAAAATGGAAGTAAATAATAAATGAAAAATAAAAAATAATAAATAAAAAAATAAAAGTAAAACTCTTGTGAAATGTTAAACTTTTCTTACTTATTTTGTTTTGCTTTTCCTCTACCATGCTGGCAAAGCTGTATGTTGCAGATAGGTACAATTTTATAGGTGCTAGGTTTGTTACTTTTGCTAAAATTTTCAAAATATAAGGAGTTGAATAGTCATGGATTGTTTATTAAACTCCTTATCTACACATATAAAAATAAAACAATGATGGTACCTGGGTATTTCTAAAATTGTATTGTTTTTCCATATTATGTTTTACAATGTAATTAATAAAGATTCTGCATATATTAACATCATCACCTTCTATCTCATCTGTATGTCCATACAGAGCATGTATGATTTCTATTCATTGCTATGTTGTCGTGAAGAGATTGTCTGAAGTAGCCTATATTTATGCAGGTAGATCTTAAGCTACGGTGCTCTTGTTTATTTGCTTGTTCGTGATCAGTATGTCTGAAAGATGGTAACTATTGCATCAGGTGTGACGATTAAAAAATATTATTGGTGCCTGATACGCTGTGATGAAATAGGTAAGTCGATTCATAATTTGTTAATTAAATTGGAAAAGATTAAGACAAACTGAGGGTTGCTGGGAGGAGGGGGCTTGGGAGAAGAGGGTGGGATTATGGACATTGGGGAGGGTATGAGCGTTGGTGAGTGCTGTGAAGTGTGTAAACCTGGTGATTCACAGACCTGTACCCCTGGGGATAAAAATATATGTTTATAAAAAATAAAAAATTTTAAAAAATTGGAAAAGAAATTCCTTTGGATTTGTCCTTTATTAAGAGTTCTTTTTTTTTTTTAACGAATTCCTTGGGATGTTTTTTGTGTAATATATATCACATGCCTCAACCTTTAAATTTGAATGTAGAAAAGAGTTATCAGAATGAGCCTAGAAAATATTGTTATGGGGGCGCCTGGGTGGCTCAATGGGTTAAGCCACTGCCTTCGGCTCAGGTCATAATCTCAGAGTCCTGGGATTGAGTCCCACATTGGGCTCTCTGCTCAGCAGGGTGCCTGCTTCCTCCTCTCTCTCTGCCTGCCTCTCTGCCTACTTGTGATTTCTCTCTGTCAAATAAATAAATAAAATCTTTAAAAAAAAAAGAAAACATTGTTTTGAAATATTTTTGTTCTGTTATATTATGTTAACTTAGGAAATAATGGTAGTTATTTTTATTAGCATTTCCTACTTTCCACATGCCCTTACAGATGAGATATCATGATTTTCCTACTCTTTTTATCATGGTTGTTATATTATTCATGATCAATAACAATCAATGAAAATTCATAACATTAATTTTCTTTGGGAAAGTGATATTTTAGCAAGAATCCATGACCAAAAATTTTAGCTGTTGTTCTTCCAGGAGATGAGACTATCAATGTTCCCGAAATTTTAAGAAATAGAACTTATTAATTGTGTTGGTTGATGTTTATTGTCTCTGAACTTAGAGGTGCATAATTCAATTTAAAATTTATTTTTGGGGCGCCTGGGTGGCTCAGTGGGTTAAAGCCTCTGCCTTTGGCTCAGGTCATGATCCCAGGGTCCTGGGATCGAGCCCCGCATCGGGCTCTCTGCCTAGCAGGGAGCCTGCTTCCTCTTCCCTCTCTCTCTGCCTGCCTCTCTGCCTACTTGTGATCTCTATCTGTCAAATAAAATAAATAAAATCTTAAAAAAAACGGAGTGGACCTTATGGGGATGCTTATCTGAAATTGAGGGACATTATAAAAAAATAAAAAATAAAATTTATTTTGAATTGAAAACAAGATCTTACTGAAGTTTAGGCATCCCACTTTATATCAGGCCTCCAGTACATTCTAATTTATTTATAGAAAATATCATAAACATGAATGACACTTTTCCTATTGTATTTATATGAAACTGCAATGACTCAAAGATGTCAGATATGAAAAGCACTACCTTTCTATATTTTCTGTTTCCTAGGAGGAATGGATATACCATTTTAGCTCAATTATCCAACAGTATTCAAAACCACCATGAATTTTAAAACATACTTATTACACCCTAAAAATCAAGTATGAAAATGTATAAACAACCAAATCTCTATCTGTAAATGAAATACTCCCACACAGACGGGTTTTAAAAATTTCTAACTTAAGGAATTTGATAGCACAGACTCACGGTAGTAGTTTCAGTGCCTACAGTATACTTTCAGGGAGAGAGTAATGTAAGCTCTGAGTCACTTTCTGCCTAGAGATGACCAAATAGTGGTTCTGGCATTGTTTGTTTGTTTTTGAAAATATGTTCCTGGGCGTCATTCAGAAAATGCAGAGTTTGGCATCTATATAAATTAAGGATGATCGTTTTGAACTTTTGCCTTTCATTACATCAAATTAACATAATTGGACAGAAATTCCACTAAATTAAGCATTATTAGGAAATGTGTAAATTGGAGCTGCTCAAATAAGTTGCTCTTTGAGCTATGTGCTGTTGGTTCAGGATTAGATAAGGATTTTGAAGGCAAACCTAAATCATTGCTTCCTTTTTTGAGAGATTCTCAGCATATTTTCTTAAAATTAGCTGAAATAAACAATGTGTTTAGTCGCAAAGTGATTTGCATTTTTGCACAAACTCCCTATCTCCTTGAGAATTATAACAAATATTTCATGAAACATCAGTGATCTTTACTTTGGTACACTGCTGTAAAGTACATTCAGAGTTGCCAGTTAAAGGTGTTAGTGTTGAGATGAAATGTCATGCATTTTTCTTCACGTCCATGCAAATGAACACAGTAATTTATTAAGACACAATGAAGAAAAAAAAATTGACAATGAGTTCCAGATTTTAAAAATCACTTGCAATTCAATCCAAATTGTGAGTTTGATCGGTTACCGAACACTTTATAATGCACCCCCGGTAATTTTACAGAGATTACTCTTTTCTTACCAATTCTTGATTATTCTGTCCTGCAATGCAGAGAAAGCTAACTATTTTAAAATAAACTTCCGTTAATTTTGATTGTTATAAACTTAAAATTGATTAATTTCCATATACAGAGTTTAAAATGTTCACAATTTACATTAAATATATATTCTGTGTATACCTTGGAAAAATTATACTGAAAATTGAAATTAAAATGATGTTGTATATAGCTGCAAGAAGCCGCCTGTCCCATTTCATCTTACTATATAAGTTGTGTCAGATAATTTATAAAATCCCTGCTGCATAACAAATCTATTTTTTGTTGGAATGGGTAGTAATGTTTCTTCTTATTTCGAAATAAGAGTTGGTCTATGAGTGCCTCTGCAACTGTATTTTCCCTAAGTGGCTTCATGGTCTTGAACTGAGAAAGCTCAGAGCATTAAACATCAAAGTAATATATTTTGACATAATTAGACATCAAGGAAATGCAATTAAAATGACACTGAGATATCACTACACACTTACCAGAATGGCTAAAATAAAATATAATGACAAGCCCAAAAGAAAAAAATATACCATTTGATGATACACAATGGCAAGTTGTACCATAACTTAACCATCTCAGACTAGTGTAGTGTTAAATTTGTTTTTCTAAGCCATGTTTTGGGTCACTTACCACTTTTCAAGGATATAAAGTGCTATCATTTTACTTAAAACTGTGAAATTTGTTCAGATTTAAATTTCAATTTATGTTAAAACATTCTCTAAACTGTGTTAAACTTTGACATTTGTTCCCTCTGTTCAGTGAATAACACCATATCATATTCTGAAAAATTCGCTAATTTTCATCTTGAAAAATATCCCTTTTTCCTCTTATGGTAATTATTAATATGAATTAATAGTAGAATTTGATATTGTTCCATATGTCCATAAATACTTTATTGTATATTATCTAATTTAATAATGAATATATGTATTATAGATAACCTCAGATAAATTTCAACAAATCATAATTTATTAAAATCATGTCTACTTAAAAATCTCATAGAAGAATAAAACCATCAAAAATAAAAATAAACACACACAACACACACACATCACCCATGTATTGGCAAATCACAATTCCTGTAACAATACATTAGGCATTCCACAGTTTAGGGCTATCAAAATTTCCATCAGTGACAAAAAGATTTGTATCCAAATGGACTGATTTTCCAGAATCCAAGAAAAAGTCTCCTAGAATTTATTTAAAGGTAAATATTTGAACAAATACTTCTTAAATTTAGGAAATTCAGAACATACGATTAAAGAATATTTGCAGTGCAGACTATATTCAATCCTTCCTTCAAAATGTGCCTTTGTGTACATAATTCTGTTTTCTCTATTTAAATTGAGCTGTCTTCCAAGAAAGTTTTGCAAAATGTGTGTCTCTGCGTGATAAATGTTCTAAGACCTAACATGCTTCATTGTATTTTACTGTGCTCTCAAATTTAATCAATAATTTGGATTGATGTATAATACCTAGTTTCAAATATCTTTTCCATCTATAAAAACACCCAGCTGTCTCTTTATATGCTATTACTATTGAGAATTGTGCTGTCGGTATTCTTGTACATTTTAGGTGATCTGTTCTTCTCTTGGGCATCATTTATGCTCTTCTCTGTTTTTGATATTCTTAAAACTCACCATAATGTATATGAGTGGTTTTTAGTGTGTGTAGTTTTTGTTTTGTTTTGTTTCTGATATCTCATGTTTGGCATCATTTTAAGTCTGGTATCTTTTATCTTTCTTTAATTCTCCAAAATTTATCTCAGTACTTATTTAAATATTTTCTTTATTTTTTTTTCTCTTCTGCTGTATTTGGGCAGAAGTCATTAATTTGTTTGTTTGTTTTTCCCAACTCATTTATTCATTTTACAACTATATTCATCTTAGTCTCCATTTATTGTATTCTTTATCTCAACAATTTTCACTTAATTTATATTCACAGTATAGTATCTTTCTTTTCCGTGTATATGTATATCATTATTTTATCATATAATTTTAAGCTATTTTTAAAAATATTTTATTTATTTATTTGACAGTGTGAGATCACAAGTAGGCAGAGAGGCGGGCAGAGAGAGAGGAAGGGAAGCAGGCTACCTGCTGAGCAGAAAGCCCGATGTGGGGCTTGATCCCAGGACCCTGAGATCATGACCTGAAACGAAGGCAGTGGCTTAACCCACTGAGCCACCCAGGCACCCCTTTTAAGCTATTTTTTAAAAGAACAGTCATTCTTTTTTTTTTTTTTAAGTTTTTCTTTATTTATTTATTTAACAGAGAGAGATCACAAGTAGACGGAGGGCAGGCAGAGGGAGAGAGAGAGAGAGGGAAGCAGACTCCCTGCTGAGCAGAGAGCCTGATGCAGGACTTGATCCCAGGACCCTGAGATCATGACCTGAGCTGAAGGCAGTGGCTTAATCCACTGCGCCACCCAGGCGCCCCTAAGCTATTTTTTTAATTCCTGTTCCAATAACACTTGGATTGCCATATAAAGTTAACCACATCATCTTTTTTGGTAAGTAATTGTACTTTTTATGTGCATAGTTATTTTGGTCCATGAGTTCAGCTCCTCTTAGGATCATCAAATCTCTGTAAAGTCTGGGTATGCTAGGATTTTCTAAGCAACAATAAAATACATTGAAACCTGGTAGCTTAATTATAATAATGTTTTCTTTCTCAATCATTCACAATAGTATTCCATTCTGAGTAGCTTCCTTCTATTTTGCAGCTATAGTGTTTGGTAAAACTTGAATTGTGATATCACTGTGATAATGTGAATTAATCAGGGTTTTTCAGAGAATCGGGAAGAGAAAAAAAGGAAGATATTCTCCAGGGCCAACTCTAGAAGTGACTAATAAAACATCTGTCCAAATTCAATTGAACAAAACTCAGAAATGCCATCTCCAGTGAAATACAAAGAAGATTATATATAGTTCTGGGCACACACATCTCATTTGACCCAATGTTGTACATCAATGAAAGACTGAAGGCCAATCACCACTCCATGGGAGAATTTAAAAATAAATTTACTATTGAGGCCAAGAATTCAGAATCACAAATACATCAGAATAATAACTGCCTTCACTTGATGTTATTCTATAAGATAAATCCTGCGATTAAGTTTCAATTTTAAATTCTTACAATTTTAAATTCTTAAATCCTTATGAAAAGGCATCATTTGGAGGGAGCAGTTTTCATAATTTATCATCCATCAGCCTTTTTTTAAAGATTTTATTTATTTATTGGACACACAGAGAGAGAAAGAGAGTGAGAGAGAGATCACAAGTAAGCAGAGAGGCAGGCAAGCAGGGAGGGAAGCAGGCTTCCTTTTGAGCAGAGCCCGATGTGGGGCTGGATCCCAGGACCCAGAGACCATGACTTGAGATGAAGGCAGAGGCTTAACCCACCACCCACGTGATGAGAGAGCCACTCAGGTGCCCCTCATCCATCAGTCTTAATTGATTGGAGGAAAATGTGTGGAGGAATAATGCCTTAGGGAGCTAATCTCTCTAAAGAATTTTCAAGTCTTTACCCCTTCAAGGTTTTTGTACAGTTCTGATAGCCTCTAAACATCCAGCGGATTTCTACAGTGACAGGCCTGTTAAAACCTGTCTTCAAACCAGGAATAGAGCTTGAAACATACTAGTCAAGGGCAACTTTGAGTCTTTTAAGGAGTTTATCATCATTTCTTTGTTTTTGGTTAATATCTGAAATAGTTCCATATTACACTTGCATAATTCTCCAGAGCTGACTTTGAAGGAGGCATTCAGTTCCAGCTAGTTCCATATTTTGGCAAGAACTATACTTCTATATTAAAAAAAAAACATATTTTAGGGTGCCTGGGTGGCTCAGTGGGTTAAAATCTCTGTCTTTGGCTCAGGTCATGATTCCAGGTTCCTGAGATTGAGTCCCACAGTGGGCTCTCTTCTCAGCTGGGAGCATGCTTCCATTCCTCTCTCTCTGGCTGCCTCTCTGCTTTCCTATGATCTCTGTCAAGTAAATAAATAAAATTTAAAAAAAAAAACATATTTTATACCAGTTATTCATGTTTATTAACAAAGATATCACAATACAAATAATACAAACAGTTGCTCTTTATTAATACCTTCAACCAAGATCAAAAAATATGTCATATTTTCTCCAAAAATTTTATATCATTTGATAGGTCAGATATATATAAAATTACATTTAAAGTTTTAAAAATATCAGCAAATATTTTCATTTAAATGCCAATTTGAAAAGAAATCTACTGTTCCAAACACGACTTTTTATCCTATTTATTTTGAATTTTGTCAACAACTGATAAAATGTTTAGCGAGACTATAAATGTTAGATCGAAAAAAATGATTAATAGATGTAGGTTCAAATTATTATGTCCCATTAAAAATGATTTAGTTTTTGATGAACATCTGTTTGGTAATATGTTGTATCCACATATAGTAAATTAAAGACATATATAAAATTATGGGAAATGACACCTTCCGTTCGAGTATGAGTAGAGCTTTTAAAATGCTATTTGTCACAACCTGTCATCTTGTCATTATGTAGCATTATGTAGCAATTAAAAAATGTATACTCTTTACTTCGAAGTCTTTTGGAAATCTAAAATATGACTTTCTATGGTTTGTGTCTCCATATTGCTTTATTGCCACTTAAAACAAATCCACATGCTTTGATTCAAAAGTAATAAATTCCTCTTATTTGGAAAAAGGATGTTTATTTTTGTTCTCTCACCCTTAGCAGGTGGTTTCATTTTAGCACACTTCAGAGTTATAATTTCATGCTTATTAAAAACATTTATTTTGATCTACATAGATGAATAAAACTTTTGTTTTATTACATTATTTGCCAAAAAATCTGTAATTTTTAAAAATGTATTTCCTTTGAAGGGTTATTTTAGAGCATTCAAAGAGGATCTAAGAGTATGGTATTATGCAGTTTTAGTTTTTAAGTAGGTATGAAATGGTTAGGATTGTTTCTTTAAGGCTTATGTATGTTGTCCATTATATGCTATAAAATATGATGAAAGTAAATTTAAGGTATGTTTTACATAGTTTATTTTATGGAAAAAAATATTGAAATGACTTATGAAATTCAGTATACTCTCAACATTAATTCATTTTGAAATTTACCAGTTGTCTACTGAACTATTATATGGCAGATATTACTTCAGACTACACTGGTAAATGAAATACTTGGCTTTGTAGAACTTTTATTTTAATGGGTGAGGCAATTAAAAGCTATGAACCTTAATAAAAATGGCATAGTGCATTCAAAAAGGATGAGTACAATGGGGAAAAAGAAAAATTCGATCAGGGTAAGAAAAATCAAGGTTGCTAGGCAGGGGATGGGGGGTTAAAATTTTTATTAGGAAGATCAGGGTAGTTACAATGAAGCTGACAATTGAACCAAGGTATGGAAAGGTGATGAATTTGCGCAGAACTATCAGCAATAAGGTCACTCCAGACAAAGGAATTGGCTATCTTGAAGGCCATAAGGTTGGATCATGCCTGGCATATCTGAGGAATAGCAAGGAGGCCACTGTGAGTGACTGAAGAGTAGCAGGGAAAGAGGTCACAGAGGTTAAATGAGTGGCTAGATCATGTAAAAGCTTAGAAGTCATTGTAAAACTCTGGCTTTTATATTTGGAAACTTACTGTGTGATAGAATTTCTGCTAATAACTGAGAGTTCAAATGTCCATAAAATTTCAAGGATTCTTATTCTAGTAAGACAGAATAAAGAGAAAGAGTTCATATTTTCACATGGTGTAACAAATGCTCGGAGATACAAGTGTAGGAAGCTATGGGAGCACAGAAGAAGGCACTAAAATCACACCATATATTTGATGACTGTGACTTTATATAAATTTGTATTTTCTAGATTTTTTGTAGTCATGGAATCACACAGTATATACTATTCATTGCCTGGCTTTTCTTTTCTCAGCATCATTACTTTGAGAATCTCCAATTGTCTTTGCTCTATTGATGGACATTGATGAACATTTCCACTGTTTTCAATTTTTAAAAATAAAGCTGATATGAAATTCATAAACAAGTCCTTGTATGAACATAGGGTTTGTTTCTCTTGGTGAAATGCCTAGAACAAAATGGCTATTTGTGTAACTGCAACATATTTTTCATTTAAAATAATTTTGAAACTATTTTCCAAAGTGGTTGTATCATGATATATGCCAACAAAAAGAAAGTGAGAGAGAAAGAGAAAGAAAAAGAGAAAGGGAAAGACAGAGAGGTGGCTGCAGTGAATTGATGAGTTGCAGGATAGATTTTAAAGTTTTGTCTTTTGCTTTCTACATTTCCTTTTCCTTAGGTTCAAGAGAACAATCAGTAATATCTCAGTTGCCTGCTGGTAACATCAGAAGAAAGAGTTAGAAGTTTTCAGAAAATTAAAGAAGTGATATAGTTTTCCTGACATAAGAAAAGTCATTTTTTGTCCCCAGCTATTTTCAATGATCTATACCCCACCTGTGTACTTTCCCAAGCACACTTCTTCCAAAACTTCCTGGGAGGTTCTTACAAAGAAATGCAAAAACCTCACTCATTAAGGATTTTGAGGGAACAAGGCAATGGGAAAACTAACAGTCACCACCAGACCAGGAAATAGCCTAAGCTATTGAGACAATAAATCAGTGGCAAAACTCCTAGTGCTATTTCAAAAGCAATCAAGGCCTTGCATTCCTTGTCCCAGAAAATGAGCCCAAGACCCCATCTAGTTTATATCTGCTCTTGAAGCCTGCGGAGTCCCTTTGCCTTGTCCAACAGTTACCTCTGCTTTATTCTAACGTTGAAGTTTCTGCCCTCGGTGGAAT